>NC_137770.1:146023635-146662868 GCF_963455305.1 Plecotus auritus
CACCAACCCAGCCTAATCGGCCCTCAATGGGATGGGCCTGCCAGACTCCACCCGTGAACAAATTTGTGCACCAGGCCTCTAGTATATATATAAAACCCTAATACGCAAATAGACCGAACGACGGAACAACTGAACAACCAATCGCTATGATGTGCACTGACCATCAGGGGGCACACGCAGAACATGGTGGGTGTCAGCCAAGGCAGGATGGTGGAGCAGGTGAGCGGGGGTGCCAGACCAAGGCGGGGCACCAGTCGCTGTCATGAGGCAAGTCTCTGGTGGTTACTGAAAATTCTTTGCTCTCGCATGCTGCAGTCCTGCCTGGTGCTTGTGCCTGGTATTCGCACCTGCTGCCGGCACCGGAGCTCCTGCTCACACTTGCTGCTGGCCCCGATCGCTCGGTACCACCAGTGGGTGTGAGCGGTGGCTGCCAGCCCTGATCGCCCCTCAGGACTACTCTACCTCCCCCTGCTCCTGAGGGGCGATTGGGGCCAGCAGCTGCCTCTTGCATCCACTGCCAGCACCAGCCCCGCTAGCACCTGCTGCTAGCGCTGGCCCCAATTGCTCCACGCCATAAGCAGGTGCGAGCGGGGCTGGTGCCGTCAGTATGTGGGAGCGGTGGCAGTGGGAGCGGGGCTGCAGGCAGACAGGGGACCTGGGGTTGCGGGGGGAGGGGCCGGGCATGGGCACAGAGGATGGGTGGAGACCCGCCCCTGTGCCCACTGCAGCCTCGCGGCCCACAGTTCTTTTCAAGGTGCACAAATTCAAAAAATTGAGTAGAGCATTGAATTGAACAAATTGAGTACAAAAAGAAAAGTGAATGTTAAGGTTGGCTAACATGGAAAACATTTTATCTCTGACAAGAACAGTTTTAAGGGGGTGGGAAAGAGGGAAGGAGCCTGGATTGGAGAGAAATAAAAGACATGAATGGAAAGTTTTAGTTTCCCGCAATGTGGACAAAAACATATATTGGAAAGCCTCCCAAAGAAAAACTTAGAAATGCTGGACAAAGTATAGCAAACACCATCTTAAATATATAGGAAACGACAATATCTAAGGATAATCCCAGGGGCTAGACAGTGAAGAGGATTCAGAGGAGCTTAGAAACCATAAGGATACGCTGAAAATAAAGGTGTAGAGCTGCCCCTGGTAATTTGCCAATCACTGTTTAATTTTTTCTTCAACATTGAGTCGACGTGATGCTGTTTATTAAGTACTAGTAATGTATGAAAACAATCATGATAAAATGAACTTACAAGAGCCTTTAAAGTCCTCCAGGCCACTTCACTTTCCCAACTCCTCAGAGTTAATCCCATCCTGAACACGTTATTACTATCTTCACTTTCTTTACAGTTTCATCAAAATGGTCACCCCAAACAAGGTCCCCATTAGCCCAGCAAGTTGTAATCTATATTTAAATAAATTCTTAATCTTTATGTTTTTGCATCTTGCTTTTTTAGCTTAAAAGTATTTTTCTGATGTTTATCAATGTTGTTACATGAAGTCATAATTCAATAGCTGATGCCAAAGGAAACACTGCCCAGCGGGGAGGAAAAGCTGGTTTTGTTTCCTGAAGAGGGTGGCAGAGGATACGCTGAGTGAAGACCATGCAGGGAGGGTCAGGCAAGTTCCGCCCAAAGCTCCTTAGGCCCCAAACTGCCAAGCAGAACTTACTCTGTGATCCCGTGTGGAGATATTCTCGGATACTTTTGCACACTGTTGTACAGGTGGAAAACAGCTGGACGTGGCTCTGAACTCAGCACAGGGCAGGTACCCTGGCCCCATTCCAAGGTTCTCATCTCTTCTGGGCCAGCAGCCAGGGCCAAATGTGCACGGAGGGCACGCGCCCCTGAGGCCAGACGTTTCTCAAGCTTCTTGCACTTCTCTGCCCTGGGCAGGCTCACTTTCCTGGCACCCCGGACTTTATAAAGTTTCACTGTGTTTCAAAAACCCACCTGAATGAGTAAAAAGAAGCCCTTGCTGAACCAGAGAAATAATGTGTTCAAAATCAAAAGCGTCCATACATCACTCAGTGATTTTACATATGATAATTCACAAAGAAAATCAACATTTTCAAGGGGTTTCCTACTTTTTAAAAAAAGCTCTCTTGAAATATTTCCTTAAAGAAGGGAGGGGTCCTCATCTTCATATTATATATTGCTTTTCTAGTAAAGAAAACATTTTAAGAACTTTTGTCATTCCTGATGCTTGATTTTTTTAAGAAGTGCTCGATAAAAAGCACTGAGTTATTTTGGCTGCAATTATGCCTTCCACCTCTAGAAAGTCTTCCATATGAAACTTCAAATACATCACATTTATAGTGCTGTCTGCCATCCTTATTTAATGAATAGGGAAACAAGGCTGGAGAGGCCAATGGGCTCATCCATGACCACAGAGTCACAGGGAAATAAATTCTCAGCATGGACCCTCACTCAGGCCCTTTGCTGCTGACACCTGACCACAGGCTAGAGAGAATGGTGTGTGCAAATGTCGACATGGGTTCATCTCCCAAGGGCTAATCAGTGATCTTATTACTAAAAATATTGTACTAAATTCATGAAACAAATCACAAAACTGAATTGACAAACATTTAACTCATTGTCTACACAAAGTAGCTACTAGCATTATGGCTTCTTGTCAAATGCATCCCAACTCATATGCTTGTGCATAAATTATAAAGTATAATTTAATATCTGATATGGGCACATTTTCAGCCTGTTTGATGTAATATCAAGCACTTCAGAGAGTGTCTAGAGCTTACGAAGGACCACCTCCCCAGGTCTACCTGGGGACAGCTATTCATCTGTCACATGCCAGCTCAAGAGCCACTTTCTCTGGAAGGCTGTTCAGTATTCTGCACTTCCGCTTCCACTAGGTTAAAGAGGGAAGCTCTTATTTTTCTGTGATAACTTGTTCATATTACTATTGCAATAGTTTATTATAGTTTTCAAGTGTTGGTTGGTTTGTTAGTTGGTGTGCTTTAACATGCTGTCTGGATTCTTAGTTTATCAAAGGCAGAGACCACGTGTCACTCATCTCTGTATTTCTAGTATTGATAACACTGCAGGTAATATGGCAGGTGCCTCACAGTGGTTTATTGAATTAAATTCATTTTCTGTGCAGATGTAAGAGCATCGGAAATTCTACTTGTTTTGGGGTCTGTGTGTGCTCATCATAAAATGTATATAATCTTGGGACTTATATTGGAGTGTTTTCCTTGGATATTTGCATACCTTACAGTTTTTCCTAGGACGGAGGAGTTACAGAATATTAGAATCATATTGGATCGTTTAACTTTTCTTCAAAGAATGATGGCTAAAGACTTCCTCAAAGTGCCTCTCTCCTCCATTCTCTTTTTTCTATTTCTTCTTTGGATCATCATAAGGTTGTTTTTCCCCTCTTTGCTCCTTCTATTTTGGACCTACCAATGAAGATTTTACCAAGAATCAAACTTCTTGAGAGTTATTTATATGAAAAACTCTTAAGATTTAAGATTTCCTTTCCTATAAACCTTTTCATAATGTATTCATACATCCAGAATGTTTGTTTTCTCTTTTAGTGGAAGGGAATAAAAATAGAGACAGAGCATGCTTATTCTCATACTTAATATTTTACACTTACCCATTCTTGATTAATTACAATGATATGCTGCAGATGTCCAGCATAAACTGGATCATTTAATGTGTAATTATACCTTTTAGATGAATTCCAGATCTATTGCTGTTATTTTCCATGGACTGAAGCAGTTATGTGCCTGAACAGAATTAAGTTCCAATTATCCTGTGTCATGGGATATTATCTCATGGAAGATGAGAGTGAAATAGAACCTAGCTTGTGGAGAAATTGTTCCTATAATAACAAAAGTGTCACTTTGGGAATGCTTTGAAGTTCCTGAAAGACAGGAAACCACCAAATGCCACAATAACTCATGTAGTAAAAAGTAAACTCCATTTTGCAACTGGTGAAACTGTTCACAGGATAGTGAATAATACTGCCTGCCACTAGAGGAGTGGGTTTCAAGAAATGTTGTATCATGGACTTAATAACAAAATACTATTCGTATGCTTAAACTTTCTTTATTAAAAAAAAAAAGAATTCCCATCTTTTTTATTTTTTATTGATTTCAGAGAGGAAGGGAGAGGGAAAGAGAGATAGAAACATCAATGATGAGAGAAAATCATTGATTGGCTGCCTCCTGCACACTCCCTATTGGGGATTTAGCCTGCAACCCAGGCATATGCCCTTGACCTGAATCGAACCTGAGACCCTTCAGTCCACAGGCCTATGCTCTAGCCACTAAGCCAAACTGGCTATTGCAAGAATTTCCATCTTTTAAACCCAAGAAAAAACTTTTAGTGTTGAAGGGATAAAGAGTGTTTTTTTTTAAGACTACACACACACACATTGAGTGGCCAGATTATTATGATCTCTGAACGCAAAATAATCTGGCCACTCAGTATGTATATTAGAGGACTGGTGCATGAATTCGTGCATGGGTGGGGTCCAGCCAGCCTGACCAGGGGGAGGGGACATGGGTGGTTGGCCGGCCGACCTGCTGGTCAAACTCCTGGTCGAGGGGACAATTTGCATATTAGCCTTTTATTATATAGGATATACACTGAGTGGCCAGATTATTATGCATTCAGAGATCATAATGATCTGGCCAATCAGTGTATAAATTCTTTATTGTTTTAAGTATTACAAATGTCTCCTTTTCCCCCCATTGACCTCTCCACAGTCATTCCTCCCCTGTCCCCAGCACATGCCCTCACCCCCCTACTGTCTGTATCCATGTGTTATGCTTATATGCATACATACAAGTCCTTTGGTTTATCTCTCCACACCCTTCCCCCCACCTCTCCCGCCTTCCCTCTGAGGTTGGATGGTCTGTTCAATGTTTCTATGACTCTGGATCTATTTTAGTTCATCAGTTTATGTTGTTTATTGTATTCCACAAATGAGTGAGATCATGTGATATTTATCTTTCTATGACTGGCTTATTTTGCTTAGCATATTTTTTTTTTTTTTTGCTTCATTTCAAACTTGATCTTGTTGGCATAGAGTTAACATGCTATGTATTTTTCTATAGGAGTAACTATTAATCAAGACAGCACTGAATATGTGTGGCTGAATTTTTAGAGATAATAAGAACCTTTAAAAATTTTATTGGGTTAATGCCATAACAGCACTAGAATTTCAACACGAACTCTGAAAAAACCAATAGCACCTGTATCTCTAAATTATTTCATTGAATTCTGCACTTAACACCTTAATTTGATTATAGGTTTTGAACCTTTGTCTTACTCTTGAAATTTTTTATAATGGGATGATAAACTATTGAAGTGCTTTCAAGGTCAAAAAGATTGTGCACCACAGCAGCCTTTCAAATGCAGTGTTTCATAGAGCTGCTTTATTGAGGTAAGTTCCACAGCAAAGAGTGCATGTTGAGCTCCCTGAGTGGCAGGCTTGACACGACAGAGCTGTATGCTGAGAGTCGGGAGCCAGATGCGCAAGGTCAGTTTCATAGCTCTACTTTGTGAATGCCCATTGGCAGGCAAGTCATGAACCTTATAAAGTTGATGGCAATAGCTGCTTAAAAGGATGGCTTTATGAATTTGATAAAATGATACCTGGGAAGGTACTGAAAAGTACAAAATTGCACAAATCTCAAACTAGATTTTTTCCTGCTCTGCTGCCCAAAGTATCACACTTGCCCTAAAGTTGAAGCATTTTGTTGCCCAAAAAATGTAGCTCAAAGCACTTCTTTAGATTTAACTTCAAATACATTATATGCTCTCTCTGGTTGACTTAATTAATTTCTGTTAATCCAATTAACTTCAAAAACAAATAGCCACAGAGCTGTCATTTATTGAGGTGCTGTGTGCATCCCATCTATTTGCCCACTAAAAACTCTGTGAGGTAGTTAATATTATCTGCAATTAAAAAATGAAATTAAAAAATGAAATTCAAGAAGACCAGGATTTAAATTTTCAGTTTTTTCCTTCACATTGGTCTGGAGCAGCAAATCTGTATTACCTACTATTTATTAAAATATTCACTGGGATAACTAGGTTACTTAAATTTAACATGTTTAAATCTAAACTCATTATTTTTCTTCCCAGATAAGTATCTCTGTCTTGCACCCCTATTTTAGTTAATTCTATCAATATCTGCTTAATTGCTTAAGCCAGAAACCTAGTATCTTTTTAGATTCCTCCTTTTCCCTCACCCACTGGAGCCTAATAGTCAAGACACTGCCAATTATACCATAAAAGTGGTTCTCAACGTCTTTCTATCCACACAGCCATATTTCTAGTCCAAATCAAATAACTGTCTCATCCCTATGGAAGCCTTTACACATTGGCCTCACTGTCATCATTTATTTTTTATCCAGAAACTATCTATCACATTGGAAGCATAGCTATTTTCCTAAACTAATAATAGAAATGTGTGGTCCTGCCACTTCCTTGCTAAAATAACCACTATGTGTTTTCTGGTCAATCCAGGCTAAAATCTAAACTTCTTATCAGGACTCACTGTCCTTTATTAATATGCCTTGACTTATGTTTCTGTTCTTATTTCCTGCCTCCAGTATCTTCTATCTCCTGCCTCACACATTAACTGAACTCTTCCAGAAATTATCCAGCACTTCTCTACATCTATGCTTTTGTTCTGACTTTTACCTCACTGGATTTTCCCAAAATTTCTTGCCTTAAAATCTCTCATTTATTCTTCAGACTTACTAGTAATTATACTATCTTTTTTATAAAGTCTTTCTTTAGTTCTCTGTCTATATGTGTGTTCCTTCTAGCAGACTAACATCTTACAGTGGTTCTCAACCTTCCTAATGCCGCGACCCTTTAATACAGTTCCTCATGTTGTGGTGACCCCCAACAATAAATTATTTTCGTTGCTACTTCATAACTGTAATTTTGCTACTGTTATGAATCGTAGTGTAAATATCTGTGTTTTCTGATGGTCTTAGGCGACCCTGCTAGCGGTTCTCAACCTGTGGGTCGTCACCCACAGGTTGAGAACCGCTGCTACAGAGCCTAAGACCATGGGAAAACACAGATATTTACACTACGATTCATAACAGTAGCAAAATTACAGTTATGAAGTAGCAACGAAAATAATTTTATGGTTGGGAGTCAGCACAACATGAGGAACTGTATTAAAGGGTTGCGGCATTAGAAAGGTTGAGAACCACTGTTCTAGAAGCTAACACTGAAGATTTATTCCCCTATTCCTTGACAACAACAATGTAGAGCATCATATATAGAAGTGTTTGATAAATTTTGTTAAATAAATTATTGAATTAATAGTCTATTTCTGAATACACTGGAAATTCAAAGGATGATCAAAAGCTAAAATTGTCTATTTTAGTAAAGTCTAGATATATTTGTATGCAATAATATTATTTAGATATACAAAGCTCAGGACAATTTTGTTATTTTCTTTTCTTACAGTCTGCCTCCTGAACTTCACATATTTTAGTTTTACCATCTATAATGTAGATGGAGACTTAGACAGCTGCTACTTAATATGAAAGAATAGACAAATTATAGCTTAAGATGTAGGAAATCAAGAATATGTCACTCCCAACATAACAATGAAAAAAAGCTAGACAACCTACAAAATTATGATTTTTTTGGAGCCTGTTGGAGAGCTGAGGCTGTAAGATGAAGCAGGTTGACTAAATTCCTTAGATGTCTCTGAAAGGACAAAGAGGACACAACAACTGTTCCAACTTGACAAAATGCAGGAGAAAGAGGTAGCCACTATGCAATCATGTAAGAGGAAATCAGGTGATAGACTTCCAAATGACAACATGAGTAGCTATGCTGCCTTGTTATCCAGTAAAACTGGTGAAAACTGTATTATAAATAAAACATTTAAAACATCTGAAAATGATCCTAAGGGAAAATAGCAAATGAAAAAAAAAAATCTATTCAAGAACTTCTATGAAAATCTATATATATAAAAGCTAATACACTGTGTCTCCTGGTAGCTATGATGCACACTGACCACCAGGGGGCAGATGGTGGTCTATGCAGGAGCTGCTGAGCTGCAGTGACTTGGCAGCGGTGGTTCTCGGGTGACACACCCAAAACCAGAGAGGAAGGAGCCGATTCCTCACTGGGCAGAACGATTCCACCTTTGGCTGTGAGTTATGTTGTTGCTGGGGCACTGTCGGCCCTGTATCTGGTTTACTGAGCACTTGTGTTTATATTCCACACCCTGTACAACAGCAACTTTGCAGAGTGCCCTCTTGCACCCTGGGACCCCTTGGGGGATGTTGCAGAGCTGGTTTCGGCCCTATCCCTGCAGGCCAGGCTGAGGGACCCCACCTGCCAGAGGGACCCTCTCACTCCACAGGCACCCTTTGAGCCACAGAGCAACCCCAGGTGTGACTTGCTGGGGAGGGACCATGGGAGGTTGACTCCAGGGTGTGTCTGGCCCAGTCCTGCCCCGCCAGCCACCTTCTAACTAATTTTCTTTCAATGTGCATGAATCCATGCACTGGGTCACTAGTTTTGTAAGAAAGATGAGAGTCTGTAGTATTTGTAGTATTTGAACCAAGACTGCCCCTTCCTATCCTCACTCAGTGAGGCAGAAACTCTATTCCACACTACTGCCTCCAAGAACACTGGTTCCCTCTCCTCTCTGATCTTAGAGGGAGGGCTTTCTGTTTTGGAGGAGTAGGGCAGCAGCATGTCTCATTTCTGCCCCCACCTACCTATTACAGAGGTTAGGTCCAGGGTGAATACAATTATAATTCCCTTCTTGTGCTCAGCCTTCACTTAGGGAACAGAGATTCTACCTTGGCTGCAGCATGCTAAAATACTGGCAGCCTGATCACTCTTGTCCCAATTGGTGAGGTGGTGGTTCCATGCTAGAAGAGGCATGCTAGAAGAGGCTTCTGCCCCACCCCTTCAGCACTGGGTTTCTAGACCAATGTTCCACTCACAGAAGATTGCTACTATCCACAACCCTAATTCCAGAACCTTGGCTCAGAGATTTTGCCTGGGAAGAGAAACAAGCACACAATAAAAACAGAACTACAAATCCCAGTCTACAGGCACTCTGAAGAATAATAGAGGTTGCGATCAAGGTGACTGGGAGGAGGTTCAAGCTATCGGATAAATTATAGGTAGCAGCTTTGAAATAGGAAATAATACAGCTCTGGGGAGTCCTGACATCAGAATAAAAATCAATCACTTGTCTGAGAAACTATGTCTTTGAGGGAATCACATTTGATTGGATTAGCTTGCAGAACAATTTATGACCAAGACATTATTAAAAATAAACGCAAGTGCTCAGTAAACTAGATTCAGGGCCGACAGTGCCCCAGCAACAACATAACTCACAGCCAAAGATGATAGAGCAATCAGCTGGTACTTGGTAGACTTTAACAGCTGCGAGTGGTCAGGGAAAAGGTATTTAAAAACTTGTACCAGTACTACTGTTATCCCAGAACGACTGAATATACCCAAAGTTGTACCATCCTGAGGAACAACATCAGAGGCTGACACTGAGGGTCAGAGTGGGGTGGGGGTTGGGAATAAACCTCACTAAAGTAATTCAGTCTGTCACTGCACAAGTAAATAAGCAAATAATAATAGCAAGCCCCTGAGTGCTTATTAACAAGCTTTGTTATTAATAAGTACTCAAAGTTACTGCAATATATTATGTAAACTGTCCTGTTTCCAACAATAAACATTTCTGAGCTATGCAAAACAAAAAAAACAAAAAAACAACAACAAAAAAAAACAAAAACAGGAAAGTATGACATACATTTGTGGAAAAAAAGCAGGCAATAAAAAAAATTACCAACAAACAGAGCAATGGCTAAAGAAATTAAAGAAGGCCCTAACCAGTTTGGCTCAGTGGATAGAGCATTGGCCTGCAGACTGAAGGGTCCCAGGTTCGATTCCAGTCAAGGGAATGTACCTTGGTTGCGGGCACATATACTTTGTAGGGACTGTGCAGGAGGCAGCTGATCAATGTTTCTCTCTCATCGAGGTTTCTAACTCTCTATCCCTCTCCCTTCCTCTCTGTAAAAAAAATCAATAAAATATATATTTTTTTAAAAAATTAAAGAAGGTGTAATAATTGAAAAAATTCCATGTTCAGAGATCAAAATACTTAATTTTAAAAAATAACAATATTCTTCAAACTGATATACAGATGCAACACACTACCCATCAAAATCCCATCCAACCTCTTTATAAAAATTAACAAGCTGATTCTAAAATTCATATAGAATTTCAAGGCATTCAGAATAGACAAAAAATAAATAATAATAATAAAGAAACAAAGTTAGAAGACTCACAATTCCTTATTTGAAAATGTACTAAAAAGCTTAAACAACCAAGAAAGTACTGAAACAGGATAGACATATAAATCAATAGAACAGGATTCAGAGTCCAGGTATACTAGTAGATCTGCATATCTGTGGTCAACTGCTTTTTAACAAGGGTGACAAAACCATTCAATGGGAAAACAAACATCTTTTCAATAAAAATATCGGACACAACCTGATATCTATATACAATAATTTATATAAAATAGTGAAAATGCCCAAATGTAAGAGCTAAACCTATGAAACTCTTAGAGGAAAACCTAGAGGAAAATCTTCTATATCTTGGATTTGGCAATGGGTTCTTAGATATGTGAGCAAAAACAGAAACAACAAAACAAAATATTAAATTAAATTCGCCAAATTTAAAAACACTTACGCTTCTAAGGAAACCATCTAGAAAGTGAAAAGACAACCCCAAGAAGGGCAGAAAATATATGTAAATCATTCATATATTGCTGAACAAAACATGAGGCTAGAAAAAACAAAAAACAAAACGTGTGAACCTCAGGCCCCACTCTAAGAATAAGGTAACCATAACCAACTGCTATAGGTATTTGAAGTCAGTGGGGAACAGAAGGTGATGAGAGGAGCAACAAAACCTACAACAAGCCAAACTCCTGATTGGAATCACCCCACCACCAACTCCACCACCACACACACACATAGAAGCATGACAAAGCATGACGTTTTCATCATAAACACTATTTACCTCAGTTTCTACTCTTCTACCTAGGATATCCAGCGCTCAAAAATACTGTAAGACAAAAAAGCAAGAAAAAACAATCCTAACCAAGAGGCACATTAATCAAAAGACCCATTTTCAAGTGACCCAATTGCTGAAATGGTATGATAGAGAATTGATTATAACAGCTATAATCAATAAAGATCTTGTGGATAAAGTGGCGACATGTATGAGCAGATGTGGGATTTCAGCAAACAGAAAAAGATGATTTTTTTTAAAGTGTCAAAAGAAAACACTAAAATAAAAAAAATATTAGAGATGGTGCATTCCTCCAATGGGCTCATCAACAGACCAAATGCAGCAGAAAAAAAAATAACTAAATTTGAGGGTATGTGTGAAAATTATTCGAAAAGACTAAAAGATAAAAACTGTGGAGGAAAAATAACCCAAAAGAAACAAAAAAAGAGCACCTGAGACCTTTAGGACTCTATCAAATGTTCTAACATACAAGAAATTTTAATCTCAAAAGGAGAGAGAAAGCATAAAGCAATAAGAATATGGAGATGTAATTAATAGCCAGAAAATTTTTGAAAAAAAAAAATAGCCACAGATCCATAAATCCCAAATAATATGAAGCAAGATAAATTCCCCAAATCACACCTACACACATTATGGTCAAACAACTAAAATTTAATGATAAAAAGAAAAATCTGGAAACAAACCAGAAAATACAAGCAAAATTACATAGAGAGGAACAAAGACAATGACTTCACCAGACTTCATATTAGAAAGTATATAGCCCAGAAAAAAATGGAGTGAGCTTCTTTAAAGTAGTTATAGAAAAATCTTTCAATACAGATTTTGATACTCAGCAAAAATATCCTTAAAAAAATAAATGCAAAATTAAGACCTTTTTCAGACAAACAAAAGCTAACAGAATTTATTACCGTAAGGCCTGTGCTACAAAAAATGTTAGACAAATATGATAGAAATTGAGACTTACCTAGATAAATAATGTAGTGTACTTATATTTTTAAATATAAAAATAATGGTAAATTATCGTAGATGTTTTCATAATTTTAGTTGCTTTAAAACATAATGCAGAAGAAGTGACAATGTGTTTTGATGTTAGGAAGCATGACAAAAAATAGCATGTAGGATTAAGAGGAAGAAAAAGGAAGGTTCTTACACTATGTATGAAGTGACATTTGATGTTTTGATAAATTGATGTATACTCTACACTATACAATAATCATTGAAAATAATATAACACTTTACCTGTATA
Source organism: Plecotus auritus (assembly GCF_963455305.1). NCBI lineage: Eukaryota > Metazoa > Chordata > Mammalia > Chiroptera > Vespertilionidae > Plecotus > Plecotus auritus. The sequence goes on from NC_137770.1 coordinate 146,035,969, forward strand.
ATATGGGAAATCTCTAGAATAAAAAGTGCCATACTTTTAAAAATATATATTTTTAGCCCTGACTGGTTTGGCTCAGTGGATAGAGCATCAGCCCATGGACTGGGAGGGTCCCGGGTTCGATTCTGGTCAAGGGCATGTATCTTGGTTGCGGGCTTAATCCCCAGTGGGGGGCATGCAGGAAGCACTGATTGGTGTTTCTCTCTCATTGATGTTTCTAACTCTCTATCCCTCTACCTTACTCTCTGTAAAAAATTATATATATATATATATATATATATATATATATATATATATATACTGATTTCAGAGAGGGAGAGAAAGATAGAAACATCAATGATGAGAGAGAATTATTGATCGTCTACCTCCTGCACACTGCAACCTGGGTATATGCCCTGATAAGGAACCAAACCAAGACCTCCTGGTACATAGGTCTACACTCAATCACCGAGAAATGCTGGCCAGGCAAATATGCCATACTTTAAAAAATATGTTGTTAATTAATGAAGATGATGTTCTCTTCTTATAAAATATGTTATAAATTGAAAATACAAAAATATTTTAAATGTAAATCTTTAATCTTAAAGCCAGTAAAGTTTATCTTTTCATGCTGTAGTCTCTATACAAATTCAAATATAAAATAACTATGATTAATATGGCAAAAAATCTAGTGGACAATGTGGACAATATTTTGTTCTACTACTATAGATACTCTTACCACTACCAAAAATAGTAGTGAAAGCTTAAGAGCATTTTGTTTTAAATAGCAAGCAATAAACTCACGTATTCTACTTTCCATTCTTTACTATGGTAGCAAAAACAATCTCACATTATACCATCACCTTCCAGGGCATCATGTTTCAAATACACCACTGAAAAATCTATACACAGAATGAAGAACCCCAGGCAATAACAGGGACTTTAAAGGGGAAGAAAGAATAGTGTTTGTTTCTTATACTTTTTACTTCATTCTTACAATGATATTTTGGATCCAAAACACGTAGGGAAAAGATAATGTTTATATTTTTAGTTGTCATAAAACACATTCAGTTCCAATAAAACATTAAAAAGTTGAGCTTTTAATCCTAATACAAGATTTCCTATAACTTCCCAATTATAGTTGTTGCTGTAATAAAATTGATAGAAACATATCAAATGCTGACCATTTTTCCTGCGTTAATTGAACTACATTCATTCTAATGTTTGGCTTGGTGATTGTTTTATGCTCTGCATGGAAATGAGCAGCGACTGAGCTGGTTTTCTGAAATTTCTTTCCATCTCCCTTACTTTGTTTTCAGTTCTGCCTCTAGATGCTGCAGTAGATCAAAGCTTTTCAAAGGCAGCAATGCGCTCATTGTCTTCCCAGTCATGGTGTGATACGAAGTGACGAAGAAGAACAAGAATGTTTGGAACAGTCACAATAGTATCTATTATGCATCCATCATAGAAGGACTGGAGCTGGATTGCACAGAAGTGATACGTGCCTATTGTTGAAGCTTTTTCTGTAATAGCAGATAGACATAATCATTCTGTGGAAGGCTTTCCTGGGAAAGATATCGTCTCCTTTTTGGACGTGCATTTTAGCGTGGTAGGTGGTTCTGCAGTTAATATAATGTGCAGCAAATGAGTAATGCAATTCAAAGAATTAGTTTTACTTACTGTGGCAATAGTGAATGATCCAGCATTGAAATGTATAATACCAGGGGCTGAATTGGCAGTCCTTGGAATTAGAAATTGCTTATTTTCATATTTATATCTGGCAAACCCCTTAAGTGTGAAGAAATGCAAATGCTTCAGGGAACTGCAAATGGGTATCTGCCACATAGGTGTCCATTCAGAGTAAAATGTCTAGTACTCTTGAGAATCTTGAAATTCGTTTTCAGAAATCATGAAAATCCTACTTGACACATGCCTGCTTTGCCTCGTCTCCATACTTAGGGCACTGGCTACTTTGCACGCCTTTCTTCTGCTAACATTTATAATTTTAAATGAAAATGTTAAATATTTTATTCTATTTCATTTTATAATACAAAATCTCTGAGTATGGTGTACTTCATCAAATATCCTTAGAAAATGAATTCCCAAGGTCTTTTTCTAATTAAAAATTTCCAGGGGATTCATTTTGTAGGAAGATGTGTACAAGTTTATTAAAGATGGGCTCGATTATCTAATAGGCACATTATTAAGAATGTAAAATAACCAATTTTAGATTAAAAAGAAAAAAATCTTGCGAGAAATTGCTCTTGAGATTCTCCATACATCCTTAATATTCTTTACCTGTAGGGAAAAGGTCTGTCACCAGACAGTCACAATGGGTCCTTCTTGAGCAGCAGAGCTTACACAATGGGCTAGAACTGCGCAGACATAGAGGAGACAACGTAAGAATGTTATCACTTCCTGTCTTGGCTCACCTGGGAAGGTATGGAGAAGTGGCTTCTCTTTACGATGGCCACGGTGAAGCTCTCTTAATCCAATCTGGGAAGACTGAAGAGAGGATATCCAAAGAAAGGATTTAGGCCTCAATTTCAAGATTTGACCCAAACCAGAAGGATATGATCTTTTTCCCTCTCTCTGGATCTATCATCTACCTATCTATCTATTTACCACCCTACACATACATCTATATCCACATCTGCATCTGCACCTATACCTATCTATATCTACATCTGTATCTACTGCTATGTTGTTCTTGTGAGTCCTCAACTTGTATCAGTAGTTTGCACCATCTCTACAAAGCTCTCTATTGAATTGCACATTATCTAGACATAAGAACATTTCCTTTCTCTCCTATAATGTGATACCTGTGTATAGACATAGAATATAATTATACATAGACTTGATTGTGCTACTTACCTACCTAGTCAGGATTAATGTTATTTAAATGGATACATTTCCTGCTACTGCACCTGGAAAACTACTATGAATTCGTGGCATACTGACATAAATGATTATCATTCTTTAAATTAATATGATCATAATGTTGAGTCCTATCAAAAGTCTGCTTTAATTTGGCATTAAATAACTTTAATTTATTAAAAACTGTGTAGATTAATAATGAACAATATTGAGACCTTTATTTTACTTAGTTTCCAAGTCTAATACAGTTCAGAACCTTGCATATTTGCTCCTGAAACAAAACTAAAGCACTCTAAAATGATTTCTGAGGAATAACATATCTCCAAATCTTCATCACAGAATGTGTACTAGGCAAGCCAAAATTAAGTGGAATTGTTTGTAGGGAACAAACACAACTTGGCAAAGTTAAGTGAAATTTTATTCTATTAAATCAAATCTGTGAAATTTTGGCAAATAAATATTTATTGTGATTCTTCATGCTTTATTTTAAAAATACTTTTAATAACTTTATAAACTCAGTATTAATTATCTTTTTATGAGTTTATATTATTAAAAGTTTCTAATGAATGTTAATTTTATCCATCCTGTTCTAACAATCTCATACATGCCAGAATGCTTTATAAAAATCTATTAAAATAATTATATATATTATTAAAATCTTTATTGAGAGTATTACAGATATCCCCTTTTTCCCCCGTTCACCCCCTCCACCCAGTTCCCAACTTGCCCCAGGCCTTCACCCCCCTACTATCTGTGTCCATTGGTAAGATCTTTGGTTACTATCTTCCCGTCACGCCTTGCTCTCTTTGCTCCGAGATTCATAGTCTGTTCCATGTTCCATGGCTCTGACTCTATTTTATTCACCAGTTTATTTTGTTCATTACATTTCTTGTTTATTTTGATTTTTAGATTCCATTTTTGATAGATATGTATTGATTGCCAATTTATTGTTCATATTTTTTATTTCTCCCTCTTCTTCTTTTTTTTCTCCCCCTCCTCCTCCTCCTCCTCCTCTTCCTCTTTCTTCTAGAATACCCTTCAACATTTCATGTAATACTGGTTTGGTGGTGATGAACTCCTTTAGCTTTTTCTTGTTTGTAAAGCTCTTTATCTGACCTTCAATTCTAAATGATAGCTTTGCTGGGTAGAGTAGGTCCTTGCTATTCCTCACTTTGAATATTTCTTGCCACTCCTTTCTGGCCTGCAAAGTTTCTGTTGAAAAATCAGCTAACAGTTGTATGGGTGCTCCCTTGTAAGTAACTAACTGCTTTTCTCTTGCTGCTTTTTTGTTTTTAGCCCTTGGCATTTTAATTATTATGTGTCTTGGTGTGGTCCTCTTTGGGTTCCTCTTGTTTGAGACTCTCTGTGCTTTCTGGAATTGTAAGTCTATTTATTTTACCAGGTAAGGGAAGTTTTCTGTCATTATTTCTTCAAATAGGTTTTCAATATATTGCTCTCTCTCCTCTCCTCTAGAACTCTGATAAGGCAACTGTTGGTATGCTTGAAGTTGTCTCAGAGGGTCCTTACACTATCTTCATATTTTTGGATTCTTTTTTCTTTTTGCTCTTCTGATTGGGTGCTTTTGCTACCTCATAGTCCACATCTTGATCTGATTCTCAGACTCCTCTATTCTACTGTTAAATCCTTGTAAATTATTCTTTATTTCAGTTAGTGTATGCTTAATTTCTGACTGGTCCTTTTTCATGTCTTTGATTTTCTCACTAAGATCCTTGAAAGTCTCGTGAAGATCCTTGAGTAACCTTATAACAATGGTTTTGAACTCTGTTTCCAAAACTTTGCTTGCTTCCATTTCTTTCATTTGTGACATGTTTCTTTGTCTCCCATTTTGGCTGTTTTCTTGTATTTGTTTCTATGTATTAGGTAGAGCTGCTATTTCTCTTGGAATTGGTAGAGTGTGTTGTAGGGCCCAGTGGCTTAGCCTCCCCAGTCACCTAAACTGGGCATTCTAGGTGCATACCAGTGTGAGCTGTGTACATAGTCATATACTTGAGCCTTGATTGCTGTTGGTGTCACTGGCAGGAATTGACCTCCAGGATTTTGGCTTTGAGGACCTGCAGCAACAGTGGGAGAGCTGATGTGCAAGAAACACCCATATGGAGCAGGACATGCTTCATTGGGGCCTTGGTGCTTGCTGAGTCTTCCCCTTGAGTGTGTCACTTGTGGATGTGTAGAGTTGTAATGTGCTATGGTCTGAAACTGTCCACTAAGTGCACTGGCTTTAGGGCTTCCAGGGAAGTGCAAAGTCAGCCACTGCCTGGGGCCACCCTGCAAGAGCTATTTATATTGGGGTTGGAGGTGCCCAGCTTTGAAGCAAGGCAGGCTTGTGCTAGTACAGGGTCTTGAGTCTTGGGCCTTTTATTGATAGTTTTGGAGCATGCTGATGCAGTTACAGCTTGTTTGAGAGATTTTAGCAAAGTCTGAAGCCTGAGCAAGGGCAGGCCACTCATATGCAAAAGCCACTGCAAAGAGATTAGGTGGGGTTGCAAATTGGATGTGGCCGGGTCTCAGTGAATCATTAAGGCAGAGCAAACATATATGGTTTCCAGTCAGTCCTGCTACCAATAGGGGAGATCCCAGCATAGGAACAATAACCCCTGCAAGCACCTCCATCTGAGAGAAAGATGCCCCCAAGTTCTTGCCCCAATGTCAGACAATCCAGTTTCTCCTCATATGTGCCTGGGTCCCCCAAAGCCTCACTCTGGCACTGGAGCTCAGATGGAGTGGGACCTTGTAAGTTCAGTTTGTGTGCTGGCCCTTTAAAAGGAACACCTGCATCCCCAGCAGCATCTGTGTCACTCAGCCACAATCCCTGATGGTTTTTATAGCTGGTAGTTATGGGAACTTCTCTTTCCAGCTCTGGAACTCTGGGCTGGGGGTCTGGTGAAGGGCTGGGACCCCTTGCTCCTCACAAGTGGCCTCCCCTGAGAAGATCTCCCTCTAGATTAAAAAATCAGCACATGTGGGTGTACGTCAAGCACATTCAGCACCTCCACCACTCCTACCAGTCTCTGTGTGCTTCGTTCTTTACTTCTCTGCTTGTAAGACTTCCATTCAGCTAGCTTTCAGGTTGTTCTGAATGATGGTTTTTCTGTATTTTAATTGTAATTTTGATGTGGTTGTGGGAGGCGGCGAGTACAGGCATTTACCTACATCCCCATCTTGGTTCTCAAAATAATGATATTTTTATACTAATTTAATGATTTTTTAAGAACTTAACTTTCACCCTAGCTGGCTTGGGTCAGTGGATAGAGCATCAGCCTGCTTACTAAAGGTTCCTCTGTTCAATTCTGGTCAAAAGCACATGCCTGGGTTATGGGCTTGGTCCCCAGGAGAGGGTGTGCAGGAGGCAGCAGATCAATTATTCTCTCTCATTGATGTTTCTCTCTCGCTCTTTCTTTCTCTCTTCCTTCATCTCTGAAATCAATAAACATTGTTGATGTTTCTATCTCTCTCTCCCTCTCCCTTCCTCTCTGAAATCAATTTTTTAAAAAGAACTTAACTTTCAATTAATATAATTAATCCATAGTAATGGACAATATGCAAAATGCACCTGTTAAAAGAGTAAAGAAATTATTAACCACTTGAATGAATAAATTTCCTAATCCATTCTTGGTCTACAATCACAGGTCATTGTCTAAATTAGGATTTGGATTTTACATTCTTTTTCTATTATATTTTCAGCCTTAATATATTCTCATACCCATTGTTATCTATGAACTAGTAATGTCAAAAGAAATCATTGCAGGTCCCGAAGAACAGCACTGTTAAGGGCTGAAATGCTTGTATTCTTTAAAATTCACTTATTGAAGCCCTACCGATAATGTGATAGTATTTGGAAATGGAGCATTTAGAAAGTAATTTGGTTTAGATGAGGTCACAAGTGGGGGGGGGGGCACAGTATGGGATTAATGCCCTTCTCTAAAGAAGCACCAGATAAGACCTTCCTTCTCCAGCTCTTTTCCCTCATGTAGGGAAGAAGAGGTCATGTGAGCACACAGTGAGTTGGCCTATTCACCAAGAGATAAGGTTTCTGATTGGAGCTTACATTGCTGGCATCTTGATCCTGGACTTCACAGATCTAAACTGTAAGAAAACACTTCTGTTGTTGTAGCCACAAGTCTGAGATATTTTATTATTGCAGCACCAGCTGACTAAGGTAAGCCCCGATTTATGCTTCAATTGGCTTTCTTTGGTTGCTAGAAATTGACCCTGACCAACTTAGGGAAAACAAAAGGATATATTGAAAAGATACCAGGGAGCTCACAACATTTAAAAAAATCCTATCTAATAAAAGAGTAATATGCAGATTGACCATCACTCCAACACACAAGATGGCTGCCCCCATGTGGTCAAAGATCCTGCCCCCATGTGGACACAAGATGGCCACCACAAGATGGCCAGCAGGGGAGGGCAGTTGGGAGGGACCAGGCTTGTAAGGGAAGGCAGTTGGGGGTGATCAAGCCAGCAGAGGAGGGAAGTTGGGGGCGACCGGGCCTGTAGGGAAGGGCAGTTGGGGGGGATCCAGGCCTGCAGGGGAGGGCAGTTAGGGGTGACCAGGCTGGCAGGGGAGCAGTTAGGCATCAATCAGGCTGGAAGGGGAGTGGTTAGGGGGTGATCAGGCTGTCAGGCAGAAGCAGTTAGGGGCAATCAGGAAGGCAGGCAGGCGAGCAGTTGGGAGCCAGCAGTCCTGGATTGGAGAGGGTGCAGGCTGGGCTGAGGGACACACCCCTCATGCAAGAATTTCATGCACCAGGACTCTAGTAAATAAATAAAAGCAGAACCTCCAGAATGTGTGAACAATTTGAATGGAGAGTTGCCTTGAACATTGTAGTAATGGGAGTCGGTTGCCATCTTTCTAGGCATTTCCAGGTTCTCTTGCCTTCAGTCCAACCATCTTCCGTTCTCATGTATCTTTGCTTAAGATGTAAATTCCTATGAGATAGAACTCGGCCTGCCTGGGAGTAGCTAAAATTTGACCTGGGATTTTTGAATAAATTTTTATATGAAAAATTAGTCAAAATTTATTTTTTCTTTGTTACATTCATATTTTAGTTTTATTAACAGTACAATACATGCATTATAGTTGAAAGGGGCATGATGGTTTAGAACAGTTCAAATAGCATAGAAATTTATTTCTATAAGATTTGAACTAATTTCTTTTGAAGCCATCAGTGCTTTTTGATTTCTCCATGTTTTGTCATACTCAAATCAATTTTTATAACTGCCATTTCCCTAGAAAATCATTCATTTTTATCCAGATTTTCAAATTTCTTAGCATTCAATAATACAAATTATTTTATAGTGAAGAATTACATTTTTCTAGTCTTATTGAGATATAGTTAACATATAACATTGTATCTGTTTAAAATATATAACATAATGATTTGCTATATATTAAGATGTGTTAAATGAGTATTCAAATAAAGTCAAGTTTAGGACAATACTTTATGAAATTTTTTCCCAAAAGTCAGAAATAAATTTTACTCATAGTGATGGGGAAATTGAGACATTTTTGCGGTCTAGCAATCTGAACCTGTAGCATTAACCTAATACACATTCTTATTAGCCAATAGTCTCTCTGCCCCTTTAATTGTCTGGTCTGCAAGACTTGTCTACTCCCATTTCAGAGAGGCCGTAAACTATCAGACGGAGTTATCAGTGCTGGTGCCAGGCCAGGCCTTTAGTTGTGGTCTGAAGGACACAGCACATGGGGCTCTTTAAGAACTTGCAAAGGGGGCCGGAAAAACCCTTATCTGGGAGACAAAGAACTGGAAAAAGTATAAATAGGGAAAGCTTCCTCCATGTTTTCGCCCAGAATTTGAAAGACATTTTTCTCTGAGCCCACCGGTGTAATAATAATAAAGTGTAGCCTTGACCAGTTTGGCTCAGTGGATAGAGCGTCAGCCTGTGGATTGAAGGGTCCCAGGTTCGATTCCGATCAAGGTACAACCAAGGGCATGTACCTTGGTTGCGGGCACATACCCGGTGGGGAGTGTGCAGGAGGCAGCTGATCGATGTTTCTCTCTCATTGATGTTCCTAACTCTCTATTCCTCTCCCTTCCTCTCTGTAAAAAAATCAATAAAATATATTAAAATAATAATAAAGTGTAGCTCCATTTCTCTAAGCTTGGTTTTTCTCTGGTCTTCTGTAACAATAGTTGCATTGATTAGGATTACTATGATTTTTCCTTCCTGCTAGTTTGTATGCTGAGATAGTTCACCTTTGTTTCTAAGCTCTATGGAATCTAAAAAGCATTTTAAAACTTCTATTACTCAGGACCTGAAACAATTTGATTCATTATGTTAATAATGAATTATTTAATTATTTTAATAATGGTGATAAAAATCAAAGGAAAACAAGAAACTTAAGTAGAACATTTTATTAAAATATTCAGATATATAATGATGATAAGGTTCTGATTCAAATTCCATGAAACCATTCAATATATTTAGTGAGAATATTTATTCTTAAAGGTAATGATTACAGTAGTATTCTGAATAAACTTTTATTTTTTACTATTGCTTAAGATGAGTTTGTATCACATTTGACAGATTGGAATTTTCTATATACCATACATGCTAGATAATACTTGATCTTGACAATACTATTTGAGATGATTAGATACGGTCTGCAGGCTTCCTGATGTTGTGCCATATAATGGATTTGAGAAGGAGTATGTAGAACTCTAAAGAAAAACACATTGAAAAGAATAGGATTTTAGGCATTAAAATAAGAGACTTCTTTCCAGATCATGAAGAATATAGGAAGTTTTTAATGATTTTCCACTGGAGTAATAAGTGGAACATCCCTAGTTCCCCAGCACTCACTCCCAGGCTACACTGCCTGTACCTCTGGCACCAGTCTAGTCTCAGTGTGTGCCTGTCTTCTGTGCGTAGCAGCCACTGCCTCATCCTCACCTCTGGTGGGCTGGAGGGTATGTAGTTGTCCGTATCTTGACTCTTACTCTTTATGGTGCTGGTTTTTCTAAGTCTGCTGTATTTATTATAGACATGTTACACAAAACAATAAAAGAGACAACCAATTGCAGAGTATATTAGAAAATCTAAAATTTGGGACATTCCATTGGACCAACAATTTGATTTCTTTAACAGATAAATTGCAAGAAAAATATAAGAGTGAGAAAATGGAACCTAGAGATTAAAAGAGACGTAAGAGACAAGTCTGACAATTTGGATGCATATTATCTTATATTGATCCTGATTTTTTAAAAAAAATATAGCAACAATAACAACAAATATAAATGCCCCTACTTATGTATGAGGCAATTGGGGGAGATTGAATACTGACTGAATATTTGATGGTATCAAGGGACATTGTTAAATGTTTAGGTGAGATACTGTGGTTAGATCCCTTAAATGTGCAGCTGAGTCTTTATAGGTGAAATTAAATGACATTTGGAACTTGCTTAAAAACATTCTGGTTGACACCAAAAATGAACCTTATTGTAAACTATGGATTCTGTGTGATAATGACAAGTTAATGTAGGTTCATCAGTTGTTAACAATGTAGCACTCTGGTGCGGGATGTTGACAATGGAGGAGACTATGCATGTGTGGAGCTCCCTGCACTGCATGCTCAATTTTGCTGTGAACCTAAAACTGCTCTAAAGAAAATAAAATCTGAAAACGCCACCACCACTCTGGTGGGTGGAGAAAATGAGTGGCAGTAGAAGTGAATCAAGAATGACCATGGGCCCTAACCGGTTTGGCTCAGTGGATAGAGCGTCGGCCTGCGGACTGAAGGGTCCCAGGTTCGATTCCGGTCAAGGGCATGTACCTTGATTGCGGGCACATCCCCAGTGGGAGGTGTGCAGGAGGCAGCTGATCAATGTTTCTCTCTCATCGATGTTTCTAACTCTCTATCCCTCTCCCTTCCTCTCTGTAAAAAATCAATAAAATATATTTAAAAAAAAAAAAAAAGAATGACCATGGGTTGATAATTGTTGAATTTGGTAGCAGGAACAATTATACAATTATCTCAATTTCTGTATCAGAATATGAGAATTTTCTCTGAGTGTTTGGAAGAGTATTTTGGAGAAATCTATTTCTTTGTTATAATGTCAGTGAAGAAACAGTTTAATTAATACAAGGGCATTTGTTTCTGAAAATATAGAAATCAAAACAGCAACAAAGGTCAAGAGCAATTACAGGATTTTTTCTCTAGCCATTTGTAATGGAAGGAAAAAGGAATGTGAAAGGGAAATTTTTATTAGAAAATAAAATAAAAAGAAACTGCTTCCAAGGTTTGCTAGAGTCATCAATCGCCCTGCCATAGGTACACATAGTAGAAAGCATCTTAAAATCATGTTGAAAGGAGGGTCTTTGAAATGGACCGCTTCCTGTACACCAGAGAAGCCACCTTCTCAGTACAAAGTAAAGGACACATAACACCTTCTGAGCATACAGTTAATTATTTTCAGTTGATGAGATATTAATATTTAAAATCCCAAATTTAAAACACTACATTTAATTCTTATGTAATTTTCTCCTTCAGGTACTACAAGTTAAGCTAAGCTAAAGATAAAAAGATTACAATTTCTTTTCTTTAATAAAAATGAAAATAGGTATAAATAGGGTGTCCCAAAAATGTATGCATACACTTTGAATAATTATAAAGGCAGTGTTTATTAAAATCCATTTCATTTTCAAAATTGAGCTACTGAAAGGGCAGAGACTCCATTTTTGTGCTAGGCCCTTCATCCTGTCCCCAGAATAACCTCCCTTCCGAGAAAAACTACAAGAAAGCAGCTAGGCCCAAATTGGGCTATACCATAGCATGCTCCTTCACCCATCAGGTGCTAGGGCCAGCCTGACAGGTTGAACCGGGCTGAGGGAGGGAGGTGGGAATTGAGAAAAGAAAGAAAGACAGGAGAGCGGGATCGGGAGGACTACAGGTCATCGAGAGACTGCAGCAAGTTTATTAACTGCATAATGCCTTTTATACACAAAACACTGAATAGGAGGTCTGTCAAGAGGAATGTATTCTTTGTTCCTCTTAATCTCTAAGGGAGAGACAGAGCAGAAGGACAAATTCTCAGTAGAGCAAATCTCAGTAAATAGTTACAGACTTCTTGGTAAGCTATGAAAGGTTGCTCTCATTTTACTGATAACCGCCATCCAAACAAGCCTGGGAAAACTGTGTGGGTAGGGGACCTAGCCTTGCTAGTCCCTTCAGGTGACCTGGAACTGACCAATCGGGGTCAGCCAACTCAGGGGACCCTCCCCCTGCCCCAGACCCCTATAAAACCTTTGTCCTGTTGAAGCTCTCTCTCTCTCTCCACCTTGCCGCTGTGCCGGTGTGTGTTTGTGGGACTGAGCTCGAGCTAGCTCGAATAAAGGCTCTTTGCTTTTGCATCGGACTCGGCTCCCTGGTGGTCTTTGGGGATCACGAAATCTGGGCATAACACTACCAGCTGTTAAAGAGTGCATACATTTTTGGGGGACACTCTGTATTATACCTTCCTACTTTGTCAAAAAGATACATTTGGTTTCTTTAACATGCACTTATTTATTTATTACCCATTAAGTAGGAATACATATCACTTTTACTTGATGTCTTGATTGACTTGACAGACCACCCAAATTAATTATCTCTGTGCTCTGGGAAATATCTTACTCCTTGTTTTCAATCCTACAAAAACAATACTAACAGTGTGTATGACGTCATAATTGATGAAAACAAAAAAAGTCAAAGGTTGTGTTAGACTTCAGCCTCACCAACAAAGCCTCAAAATTACCAGAACCACCTGACCTGATACCTTTGCTACTATTTTCAAGAACAGTAACAAACTGTTCATGACCTATTTTCATAAAAAAATAATGGAGGAAAATTAAAAACTTTGATATGCTCACTTTGACAGGAGATTAAATTTTATATAACATTTCTAAAATCAGATGTGAGGAAGCTTTCAGAGATAGAAAGCGATGTGTCATGGCTAATCCCATTTTATACCCAAAAGAAGGCTCTTATTGCCCACTTAAGAAAAGGATGGGAAAGATTTTACTTGCCATTTTCTCTCTAGCCCACTTCTTATGCTAGTAAGGAGTAGCCCTAAAAGGGGCCAAGAAAGATGTAATGCACTATTTCTTTATCTTCTGAGTTTTCAGGTAAAGGCCCTCATTGTCCACACCTACCTAAGAGAACACAGAATGCCATCCTCCCTTTTGTCTTTGACAATAAAATATGAAGAACAGTCATATTTGAACCAGTCAAATATGAGTAGTTAACTGTGAGTCGCTGACTAACATTCTGTGGGTGAAACAGATATTTTCCAGATTTGTCAGTTCTCTGAGTATGAACAGTGGCCACAAAGCCATTTAACAGTGAACTGATTTTACAAGCAGATTAAAACTGTCCTGGAATGGAAAATTCTCATAGCACATTTAGAGAGACAGAAACTCCTTTCTACCCTCAGATGAAATCGCTCCTCTTAGTAAAACATGTTCAAACAGCACTGTGTATGTGTGTGTTTTTGCTTCTGAAACAATACAGTTCACCACTATCTCTTACCTCTGATTGCTCTGAGTTGCTCCAACTCCCATACACTGGATTAACAAATGCACAATTAACACTTCCTTTAGTTTTCCTTAAAGCACATGGGGTTGCAAAAAAAGAAAGAGAAAAGAATAAGTATTGAAATATATCACAGTAAATTTTTAGGTAAAAATCTGGTAGAAATCTTTGCAAGACACATTGTCCAGTCTGCATACATATTTTTATGAATATCTACATATGTAAAAAGCCAGCGACCGAACACCATTAACAACCAGAATGACAGGTCGTTATGAGGCCCACTGTGGCCAATGAACCTGCCCGATCAGGGGGTGGGGCTGGCCAGCCAACTTCCCCTGGCACCTCCCCCCAGCTGGCCCCACCCCTGATCTGCTTTTCCCACTATGATCAATGGTGGGGTGGCTTGCCAACCCACCCCGAATCGCCCATCCCCAGGCCAGCCTCGACCCTGATGGACTGGCCCCACCCCGATTGGCCCTCAGACCCTCCCCCTGGCCAGCCACCCCTAATCACCCCCCCACCTCAATAGGGGGTGGGGCCAGCCAGCCAACCTCCTGCAGCTCCTCCCCCCCAGCCTGCCCTACTCCCATTGGGCCCCCCCACTCTGATCAGGGGCAGGGCCACCTATTGCCCTCCCCCAGGCCATTGGCCCCCATTGACACCTCCACCCCATTTGGGGGCAGGGCTGGCCATCCCACTGCTCACAGCCCCTCTCCATGGCAAGCCCCACCCCTGATGAGCCCCCCGATTGGCCCACAGCCCCTTCCCCCAGCCAGCTCTGTCCTCAATTGGCCCCCCACACACCAATCAGGGGTGGGGCTGGCCTGCCAACCTCCCACAGCCCCTCCCTTGGCCAAACTAGGGGGCAGGGCTGGCCAGTCCACCACCCATAGCCCCTCCCCATAGCTGGCCCTGCCCACAATCGGCCCCACCCAACTCAGTCAGGGGCGGGGCCCACCAGCCAATCGCCTATGGCCCCTCCCCCCAGCCAGCCTGGCCCTGATTGGCCCCCAATCAGGGCAGGCCAGCTGGCCAACCTCCCACTCTCTCCTCCTCCCAATGGGCCCGGCCCCGATCTGCTGATTGGGGCCAGGCCAGCCGGACCCCACCCGTGCACGAATTTGTGCACTGGTCCTCTAGTATTACTATAAGTAAAGACTTTTTAGCCTGACACAAAAGCAACCACATTCTTGAAAGCAACTGTTTTTTATCCTTTGAATATTTAGATCCAAATAAACCCAGGCAAAGACAAAAATGGCATAAGTTGATTTTTAAAATTGATTTCTTAAAATATTTATCAAATAACATGAGGAAAAATATTAAAAAGAACAATCCTATCTAATAAAAGAGTAATATGCACATTGACCATCACTCCAACACACAAGATGCCCATCCCCATGTGGATACAAGATGGCCACCACAAGATGTCTGGCAGGAGAGGGCAGTTGGGAGGAACCAACCCTGCAGGGTTGGGCAGTTGGGGGGGACCAGGCCAGCAGGGGAGGGCAGTTGGGGGTGACCAGGCCTGCAGGGGAGGGTAGTTGGGGATGACCAGGCTGGCAAGGGAGGGCAGTTAGGGGTTACCAGGCCAGCAAGGGAGGGCAGTTGGGGCAATAGGGCCAGCAAGGGAGCAGTTAGGGGCAATCGGGGAGGGCAGTTAGGGGCAATCGGGCCAGCAAGGGAGCAGTTAGGTGTCGATCAGGCTGGCCAGGGAGTGGTTAGGGGGTGATCAGGGTGGCAGGCAGAAGCGGTTAGAGGCAATCAGGCAGGCAGGCAGGCGAGCAGTTGGGAGCCAGCAGTCCTAGATTGTGAGACGGATCCTAAATTGGACAGGGTGCAGGCTGGGCTGAGGGACAACCCTCACCCCCCCATGCACAAATTTCGTGCACCGGGCCTCTAGTCTATATATATAAAAGCCTAAGCAACCATTACGACTGAATGACCGGAATGACCAGAATGACCAGTTGACCAGTCACTATGACATGCATTGACCACCAGGGGGCAGACGCTCAATGCAGGAGCTGCCCTCTGGTAGTCAGTGCGCTCCCACAGCCAACCTCCCAAGTCTGGCCAACCTCCCCTGGTCCCTCCACTCTTTCCCTCCCTCTGGCCAGCAGGCCCCGATCGGCCCAGCACTGATTGGCCAGGCCCCAGTCAGGACTGGGTGAGACAGCCCCGATCGGCCCTGATCACCAGCCAGGTCTAGGGACCCCACCCATGCACAATTTCATGCACTGGGCCTCTAGTATAATATAAAGCTGAACTGGTTATACAAAAAGGCCACCTTGAAGTCCCTGAGACTTTAAAGGTGCCAAGTCCTCACATTCTGAGAACTATTCTCCATGACAGTGTATCTCTTAAAGATTTATGGCATCATAGTCTTTAATATTTTAAACAGAAAAGTTAAATATGAGTGTTTTGAGGAGTTCTTTATGTTAATTTTCCTTTTATGAATCACAAATGGGCATGTCCTTGGTAATCTCACACATTGGTCTGTCCACATAATTAACTCAGATATAGTGGGATCCTAAGCAATCATTTTCCTTTTATACTTTAATTACTTAAGAGTCAATAGGTTTATCAGAAGACAACTAGCCTGCAATAGTTGCTGATAAAGAAAAAATGCCCATCATAGGAACAGACAAATATATAACCGGGTATGCAAATACACCCAACTAAAGACAGAGGAAGGATCACAGTCATGCACACAAATATACATGCACCCATACACATAATGGAGAATGAAAGACCAATTCCAGAATGATTGCTGGTGTCCTGAGGAAAAATATGTTCGTGAATACTTTTGACTAATCGAAGTATAATGACGACAAATTTGCCAGCAATATACCTTTAAATCCTAAAAGGAAAGAGAATAAAGAGGAAGCTCTTGCTCTTATGTTTTTTGAAAATAAGTTGTCACAGGTATGACCTCTTATTTTATCCACCAAACCAACCACATAGTCCTCTTCTAAAAGGAGTGAACCTGGCTGCATAACCTGGGTAATTGTGTTGTTCACTTCACTGTGTCTACATTTTGGTTATTGATGAAGAGAGCAATAGCAGCCTTTTTGTGGATTACATTTTGAAAAAAAAATCATAGAATACTCTTAAATGATGAGGCAACAAGTGTCATTAATTGAATACTTATGATTGCTCCAATTAAATCAAACAAGTGGTGCTTGATTCCTTGCCTGTTCTTCCTCCAAGAATAATCAATGTTAAATTCTCAGAGTAGCAAGCTCAGGAAATGGTTGGGTTGGGCATGAGCAGGTTGCTTTCAAAGTTGAGACTTGGTACAAAATGAAGGGCAGTTTTGAGATGTATCAAAGTGTCAAAGCAAAAGCTGATATTAACATGGAGGTAGGGAGAATCAAAACAGAATAAAAATTAAGCAGTAGGTAAAGAGGGGATAGCCACAGATACCAGCAGCTAATAAAAATTAATCTTGCCATGAAAAGGAAGCAGGAGGAAACCCAAACCATAGGACCAGACAGGACAGATGGTGCAAAGGCCGGGCATGCAACCAGGATGAGGGACAGGCTTGGCAGCCAACTGGATAGAAGTGAGGCACAGAACACAGAAAATCTTAATATGAGGTGATTATATTTGGCTTTGGACTGCTGGGACCCCAGATGACCTAGACCAGTGGTCGGCAAACTCATTAGTCAACATAGCGGCAAACTGCGGCTCGTGAGCCACACGTGGCTCGCGAGCCGCAGTTTGCCGACTACTGGCCTAGACCCTGATTAGCAGGCTGAAGTCAGGTAAATTGATCCATTTTCCAGTCCTGTTAATTCAGCTATTGAATCTAATATTCTTCAGAAGGGATTTTGTCTTAAGCAATTTTATATTAAAATGAGAAAAAAAACTCTAGGTGGCCACCCTTTGGGGATTCAGTGACTACAAAGAAGGAAGTGTGCTACTTAAGGGGAAGGATGTGGTATTGTAACAAAGAGGAAAAGGTCACCATATGAATAGTGGAAGAGGAACAAAGGTTAATTCTTCCTGCTACAAATTATCTTTATTAGCAATCTCACACTTTCATTTTTTTTCCAGATAAAAAGATGTCTCCCAATATTAGAAACCTCTGAATTGTTAGGATTAATTCTTAATATCTTTTCTTTGTGAAGTAAAATATTACTCGTCACCCATAAATACTACCATTAAATGAATTTCTAGTGTCAACTCCATACATTTACAATTTCAAGTTCTGTGACATAATTTTTTATCCTCCTCAATTTTACAAGTTTGGTTTTCAAACATTATCAATTTTACTTCAAATGATGAATCCTTATATGAGGAAAACAAACTGATTATGATGTGTTTCTGCTAGTTCTAACACTATATGGTGCAATGACAAGTCTGCATTAGGCTAAAAAATGCTACATTTAACTTATGTTATTTGTAGATAGGCAAATGGTTCGGAAAGAGCTGAGGTTTCAAAGAATCTAACCACCCCTAGGAATCAGCAAGAAATTGACTTAGATGTTTAGTTGAGAAAAGGAAAACCTGCATGGATCACATCAGTTTTCCACCCATAACTTATGCATTCACTTAAATTATTATTAAACACCATGCTTTATCCAATATGTGCAGAAACTGCATAAAGTGGAATTCTGAGTGGATTTAAGAGAGATATGTCAGTGCAGAACTAGGGCAATTCTGATGGGAATTTCCAATTTAAATATAGTGAGCATATGTATACTTCTAAAGGAATTCACTTCATGGATTACTGACTAACAAATATTTTTTAGTGTTAATTAAAAACATGGAAGGGTTTATAAAAGGTATCTGAAATTATTATAAATGGGCAATGAAGATAATAAAAAAGACAAACAAAAACTCATCTATGTTGAATATAGTAAACATGACTTTGAGGTAAATGTTTATTTTATATTATATATACAGGAGTGGGCAAAAGTAGGTTTATAGTTGTAGTACACGAAACACAATTTAACCTTGTATTATTATTTATTAATTATTGTATTATCTTCCATATGAACAACTGTAAACCTACTTTTGCTCACCTTGTATTTTAAAAGCCTTATTGAATTATAATTCACAAATCATACAATTCTTTCAACACATATAATTTAATTTTTAAAAGTAATATTGATATTAATTTACTGTAATTAGTTATTAATTTGAGAACTGTAGTAAAATAATATAAAATTTAATTGTCTTTAAAATGTACAATTCAGTAGAATTCATTACATTCACAATGTTATGCAACCACACCAATATGTATTTCCAAAATTTTTTCATCACTACAAATAGAAACTGTAGCCATTAAACAGTAACTCCACATTTTCCCTTCCTCTAGCTCCTGTAACCTCTAATCTATTTTCTATCTCTACAAATTTGTCTATTCTGGATACTTCATATGAGTGGAAATGTTTTGTGTCTGCCTTATTTCACTTAGCACAATGCTTTCAAAGTTCATCTATATTGTAGCATGTGCAAAAACTTCCGTCATTTTTATGGCTGAATATATTCCATTGTATTCATATGCTACATTTTGTTTGTTCATTTGATGATAGACACTTGAGTTGTTTCCACCTTTTGGCTTTTGTGAATACTCTGCTGTGAACATTGGCATGTAATTATCTGAGTCCCCATTTCTATTCCTTTGGGTATATAACTAGGAGTAAAATTGCTGGGTCATATGGTAATTCTATTTCGCTTTTTTTGTGGGAGAACCAAACAGTTTTCAGAGCAGCTGCACCGTTTTACATTTCCACTAATATTTTATGCGGTTTTCTATTTCTCCACATCCCAACAAACACTTATTATTTTTTGTTTTGTTATTATTATTATTGCCATCCTAATAGGTGTGAAGTAGTATTTAATTGTAGTTTTGATTTGCATTTTCCCTAACAGCTAATGACATTACTATAGGCCATTTGTATATCTTCTTTGAAGAAATGTCTATTCAAGTCTGCTTATTTTTAAAAATATTTGTTATTGATTTTTAGAGAGAGATAGAAACATCAATGAGAGAGAAATATCCATCAGGTTGCCTCTTGCACACCCTATAGTGGGAAGGAACCTGAAACCCAGGCGTGTGCCCTGACCAGGAATCAAACCTGCATGAGTCAATGCTCAACCATTGAGCCACACTGGCTGGGCAAGTCTGTTTATTTTTTAATTGGGTTGTTGCTCTCTTTGTTGTTGAGTTGTAGGATTTTTGTGTATTCTGGATATTAAACTCTTACTAAATATATAATTTCAAATATTTTCTCCCACTTTGTAGGTTATCCTTTCACTTTCTTGATAATGTCTTTTCATGTATGAAAGTTTTTGATGAAGTCCAGTTTAGTTATTTTTTTTGTTCTTGTGCTTTGGGTATCATATCTAAGACTGCGTTGCCAAATCCCAGGTCATGCAGATCTGCTAATATGTTTTCTTCTAGATTTTTTTTATGATTTTAAGCTCTTTTTTTTAAAAAAAAGATATATTTTTATTGATTTCAGAGAGAAAGGGAGAGGGAGAGAAAGATAAAAACATCAATGATGAGAGAAAATCACTGATCGGCTGCCTCCTGCATGCCCCACACTGGGGATCCAGCCTGCAATCTCGACAAGTGCCCTGACCGGGAATAGAACCATGACCTCCTCCTGATTCATAGGTCGACAATCAACCACTGAGCCACACCGTCCAGGCTTAGCTCTTATATTTATGTCTAAATTAATCCATTTTGAATTAATTTTTGTGCATGTTTGTGGTAAGGGTTCAACTTCATTCTTTTGCATGTGAAAATCCAGTTGTTCCAGCAGCATCTAGACTATTATTTTCTTATTGAATCTACTTGGTACTCTTTTCAAAAATTAATTGGTCATAGATGTATAGGTTTACAGTTGGATTACCAGTTCTAGTCCATGTATACTAGTTTGTTCAGACCTCACCTTTAGTTTGCTATAGCTTTATGGTAGGTTTTGAGTCAGGAAGTGTGAGTTCTCCAACTTTGTCCTTTATCAAGATTGTTTTGGCTCTTTAGTGTTCTCGCTCTTCCTTATGAATTTCTGCAAAAAAAAAAGGCTGTTGGAGTTTTAATAGTGAGTGGGTTGTATATATAGATTGCTTTGAATACTTTCAAGTATTGACAGCTTGAAAATACTAAGTCTTCCTATCTATAAACTTGAAATGTCTTTTTACTTATTTAAGTTTTATTTATTTTTTTTTTAGGAACACTTCATTCTTTTAAGCATAGAAACCTTTCACCTCCCTAGTTAAATTTATTCCCAGGTATTATTGTATTCTTTTATATTCTATTGTCATATGTTATTGCTTTCTTAATATATTTTTATGATTTTTCATTACTTGTATTTAAGAGAACAACTGATTTTTGTGTGTTGTTCTTATATCCTGCAAATTTGCTGAATTCATTTATTAGCTTTAGTAAATTTCTTATAGATTTTTGGGAATTTTCTATAAATACAGTAAGGTTGTTTGAAAACAGAGATAGATTTATTTATTCCTTTCCAATTTGGATTTATTTTATTTCTTTTTCTTGTCTAATTGCTCTGGTTAAGTTTTCTTATTACACTATATGAAATTGGGGTAATTATAATGCAGCTATCAAGGTGATTTGAAGAGCTAAACATGATAATTAATTTACTAAAATATACTTCTTGGGCATGCTTGTGTGAAGGAAATTGCTCTCATACTTCCACTATAAAATAATTTCTAAATATTGTTTCTAAATGTTAAAGAATATTCTAATATCCCAAAATATGATTGCCCTGAGTTAAGGGAAATGATGCTCTACAATGTAGTCACTCACTCCTTAAGGGGTAGAATGACAGAATATTGATTATGTTGTTTATCATCTTTCATAATTATTTATTTAAATTTGTCCAATATTTCCAGGACACATACTATGTACTAAACACTGCATTAGGTCCTGGACTTACAAGGCTGATCAACATATCCATAAAACTTGTAGAACTTGAACTTGTCTCTAGAACTTCTTTTGGAGGGTGGCAGATATGGAATTTCTGTCTCTTAGATGAAATTGCATGTTCATAAAATGCCTACCACAAATAGATGCCCACTAATAGTTGAGTGCTATTCTGTTTACTTTTGTTTCTTTTTCTTTCCTCCTTTGTTCATTTATATCCTCTTTTAAACTTGACCCCTGGGATTAATGAAGTGACATCAGCATAAAGAAAAACAACGAGGAAGTATCAAATAATCACTGTAGTACTTATTAATATTTTAAAATTAGATCTATTAATTTAAAGCTATCAAGGACCTTTGAAATCATCTTGTTAATGACTTTTAACAAATGGGGCAACTGAGATTCCCCCCCACTAGACAGTACAAGGATTTTGTCTGGTTTTCTCTTCTACCTCAGCATCTAGTGAAGTACCTAGTGCAGTAGGAATCAACCAAATGTTTATAGGAAGGGTAATTTCATGAATGCATATAGTCTGAAGGCTTAATGATGGAACAAAATTCACTAACCTCTCTACCCTGTTCCCCAATGCCCACTCCTAACAACATACTTCATCGGTATCCAGAGAGAGAAGACATTAATTTTTTTGCTGTTGTTATTGTGGAACCACATTTGTATTAGTTTTCTGTTCCACTTAGTGCAAGACTTTAAGTGGGGCAGGAGTTTACTTTTGCCCCCTACCTCTTTCCATTCTATTTTCAGCAAGTTAAGTGGCAGCCAGAAGAGTAGCTGGGGGTTTCCCTGAAGATTAGCAGAGAATAGAGAAGGCCCTTCTATCCCTTCCTATTACATACAAACGGAAAAAGTCATGTTATTGGAGAAAAATCAATTTGGTATGAATAACTCTTTTTACAATATTTGAAAAATAATGGTCTGTGTTCCTCATATAGTATATGTATCTCTGAAAAATAAGAGGCATGTAATATCCATGTAAAACTATCCAGATACATTTTAGGCTATGAACTATTTGATTTGTTACTATTGAGGAAAACGTTTTCTAACCATAAAAGTACATGTGACATACTTTTTAAAACTAAGGATCCATCTAAATGATGAAATACAACCATTTCACTGGTGGGAATGGAATTCATTTATTCTGAGAGTCATGCCTATTACCTTATATTTTGCTTAGCCTGATTAATAATGAATCTGGGGTGTCTCAGAAAAATAAATCTCAATTCAACTCTCGCTATTTCCACCTGTAATTTTAAACCCTTTTTAAAATTTTAAATAATTTTTTTTATTTTTCAATTACAGTTTACATACAAAGTTATATTATTTTCAGGTATACACCTCAGTGATTAGACATATAATTTACTAAGTGATCATCCTAATAAATCTAGTACCCATCTAACACCATACATAGTTGTTAGAATATTATTGACTATATTCCCAATGCTGTAATTTACACCCCCATGACTATTCTATAAAAACCAATTTGTATTCCTTAATCCCTTTACATTTTTCACCCATTCCTCCAATTCCTTCCCATCTGGCAACTATCAAAATGTTCTCTGTATCTATGAGTCTACTTCTGTTATGCTTCTTTGTTTATTTTTTAGGTTCATTTGTTGATAGATATGTATTTATTACCATTTTCTTCTTCTTGCTCTTGTTTTCTTATTGTTGTTGTTGTTGTTGTTCTTCTTCTTCTTTTTATTATTTCTTTATTGATTAAAATATTACATATGTGTACTCATCCCTCCATTAACCCTCCAAGCCCCTCCCCCAATGATGCCCCCACATCCCTGGTGTTCATGTCCATTGGTTAGCTTATATGCATGCATACAAGTCCTTTGGTTGATCTCTCCTCCTTACCCACACCCTCCCCTACATTCCCTCTGAGATTTGACAGTCTGATCGATGCTTCTCTGTCTCTGGATCTGTCCCTGTTCATCAGTTTATGTTGTTCATTATATTCCACAAATGAGTGAGATCATGTGATATTTATCTTTCTCTGCCTGGCTTATTTCACTTAGCATAATGCTCTCCATCTCCATCCATGTTGTTGCAAATGGTAAGAACTCCTTCTTTTTTACCTCAGCATAGTATTCCACTGTGTAGATGTACCAGAGCTTGTTAATCCACTCATCTGCTGATGGGCTCTTAGGCTGTTTCCAAATCTTAGTTATGGTGAATTGTGCTGCTATGAACATAGGGGTGCATATATCCTTTCTGATTGGTGTTTCTAGCTTCTTGGGATATATTCCTAGAAGTGGGATTACTGGGTCAAGTGGGAGTTCCATTTTTAGTTTTTAGAGGAAACTCCATACTGTTCTCCACAGTGGCTGCACCAGTCTGCATTCCCACCAGCAGTGCAAAAGAGTTCCTTTTTCTCCGCATCCTCACCAGCACTTGTCATTTGTTGATTTGTTGATAATAGCCATTCTGACAGGTGTGAGATGATACAGTATTGTCGTTTTGATTTGCATCTCTCAGATAATTAGTGATTTTGAGCATGTTTTCATATGTCTCTTGGTCTTCCTTCTGTCCTCCTTTGAAAAGTATCTATTTAGGTCCCTTGCCCATTTTTTGATTGGATTGTTTATCTTCCTTTTGTTAAGTTGTATGAGTTCCCTGTAAATGTTGGAGATTAAACCCTTATTGGTGATGACATTGGCAAATATGTTCCCCCATGCAGTGGGCTTTCTTGTTGTTTTGTTGATGGTTTCTTTTGCTGTGCAAAAGCTTTTTATTTTGATGTAGTCCTATTTGTTTATTTTCTCTTTAGTTTCCATTGCCCTAGGAGCAGTATCAGTGAAGAAACTGCTTCAGCATATGTCTGAGATTTCGCTGCCTGTGGATTCCTCTAGTATTGTTATGGTTTCCCGTCTTATGTTTAAGTCCTTTATCCATTTTGAGTCTATTTTTGTGTATGGTGTAAGTTGGTGGTCTAGTTTCATTTTTTTGCATGTATCTGTCCAATTTTCCCAACACCATTTATTGAAGAGACTGTCTTGACTCCATTGTATGCTCTTGCCTCCTTTGTCAAATATTAATTGAGCATAGTGATTTGGGTCGATTTCTGGGTTCTCTATTCTATTCCATTGATCTATATGTCTGTTCTTGTTCTAGTACCAGGCAGTTTTGAGAACAGTGGCTTTGTAATACAACTTGATATTTGGTATTGAGATCCCACCTACTTTGTTATTCTTTCTCAGGATCGCTGCAGCTATTCGGGGTCTTTTTTTATTCCAGATGAATTTTTGGAGAGTTCTTTCTAGTCTGTGAAATATTCCGTTGGTATTTTAATGGGAGTGCATTGAATCTATAGATTGCTTTGGGTAGTATGGACAGTTTGATGATGTTGATTCTACCAATCCATGAACATGGTATGTTCTTCCATCTGTTTACATCTTCCTCTATCTCTTTTTGCAGTGTCCTGTAGTTTTTCGCATATAGGTCTCTTTTTTCAGTGTCCTGTAGTTTTTCGCATATAGGTCTTTTACCTCCTTAGTTAAGTTTATTCCTAGGTATCTTAATTTTTTTGGTCCAATAGTAAATGGGATTGTTTTTTAGTTTCTTTTTCTGTAAGTTCATTATTGGTGTAAAGAAATGGCATAGATTTCTTGGCATTAATTTTGTACCCTGCTACATTGCCAAATTCATTTATTAAGTCTAATAATTTTGTGATGGAGTCTTTAGGGTTTTTCATGTACAATATCATGTCATCTGTGAATAAGGACAGTTTTACTTATTCTTTTCCGATTTGGATGCCTTTTATTTCTTTTTCTTGTCTGATCACAATGGCTAGTACTTCCAGTACTATGTCAAACAGCAGTGGTGAGAGTGGGCATCCCTGTCTTGTTCCTGTTCTTAGGGAAAATGGTTTTAGTTTTTGTCCATTGAGTATGATGTTGGCTGTGGGTTTGTCATATATGGCTTTTATGATGTTGACGTATGATCCTTCTATTCCCATCTTGCTGAGAGTTTTTATCAAGAAGGGGTGTTGGATTTAGTCAAATGCTTTTTCTTCATCAATTGATATGACTATGTGACTTTTATCTCTCAATTTGTTTATGTGATGTGTCATGTTTATTGATTTGTGGATATTATACCATCCTTGCATCCCTGGGATAAATCCTACTTGGTCATGGTGTATGATCTTTCTGATGTATTTCTGGATCTGATTTGCTAGAATTTTGTTGAGGATTTTGGCATCTATGTTCATGAGGGATATTGGCCTGTAATTCTCTTTCATTGTGTTGTCTTTATCTGGTTTTGGTATTAGTGTGATGCTGGCTTCATAGAATGAGCTTGGAAGTATTCCTTCCTCTTGAATTTTTTGAATAGTCTGAGGAGGATAGGTTTTAGTTCTTCCTTTATTGTTTGGTATAACTCCCCTGTGAAGCCGTCTGGCCCCAGGCTTTTGTTTGCTGGGAGCTTTTTGATGACTGCTTCAATTTCTTCCATAGTTATCAGCCTATTGAGATTTTTAGAATCTTCCTGATTGAGTTTTGGAAGGTTATATTTTTCTAGGAATATGTCCATTTCCTCCAAGTTGTCTAGTTTGTTGGTGTAGAGTTGTTAATAGTATTTTTTAATAATCCTTTGTATTTCTGCGGGGCCTGTTGTTATTTCACCTCTCTCATTTCTGATTTTGTTTATTTGCGTCCTCTCTCTTTGCTTCTTGGTGAGCCTGGATAGAGGTTCATCAATCTTGTTTATCCTTTCAAAGAACCAGCTCTTGGTTTCATTGATCTTTTGTATTGTTTTTTTGGTTTCTATGTCATTTATTTCTGCCCTGATCTTTATTATCTCCTTCCTTCTGCTCACTCTGGGTTTTACTTGTTGCTCTCTTTCTAATTCCTTGAGTTGTAGAGTTAGATGATTTACTACCATTATTTTCTTGTTGTTTTTTTTGTTGTTGTTGTTTGTTTTTTGAGGGAGGCCTGCAGAGCTATAAACTTCCCTCTTAGGACTGCTTTCATTGTATCCCATAGATTTTGGATTGTTGTGTTTTTGTTGTCATTAGTTTCCAGGATGTTTTTTATTTCTTCTTTAATCTCATTGGTAACCCAGTCATTATTTAATAGCATGCTATTCAGCTTCCAAGTGTTTGAGCTTTTTGGATTGTTTATATTATAGTTTATTTCTACTTTTATGGCATTGTGGTCTGAGAAGATGCTTGGTATGATTTCAATCTTCTTGAATTTGGGAAGACTTTGCTTGTGACACGATATGTGGTATATTTTTGAAAATGTCCCATGTGCACATGAAAAGAATGTATTATCCCTGGCTTTTGGGTGAAATGTTCTGAAGATGACAGTTAAGTCCATCTGATCTAGTGAGTCATTTAGGATTGCTGTGTCTTTGCTGATTTTTTGTCTAGAGCATTTATCCAGTGATGTCAGTGGTGTATTAAAGTCCCTTACTATGATTTTATTGTTGTCGATCTCTCCCTTGATATCTTCCAGGAGTTTGTTTATGTATTTTGGTGCTCCTGCGTTGGGTGCATATATGTTTATCAGGGTTATATCCTGTTGTTGTATCGGTCCCTTTAGTACTATGAAGTGGCCTTCCTTATCTCTCGTTATGGTCTTCACTTTGAGGTCTATTTTGTCAAATATAAGTATTGCTACCCCAGCTTTTCTTTCATTTCCATTTGCCTGAAAGATATTTTTCCATCCCTTCACTTTCAGTCTGTGTGAGTCCCTTGTTCTGAGGTGGGTTTCTTGTAGATAGCATATATATGGGTTGTTTTTTTTTTTTTTTTTTTTTTTTTTTATCTATTCAGCCACTCAATGTCTTTTGATTGGAGCATTTAGTCCACTTATGTTTAAAGTTATTACTGAAAGGTACTTGTTTGTAGTCATTTCTATTTTTGTGCCTGTGTTCCGTCTTACCTTTTTATCTCTTCTTTTTGCAGCATTCCCTTTAGCATTTCTTGCATTGCTGGTTTGGTGGTAATAAACTCCCTTAGCCTTTTTTTGTCTGCGAAGATCCTGATTTCCCCTTCAATTTTGATTGATAGTCTTGCTGGATAGAGTATTCTTGGATTCAGTCCTTTGCTTTGCAACACTTTGTATACCTCCTTCAATTCCCTTCTAGCTTGATGTGTTTCTGTTGAGAAATCATTTGATAATCTGATGGGGGATCCTTTGTAGGTAACCCTCTGTCTCTCTCTTGCCACCTTTAAGATTCTCTCTTTGTCATTAATATTTGCCATTGAAATTATCACGTGTCTTGGTGTGGGTCTTTTGGGATTCATCTTGCTTGGAAGTCTCTGTATTTGTGTAACTTTTTTCTTCCCCATATCCAGGAAGTTTTCTGTCATTATTTCTTCAAATAGATTTTCTAATCCTTGCTGCTCTTCTTGTCCTTCTGGCAGCCTTATTATACATATGTTTCTTTGTTTCACATTGTCCCAAAGCTCCCTTAGGCTCTCCTCCTGCTTTTTAATTTTTTTCTCCAGTTGCTGTTTAGATTGAGCTTGTTTCTATACCTTATCTTCTAACTCACTAATTCGGTCTTCTGCTTCTTCTAGTCTACTGTTGAAACTTTACATGGTGTTTTTGATTGTAGCTATATCACTTTTCATTTCTTCCTGATTCTTGCATAGGTTGTTGATTTTCTCATCCATCCAATGTATTAATTGAATGACCATTACTCTGAATTCTTTTTCAGTCATGTTGCATGCTTCAATTTCACTAATTTCCTTTCTTGGCGACTCCTCATTTTCTTTCCTCTGGGGATTGTGTCATCTCCCCATTCTGACTATCACCAGAAGTTCAAACTTCGAGTTGCTTGGACCTGGGCCATGTGCCGTGGGAGCTTCGCACCACCTGACTGTCACTGAAGTGCTCCAACACTAAGACGTGTGGCTGCCGTGTGCTGGTGGGAACCAGGCTCGCCCAGGGTCAGTGTTACCAGTGCACAGTGTGGTCTCGTGTGCGCACCTAGAATCATGGACCCCGCCTGCACTGCGCTGTTGGCGTGTGCCAAAAATCAGAGTCCCCTAGCGCATGCCAGGAGTCAGAGTTCCCCTGTGTCTGCACCAAGAATTGAGTATCAGAGTCTCTGATGCTTCATGTGGCTTCTCACTGAGGATCAGGGCCTCTGTGTGCACATGCACCAAGAATTGGAGTCACTGGCTCTTAGTGTGAATGCACTGTGAGTCAGGGATCCCAGGCACACATGATAAGAAACAGAGTCAAGTCAGTGGTGCTCAGTGCTCCTGCCCACTGGGAGAATCTGGGTCCTGGTCACTATGGGGGACTGGGTTACACAGTAGCACTGTCTCGGCCAAAGGTCTGCTCCTGCACTGTGGAATACAGACTTCCGTGTGCGCTTGCCCAGAATCAAAGTCAGGTGGCACTGCCACCCTGTGCGGGCTTTGGGTTTGGTCCCTTGATTGCGTTGCGGGGAGCAGATTCCCA
Organism: Plecotus auritus; assembly: GCF_963455305.1. Taxonomy (NCBI): domain Eukaryota; kingdom Metazoa; phylum Chordata; class Mammalia; order Chiroptera; family Vespertilionidae; genus Plecotus; species Plecotus auritus. Next base: position 146,064,713 of record NC_137770.1, read on the forward strand.
GTCTCTGTGCGTGCGCAGGCTCAAATTCCCGTAGTGGTGCTGTGGCCCTTGCGAGGGGCGGGTCTATCAGTTACTATGGCTCTGTCAGTGAGCTTGTGGGGAGGGGAATTGGCTCCTTGACTCATGGAAATCTGCAGCCCCCCCCCCCCCCCCGGGAAGTCTGGATTCTTGTCTGTTGGTCTGCAGCTGTGGTCGCAGGTCTCTGCCCCCAGTGCCTGCAGGGTCCTGGTTTGCATCTGAGATGAGACTGGCTGGTGCTGAGGCCAGGATCCTAGTTTCAAGCAGCTCTGTTTCTAAAGATGGCGTGGTCTCTGTGCCCGCACTGGCCGCCCAGAAGAGTCCGCCCTCATCCTTCTTTCTCCTCCTCCTCCTCATCCTCCTCCTCCTCCTCCTCCTCCTCCTCCTCCTTCTTCTTCTTCTTCAAGAAAATCCTTTAATATTTCATGTAAAACCTGTTTGGTGGTTATAAACTCCTTTAGCTTTCCTTATCTGGAAAGCTTATCTTTTAAAAAATTATCTTTATTGTTAAAAGTATTATAGATGTCCCTCTTGTTTTCCCCCATTAACCTCCACACTATTGTCTGTGTCCATGGGCTATGCAGAGAATACAAGTTCTTTGGTTAATCTCTCCCCCAACCCCCCCAATCCAGAGATTGGTCAGTCTGTTTTATGCTTCTATGTATCTAGATCTGTTTTGTTCATTAGTTTATTTTGTTCATTAGATTTCACATATGAGTGAGATATTTTTCTAACTGGCTTATTTCACTTAGCAGAAGCTCTTTTGATTCTAAATGATCACAACTAGTCCTTGCAGCAAATTGGCCTGGAAGTAAATCCCTCTCATTGAAGTGCCAACAACAATCAAGGCTCAACTACAATAGGAGGGCCCACATGGAAAGGTGAACTGGACCTGAAGAACACCTACTACATTAAGCCACTCTACCTGGCCTGCAAGACGTAGAAGATTTACATAATACATAAACTCATCAATTAGGTTTTTTCACAAATGTTTCTAGTCCTAAGACTTTGTATGAAGTCCTTTTGAGTGTATTAGTCTTTCAGATAAGAGGAAAATATATTACAAAATCCTAATAAAAATAAAATATTTTTGGGTTTCCATTTATACTTGTATCTATTTTTAATGTTTCTTAACTAGGGTATTCATAATTTTTTTCTCTGTCTCATCATAAAAATTAATAAGTGATACTTTTTTTCTTTTTGTTTCCTGATTTTAAAACCTAGGAAAATGAGGTGTTTTTATTGTTGTTTTTGGTCATTTTGAACTCACAGTAATAGAAAGAGATTGGTAAACTGTGTTTCCTGTGTAATTGTCAGTGGCACATAATTCACACTTACCATCATAGTTCTTTTCTTAAAAACTTAGACAAGTTTTATTTTACACCTGGTCTCTGATCATTTCCAATCCAAATTTCAGTCTGTTTGAATAGACTGTTTATAAGGAGAGTTATCACAAATTTTAAAAGTTAGACAATATTTTGTTATTTTAAAAAAGGACAGATTTATGGAAGTTTGCAAAGATAAGCGCTATAGAAGACTGTAAAACAAATAAAAAGTAGATAGGAAGTTGGAGAAAGGGACTCTGAGAACTAGAAAATAGAGTTGAGCCAGAGGTAATGAGATAGACAGTACATGAAATGGGTATAGTGAGAGTCTATATGTTTATTAAATGTAGAATACAAATTTGCCTTTAAGATGTATGAATTCAAATTTAAGCAAGACAATAAAGTTACATAGGGTCACACTTTCAAAAAGAAATAAACCAGGTGCTTACAAGCACATCTTCTCCACCTCAGGAGAGAAGACTTAACTTATATTGTGTGCATCCTGTAACAAAGTAGCAAGCCCCCAAAACATTATCTTAGAAAAAAATACTAATGGGTTTCACTAGGTTGTTTGTTCACTCATATCTTTCAAAATATCAGACTAAAACTATGCCAACAAGTGCTTAGTAAAAACTGGCTAGGAGAAGGTGGGAGCAAGAAGGTGAATGAACTTTATGAAACCCTTGATGCACAGAAGGGCCTTAGAGAATTTGACTTGAGGGGGGGGGGCATTTTCATGTTTGTGTTTATCATAAAAAAGTCACCAAGACTAAAATATGTAGTATGTAATTAGAGTCGGCACATTAAATCTGTCATAAGGATCTATAGATATAATGCATTGCATGACATCATGAGGCAATATAAGAAAGAATAAATTGAATCTGTTCAATCAACCTTTTCTCACTGACGGTACATGACTATGTATTATCTTACTACTGCTAAAGAAAAAGGGGGAAATCATGCTAACTAGTAAGTGGAGATAATCAGCTATATAATGGTATCTACTTCTGGCAAGATTATGACTTTTTTAAAAAAGAATTAAAACAAACAATCTGGAAAAAAATAGAAAGGAAGAAAAGAAGCAAGCCAATTTGAACAAAACAGAAGGAAATGTTTATGAGCTCGTTTTCATTTCCAAGCCTTTAAGGAACAAGCTGAACCAAATGTTTGGGTGAAAAAGTTCAGAGAGAATTGGGCTCCCAAACATAACCAGAAATGCCACAAAAGGGAGAGGAAAGGATTAATCATCCGGGGTCACAAAATCAAACAATCAGGACACCAAATTTCGCTAAACTCATTCACATGTTACAGCAGCTGCTATATTTTCCTCTTACTCTTTTAAGGCAGGAAATAAGTATCGCTGACCACAAAACCTGTCACTGTTTAATGCGATCTTGCTGTGGCAGAGTGCTTCAGTGGGAACATGCCCAGGAATATGGATGCAATTAGCCTGAATAAAGCTGACCCAGGTTCCTGTAGCTTAACCTGCAGGAGACCCCATGCTGCCAATGGGAGCGCAGTCTCCACTGGGCTTCCCCTCCTCTGACTGCAGTGTTAGCACATTCACAACCACCTAACGTGAACCAGATGAAGAGCGGGAGAGTCCTTTGGAAGTGTATTTGATAGCACACTTGGGAATGTTTGCTTCACCTAGTGTAATTACTGGGTGCCAACCTTTAGGAAACAATTAGAGAGGAAGACAAAGATTTATACAGAAAAAGGCTCATCACAAATGGCTGATAATAATGAAAGATTAGATACGATCTTAATCTCTAATATTATGAGAATGGCCAAATGATGAGACATATACTACTTGAGAGAGTATTAGTGAGCCTTTCAAGTAATGCTTCAGTGGTACAAGGGCAGCGTTTCTCAAAGTGCCGTCTGTGGACCATTGGAGGTCCTAAGACATCTCCAGGGGCTACACCATTCAAAAATATTTTCATAATAAGACACAGGGGTAAAAGATTCAATCAAAGTGCAATCTAAATCAGTTAATTTATTATAACATACTTTTTCACTGTGTTGATATTTGTACCAATGGAGCTAGTGCAATGGTGGGTAAAAATTGCAGATTGGTGCAGCCACTGTGGAAAGCAATACCGAATTACTTCAAATAATTAAAAATGGAGCTGCTTTATAACCCAGTGATTCCACTTCTGGGAATGTATCCAAAGAAACCCAAAACACTAATTCAAAAGAATATATGAACCCCTATGTTCATTGCAGCATTATTTAAATAGCCAAGATTTTGGAAACAGTCCGAGTCCATCAGTAGATGAGTGGATAAGACAACTATGGTACAGTTACACAATGGAACACCACTCGGTTGAAAAAAGAAGGAAAATTTACCCTTTGTGACCGTATGGATGGACGTGGGAAACATTATGCTTAGTGAAATAAGCCAATCGGAGAAAGACAAGTACCTTATGATTTCATGCAGAGATGGAATTTAGTGAACAAACTGAACTAATAAGAAAAATAGAGACTAGACTTATAGATAGAGAGCAGGCTGGCAATTACTGGGAAGCGGGGGGAGTTGGACAGATGGAGGGATTGAGCAAAAAAGAAAAAAGGAGAGAAAGAACTCATTGATACAGACAACAGAAAAACCACTTCTCTTCTTTATACTGTGCAGTGCATTTAACTCACAGAAATATAGTATTTCCTTTAATTGGGATGAAATACTTTTCTATGTAAATTGCTCTGTAGGAATACTCACTCTGATTTCCTTATTGAATTCTCTTAGACACATAACCCCTTTGTTGAAAACTGATTGCAATATTGAAGGTAATAATCAATCTTTGTGATTTGCAGTACCAATCACCTAGCAACGCGCTTCATTGTTAAGTCTTTTTGACAATTTAAAGTTGAAAACCTTATGTAAGAATCTGTGTAGAAAATGGACCTAGTTGCATTTATTTATTTACATTCATATCTCTGTCACTTGAATGTTAACTTCCTCTGGGCAGAGCTAAAGTCTTTATTTTACAGTTTCCCCAGCAAACATTACGACTGAGTCCCAAGCATGTCCCAAACATGTGTCATGTACTCTATTACAGAGCCACTCAGATTGTGACTTATTTATGGCTTGGTCTTATTCTATTTATTGTTCCATGACGAGATAAATACGAAAATTGAGAACCAGTGTTTAGAAACATTTGTAGCAATTTGACAGAGTAAATTTATGTCTGTTGGGGCTAAGAATAAAAAATTTGGACTAGTATTTTATATCTTTTAACTTCATTTTCCCCCAATTCTTATAAAAACATTAGTATGTGATGAATTGAAAACAACAAGGCAAAACAGAGCTGATCCTTCACCAAAAAATAGCTTGAATGGCTTTTTCTACACTGTGAGTCCACAGATGAGCAAACACTCATTTGCTTGGCTTACTTATTTTCCTTCAGTAAGTTTTTGCTAGCTAACTCTTCTGAAAATATTCTTTTCTCTTTCTCCTTATGAAGTGAGATCTCAAAGCTCCATTTTTAGAAGGGCTGGGCACTATATAACTTCCTCTGATCAAAATGAAATGCTTTTTTTTTTCATGTAAATTTCTCTATGTGAAACTCACTCTAATTTCCTTATTGAATTCTCTTAGATACATAATCATTTGATTGAAATAGATTGCAGTGTTGAAGTTAATTATCAGATTGCATGATTTCCTTTAGCAATCACCTAGCAACTTGCTTCTTTCTAAACCTTGTTAGGTGATTTTAAAGTTGACAGCACTATATGAGAATTTGTCTAGAAAAATTGACTTGTTTTATTATGACTCTCAAATATTCACAAATTCCTTTAAATAGAGCCTATTTTGAATTTAATACTTGTAGTTAAAATTCTCTTTTACCGTGAATAAACTCAGTTATAATACTTAAAAAACTTAAACAAAGAATAAAATTATATTGTCTTATAGTTTTAAAAACAACCTATGTTTGAAACTTCAAGACAAATTATAAATACACAGCACAATTAGCTTTCTATGTAGATTTGTTAAAAAGGAACTTTACCCTATTGATTTCCAGTATATTTCCCTCATTTTCTCTTACCTGACCTATGTTTTATACACAGTTACCATGATTTTCTCTGCCTTTACACGAGTGCTTCTGCCTCTTTGGAATGCCCCATCCTCCTTTACATCTAGTGATTTCCACCCAAGCGTTCAGACTTGCATGATGTGGCACATCTCACTAAACCCTTCTTCCGTGTCACCACCATGTCATTTCCACTTCGGAGCAAATTCAGCTTCTCCTTGACTGTGTTTCTCTGGTGCTTTGCAGAAAGCAACTGTATGTTCTATTAAGATACGCTTGTTGAAGAACTGATATTATTTGCTTTTCTATATACCCTCTCTACGAGAGTGTAAATTATTTTTTATTTTTTACATTCTCAGCCCCTATCAGTGCCAAGCACATAATAGGTGCTTAATAAATGTTTGCCAGCAAATATATGAATGAAGTACTAAGAGTTTCTGATTTATGTGTGTTTTGTTTTACAAAGATGAAAATAAGCTGTTCATTTAAGTTCTGTTGTCAATCTGTCCTTTGAGTCATTAATGAGCTAGAAATTCAATACAGTAAATAAATGTAGTGCTAAACTTATAGCAGTGTCCCCAAGGATGCTTTTAAAAAACAAATATGTGAAATGTGATTTGAAAGCAGAAAGGAGTCTATCAGGAGGATAGCAAAGCAGTTACTGAAGAAAAGTTATGAAGCTGCTCCCATTCCCCACTTCCAAATCCCCTATCTTCTAGTAACACCGATAAAGAACAACCTAAGTGTTGTTCTGATTCTGCAGTCAAAGTTGCTGAATGTATTTGCTGCATGCCATGGTAGAGCTATATGATTTACTAATAACACACTTCACTTGACTGCCTTCTTGTCCTTCCTCTTTTACACAGGTTACCTCTTTCAAGGACCATCTCTGATTTTCCTATGACACCTTGACCTACTCTGATGGCTGTATACAAGGAAACACATGCAACATAGAAATATCATGGGCTGAAATGCTGTGTTTTTGCTATGAAAGATTTACAGTGAACTGAGGAAAGGGCCGTGAATCCTGTCCAGGGGACAATCTCTGCCAAACAGTCCTGTTTCAAAATGGAAACATGGCTATCTTCAGATCAAATAATTAGAACATGGGCTGTTACACAGTAAAGTGCTCTGTAAAATTTTTATACAGCTTTCATTTATTTTTTGTTGTTAATCCTCACCCTAGGATATTTTTCCATTGATTTTTTAGAGAAAGAGTGGGAGGGGGAGAGACAAAGAGAGAGAAACATCTATGTGAGAGAGACATGTTGATTGGTTGCCTCCCACACTCGGCCCTTGGGGCCGGCCAGGGATTGAGCCTGCAACCAAGGTACATGTGCTTAACTGGAATTGAACCCAGTGCTCTTCAGTCTGCAAGTTGGTGCTCTATCCACTGAGCAAAACCAGCTAGGGCCATATTTCATCTCTTAAGCTATTTGGAGTTTGTGTCCAATGACAATAGATTTGCAGTCACACACAGGTCCACACCAAATGAAGACGGTATTATTCAAGACTTGTATTCCTGACACATTGCATGTAAACTAATTTTGTTTAGTCAAATAATATATTTTCTAACTATCATGGAATTAGTTATTTTTGAAGTGACTAAATATTTAGTAAAAATAGCAAATCATTTTGGAACTCATATAAAATTTCTACTTTTGTTCCATTAATAAATATAAGAACTATTTTCTTGAAAAGAGTCAATCTATACACTAATTTGAAAATGACTTCTCTAAGAAAATAGAATGAGGAGAACAATACCTTTATAAGTAAAATTGGTAATTACATTAGATTGACAGATGCCAAGCAATGTTTTTAGAAGTTTCAGAGCAAAATCTGTCATATATATGTACATCTAAATTAAATGCTCTGGTATGAGGATAATTTGGGGGAAAGTGAACACAGTTACTCTTGTAACTAAATTCCATTTCCTGCGCCCCTGAAGTACCCAGGTTTTTTGATGCTAAATTTTTTTCCATAGATTTTGAATACTTATACTTGCAGATTTTGGTTTTCTTTATTAATATCCTAGTATTTAAGCTTCTGATTATGGACTGATTTTTAGTCCATTGTGGACTCCAATAATCAGTCTGCCAAGAGTCATACAAGCGGAATCATTTGTTGTTCCTTGATTTGCTTTCAACTTTCACAGAATAGAATGCAGTTCAATCAACTGGGTGGAAATTCTTCAAGAATACCCAACAATGATAGCTCAACTTTTAGAGTCATCTTGTGAGGATTCTAATCTGAATAAATTCTGGAGCATTATGGCCAAGTAAAAGATTGCTTTGGAATATAAATTGTTCATTTGGGTTCCAACATACTATTGTAAATAAGCTGAGAAATTCAACCTAACAAATATTTACTGAGATGAATTCCTAACTGCTACTTGTGAACTTAGGGATACAAATATGAATAGCACAAGGATCCTGCCTTCAAGAGGCTCAAAATCTTGGGAAGTCAAATGTGATGAGTGAAAAACAAGCTGAGAACTAAGTGCTTTGGGAGCTCAGAGGCAGAAATGGTTACTTCTGTCCAAAATGCCCTGGGAAGACTTGCAGAGGACAGCACTTTTGTGGTTAGCTTTGGTAGAAGTCTTACCTTTTATGTTTTATTTTTATGGTAAAGAAAGCAGTAAGGCCAGCATTTCTGGAAGTTTGTTCTACATTTTACAGTGGAAAGGTGGCAGTTTGCATTACTCATTTATGTCCTGAGCATAATCAGCCCATAGAGCCTGAACTCCAAGACTTTGATGTATTATTGTAAATCTACAAATCCCAGCCATCTGATTTTTCATCTTCCCTAGATGTTATTTATGAAATGCACACCATGTGTTAGGCAAGAGGCAAGATAAACAAACAATGCTGTCCCTGCTTTCCAGAGAGTTATTAGTGAATAGAATTACAACTGAGTCCCAGACATTACTGTTTTCACCAGTCAGTTGTGTGGTCAAGACCACCACACAGATAGATTTGCCAAATATTTGGTCTCATATTGAATTACAACTTAGGCACATTTTTACTTTTTAAAATAAGCATTAACTCTCTCAGGGAATTGTAATGCAAAGATTAAGGTAGGGTACTTCTCAGATTAAAGGTACCCTAATAGCCCTGGAATACTCAGGGCTCAAAGAATCAAGTTCAATATTCCATTCGAATCATGCAATTTTGGAGCTTGGAGATAACTTTAAAATAATTTAATTATCATTTCCTATTATGTAGTAGGTGAAACAATGGTTATAAGAAAGAGTAATTTAGGCAACACAAACATTTTAACTTTATAGTTACATTTCATATTAATGGTATAATAAAAATATATAAATGGCACATTAAACTCATGATTTCATGAATATTATTTCTCTAGAGAAAACTAAATAAAAAATGTAGTCTATTTAAAGATAAATATAAGTAATAGTAAACATAATACATACTCAAGCCCTAAATTATGGGGTGGGCTATAAATGATAGAAAATTGGAAAATTGAATGAATTAAAGATCCTCATTTTATACATAAGAAAATTTGGAATATTAAAGTAATTTTCTTCCCTATTATCCAAAGCAAGCCTATCTTTCTTCCTGGGTTTTGGATCTCTGTTAGTGGTATTATCACCCATGCAGTCGCTTAGGAATAATACCCTTGAAACAACTTTGATATTTGCATTTTTCTCACCTCCTGTATTAAGTCAATTATCACTGTTCAGTTTCAAGTTCTCATCTCTCACCTAAACCTCTTGAACAAGTGCATGTCCTCTAGATTGCCAATCTCTTTCTCAATCTGTTCTCATGCTCTTCATTCTTTTATTGAACACAGACGTGAGCTTGCCATTCTTCTGTTTAAAACCCTTTCCTGGTTTGTATCAGTTAAGACCCTAGCAGGAAATAGCTGAAATACTCAAGTTGGAAAATTTGAGGAGTGTTTGATAAAGTGGCAATTTGCAAAGCCAGAATGTAGAGAAACAATAAATGATGGTGCAGTAGCAGGGCCAATGACATCAGACCTGTTATCACCCCAGGCGGGAAGGAGGAAAAAGGAAAGGTATGGGAGAAGGTCGCTGTTGAATGCATAGAGGCTTCTCCCTGGAACACTGCTGCAGGAAGAATCCAGGATTATGAATAACCAGACCCTTCTCTTTCCTCTCTCTACGTGCCCCACTTTGGCCAAACATAACAAATTTAGATGAGAAGAGAGCTTGTTAATGCAATCCAAAAAGGTCAAGTCTCCAGATTTACCTTCTGTACTTCTCCATGCTCTTTGGTTGAGGAAGGTGGAGAGTGGATCTGGGCATAGACAGAGTATAGCCAGAACTCAGTCCTATATATTTTTTTTTTTAATGAATTGAAATCTATTTAGACATTCAAAATCCTTTAACCACTTCTCCACAACTTCCTGTTCTAAGTGTAATTTACCATTTCCGTTCCCATATTCTGTACTATGTGAGACATTTTTGAAACCATGATTTCCCACATTTTATTTTATTTTATTTTATTTTATTTTATTTTATTTATTTTATTTTATTATTTTATTTCCCCTCCTCCCTTTTCCTCATCTGTGCCTCGTTTCTTTATCCTTCAAGTCCCAGTGCAAATACTATCTCCCTTAGGCGCTCTCTTAATCCATCGGGATGCTAGCTCCCTGTAATATATCACCTCCATGTGACAGAGCAAGACCTGCCCTGTGCACCACTCATCCCACTCTGAAGAAGAAGAGCTATGGCTTTATGGAATCCCTGGCCACAGCGTCAGAAGGAGGGCTAGTATAAGAGGAGCAAAAATGTGACCCGCTTGGGACAAATACTCTTTTTCCTTTGAGTCCTCTCTTATGGGCCTTTCCCACCATTGCAGGACAAGAGAACAAAGGTGAGGGTTAAGGGGAAAGTATCAAGCTGTATAGGCTTCTCTTTACAATAGAGAAGGAGGAGGAGGAAGTGCAAAAGGAGAAAGAGGAAGAGGAGGGGGATTCCATTTTTAGGAGAAGATTTTGAATTCCTCTTCTCAATTTAATTTTCTTGCCCAAAGTAAACACTTAGCAGTATTAGCAGAGCATGGCCACTATATGTCTCACAAGGGACTGAGATTGGAGAGTTAGGCTCATGGGCCTTAATAGCTGTACTTTTTGCAGACAGACCAAAGTGTGTCAGCATTATGAGACCACTGTGGTCATTGTCCCAGGTGGAATTCCAGTTTGCTAAGGCTACGTATTCATTTCAGGAACCAGGGCAGGCTCACTGGTGATACTCTAGCTGCAAAAACAGCTGAATGCCTTAAGGCATAGAGAAAGCAAGGTTATGATTTTTGTTAAGGATAAATATTCATTGCTGGGCCCAAGTTAGGCCTCTCCAGGAATCCTAAACTACATGAGCAGCTAAATTTCTGCCTCCAAAGCACCACATTATTTATTATACAAGGTTTTAGCAGTGGGGAAAGCTCTGGTGGAGAGATTATATTATATTATAGAAATAGAAATTTTATTTGGAGGTCAGGACTACTCATTCATGATTTTCAAACAAGAACATTTATATCTCCAATGGGTTATATAGGGCAGCATGTCCAGCTTTTGAAATTCTAATTGTCTCTGTTTCTTATCAGAAATATTTTTAAAAATTATTTTGATCATTCTCCCCTTCCATTTTACCACCAAAGTATTTTGGTTTACATTTCTACCATGATACTCATCACAGTCTAACATATATTACAATTGAATATGAGTCAGAGAGCAGGGAAATCATCTTATATATCTTTGAGATCTCTCAAGACTAGCACATATGAAGTCTTCATTGATGTTTGTGAAATTTCATCATGAGAAATTCCCAAGAGCACATTCTGATCTCATAATTTCCTTCTCAGCAAGGCACACACTAACTCATAATCTTATAAAAATTTTTTAGAAAATTTCCTGATCTAAACTTTTCCAAAAAAATCCTCACACAGAGATATCTTATTTCTCAGAATAATTAACTATAATGTTTGCTTTTAAAAGTTTTCTTAGTGTATTTATTAAATTAACCTTCAGGAATAAAGTGCCACCATGCAGCTATTTATTGACAATTTTCCCCCAGGCAAAGATGATAGTCTAACTTCTCCAAAGAAGGCATAGAAATGGCGTGTGTGTGTGTGTGTGTGTGTGTGTGTGTGTGTGTACACACACATATTTTGCTCAACTTCACTAGCTACTAGGCAAATGCAAAACAAAACTACAATGAGATATGACCTCACACCTGTTAGAATGGCTATTATCAGTAAGACAAGTAATAACTATTGTTGGAAAGGTTGTACTGAAAAAGGAATCCTTATTCACTGCTGGTGGGAATGTAAACTCATACTGCCACTCTGGAAAATAGTATAAAGATTCCTCAAAAAAAATTAAGAATAGCGTTACCCTATGTCCCAGTAACTCCTCTTCTGGGTATCTACCTGAAAATCTTGAAAATATTTATTTGTAAAGATATATGCACCCCTATGTTCATTGCAGCACTATTCACAGTGGCCCAGACATGAAAACAACCCTAAGTGTCCTTTGATAGATGATTAGATAAAGATGTGGTACATATACAAAATGGAAACCTACTCAGCCATAAGAAAAAATGAAAGACTGCCATTTGCAACAACATGAATGGACCTTGAGAATTGTGCTAAGCAAAATAAACCAGTCAGAAAATGCTAAGAACCATATGTTTCACTCATATGTGAAACTCATAGACACAGACAATAGTATGGTGGCTACCAGAGGGAAAGGGAGTATGGGGGTAGTGGAGAGTAGAAGGAGTCAAGTGTTTGGTGATGAAAGGAGATTTGAATTTAGGTGGTGGGCACTCAATGCAATATGCAGATGATGTATCATAGAAATACATACTTGAAACCTATATAATTTTATTAATGAATGGCACTCCAAAAAATTTATTTTTTGAAAAAGATGATATAGTCTAAACTAGGAAAGCAGTGGGAATTATGTGGCTGCTGGTAAGGAAAGAACAGTCCATTATTTATATGTACCCTTTAATCTTGATTTCTAGGTATAGATTTTGATGATCAGATCTACTTTCTGTTACTATAAACAACTCTAGAAGGCTGTCATAGTTGTTGCTTCCTCAACAGTCCCATGGCAGAATGAAACTCTGGTGGAGTCTGGACCATGGGGACAGCTGTTGTGGATACCTTTCAGAGAATTTTCACAATAACTTGTTTCTTGGCCCATCCCCACCACTATAGTGCCTTGATATGGGTGCCTGCAGCCATGCTTATACTATTGACCTCACCTCCTGTCTCATCCATCAAGGGTTTGGCCAGAAATGGGATCCTTACCTAAGTGGGCTAATCAGGTAGTCTTCCTTTAGAATACCGAATGGGGATAGAAAGACAAATATTTACTCTTTCCCCATGTTTCGAGATCTAATGAGTACCTAGTACCCATCCTCTGGGTGATGACCATTTTGTTATATAAACAGTGGGTAGAGGAAATATGTCTTCAGAGAAAATTACCAAGCAAAGAAGGAAAAAGGAGCAGAGATGAGAGGCAAATGAAGAATTCCACTGGGTCCAAGCTGTTCTGAGGCCCGACCTCTTTTATTCTTAGCCTTGAACTCTGGGAGATATGAGCATTTTTAGACAGAATTCTTTATTTTGATTAAGCCAATTTGAAATCAAATTTACCTGAAATCAAAGTGGCTTCATTAATACATTAGGTGGCAAGTAGCTAACAGAGGTCGCCAAATATACAATAAAATCCAGGAAACCAGATCTCCAAAGACAACATTAAGAGATTCATTGCTGTGCTTAGCATTGTCTGAGCATACAGTACTCCATTCTATGTTTTCATTTATTTTTTGTTTATTATTTTAAAATATATTTTTATTGATTTTTAGAGAGAGAAGAATGGAGAGGGATAGAGAGATGGAAACATTGATGAGAAAGAAACATTGATTGGCTGCTTCCTGCATGCACCCTAAAGGAGCAAGCCTGCATCCCATTTGTGCCCTGACTGGGAATTGAACCTGTGATATCTTGGTTAATGGGTTGACACTCAACCACTGAGCCATACTGGCTGGGCTTATCCTATTTTTTGTGTGTTTTTTTTTTAAATTAATAAAAATGTTTCAAGTCACTGAAGGGGCTCTGATGCTACAGATTCTTTTTACAAAATCTAATGAAAAATCTTCAGGTTAAGGTTTATTTAGAGAGAGTGATGAATTTCTTGCTTACATTGATTCCTGTGCATCTCAAAGTTTTGGTATTATTTTCAAGGTGACGCGTTGTTTCACTTATCCATCTCTTGGCCAAACATTCTAACTAGCTTTATGGCTTAAGTGATTTCATGCAAAAAAAAAAAAACTTTTTAAGAAATTTGATGTACCACATTTAAATTTAAATTTAATTAGTAGACTTACATAATGATTTTGATGATGTTCAGAGTATTGATAATATTCAATAAAAGTATAGATAGTTTTCAACAGTCATGTATTGTGTACCAATTATGCATACAATGCTAGCTACTGGGGATATAAGGATGAGGACTGGTTAATATGGAAATAGTTAAGTAATAACACTGCATACTAGTGAAGTAAATGTCTTCTTGATGACAATATTCTGACAGCTCAGTGACTAAGCCTGGAGGGATGCCAGGTAATTTTTTTCCTGGCATCAAAAAATATATATATGAGTTTGGATAACTCTGCCAGGCAGAGGGTACAGAAGAGCATGTGCTTTGGGGGAAGGAGAGACATTTCCCAAAAGACAATGTGGAAGGGTGACAATGGTGAAAAGTTAAACTTGGTGCAGTGGTCTTTGACTAGTCACTTGCATTTTCCCCCAAGTAATTTTGACAGAAAAGGGTGACTTCATTGTTCAACTCCAATAGGTATGTTAAAATGTGTCCCAGAACAATCATATCAATTAATTATGATTTTTAAATCTAACTGGGAACGGAGGGGGAAGGGGACAAGAGAGAAAGAAAAAAGGAGGGAGGAGAAATTTGGCAAAGATTTACCTCTGCTCCCCTTTCAATATTGCTTTTCTCAAATATCTTCTTTTACTCTTTTTTGGAGAACTGCATTCTCACATTATCTCTCTATTTGTATCCCAGGGGTATTGCCCTGCCATTCTCCCACAGGTGATTTATTTTGGTAAGAATCAGGATAGATGTGGATAAAGAAGAGGACATGAGTGAATGAATAAATGAGAAAGGAGAAGCAGCAGGCCAAATGAATCTTTCTCAATGTAGAAGAAAACACATGAAATTTGGGCATCTACAAAATGACTCCCTTGAAACCATTTGTGTCATGTACCCTCAAGAAGGCTCCAAGGCCTCAGATACGCATCCTCCAGTCTGTAGAAACTGGTGTAGTGAATGGTGGCAATTGTGGTTGTGGCCTGCCTCATGTTTGGGCTGAGGCCAGTCTGGTTCCTCAGAGGGAGTTCCTCTCTCTTCACTCACACTAGTGGGAACTTCATCCTGTGGCCTCCAGGGCAACATGAACAAGGAATGATGTGGGAGATCACTAAAGACTGAGAATACAGTCTTGGGTGGTATTTTGGGGCGGGTAGTAGAGGGAATCAAACCTTTTTGTTTGAGATCTTGGAAATGAGAAGAGAAGGTACAAGGGAGAGGGAAGAAGATGTGGAAATCAATCAGTGTGTCAGGGACAGAGACACTGGCTTGGATCTCAAGTCTTGGACTTCACCTGCCTCTCTTAGGAGCAGAGACTTAAGATTTTGGTAACTGATTTGTAATCACTTTTTTTCTACTGTGTTTTATCAGTCATCCTCCCTTCCTGGTCCAATTCACATATATTTTGGGCAAATTTCATAACATTATTGTCTCTTTTAATGATTAAAAGTTAGTTTTTGATGTTTAAAACATAATCCAATCCACTTTAAAGCTACCAAGTAATACCAGACTTTTATTTGTTGCCTGCCCTTTCCCCATTTCAGACTTGAGATCAGACCATGGCTGCTGCTTGGAATCAGGAAGAGACTAAAGGTCACGGTTTTGGCTTTCAACTAACTCCCCTCCCCCACACCCTTTCATTTTTCAAGGCATTGCTCTATCATGGGGACACGGAGATGAAGGGGAAATGCAAGGCTGGGATCTTATTAGTAACTAGTCTCCTGTCATTGGTTGGAAGGCCCCTGCCATTGCATAATGGATAGTTCTCACTTTTCTCTTGTCATGGCCTCCATGGTGATAACATATGGAATTCGTGTGTGTGTGTGTGTGTGTGTGTGTGTGTGTGAATCAACTTCATTTTGGCCCCTTCTATTACTGAATACCTTTTAAAAGAAGGCAGCTGTGTCAACATTTAGTTCAGTCCTTCCCCTAATGCCGTTTTCAGGAGGGGCATCACCTCCCTTAACCTGGCAGCTGACCGAACAGCCCCACAACACCAATTTGCCTCTGTTCTCTGTGCTTCTTCAAATGGACTGAGGAAGGAAACTCTAGGCTCTCTTCCAGACATTTGGAGGGTTGTGCACAATTGGGATACAGTTTAACACCCCCCTCCCCCCCACCTCACTCTCCTGTTGTTTCCAGGTACATTGTACCACAGTCCTTTTAAGCCCAGCTTGTATAGGATGCTCCCAGGACCACCCGCTTCCAGAACAGTGAACCAAAAATTGTCTTCATGTCTGTCTGCAAATGGTACATGTATCAAGTACGCTTGAGAACTTTTGCTCTGCATTGCGCTCTGATGTGGAACAGGGATCAGATTTTGTAGGATTTTCACTCTTTCTTCTAGGCATCATAAATCTTAACTATTGATTCTCTTGGGGCTCTTCCATCACATTGCTTTGGGTAGTGTTGGAGGTGGTATCTTCCTCCCTTCTTTACTGGGAAGGAGGTAAAACTTCTCACTAAAAACACTGCACTGCTCCAAAGACAATGGCTGCAAGGACCCCTTCTCTTTCCTTCCCAGGCCTCTCCCTACCTAGACTGGAGAAATGAAAGGTTGGTTGATGACAGTATAGATGGTTCTGTTTCCATTAGTAAGCCTTAGTGGGTTGTGTCTGGCCTAAATTACTGGTAATCTTGGCAGTTCTTTAAAATGTGTAGTAATAGAAGCCTTATATTTGTAAAATGTAGCCAATTCCACTCCATTTTTTGTGTATCTTGTGCAAGAGGGGTTGTTATTGTAAGATAAGAGTTCTGATGTGTTCAGGTAGGATGATCAAAGCAGCTATATCTAAGCTTTTCACCTCAAATAATGAAGTTACTCTTTCTTTTGGGTAATCTCAAAGGTAGGTTCCAGAATTTGGAAATGATGAGCACTAATATTTCATATGTTAAAGTCAATGTGTCTAGAAAAATTCTATGGAAAAGTCTAGCAAATAATTGAAAGCATGATATGAATTTGGAGCATGGAAAAGAACTTTAGTAAGACAGAGATTATTTGGAGCCATTAATGTATATATGGCATTTGAAACCTTGGAAATGAAAGATATCTTACATAAAAGGGAATCAGATATAGAGTCAAACTCTGGAGACCATCAATAAGAGATGAGAAGAAGATACTAAACATTTTTTAAAAAGTGTCAGAAAACAGAAAAGATTAAGAGGAGATGAACAAATAAATAGGAAAAGAGAAAACAGAAATAGAGTTTGGCACAGAATGAAGGTGAGGAGTGATGAGGAAGGGGAAGTGTGATGCTGAAGAAGGATGACGGAATCGAGAGAAAGGAGAGCTGGCTCTGTCAGGCTGTGGCATAGTGCCACTGACATTTGCCTGAGAGATCTCTCCAAAGCCCCAGTGGCATAAGCTGTCCAACAGGAACCTGGAAAAGGTGTGAAATTTAGGGTTCTCCCTAAATACTCTCGCTGGCTGTGTTAATGTGATAACTCATTCACATTACATGATGATTTATTTTTTTGAATCCTCACCCGAGGATATTTTTTTCCATTGATTTTTAGAGTGGAAGAGAGAGGGAAAGACAGAGAGGAACATCGATGTGAAAGAAACACTTGATTTGTTGCCTCCTGCACAAGCCCCGACCTGGGCCCGGGCTGAGGAGGAGCCTGCAACTGAGGTATGCCCTTGACCCGAATGGAACCTCGGACCCTTTGGTCTGCAAGCAACGCTCTATCCACTGAGCCAAACCGGCTAGGTCCATGTGATTAACTTTATGTGTCAACTGGGCTAGACTGTGGCATCCAGTTCTTTGCTCAAATACTAGTCCAGATGTTGTTGTAAAAGTATTTTTTAGGTGTGATTAACATTTATAATCAGCCAAGTTTAAGTAAAGCAGATTACTTTTCATAATGTGGGTGGGCCACATTCAACCATTTAAAGGCTTTAACAACAAAGACTGAAGTTTCCCAAATGAGAAGGAATTCTGCCTCAAGGCTACAAGGAAACCCTCGCTGTGTTTACATCCTGATAGCATTCCTGGCAGACTTTGAACACAAGCTTGCACCACCAACTCTTACTTGAATTGTGACTCCTCGGCCTCAATTACATAAGCCAATTCCTTAAAATAAATCTTTCTCTAATTCCATATACTATATTCATTGTATTATTAATATAATTAAAATAATCATTATTTAATTAATTTCCCAATAAATATAATTGGTATAATTAATATTATATATTAAATGAAAATATATCTTATTATTTATATATAATTACATGTTACTCTTAAGATATCTTAATATATTACATTAATATATAATATATTTTAATATAATGTTAATATAACAAGATATATAATAAATGATAATGTATTAATATTTTATACTATGTAATATTAGATATATATACATATATCTATATGACAGAAACACTAATATAGTTAGCTATTGTTTCTGTTTCTTTGGAGAATGCTGACTAATGTGTAAATTTTAGCATAGGACCAGTATTTCAATTAGTAGCTTTGTGTATGTTATTCCCACCAGATTACAAACTCCCTTAGGTCCAGACTGCTTCTCATTCATGTTTGTATCTACATTGTCTGACACATTTTACACACATAATAAATAGCCACAGAATTAGTAGATCAGTATGTTCTTCTTGATAGTAATGGATTAAAAATGTCAGATCTTTTTTCTAATGAATACCATAGTTCTGGAATAATTTTGCTTTAATTGATGATAACAAGTTTGGTGTCTGGTATTTAACAAGACCGCAGGCTGGATAGCTGAGAAGCATTCATCAGCAGGTGGCATATTCCATTTGACACCAAGGAGAATGCAGTTATCCTATGCTCTGTGACACATCGGTGTTGCAGCTGATCTAAATCTCTGACCACAGACTCAGCTTACAAGACATGATGTGCTTCTTCAATACCTTAAAATTGTACTGAATCTTATTCTGAGCCTTTATCTTGTTCAGTTCATGGAGAAGGTAGTCACTTTCCTTATTGGGGTGACCTGTATCCCATACAGGTGATGCGAAGATGGGTATTAGGTAGGAAGATCCTAGCATCATTTTTAAAACTTTATCTTTATTGTTGAAAGTATTATATATGACCCTCTTTTTCCCATTGACCCCTTTTAGCCCACACTGGACCCTTGCCCCAGGCCTTCACCACACTATTGTCTTTGTCCATGGGCTAGGTATATATTCACACAAGTTCTTTGGTTAATCTCTTCCCACCCACCCTTAACTTTCCTTCTGAGATTCCATAGCTGTTCCATGTTTCTATATCTTGGATCTATTTTGTTCATCAGCTTATTTTGTTCTTTAAATTCCACATAGGATACTTGTTTTTCTCTGACTGGCTTATTTCGCTTAGCATAATATTCTTCTCCAGGTCCCCCCATGCTGTCTCAAAAGGTAAGAGATCCTTTTTCTTACAGCTACATAGTATTCCATGGTGTAAATGTGCCACAGCTTTTTTATCCATTCATCTATTCCTAGTATCTTGACCAGCACAGTAGACTGTGAGGTCTTCTGTGTCATGCCTGTGCCCTGCCTGCAAAGTTCCTCCAGGTACAGCAGCTCTTGGCCTCTGGCTTGTGCATTTCCTAGGACATGGGGGTCTTGGCCTGGAAAGCTGGTGCCTAAAGTTCAGCCTTCCTGGGAAGGCCAAGAAAGTATCTCTTTTGCAGTTCTGCTGCCTTCCCTGGGCACCACCATAAAGTTGGATGTCTATTCCCTTCTATCTTTTTAATCAGTACAGAATGCCATGTTCTCCTTTGTGTTGTCATCAAAAATGCTCTTAACATAATCTAAAAAGTCAACTTTACTAAAAAAAAATAAGCAAATAAGAGAAAGATATCATGAAGTATGAAAACACTAAAGTTACCTGCATGTAAAATGGAGTGAAAGGAAAATACAGCAAATTAAATGTTTCACTTACCTTACAGGTACTTTTCTGTTCGCAAGAAAACACAAGGTGGCAACGGTAATATGAGTCATCAGGAAAGCTAATCCAATACCCAGGAGAGTCCATATATCTAGAATTTCAAACCAATGAAAAGGATGTACACACAGTAAAAAATATTAGACACTCAAAAACCCAGTGATTCGTTTAGTCACAATGTCACCTACTATTCTGAGAGTATGTAAGATCTGCAGTAGAATGGTGAACTTTGATGTGGCATCGATTTCCTGTCCATCCTTGTGGACATCTGGAAATGAGATAAAAGATGAGAGTTAGAAAAACAAAAAGGAAGTAGCAGCATGTTTTAGTAGTATTGTCATGGAACAAAATGATGAGTGTCAATAGACAATGAGATACCTGCAATATGGGTAACTTTGATAAGAAACTAAAAACGTTAAACCAAAGTCAAAACAAAATCAAATTTCATTATTTTCACAGTATTGTGTAAGAGGGTGTTTGTCGTGGTTTACCTTCTCCTAGATTACAAGATGGGCACTTAGTTTTCAGAGATCTCTCTTTTTGTTTTCAAAAACTGACTTGTTTTTCGCCAGTGTCCATACTACTTTACCCATTTGTCTCAAACTTCAAAGCTAGCACATTTTTCAATAAAAAGTGATTTAACCTACTTCAGGTACTGATAGAGAAGATTCAAATTATGGATTAATATAAATTACAGAGCACAATTATTTTTCTTTAAAACAGATGATCCTTCAAGTTCATAGATTTGGAGTCAGGTTGGTAACCTCATGGGACGGATTAGGAATACTACTAGAATTTCACTTCCTTTGTTTCACTTAGGGACATACATGATGAAACTTAACACTGGGAGCATCTCTTTTGATATGGATAGTTTTCAGATAGTTCAGAAATGGAGACTAGCTTGTGCGCAGAGAGATAAGATTGATTTCTAAGTGGTAAATGTGTTAGAATACTTCTGGTAGTATGTATTTGCATATGGGTGTGAAAGCTTGGGTACACATTCTTGTTTACCAGAAATAACACAATACAAATGAAAGGATATTTAGTTGAATTTCCTGCCAGGTTCATGGTACATGCTCAAAATAGGATTAAAAGCTAGCTTCTGAACAGTGTGCTTAAAAGCTGTGTATTGAACAATGCTTCTTCAGCACACATTTGTTTTAGTTTCAGTCTCTCTTTTGAATTTGAAAACTTGAATGATCAATAGCAATTCCTTCAAAAATCAATAGCTTTTTTAAATATAAAAAGCTTAGAGGTATAAGGAGGTCCATATAAGAATACCTTCTTTCCTTAGGAGGTATTCTTTAAAAGGTAGAAATTTAAGACAATTTGATTGTTTGGATGTTTCTGAAATTCAAATGAAAATAAATCAGAATTGTTGATTAATGGAGTATTTTTTCTTTTGAGTTTCTTATTTATGTATTCTTTCATTTATTTATTTATTAAATTTATTTATCTCTTTTATTCTCTTTCTTTATTTTAATATTTTCCTTTCCAACTTGTCATTCATTTTAAAGTGCTTAAAGATGTTTTTTCAGCTTGGGTAACCTTGTAAAACATGTAATATTATTTTATATGCATACATTAATACTATGTTTTTTATTCTCATAACCCTTAAGATATAGTTCTTGTCAGTTCTCAATTGACAATGTGACTCTACATGTCAGTCTTTCACATGTGCACAAACTGGTGTGGCCTAGAGACAGGGACAGGTTTTCATTTTGGTTAATTGGGCATCGTTAGATTTTTGAAAATGCCACTCACTGGCATGAGGATCATACTAGTCTTCCCTTTAGATATATGGTAGGTATTTGAATGTGCCTATTAAGATAAATGTCAGTGGATACTGTCTTAAAATACCAGTTAAAAATGAATGGGAAAAATCCAAATGTGTGCATTCTATCGATCATCTATCTTCTCTCTATTTGTCTATATATTTATATATGTATGTGTACTTATATATTATCATTTACCTATCTATAGTGTGTGTGTGTATGTATATATATATATATATATATATATATATATATATATATATATATCACTCTTCTGGTAACGAATAAATAGAGTATTAAGTAACTATTTCTTCTGACTATTTTTTTACTGAAAGAAAAATTCCAACTATACTGAAAATATTTTGATGATAATTTTACAGAAATCAGTACAGATGCTATTGATAAAAGGAAAATTAAAGATAGGCAATTTGTTTTTACATTGGTAAAAATATACCTGTAAAAAGTAACAGGATGCCCTGACCGGTTTGGCTCAGTGGATAGAGCGTCAGCCTGTGGACTGAAGGGTCCCAGGTTCGATTCTGGTCAAGGGCATGTACCTTGGTTGTGGGCACATCCCCAGTGGGGGGTGTGGGGGAGGCAGCTGATCGATGTTTCTCTCTAACTCTCTATCCCTCTCCCTTCCTCTCTGTAAAAAAATCAATAAAAATATATATTTTTTTAAAAAAGTAACAGGATATAACCTTCCTTTAAACATAAATATATATTACTGAATTTTTATTTATTTATTTTTCTACTGAAGAACAATTATATTAAAGAATAAATCAAGGTGATATATAATCTTATCAAGTTCCATGATAAAAGTAATAGAAAGGAATATATTTTAAGGACCCAAATTAGTTTCAAAATATGCTGAATTTTTGTCACTTTTGGCCAAGGAAATTTTGAACTTAAGAAGTATGAATGAAATTTTGAGTTAGATATTTATAATACAAAATCCTTTAACGGAGTAATTTTAGAAGAAACTGAGTATCCTTCCCTCAAAAGTTTCCATTTAAGTATATCAGTCTGCTATATTTATTATTATTTTTTAAATCCTCACCCAAGGATATTTTTTCCATTGATTTTAGAGAAAGTGGAAGAGAAGGGGAGAGACAGAGAGAAACAGCCATGTGAGAGAGGCACACCAATTGGTTGCCTCCCGCACATGCCCTGGCCCTGACCAGGGCCTGGTATTAAGCCTGCAACCAAAGTATGTGCCCTTCACCAGAATGGAACCTGAGACCCTTCAGTCTGACACTCTATGCACTGAAGCACACCAGCCAGGGCCAGTCTGCCTAATTTAAACCAAATGTTTTCTACATGTGTTTTCATAGGGGCTTATCTGTGATTTTTAATATATATCAATTAATTTTGAGATATGAATAGAAATTACTGAAATTTTTAAATTTTTAAATTATACAGTAATATCTATGATTCAAAAAAATTCTTGTCGCTGGGCTGTTGTGTCTCAGTGATTGAGTGTCGACCCATGAACTAGGAGGTCTTTGATTCCTGGTCAGGGCATATGCCTGGGTTGCGGGCTCGATCCCCAGTAGGGGGCATGCAGGAGGCAGCCAATCAATGATTCTCTCTCACCATTGATATTTCTCTCTCCCTCTCCTTTCTTTCTCTGAAATCAATAAAATATATTTTAAAAATTCTTGTCAATAACAATAAATTGTTCCTTGAAGCAGAAATTAAAATCTCCACACCAACCTGATTCCAAGCCATCACTTCCTTCCTATGTGATCTTTATCAGATTAAAAGTAATACATGCTTAAATTAATGTATGTTTGAATACAACCCTTCATATCCCTATGTAATTCCATCCTCTTTATGTAACTAATATAAACAGCCAAGTATGTCTCTTTCCACTCCTTTTACCCTTTCATAGAACACACACACACACACACACTTGTGTGTGTTTATTGTAATAGAAGCATCTACATCTTTCTGTAACAAACTGGCTTTTACTTTCAACAATGCATTATGGACTTCCTTAAGGTCAGCTGTCTATACAAATAACCCATACAGACAGTTTTCAGAAATTAACATATCATGTATATATTTCTCAGTTTAATATTTTTGTTGTTGCTTTTCCCCTTCTCCTAACCCTCTCCACTAAGGAGAAACATTAGCTTGGTTGCAAAAAGAAGCAAGTAAGAATATTTAACATATATTTTATCTTTCTTTGTCATACTAAACATCTTCTATGGATAATTCAGTGTTCAAAGTAATTGTGGCAGTTGGATGCCTAGACTCCATTCAAACAGGGAGAATGGATGAGATATTGGGAAGATTTTGGTGTGCTTTGATTAGGCGGATGCCAACCAGAGAAGATCAGTCCTGGTGGGGCATCGAAGGCAGAGCTGGATGGTTGTTAGAGTGGGGTAGGTGTAGGGAGTGCTGTTCACTTGTGTGGTGCCAAGATACAAAGTAGTGATTAAAATATATGACATATAATAAGGTTTAAAAAAGTGTTAAAGGCCCTAGCTGGTTTGGCTCAGTGGATAGAGCATTGGCCTATGGACTGAAGGGTCCTGGATTCAATCTTCTCTCTCTCTGTCTCTCCCCTTCCCTTCCACTCTCTGGAAAAATATCCTTGGGTGAGGTCTGACAAAAAAAAAAAAATAGTTTGCTTTCCTTTGTTAAGATAAATTATATACCTTTAAAAAAACAGTGCTAAAGGAGAGGATGAAAGAATTGCTTTTATATTTCCAGACCCAGAAAGTGAAAAATGTGCAACCTCAATTATACATTTATGGAACAGGTGATATATTAAATTATATTTTAAATTATATTTATTTCAAAGAATGAAGTATAAAATGTTACAGAAAAATTGGTCATCCAATAATATAGAAATCATTTATAATTGATGAGATCTGGAGAAGTGTATTCAAATATGTTATTATGGAATCCCAAATTAACCTATAGATTTCCAAATTCTATTTTACACTGTGTTTGTGCAGCCATACTTACCCTAATATTGCAGTTTTTAAGGATGTAGAAGTAAAGCATGCATTTTGAATATATTTTATATTAGATTTATAATCTAGCATTATAGTAGTAGACTTGTTTTTCTTTTTCTTAGGTATTTTTAAAGCAACATGTTGTGATTATTAAATTCATTTATATTATTTTTGTTTATAGGAGCCAGTATCTTCTATACTTACATTCCATGCTTCAGAAAACTACAATATATAAAGCCCAAAAGGAATTACAATTGAAAACCTGCTACGTGCTCAACAATATTCTAAATGCTTTACTATACTATTTGTAATACAATATTGTTACAGAAAAAGAATTATTTCCCCATTTCATATTTGAAGAAATAAAGCCACAGAGCGGTTGAACAGCAAATCACCCAAGGGGACATTTTGAATGAGATTTTCAACTATGTCTCTTTATCTCCTCAGCCAATGACTCTGTTCACTACATGGTTTTGCTTCCCATGTCTTCCCAAAGTAGGAATTTAGTTGTTTATAATGGCAGTTAACTTTATAATGTTTATCTGTTAGAACTTCCTGGTCTTTGTTGTCTGGAAAAGTCCATTTATCTCATTAAGCTTTACTCTGGAAACATCTCTAGTTGTGGAGGAGGCAGTGTGGCACTAAGAAAAGAGTAAGTAATAGGGTCAGGGCACCTGGGTTTGAGGCTCATCTTTGCCATTTTCTAGCTATGGGAGAATCAAATGACTTCAGTTCCCTATTATGAGCAGTAGCAATTACAACTCACCTCATAGAATGTGCATGAGGATTAAACAACACATATGAAAGTCTATTGTAGACAGTGAAGTGTTACCTATGCCAAGCTGTCCCATACCCAGGCTTTCACTTTCTGGTAGAAATCATGGTCATGTCCCCTGCTGACTTTATGCCCTAACAGACTGTCCCTCCAGGCAACTGGCATCTGACAACTGCCCTATCTCTCATCCTTGCCTGAGCATTGGTTAAGACTTCTAAAGCAGTGAAAAGCCATTGCCACAGCTTCTGCTTTTATGTGGTGATTTTGAGGGGGTGGGGGAGGAGTAGGGGAGAGTGAAGGTGGAACAGGGCATAGAGGAGATAGATGGTCATGGAAATAATAAAATAAAATAAATAAAAATTTATATATAAATATGCCTGGAAGTTCTTAATCCAGTTATAGAGGTAGGGGAGGGAAAAGCAGTTGTTGAATATGCTCAGTGCCTGCAATGTACATTCCTCTGCCCCAGACCAATGAGACATCAGACACATGTATCAGACACATGTATTAGTACTCCAAGGGGGAAGAGGGAAGTGCTGTCTCAACTTAGTCTGAGAGCATCAGCTCTGACTGTTTTCAGGGCTGTGTGCTGAGCCTGTGCCAGCAGAAAGGAAATGGGACAATTGAGGAGAGCCCTTAACAAGCCATCCTGATTGTCATGGGTGAATTCATTTAACAGGAAACAAGAAAGCAGGAGAAGCAACTAAATAATCTCTGAGCCACAAAGCACCAAAATTCCACTTTGAGTACCAGTGATTAATTTGCTTAGACTAATTTCCTACTTGACTAATTAGCTCCAACACATTTATAAGTATTAGGGAGAGTCCACCTGAAATAGAAAGATAAATGTCCCACATCATCCATGCATAAGAGTTTGTTTTCTTAACAAAAACAGGAGAAAGGGAGAAATAAAATATAATTAGACACTCTCAGTCAGAGCCAACATGCTAACTTTCCTTAATTCTAATAGGTCTTCTGCTGTTAGTACACCATAACCCAGGGGCTCTGAAATCACTTATTTCTGGATGTGCTTGGTAACACCCATTCATTACCCACTAAAACCTGGAACAAAGGCTCCTCCCATCCTTTCTGTCATCTGTATGTTGGCCCCAGTTCCTGTGTCTCATTGCCAGGGAAAAGGGAGAGCCACACATTTTCTGAGCATGGATTCATGGGAAGAGGCAGGAGGTTTACTCTTTTTTTTTTTTTTTTTTTTTTTTAAATTTTAACTACTTCAACTGTTCAAATAAGGCTAAAGTAATAAGAGGAAAAATTAAGTGCTAATGCAGAGGCATGCTTATTTCATTAAAATGTTGATATTTGCATATTCAAATTTAGAAAAGACTTAAAATGTAAATTAGGTAACTTAATCTAATACTTTTCACTGACTCAGGATAATGGGGAGATTTCATTTGATTGCATTCTTCCTAACAATTATGAAACTAAAGGGACTTTTAATACTATTTTGAAATATAGCATTCCTAGCACCAGAAGGAGATAAATTTTTTTTCAAAGATTAAAAGCAATTTCTAGATTCCCATATCCATTCCTCTACTGCATCATCTCAATCACCAAAGTTCCAAGTTTACTTCTGAATTATCTCATCCATGCGTCTTCTCTAGTACAGCAATAGGCGCCTCATGGATTTCCTGCCTCCAGACTGATGTCACATTGTTCACTTCCCCAATTCAAACCCTTTACTACTTTCTCACAGCTCTTAGAGTCCTGTCCAGAAGTGGTTTTACACAGAGACTGTTTTCTGATATGGACTCTTGAAGGCACAGATCTCAATTTTCTCTTTGCTCATAAACTCTTTATTCTTTTGTACTTATATTATCTTATTGGAATACCTTCACCTGAGAGATGTACTCTTTTGCCCTTCTGCATCTTTCCAGACATCTATTCTCATTCGCTGGAAGATGGCTTAACTTCTCATCCATCTGGCTAACTTATATTTATCCTTAAAGACACAGACCAAATATCATTTACCCTGGGAGGCCCTCATTTGCCTGTGTTTCCTCCACAGCCAAGTTTACCTGTAGACCCCACATGCAATGGACTGATGGACTGCAGTGGGAAAACACAAAGTACGCTAGCCTGATGCTGGATTGGACTGTGCAGACCCGGAAAGGAAACTCTGGACACTGGCTCTGATTTTAGCTCTGCTCAAGACCTAGCTATACTTCTATGGCAGGACAAAGGGAAATGGGGCTTTGGAAACGTGGGGATTTAATTCCACAGAAATAAAGCCTTCTATCATATTTCATCCTCCTGTGTGAGACTCAGAAAAATTCTTTTTCTCAAGGTATCACAAGAATTCCACCCTCATGAGCCACCTTATCCACCATCATGGATAAGACCCCTTACCCAGTAACAGATGGTAACCCAGATGAGACCCTACCAGGAGAATTGGCTTATGGAAAGCATCCCTTCTCTTTTGCCCTTCTACAAAAGGGCCAAAGCATGCCCAGCAGCCTTCAAACTTGCATGTCTGCACCTGCCCTATACTCCAAAGAGAGGAACAACTGGCCTAGGTTGTGGTGAGAAACCTCTCTCTCTAGCCTGGGAGTTTTACAATTCGTTTCTCACATTGTCTCCTGGATTGGTGCTTGTCTGAATCTTTTGCTTCCTTTTCTCTGCCCTAACTAGCTTCTGCTGCTTTGGATGCAAATCCAGTAGAAAGCGACACCCTGCTCCCAGTCCCAAAGACACAACAGGCTCCAGAAAATGCTGAGAAGGTGCATCACCTGATACTACTATGGAGTTTGTGCCTTGTGTCCATACTCTTCCCTGTTTACAAAACTCATCTCTCTTCACCACTCTCTCTGCATGCTGCTCATGTTGCTACAATTTAACTTCTCTCTGTTCCCGCCCCACAGGATTCAGATTGCGGGCCTGGGAACACCCTTTATGGCCAGCTTGGTGCCAGTGCTATGGGTTCCTGCAGCGCAATATGCAGCTGAGTGCCAGGGGAATGCGAAACACAGAGAGCCGGCATGCACTCACTACTGCCTTGACATTTACTCCTGGCCTGGGAAACCCCCAGCTCTCCAGGCTACTTAAGCCTAGGGAGGGGCCAGCAACCCTGCATCCGAAGCTGGGGGCTTAAGGCCAGACTCCCAGCCCAGTGCAGCTCCAAGCCAAGGACCATCCTAACCCTCGCTTCCCTCTGCCTCCCATCTCCCTTTGCTTCTGCCCTGCTAGTGCACCCAGGGTGCTGAGGAGCAGGGGTCCCGGAGGTGGGCCACAGACTGGATTGCTGCTGCCTGAAGACCAGAATTTTGCCTCCTGCCCACACGCCTGCAAGTTTCCCAACCAAAGCTCCCCTGGACCTCATGGGTCTAGTGGCTGGGCACCTGTGGGGGAAGGCACAACAGAGAAAGTCTGAATGCAGAGAGAAGCCTCCAAGAAAAGCTGCTACCAGGACCCCGCCCCTGGCAAGCCCAGGGCTGCTACCTGCCTGGTTCCACCCTCCCCTTGGCTCATCACAGGGGGTGGGAACTACAATCATCACTAGGTCAGAGGGCACCTCCCTGGCAGCCTATTACTTGAGGCCTGGCAGCCTGTTAACTTGAAGCTGGAAGTTATAAATTGTAACCGCCCCGGCCGCCAGTCAGAGGAGCTGCTCACTACTGATACTGTTTCAGTTACAAATGAAACTGCTGTGTATTTTGATTCATGCAAACTTCACTACTGTGTAATTTGGCTCATGCAAACATTACTACTTGTTATTAATGCTTCTTCCACAGGCATAACTAATAGAGAAAAATCTCAAATATACAGTTGTTCAAAAAAAAAAAAAAAAAGAAAGAAAGAAAGAAAGAAAGAAAGGTTTTTGTTACCTAATCTTGGAAATTAACTACAAACAGAATTTAACCCCAGGGCCCCGGTGTTAAATCTTTGTCTTGGCAGATTAACAGGGGATATTCCCCCTCTCTTAAAGGAAGCTGTCTCATGCTGCCAAGGGACTGAGGCTGTGAGGAAATGAGACAGCAACAGATTGCCAGCCCAGCTATTAAAGGTTAGTTTTAAAAGCCATATTTCCCCATCCAAGACAACAAAGAGTAAAAACCTCCAGTAATGTCCAAGCCCATCAGAATCCCTTGTGTGGAGTTAAAGGCCCCACACCTGGACAAATGTATTACTATCTGGGGAAGGGTCTCTATGCCAGGCGTGAGAAGGAATTTTGCACGGGGGGTGAATGTGAGTCCCCCGGCTGGCGGAGGTAGGATGGCTGTGGGACTTTGGTGGCTAAGGTGTCATAGGCCACTCCAAATTCTGGTATATGACAGAAAGCTGGAAAGCAGAGAAGACATTTATGCCTCCCTCAGCTATCAAGTCGCCTTGTCAAGTTTTTTTTAAAGATTTTACTCCCTGAAGTCAATAAATAATGCCATCTCCACTCACAATGCCTTGAGAGTGCCTCCTCTGGCAGGAAATTTTATTCTAGGTTTTCTATCAAGGAAAGGACCTTCTGCCTTTAAAGGACTCATACCTCATCTCCAAGAACTCTTATCTAAACTATCTATTGAAATGCAAATACTAAAAAATAAATCTTATCTGATCCTCAGCTATTTGAGCCAACCAGTTTAACTCAATTCACCTATGATTTGCTAAATCAGTGAGCTTTACTATATAATACCTGTCTCCATGGAAATGTCTTTTGAAGTATAAATATATTTGCTAGTAAATAAAGCAAACCTGTATTTCTAAAAGTTATGAAATATGTTTGCCAATCTTGAAAATGCTAATTTCTTATTTTTAGCCTTTTCTCCCTACATGATACCTCCAGAGCCTGACAATTCTTAATGAGTCCATAATGGCAGTACCTTTCTTTGCACATACTCAATAAGACCAATTTCAAGTGATCTGGTCTTATTAACCAATATTTTGAATAAAATACCATGACTAAGAGAGACATGCCTGGACTCTGGATGTCACCAGCTGCCTTAAGGAATTGAGATTGACTTCCAAAGCCAACTGAAGCCACATGGCCTGATACCTTACTTGGTCACATGGCTATCTTCCCAAATAACAAACAAACATTGCTTTGCTGAAAGATGGCAAGAAAGAAACCTCAAGAAGTTTTGGGGACCTCAAGAACTTAAGGAACTGACCCAAACCTACAGGTATTGAAGACAAAGGTCAAAGCCTGATGGAAACTGTAGCTGGCCTTCTCTGCCCTGAGGGGATGACTATAGCTCAATATTTAAATTCTTTGTGAAAGATGGCAGCAAAGCAAATTTGAAAGAGCCTGTGTGATTTGTTTGATCAGTTGCTATTCTTGTATTTATGCAAATACTCAGACCAAACTAAAACTGGACTTGATACAGGCTCTTAGAATATGAGAATAACTGTAAGAAGAAAAATTGTATGACAATAAAAACCACAAAGCCTAATTGTGGATTTTTGACTCCAGTACAATTAATTGTCTTTAAATTTTTATTTTTAGGCTATCTCTATATATGCCATACAGATCTCAGCACCTAATAATATCATCAGAGATGTTAAACTGCAGAAAATTTATCAGATTGTCACTGCAAAAACCTTGCATCTAAAAGTCTTCTCAACCGGTTTGTGATTTGTTATGAGCATTAACTTTGGTTTTGTTTCCTTGCTTCTGT
This sequence comes from Plecotus auritus, assembly GCF_963455305.1. NCBI lineage: Eukaryota > Metazoa > Chordata > Mammalia > Chiroptera > Vespertilionidae > Plecotus > Plecotus auritus. Next base: position 146,095,521 of record NC_137770.1, read on the forward strand.
TTTCATAGGGTGCATGCCTATGTTCTTATTTACTTGATTGCATATTCACACAACTGAAGCCTCACTCTAGAAACCAACCGCATCACTTGTCTTCTGAAATGAGTCAATGCTTTGGACTTAAGGTTGGGTCAATGAAATATGGATGGTCTATCAACTTCATTTGAAACTGTTTTCCTTTTTCTGCCCATATGGTTCAGACAGAAAAGCCCCACACAGGGGAAATCTTAAAATATTTCCCTTAGTTTAGTCTATAATAATAAAAGCGTAATATGCAAATTGACCAAACTGCAGGACGACCGTCCAGAGACCTTCCAGACGACCATGCTATAACACACACTGGTGCCAGGCCAGCCAAGGCTGGTATGTTGTGATTGGTCAGGGACCCAGCCATTGCCCCATGATTGCCCTGCAGAGGGAGGCCCAGGCCACTGGCGGGTGGGACGATTGATCAATCAAGGGGCTGCACAATTGCCCCAGAGAGGGAGGCCCAGGCTACCCTGTGGTGGTGCTGTGGCTGGTGGGTAGGGCGTCCCTCTGCAGGGCAATCACAGAGCCCTGGCGGGGTGGGCAGGGCCTACCACTTTGGGGCAATCAATCATGGGGCTCCCGGACTGTGAGAGAGCTCAGGCCGGGCTGAGGGACCCCTGCCCCCAAGTGCATGAAATTTTGTGCACTGGGCCTCTAGTTTAAATATAATGGGCAGAAGGGTCAGGCAGGTGTGACACACCTTCTACAGGAAGCCACTCTTCCACCCTAATCTGTGGCATGTAAAGTTAACATTTCCCTTTACCACATGGGCTTTTTATCTCTCATCAGACCTTTAGTTGCTATAAGTCTCCTCACTTTTGAATTGTGCCTTTTAACCTTCTTGTCAAGTTTGTCATTTCCAGAATACAATAGGAATGCAGCTTGTTAAATGCATCATCCTCTGGACATCACTTATGTCACCTCACAGGGACACCAGACTAACATATATTTCGCAAAATCCCTCTTCCCTGCGCGAATACCCCCCTTCCCTTTTGCTTCTCCTTCCTCTGTCAGGGAGAAACTCTGAGCATAGATCTGCCTTTCCTTGGCAGATCTACGCTCTTTGACAGCCAGAAGCAATTGCAAGAAAATGAAAACTTTCATCCACTTATTCTTATACAATTTCAAGGCTTCTCACCAAGAAACAAAGAGAGAGAGGACCCAAATAATAAAAAAATCAGAAATGAGAGAGGTGAAGTATCAACCAATCCCACTGAAATATAAAAGATTGTAAAAAAAATACTATGAATGACTCTATTCCAACAAACCAGACAACCTAGATGAAATTGACATATTCCTAGAAAAATAAAATCTTCCAAAACTCTCAGAAAACCTGAAAAGGCTGATAACTACCAATTAAATTGAAGAATAATCAAAAACTTCTAGCAAACAAAAGCCCTGGTCCTGATTAGTTCACAGAGAAGTTTTATCAAAACATTCAAAGAAGAACAAACACAGATCCTCCTCAGACTATTCCAAAAAATTCAAGAGGAAGAAACACTTACAAGCTCTTCCTATGAAGCCAGCATTACAATCCCAAAACCAGATAAAGACATGACACAGAAAGAGAATTACAAGCCAATATCCCTGATGAACATAGATGCTAAAATCCTCAACAAAATATTAGCAAATCACATCCAGCAATACAATAAAAAGATCATAAACCATGACCAAGTGGGATTCATTCCAGGGATACAAGGTTGGTACAGTAACCACAAATCAATAAGGGTGATACATCACTTAAAGAAATTGAAAAACAAAAATCACATATTAATATCAATTGCTGCAGAAAAAGCATTTAACAAAATCCAACACGCTTTCTTGATAAAAACTCTCAGCAAAGTGGGAATAAAACCTTAACATATTAAAAGCCTAATATGACAAACCTATAGCCAACATCATTCTCAATGGGCAAACACTAAAACTATTTGCCCTAAGAACAGGAACAAGACACCAATCCTTCACCAATATTTTCACCAATCCTGTTCGACATAGTACTGGAAGTGCTAGCCATAGCGATCAGACAAGAAGAAGAAATAAAAAGCAACCAAATTGGAAAAGAGGAAAACTGACAATATTCACAGATGACATGATATTATACAAAGAAAACCCTGAAGTCTCCATCAAAAAACTACTAGATTTAAAAAATGAATTCGGCAATGTAGCAGGATACAAAATTAACACCAAGAAATCTATTTTTATACACCAATAATGAACTCACAGAAAGAGAAACTAAAAAAACAATCCCATTTACCATTGGACCAAAAAAATTAAGATACCTAGGAGTAAACTTAACTAAGGAGGTAAAAGACCTATACTCAGAAAACTATAGGACATTGAAAAAGACATGGAGGAATATATAAACAAGTGGAAGAATATACTGTGTTCATGGATTGGTAGAATTAACATCATTAAAATGTTCATATGATTCAAGGCAATCTATAGATTCAATGCAATTTCCATTAAAATACCAATGGCATGTTTCACAGACCTAGAACAAACTCTCCAAAGATTTATATGGAATAAAAAAAGACCCTGAATACCTGCAGCAATCCTAAAATAGAAAAACAAAGTTGGAGGGATTACAATGCCAGATATCAAGCTATATTACAAAGCCACTGTTCCCAAAACTGCCTGGTACTGGCACAAGAACAGACATATAGACTAATCAAACAGAACACAGAAACCAGAAAATGACCAAAGCCATTATGCTCAATTAATATTTGACAAAGGAGGCAAGAGCATACAATGGAGTCAAGACAGTCTCTTCGCCGAAACCGGTTTGGCTCAGTGGATAGAGCGTCGGCCTGCGGACTGAAGGGTCCCAGGTTCAATTCCGGTCAAGGGCATGTACCTTGGTTGTGGGCATATCCCCAGTGGGAGGTGTGCAGGAGGCAGCTGATCGATGTTTCTCTCTCATCGATGTTTCTAACTCTCTATCTCTCTCCCTTCCTCTCTGTAAAAAATCAATAAAATATATTTAAAAAAAAAAAAAGACAGTCTCTTCAATAAATGGTGTTGGGAAAATTGGACAGATACATGCAAAAAAAAAAAAAAAAAAGAAACTAGACCACCAACTTAATACCATTCACAAAAATAAACTCAAAATGGATAAAGGACTTAAATGTAAGACAGGAAACCATAAAAATCTTAGAAGAATCCATAGACAGCAAAATAGCAGATATATGTCATAGCAATATCTTTACTGATACAGCTCCTAGGACAATGGAAACTAAGGAGAAAATAAACAAATGGGACTACATCAAAATAAAAAGCTTCTGCACAGCAAAAGAAACCATCAACAAAACAAGAGAGCCTACTGCATGGGAGAACATATTTGCCAATGTTACATTCAATAAGGGTTTAATCTCCAAAATTTATAGGGAACTCATGCAACTTAACAAAAGGAAGATAAACAATCCAATCAAAAAATGGGCAAAGGACCTAAATAGACACTTTCCGAAAGAAGACATACAGAAGGCTGACAGACATGAAAATATGCTCAAAGTCACTAATCATCCAAGACAACAATGAGGTACCATCTCATAGATGTCAGAATGGCTATCATCAACAAATCAACCAAATGCTGGCAAGGATGTGGAGAAAAAGGAACCCTCGTGGACTGCTAGTGGGAATGCAGACTGGAGCAGCCACTGTGGAGAACAGTATGAGTTTCCTCAAAAATTTAAAAATGGAACTCCCATTTGACCCAATAATCCCACTTCTAGGGATATATACCAAGAAATCAGAAATATCGATCAGAAAGAATATATGTATCTCTATGTTTACAGCAGCACAATTTACAACAGCTAAGATTTGGAAACAGCCTAAGTTCCCATCAGCAGATGAGTGGATTAAAAAACAGTAGTACATCTACACAATGGAATTATAGGAATTATATGCTGCTGTAAAAAAGAAAGGACTCTACTATTTACAGCAGCATGGATGGACATGGAGAGCATTATGCTAAGTGAAATAGGCCATTTGGAGAAAGATAAATATCACATGATCTCACTCATTTGTGGAATATGATGAACAACATAAACTGATGAACAAAAATAGATCTAGAGACACAGAATCATTGAACAGACTGTGAAACCTCAGAGCAAAGGCCAGGGAGGGTGGGGTGGTGGGATAATTGATCAGCCAAAGGACTTGTATCCATACATATGAACATGACCAATGGACACAGACAATAGGTGGGTGGGGGTATGTGCTGAGGGGTGGGAGCAGGATGGTAGAGCTCAATGGGGTGAAAGGAGACTTAGTAAAACTCTCAACAATAAATAATTTTTAAAAAAGATTACAAGCCTTATTTCTCTAAATGGGGGACTAGTACTGCTATAATTAGCAAGTAATTAATAACTGGGAAGAAGCAAAGACAGAAAACCAGACACTATAGGCATGTCATTTGTGCAGCTTCACCAGGAAGCTGCAACTTTGCACTCTCCAGGGAACCACTGGCCTAGTCCCTGAAAAACAGTCAGGGAAGGGACCCGACAAAGGAAAGATCAATGCATGCCCAGTAAAGTTGGGGTGACATACAGAAGATACTTGCCTGTCAGTCAAACCTGGGGACAGAGATCATTGGCCAGAATGGGCTGGGCGTGGCCACTGCAAGCACATGAAAATTTGGGAATACATAATCTCCGGAACAAAGAAGTTCTTTCTCTCTTGTGCTTCTGGCTCACTCTTGGCTTCCTTGCATTCTCCTGTGTTTCCTCCACAGCCATGTTTACCTGTAGACCCCACATGCAATGGACTGATGGACTGCAGTGGGAAAACACAAAGTACGCTAGCCTGATGCTGGATTGGACTGTGCAGACCCGGAAAGGAAACTCTGGACACTGGCTCTGATTTTAGCTCTGCTCAAGACCTAGCTATACTTCTATGGCAGGACAAAGGGAAATGGGGCTTTGGAAACGTGGGGATTTAATTCCACAGAAATAAAGCCTTCTATCATATTTCATCCTCCTGTGTGAGACTCAGAAAAATTCTTTTTCTCAAGGTATCACAAGAATTCCATAACCATGAGCCACTGGTGGGGACAAGGATCTCTCCCATATGGTAAAATGGGGTGACCTCAGCCCTGACTGGTTTGGCTCAGTGGATAGAGTGTCAGCCTGCAACTGAAAGGTCCCAGGTTCGATTCCGGTCAAGGGCATGTACCTTGGTTGCGGGCACATCCCCAGTGGGAGGTGTGCAGGAGGCAGCTGATTGATGTTTCCTCTCCCATCAATGTTTCTAACTCTCTGTCCCTCTCTCTTCCTCTCTGTAAAAAATCAATAATATATATATATATATATATATATATATATATATATATATATATATAAATAAATGGGGTGATCTCAGAATTTCATTTCTAACAATTTCTCAGGTACCACTGACTCTGCTGATCTGGGGAATACTTTGAGACTTGCTGCCTTAGAATATTGCTTTGAGGCTGGGTTATTATTCCCAATCTACAGAGAACAAATTAAAACTTAGAGGACAATGGCTTTGTCAGTGGTGAATTCAGATTCTTTGAACTGCTTAGCTGTGTTCTTATTATTGTATCTATATTCCACTTCCTCACAAAAGTAGTATATTTATTACCAGATTCTGTTTTTAGGGGATGATAATTTGAAAATGCAAATCACATGTTCCTGTGGCTTTTTTTGTACTTCCACTTGAATTGGTAGCCAAGTTACTCAGAATTGCAAATGTAGGAAGGGAGCACATTCATATATTATTTCAAGTTATTACAACATCATAGAAACAAAAAACTGTTTCTACTCTTACTTCAGAGAGCATAAAGTAGATAAAAAGTGTTCTGCTTTCATTCATTTAGACTACTGGTTGGTGTGGTGCTGCAACTGATATGAAACTAAAAAAGAAAAAAAAATCCCTAAAGATTATGTTTTAGGTTTTCCTCTTCTAACATTTTCCACTGTTATGAAGTGACTAGTAGCCCTGCACATGAATCCGTGCACCAGTAGCTCTCTGTGGGGCCTGGCCACTCCGCGCCAACTGCGCAGAGGCTCTCTGCAGCCCAGAGGCCCATCCGTGGCCAGGTCCGGAACACTTGCATCGTCGCCGGGGTGATGATGCAAGCATTCCCCCTCTGCCTTGCCTCTCCGTGCCCGCTGCCCAGAGGCCCTCCATGCCCGCTGCCCAGAGGCTCACGCTGCCCACTCTCAGCGGCCACCCCCCCAGGACTGGGGGACTCTGGCGGGGCTGAGAGGACTGGGTGCCACCATCTTGTGGCTATGGGCACCGATATCTTTGTGACGGAGTGATGGTTAATTTGCATATTACCTTTTTATTAGATAGGATACTTCCCTGGAGTTGCAAAAAAAAAAAAAAGAAAGAAAAAGAAATAGCAAGGAAATGAAATAATTCACAAATTGGACAACTGAAAATGGGCTGAGAGTCAATAGAAACTAGTGTTGTTCTAAAATGAAGGTGGTAAAGGCATTACACTTTTTGCTGTGGAGTACAATAGCAGCAAAAAATAGGTTTTTGAAATTTTTCTTTTGTTATTATATTATGTATGAAAAACACATGTCTTGAAAACATAGGTTCTGACCTTTTTAATTCCAGCAAGACCTTATTGATGTTTTCTTTATTTCACATTAAAATACACACATGTAAGCACAAAATGGTAAGCTCAAAATGAGAAAGAAGGAGCAGTGGAATGCTGGCTCTGGAAGGAACTTCCACAACCACAGTGCTTACAAGGATGGGAATTCTTGGGTGTCTGTGGTCCACTTTGACCTTTAGTAAAGTGACAAGGCCCTTTACTTGCTCAGTACAAGACAAAGCATCGTCTAATGATTTTCCATCAAACTGAGAAAAATTTCTAAACTCCACACTCTTTGTTCAGTTAGTGATTATTGAGTGTCTTGTATTCACTAGGCCTTGTTTAAGATGCACCATTGTCTGCTAGACCATTTGCTACTGGCCTCAAAACTCACTCCTTCACAATACGGTAATGCTCTTCTCTAAACACTCTTAGCTTGTTCTTATCTCAGGTACTTTATGTTTTACACTTTTTCTGATAGTTAAGTAGTTTGCCCAAATCTTGGAATAGTTTTCCCTTTCATAAAATTGTGATCTTGGCTCAAATCACACCCTTTCAGAGAGGCCTTAGTCAACAAGTTTATCTAAAACATACCACAGCCAGCACCTCTGCCTCATCCCTGACTGACACAATCTGCTCACCCTAGTTATTTTTCTTCATTGCATTTGTTACTACTCAATTTTATGCACACATGCATATATCTTATATATGTATGTATATTTAAAATATTTTAGGTAAATATTGATTTTTAAGTATGTAGTATACATTACCTACAATGTATGTAGAATAAATATACTTATATATTATGTGCATATACATACAAACACATATTAAACTTTATAACCAGAAACTTGAAAACCTCAATGAAATGATTTTGCAATAGTAATATAAATTTTAAAGTTAATATAACCACTAGAAAATGAGAGTAGTTCCATAATGTATGTAATATTGAAAAAGGCTTAAAAATGCTTCAAAACTAGGCTATTTGGCTGTTTTGGTCTTTCAAAATTTCAAGAAAAGGTAATTCTCAAATTATACTTAGCATTTCAGAAAATAAAAGCTACCCAATTTATTTCAGGGAGCTAATGTTTGCCTAAGATAATAAAAACCTAAAAAAAATATTATATACAGAAGAAACTCTGGGAACAACGCCACTTATAGATACCAAAATCCTAAATAAATTACCAGCACACTGCATACAAGAATACATTGTGCTGTAGGCTTTAGTAAAAACCGCCTCTTCCCTCAGTATGTAGTTATAATCCTTAAGGAAAGGCAAATCAATCTGTATAAGGAGCAGAGGGCCTTGTGGGATAGAAGGAAAACTGTAGTAGAAGACTTACTGTTCTCAATTATAAACAGATTCCCTCCAAGAATGTTTCTACCTCTGAATCACTCTACTGATGACTTTTCTCCAGTTCTAAATGTATAAGTAACCCTCAAGTTATGTAAACTCTTCTAAACATATAAAATGGTTGATAACAATGAAAAGTACATTATTATTAACAAATAATCCCTTAGTATATTTCCTGGCCTAGATCTGTTTACTGGTGATTTCTCTCAAATATTGAGTAAACCTACAATTTATCAGTTACATATATATTCTTCTTAATATATGAAATGATTAAGGTAAACTAATTTGTTTCATTAAGCTATATATCTCTGCTACCAAAGTAAAATACAGGAAAAAGTTTTATATTAGAAAGTTTAAACAGCAGACAGTAGTATTTATTAATATATACATATATTTCCATTATTTGTATATCTCTGTTGTTAGATTACATGATGGTCGCTTAAAAATTCAAACCCTTGGACTTCATGAAGAATGATGTTCCCTAATATGTAACACCTGGTGATGAAGGCGCTCTATGACCGGCTATGGTTGGCACAGAGGAGGAAACGCTGGAATAAGAATAGGGTGGTGTAGCCAGCAATGGAAGAAAAATGACTCTGTTAGGGGTTATTTCATGTTGTAAAAATCTCATAAATTTTAAGAATAATAGGTCTTTAACCGCCTGTCCTGTGATAATATAAGTGCATAGGGGAGAGAGAAGTTGCGGGGGAAAGGCAAGGCAAGTGCCAGCCAATGATGACAACAGTTTATCAGAAATATTGCTTTACCATCCTCTTTGGTTTCAGCAGTTTCTGTTATAATAAATCCTGATATTAGATAATTTTATCACCCCAAATACAGAGCAAAAACATTTCCTGTTAAATTAAATATATATACATATATTCATATATATACACTATATATATTAAACTATACATATATAGTTTTAATTATTTCTGAGCACTTTACCACATCTGCAAGGAAATAAATAAGCACTGAAATTCAGATTTTTAGGCAATAAGAACTGACATGTAGCACATATTGGTTTTGTTTATGTTACTAAATATTTAGCTATTTTTATAGCATGTTGTATTTATATGTAAACATAAAATCAAGTTGGTGCAAAATCATGGAATACATATTTTCATTTGCTTCACATCATATATTTCAAAGGTTGTTTTATAAAGCATAGATTTTTTAAAAATATTCAATTGTCACACTGTATGTTGCACATTGTGTACCATATATTAATACTAAAACATCTTTTTAAATAAATCATTGTATTCTTTTGAAATAAGATTTTACACTTGATTCATTTGTTTAAATATTTTTATTGAAGGCCAGGTGCTAAGTCTTAAGTGTGGTCTAACCACACAAAGGTCAAAGTCCTGACCTCCGGAAGTGTACATTCTATTGAGGAAGGGAGGTGTGGAGAAAGACAATAAGCAAGGTGGAGTCAGAGAGGCTGCAGTGCCAACAGAAGGACCAAATTGGAGACGGAATGTGGACAACTCTTTTGGAAAGTTGTATCACAAAATGAGAAGATAAATTTGTTGGGAGCAGAAGCAGACAGTGGGAGCAAGTGAGAGTTTTGTTTGTTTGTTTTTGGTTTGCTTTGTTTTTTAAGGGAATAGCTACAAGAGCATGTTTATTCAATAGATGAGATAAAGCTAGTGTCTGATAAAGAGAGACAGGGGACATGAGAGAAATTCTTGGGAAGAGGAGAAGGAATGGGTCTTTTCTGAGAGAAGGCAGGGACATGAGAATGGGTTATTTGCTCCTGGAATGATTGGGAGTTCTCTGATGATGAATCTTTTAAGCAAAACTGGTAGAGATGGTAGTGTGGGGTGGGAAACTTGAGGCAGAGAGGAGAAAGCATAAATTGAAGTAATTTTGACTCAGAAATCACTCAAACTAGACACATGCAACAGCATTTTCACACAGTGCTGAGTGCCCATTAAGGTCATAAATGTGTGTGTATGTGTATTTGTCAATAGAGGGAATTTTGCTATATTTATATTTTATTAAAATATTGCATGCCTATTTTTCAAACACTCAAGTTGTGCTTAAGCTCCAAAGACACATGCTTTCAATTTCCTTAACTGTTTCTTTTAGGGCAAACCTCTATTTTTATTGATAATATACAATGTGGTGCTTTTTGATTTGCCTATTTTATTGTTATTCTAAAATTTTCACTGGCATTGTATAAACAGCATCTCCTTACTTACTGCCTCTTAGAGGCTTCCCTCCACCACTCAATATAATTAAATCAATATTCAGAGTTTATAATATTATTATTTCATAAATATTGCTGTTCACTGCTAAGCTAATAGTGTACAAAGATTAATGATCTATTTACTTTTTTGGCTCTTTTTTCCTCGAGTGAACTATCCAATTCATTTTAATTTGCTAAGTTTTCTATGCTTGTGGCTAATTCTTCAACTCTCTAACATACTTTCAATACAATTTTTCACCTGGTAAAATATCGGGTAGATTCTCAGTCCTTCTTTTAGGGAAGTCCCAAGTCTCTTGTTTCTTTGGGCCAACCTGGACTGCGTGCTCTGTAGACCTATTCTTTGAGAATTTCTAGGACTTCTCTTCAATGTCAGCCCTGTTTCCTGGATCCCATGTCATCCTCTTCCTTGGTTTCCTCCTTCATTTTGCTGGAGCACAGTGTGCATGAGCTGTTAAATTTTTGAGATCTTTTGTTTGAAATATTACACTCAAAATAAATGTTTAGTTTGTTTGGCTTTAGAACTCAGGTTTGAAAATCACATCTATAATAATAAAAGGGTAATATGCTGATTAGACTGGACGTCCTTCTGGAAGTTCTTCCAGATGAAGCCAGGGTGGGAGCAAAGCCCAGATCCCAGGCCCCAGAGGGAAGTCTGTGCCGGCAGCCGGGGGAAGGAAGGCCTACTCTTGCATGCATTTTGTGCATGGGGCCTCTAGTACTCTAATAAACCAGAGCATTTATTACCTCCTAGATATCTCCATTATCTTCTAGCTGTCAGGAGTCTCCATTATCCTGTAGTTTCCAGTACTTCTCTGATTACATGCCTCATTTTTTGTATGTGACCTATTGCATTCACAGATAGTGTCCTCATCCCAGGTTTTCTGACATTTCCCCATGGAGGCCACTGTATGGTTCTTTTTTCATTCACTGACACTTCATTAATCTGGGCAAGTTTTCTGCATTATTTCTTGTGACAATTCTCTCCCTGCTCTATTTACTCTGTTCTTTCTTTCTGGAATTCTTATTATTTGGATATTGAACGTCCTGACTTGGTCCTTAAATTTTCTTATTTTTATTGCATACTTTCCTTGTCTTTATATTATATTTTGGGAAGAATGCTCTGATTTTATATTCTAATATTCTTATTAATGTTTAAGCATTTTAAGTGCTATATTTTAAATTTCCTAAAGTCTTTTTTTCTATAATCATTTATTTCTCATAGACATTTCCTAACTTTCTGAGCACATTAACTATAATTAAACATTTTTATTCAGCTCTCCACACTGTTTCTGTTTCATTTGAGTTCTATTTTGCCACCTGAGTCTGGTGACTTATTATTTTACCTGTCTTTCATATTAGTGGCTTCCTTGTACACCTGGTCATTCTTATCTTTCTAAGTATATTTAAGAGTAAAGCTCTATAAAAATTATTACAAGGTTTCTGGCACAGACCAAACTGTTTGACTGATGGACTACAGTTTAGGGCAACAAGGTTTATTCTATCTTTATATTGATGTCATCCCACTTGTCCATCAAGAGAGATTTCCATGTATGTTGGAGTCTAATTTGGCATAGGGAAGATATAAGATTCAATGCTGGTGTTTTGGGAGCTGGGAAGAAATAAGGAAAATAAGGTTTTCACCATTAAACATAAAAACAGGTAATTATTCAAGGAACACTTCATGGCTGCCCTATGCTGACCCTGGTCTTCTTGTGTCTGGAGTTTTTGGCACAATTTCTCCAAAGAATAATTGGGTGGGTGCCATTGGGTTGGATATCTAAGACTCCTTACAGGCTTTCAACAAATTATTTTTCCAACTGAGTGTTTCATTCTGCCATTGGGGTACTTAGTACCTCTAACTATTTGGCTTTCCAGAGAGAGAATGCACTGTACCTCATTGGAAACCCCCTTCTAAGATGCTTAGATTTTAGCTTTTACACTCAGGTAAGTCATCCTCCACCTACATCTTATCTTCTAAAATGTTATCTCCTTATTTTGTTCTTTGTTGTTTATTCTTCATTGTCTTACCCTTGTCAATTTATATGGCTTTTACTTTTTGTTGTTGTTGATATTTTGACAAGTCTGGAAAGGAGACTGGATAAATGCATATGCATTTAGTTGCTCTGGAGTAATTCATAGGTATTTGGGTTCATTCAGATGTGAAGTGTGTCCCAATAGACCTGACAGATGGAGAAATGTGAAAGGGGGTTGGCAAGATTACCAAAAGAATATTTTTAATAATGAAAAATGGAACTTAATCTCTGTAAGAATGGAAGTAAAAACATGATGATGAATGTAAAAAATAGTTTTGGGTCAACAATTTGAAAAACTGAATAAGAACAGAGAATATTGCAGTGAATATACTAGATAGATTACATGGAAGTATGGGGCACTCTAGTCAGAAAGAGTGATTTTGAAATCTAAATAATGTAGCTGGAGGTGGTGACAATGTCTAGAAACTGACCATAAGAATGAATAGATCTGCAAGGATAGAAGAAAAGCTCATTGGGGAGAACTCAGAGAATGAAAAGGACCAAGAATATTGTTGAAGAACACTCCTAGATGCTTAGGTCACTAAAAATGATTATCCAAGTGGAAATGAATACAGCTGAAAGCCAAGATCAATAAATGTGGAAGTCAGATGCCAGGAACAGTGAGAAGCAGCAAACAGTATAGCCAGATGGCACAGTTCTGAAAGGCCAGCCTGCATTGTTATGACAAAAAGGTAAAGAAAATCATTCTAGAAGATACTGGGGTTCTGGGAAAGTCTGCTGACCAACATCTGAGACAGAGGACAGAAGGAAAGAGTCTGAGAAAATGGAGAGAGCTGGGGGATTGATTTAGCTTAGCAAATATAAAAAAAATAATAATAATATTGAAACTACTTGGTCATAATAGATGACTGAGAAAGAAAAATGTAGAAAGTGAAAGTTTAGGCATGGAAAGCCTAAATTTTGGCATAATCAGGGCAGTTGCTTCATTCAGTATTGTCAGCTGATGCTATGTATTGGGAGGGAGGGGAGGAAATTAATGTAATCAATCCTAAATAAGTGCCCATTTATCTACCAAGATTCTTAGTAATGGTCTTTTGGTCTTTGGATTAAATCTAAATGGTCAATGATGCATGAATAATCAATATTATTTAAAAGTGACTTTATAATGAAATACAAAAAATGTTTATAATCAAGTGGAAAGTACAAAAAGCATTCACATAGTACACTAACAGTATAATCTTAATTTTAAAAGTAAAGATAGATCAACATATTAATTTTTCTTTTATTTTGAGGTTTTCTCTTTGATGTACTTCAGAATTTAAAAATTTTCTACAATAAATATATTAAAACATTACTTTTAATAAGAAAGAAACCACAAATATCATTAAAATATATCACAATACCATGAATTAAATATTTTCTTTTACTTAGATATGGACTTACTTTATTAAAAATGTTACTGTATGAAACATTCAGATTAATAAGTCAGTTTGCTCTGAGATACAAAAAGGATATGACAATATCATCCCAAAACTGAATGAACATTTTAAGCCAATAATTTCCAAACTGGACTCATCACCAGCATCACTAAGAAAGTTACCTTTTTTAAGACAATTAAAAAAGAGTGATTGATATCTCATGGCTTCAACTGAGATTACTGGAGTGAAGTAGTGTCTTTTTTATAATTAGACAGCACTTGAAACCACTGTCATAAAATAATATAAAACAAAAATTATATTACATCTAATGAATCATTAAATTAATAATCTAATAGGCAGGCAAATTCAGCCAGTCACCATGTTTTTTCAGGCAGACTGGCTACAGACCTCAGGAATAGAGGAACCTTGTAGGGAGGAGTACCCTGTTGCATTTGTGTGTTTGTTTTTCTCCTCGCCTTTTGTATATCCCTGCCTAGGCAGTAGAAAAGGCCACAACCCATAAGCACCCATAGGTGTTGACAATAAAAGCCTGCTCCTTCTATCCATAAAACTGGTCAAAGGTGGCCAGCAGAACAGAAACCTTTTAACCACATGGACCTGTTGTCCAGATCAATACCATGTATGAAACTGTGCCATTTCCCCATACTAAAGGGTGAATTCTCCTCAACTGGTCTACCAGCAGTTCATCTTTTCCTCATAGAGAAAAACTCTCAATAGAGTTTGAGAGAAATATATGATAGTCTTGTCCAGTTAATTTTTTTCTCCCTAGAACTTAGAACAGCATGTCTCTCTGAGGGCTGCAAGGAGCTCTGTGGGGGCTGAGTAAAATCCTTACTGTCGACTTGGGTTCTGCTCTCTCTTCTGAGATCCCATGAAAAGTCTGCTCTGTGGGGCTTCAAGACCAGCCATGACCATATGCCTCTTCTGTGGGATGACATCCTATGGTAGATGAATAAGGGCCTCTTCTCCTGAGGGTTTTCAACTTGACTTTTTCTAGAGCCACCTAATTACCTCCTCAACCCACTTATCTGCAAACGAAGGGCTATCACCCAGAGTTTTCTTTGTCCTTAACTGCTTTTGTGATGGAGGTGATGTGGGTGACAGGCAAAGCCTCATTGATGAACCACAATTAGGAATCACGCTTTACTAAGTTACACGTAGAACTGCACAAAATAGCGCTAAAACACGAGCAGTTGGAAATTTTAAAATCTGACTTTTCTTTTTCCTTGGAAAACTGGATGATGACCTTGAGTAAATCATTTAAACTCTCAATACCTTTGTCTGCAAATATCCACAGTATATACTCTGAGTTTCAGAAAGGCTAAGAATATATAATTGTTTCAAGAGTAGGAAAGTATTAAAAAAAAAGAGTAGGAAAGTATTAAAAAAAAGAGTAGGAAAGTATTTTGAATTCTTCAAAAAGAATGACACTATATAAACTCAACAGTAATGTTTGGTTTTGTTTGATAACAAGTGATGAATAAAATGATTATTTCTCTCTCTGCTTGTTTCCTTCTGCAAGCTGCTTCTCTGAAATGTACTTGGTGTGCCTTGTCACTCTCCTTCAAAGAGCAGGTTAGGTAGAGTCTCAATTAACACTTTCATCTTAAAGTCCTTTAATTTCCATTTCTCTGTGTGCACTCTGCTTCAAATAATTAGTTAATCTGCATGTATTCAACTATAAATACAACATAGTGTGGGTATTGAGTAGTACCTAATCAATAGCAAAAATATATGGTAGTCTTGTCCGGTTCATTTTTCTCTCCCTAGAACTTAGAACAGTGTGTATTAATTATACACTTTCATATGAAAGAAGTCTGAGATTGTATTAATAGATGCTAAATATATTTTTGGATTCATTAAATCAAAAGGAGAAAAAATGAAGGAATGGATGTTACATGAACTCATCTGTATTTTGCAAAATTAATTCAAAACCTCACATTTCCATCTGAAGCACCTATTTTGTTTATCTTGGTGCAAGCTATGGTGTTTAATAAATGCATCAATTTCTCACAATAGCAAGTAAGTCCTTTTTCTTTGGTTTGCTCTCTGTGATTACATTAATATTAATGACCTTTCTTTTCCTTTCAAACAAAGAATATTCTTAAGTGTGTTAGGAATGACGACATGGCGAGAATGAAGTGTCAGCTACCACCTCCTCTTGCATGGAAACATAAAACCTCCCACCACCTCATCCAGCTAAACAAGAGTTTAACAAGAAAATCCAATTGTGAAACAGCACTATGATGACTGTAGCCAATTAGGTTTCTCTTTTATGAAAATGTAATGAAATAAAAAAAACCTTCTAGAATTAATGCCACTATTTCTATAGCATGCTGTTTTGTTTAATTGGATTCATATGGGAGAAAATATTCGATGCTTTCAATGATTATAATGGCTTTTGGCTCTCAAAAGTAAAGCATACTAAAGAATAACAAAACCAAACAGCTGTGTTTTTTTGTTTTGTTTTGTTTTGTTTTGCATAGAGAAAGGTGGGACGTAGCTTATAAAATAATTTGGTCATTTTGAAAGGATACCTGACTACTGTGAATAGACTTAGTATCCTGTTCTTCCATTTTCAAGGACTCATCATGCATAAATAATAACTTTTTAACTGTGTGTTTTCGCTCCTAACCTCTAAGGCCATGAAGACAGCAGTAATGTGTCTTGTTCACTGCTTTATCTGCAGCCTGGGAAAAGAGGCACTTTGTGGTCATTCAATGTACACGTTTTGAATTAAACTGTGCTGAGTATTTATAGCATGTATGGATATCTCTGATGACCCAGAGAGAAGAAAACTCAGAATCCAAAACCAAGATTGCCAGAGACTAGAGAGATTTCTTCAGAAAACAAAGCAGGCAGATTAAGACAAACACCCAAGCTAGGAGTCATTTTTGTTACTGCCAAGTACTTTATCTCCCTGTCTTTTCAGTGAGGGTATGCGTGTGTGTGTTTAGGGGCAGGAGGAGTTTCCCTCCAAAAGCAACAGGACCCAAAGATTGATTGGGTCACAGTATGTCCTGTACAATAAAATCTGCACAGCTGAAGTTACTGAAGGGGGATGAAGTTAGGCAAAAAATCCACATATCCTCTCTGGCTGCGCTATTCTTATGCAATTCAGCATCTGTCATTAATCAGTCCCAGGAATCCAAGGCCCATTAGCAGGTACAGCAGATTCTCCAACTTAGCACCTCAGCTTGGAGATGAAAATGGGACAGTGTCACCATTTGATTTGAGACAAACTTCATATCTCCCAGACAGAAGTGGAGCAGGGACATAGGCACCTTGTATACTGTTTATTGACCTCATGCACAGAAAAAAAAATGCCACCTTAAAAATTATGTTAGGAAAAGTTGAAAGGAACATTACCCTAAGGATTAAGAGAATGACCATTGTAAGAATGGCTTCTATGAAGCAGACCAATGGTGAAGTGAAGAGAGAAGAAAACAAAATGAATATAAAGAGGAATAAGGTAAGAAAAATTATGCAGAAATGTAAATCAACAGAGTTAAAAAATTAAAATCAAAATATATGTTAGAGATGATGAAAATAAAAATAGACATTTAAAAAAATTGTTTATCGATGAAGTGAATAAACTTGTGAATCTCATTCAGTATGTAAATAAAGATAATTACTTAGTCTATTTGTGCTTCAGTTCCTTTTATAAAATACATCAATATAATAACACCTGTCTCTTAGGGCTTAACTCAATATATGTCAAAGTGCTTATAATTGTACCTGGTATGTATTAAGCATTCTATGAATATTAGCTACTATTATCATAGGCAAATATGTTAGTAAGCTCCTAATATATGGAGTGTACAGTCCTAATTATTATATATATAAAGGCTAAAGCAGCTGACATATTGATCAAAAGTTAATCCCTGCCAGTGTGGCTCAGTGGTTGAGTGTTCACCTATAAACCAGGATGTCACAGTGCAGTTCCAATGAGGGCTCGTGCTGGTTGTGGCCTTGATCTCCAGTAAGGACTATGCAGGAGGCAGCGGATCAACGATTTTCTCTCATCATTGTTTTTTTTTTTTTTTTCTCTCTCTCCCTTTCCCTTCCTCTCTGAAATCAATAAAAATATATTTGAAAAAAGTTGATCAAATGACTAGCAGAGAAAATACCAAGCAAAAGACTGAACTAGATAAGAAAGAGCTTCCTGTCCTAAAATAACACTGATGGCTAAAGAGCAAATAGTAGGAAAATACACAGATGAATCATTTTTATGGTCAGTTTTGCAAACAGGCAGTTTTCTACTTTGCCAATTAAAACACATACAAGATATCAAACCGTTTTTTCTTCCAAAGTAAACATTTGGCTCAATTGATTTTTTATTTATTCTTTAAAAAAATCATGATTGTTTTCAATGGCACCTCTCTAACAAAATCAGTGGAGCCATAGGATGACTTTCAGAGGTAAACCACCAAGAGAGACCCTGAATGTTTCTCAACTGTGGTCAACATTACAATGAAAAATAAATGGTATGAAATCAGAGGCAGTGCCAAGTACCGAGTAGGCAAACAAGAGAGAGTGATAAAATTTTACACAAAGTGAGTCCTTATTGCTTTCTGGTTCAAGTTGCTGCCCCATTCCAATTTACATAAAAGGAAACTGGAGATCAGAGAAGTGAATTAATTGGGTAGAAATGACTCAGCTTATGACTGAATATCCATCAGGGTCCATGACTCTTGACCTTCAATATTAAAATATCTCTAATCTTTCAAACTGTTGTGTGTTTTGATTGTCCTTTTTTTGAAAATGGAATACAAAAGGAAGAAACTTTCAGTGACCTCTTCTAACACTCACTGTGGTTCATAATACTCCCACCTCCAGGAGTAAGTGTCAGGGATGCATGTACTCCCAGGTTTCGTTGTGAACAGGCAAGAATATCAGTAGTGTATGCAAAAGATCCTTAAAAACTGACCACACACAATATAACGTAGCACTATTATTTTGATTGTGCATATGATTCTGAAATCTATTTTGATCTTTTGTAAAACATAATTTTCTATACTTGGCCTGAGTAGCAAAATATAGCACTTACAATATTAATCAAGAAATATTAGCTGAGTGCCATGAGAGAGGCAGAGCAGATACCCCAATGTATAACAGCCTCTTCTCTTTCAAAACCTACCATCTACTTGATGCCTATATTTACATAATGGAATTTTCAAAGAACTTCTTTATACATTATTTTATTCAGTTCTCAGAACAGCCCTACGAAGCAGCCAAAGCAAGCATTCTCAGCCCATTTTTTAAAAATATTTTTTTATTGATTTCAGAGAGGAAGGGAGAGGGAGAGAGAGATAGAAACATCAACGATGAGAGAGAATTATTGATTGGCTGCCTCCTGCACGCCCCCTACTGGGGATTGAGCCCACAACCTAGGCATGTGCCCTTGACTGGAATCCAACCTGGGACCCTTCAGTCCACAGGCCGACGACTTTATTCACTAAGCCAAACTGGCTAGGGCTTAGCCCATTTTTAAGATGGAAAAATCAATGTTTATGGAAGTCTCACAAGCAATAATTGCAGAAGACAAGAAGTATCACCTAAGCTCTTAATGTGGGGATCATGAATGTTTTTAATAATTTCTGAATTATATATTTTGAAACTAGTGTTATACTTAACGAATTATTGAATGTGTATACACACACACACACACACACACACACACACACATATATATAATCTGAAATGATTTATCTTTCTTAATTCCTTTAACTTCTAATATAAAACATAACAAAAACAACTATATTTCCCATCCTTGCATCCATTTCTTGGTGCCTAGGTAGAGCTCCTCATTAAGTTTGCCAGACCACTAGATACAGAGGTCCCTGATGTGGACTGAATGCACTTTCACTGGGTTCTTCTGGGAAGCCACTCTGAACTTTACATTCTTAAGAAAGTGAAAAGCAAAGGCCCAAGGATTGTGTGGGAGAATGTACATTGTTAGGATTTGGGAGAAAGGAATTAATTAAGTGAAGACTAAAAATTAAATTACTATAAAGGTCAAATCAGTTAACAAAGCAGAAGCTGGAGGCAGGTCAAAGAGAAAAGGATAAGACGATATAGGGTGGTTGAACGACTGTGACAGTATAGCAAAATATAAAGGGTAAAAAAAAAAGAAAGAAAAGAAAAGATTGAGAGAGAATGAGGATAACAAGTTTAATCTGCAAATGGGGAAATTTGATGATGGAAGGTAATAGGTATACAAAATCATCACTGACCATTTGGACCAACATTATTTAACACGTCTGCATCACTATAATATATTTATTCAACAGCAACAATCCTCTAAGATATTATAAATTTTAAAAAATCTGGAGAGGTAGATCAAAATAGAGTAGAGTGTTTGCAGAGTGAAGAAATCGAAGTGAGTGAAAAAGATTGAGGATGTCATAAAAAAGAGAAGAGTGCCAAAGGGAAATGTGTCATAAAGACAAGGTCAAGGGCAGTGTTGGACAATCAGATGGATAACCCTAACAAATAAATTGTTGTTGCTGCAAAATCGTCATGTTACTCATAAAGTAAGCATATAGCTTAGAAACATTTCCTAGAATTCCAATCTCTATTTGGGAAGTTTCTATACAATTACCTACTGGTAGAGACCACAGATAAATGCACAGGGCTGCAGGTTAGTTTGGGTCAGACAGAAAAAATAAAGTTCACTGTGAGAAATATTGCCAGAATTTCTTGGATCACAACAGTAAAAGTAATAACAAGAATGAATGACGGAAATTCAGCAAGGAGTAACTGGCCCTTCATAGATTATTTTAAGTTATATTTAATAAAGAAAAACATTTATTTATAGAATTAATACTTTGGAAAATTTAGATGAATATGTCTGATATGTCTGATAATTGTTCTCACAAAACATTAATTATAAGGAAAATATAATGGCTGTCATGAACAATATCAAATAAAACATTTTAATATAATTGATCTTTTATTGATATTTTTTAAATAGAAGATTATAAATGGTTACAATAATTAAACACAAATATTACCTGAAACCCTTAGATACTTCAAAATGTATCAGGTATAATATATTTGGCTCAAGACAATAGATATTCTGTTTTTTTATAAGCTCTGTAAAATTGTAGAGCTTTTTTTTTAATGCCAATCCACCAACACAATTATAATAGCCAAGGGAATAGAGCATTGACTACATATGTAGTATTGATTTAGGTGTTTAGCCAATATTAGCGCATTTAATCTTCACACCTACACTATGAGGTAGGTCCTGTTACAATGTGTATTATACATATGAGAATATTGTAAAGAGTGAAATTAACTTGCCCAAGCTCATGCAGATAGATAGCATCAGAGACAGGAAATCAACTCAGATATTCTGAATCCCAAATTCTATACACTTAATCATGACATTCTACTGTCTCCAAATAAGATCATACACAATTAAGGTAAGTGTGTGGCCCTTGAGAGAAGGGAATTGAAAGAAGATAAATCAGAAATGTAATAGGGCTTCCTATCAGTCACTAACTATCTTTTTAAAAATTGTCTTTATTCTACTGGTATTTTTTTCCTTCATAGATATGTCTTTTTGTTAATATATCTCACATGGCAGTCATTCAATCTCAGCTATTATAATGGGAATAATTTTGGATAATATTATTATCTTATCTGTAGAAATATACATGACTTCCTGGATCTCTAGGTTTTTTGATATCAAGTGTATCTTCAAATCATCAACAGTTACATTGAAGAAAGTCAAGCCCAGAGTGATAAAGAATACAAAGAAATCTGGGCCAGTAATAGTCTATAAATCACTTCTCTCTTCCTGTATATAAAGGGAAAACTCCTAGAAACACACTCTTCTCCCAAGTCTTTAAAAACTCTTTCATTTGCAGTTCACTTTTAAAATTAATTTGACCAGAAGACTGCAGAACAACAAAAAACAAACTGATGAACATGTTTCTTTTTTATCTTAAATGCAGTTTCTATGAAAATCCCACTATTTATAGTTTTTATTCCACAGAACGGGGCAAAGTATTGACCAATTGTGTCATATTTTCTGCTCTTTAAAATAAGATTTTTGTTTCACATGAACTCTGCGATTAACTTAAAGTTATTATCAGAAAAGAAGGATTAATTACTTTGTTAAATAAATAGGAAAATAGTTGCAGTTGGTTACTCTCTAATGAATCCAAATACCTGGATTCTTCATAAGGCATTTATGTGCAGGTAGGGCAGGAAGCTGAAACAGGCCATGAATATCCAGGGACTCAGCCCCAGCACACACACACTGCTGTGTCTATCTTCTGCATTTCTTTCTTGCCTCATTCCCCTGGCAGTCACTTCCTGATTTTCCCTCTGTGTATAGATATTTTCAGCTTCAATTTTCATGCTCTCTCATTTTCTCTGTTACTGTATTCAACGACAAAGGTAGTTTCTTTGGGGAACTTTGTTCCCTAACCTCTTTTTGCTTTAAGAACAGTGAATTTTAGATTCACCTGAAAGTTATTTGTTTGCAATGGGAGTAAAGGAAAGCAAAGAAATGCAGCCTTTTATTACAGCAAAGGTTTCCCTCCTAAACATAGTGAGAACAAGAAACTGTGCTACCTAATATAATTCCCCTTTTGGGCTCATCTCTGTAAAAATGTGGATAATGGCCATTTGTCCTAAACAAAGACTGCCTTTACATCTGTTTTCACTGGTGCTTAAGGTATAAACCAGGAAAGCATTGATAAAATTAAATAGACCTTCACCTCAAGGCTTGAATGATGACTGTGTCTGGTGAAATGTTTTATGCCACACAACTTGTTAATAAGATGTATAAGAAAAACCCCACATTTTTGATACAATTTTTCTTTCCCTTTTCTTAATCTTGCTTTAGTCTTTTATCCATCAAAATTGTTTGTTCCCACTGGAGGGATCCTGCCAGGGGAAGCATTACTCCTGCCTGGTGGATGGCAGTGCATATGGAAGGTGATCAATCATTTTGTCATTTCAAGAAAATCACACATTCATTTGCTCCCACAGGAGACAATGTTACTCTATAAAGTCTATGGCTGCCTATTCCTAATGCTGTACATGTCAGGAAGCCACTCAGTATGTCAGTGATAACCCTGCTCATTTTCAACAAAGAGCTTAATTAAACTGTTAACAGGTGATCATAGTTTCAATTGGATTCAGCTATCTGGGTCACTGTTGGGATCTCTGCAGCAAAGGAGGGCTTAAATCATCTCTTCATTAAGCTTTCAAAAAATAGAGAAGAGAGAAAATGGTATTTCAGGTTCCTTTCTGTAATCTATAGAAGACTTTATATTTCTACTATCTTGTTATACTATTACGTTAATTAGCTAATTAATTCAACCATGGACTAAGTCTGAGAGCTACAATGGTAAAAAAGAAGTAATGTTTATCCTTCTGGTTAGTTGGTGCTTTAGTGAAGGCAATTAGGAGGCACAGGAGTTTAAGGAGTGATGTCCATAATTTATAGGATACCCAAAGAGTGTCACAGCAAAATGGACTGGCTAAAGTCTTCAGACAACTGACATCTTCATCTTGCATAAATTTACATATACATTTGTAATGACAATTAGGAGCCAAAGGCAATGCTGCCTAACTCAAAAGTTTTTATTAATAATGGAAAAACTACATTAAAATGGGTCACCATAGATCAGCAAAGAATAACTAGGATAATGTTCTGAAATTTAGATGGACTATTCAGAAGTTTATTGGCATAGAAGTAAGAAAGAACAAAATTTGCTAAAAGCACAAAGAAAATATTAGAAATGAATAAAAGAAAACTTGAATAAAAGAGGGCAAATTGGCTTTAAACTGTAACCCAATAATTCCTTTCTGCTACTTTTTTGTTTGTTTTATTTGTTTTTTAAACCTACAAAAACTGTAACTTTGATCTGAAGAAAAAATTCAGTAATTGTTTAGTTTTATTCTTGTTGGAGATGCAGAATATTCTTTGCATTTTTTAACTGGAAGGAATTCTTAAGAAACACCACTGGCTTCTCATATATACCCTCTTACTTTTATTTTTGAAACACTTGTCATATCTATATATCCCATGTACTTTACCAATTCACTGCAATTGCTCTAAGTACTAAGTTTGCTGATGGTATTGTAGCTGTTCAGAAGTAGACATTTTCCATGCCTATCTTACTAGGCTTTTCACCATTTGACCATTCCGGCAACTGTGGTTGAGGTTCTCCAGGATTCTAGGAATTCTTTCTAGGATTTCATGACACCGATGGTCCTAGTTACTTTCCTTACTCAGATTCCTCCTTATATTCCTTTCTGCACTCTGCCTACCCCTTGCATTTATATACTGATAACTCTCCAAATCAAAACCTCTAGTTCTAAATGTTAAGCGCTACCGCTAGCAGACATACATTGTAATTGATATACATTATTTAATTCTTCACATATAGAACCATAGAGGTAGAGGTTATTCCCATTTCAGAGTTAAAAAATTTAAGTTCTGAGAACCTAAAAAACTCGCTGAGGTCATACAGCTTATAAGTAGTAGAGTGGTGACTTCAAATAAAGACAGTAAGACCAAAAGCTTCAACCTCTGCCCCTTGCTACAATGATTCTCTACAATCTCAAGTGCCAGACACTCCTACTGAACTCTCCAAAGGACATCTCCGTGTGTGTATTCTACAGGTCCTTTAGGGCAGTATATACAAGGTTGAATTCAACATCATCCTGCAAAACCTTCTAATGTTTCTGCCTCTCTTATTTCAGAGACTGTTATTCCTAGCAACCTAGTTGTACAAATCCACAACCCGAGTATTATTTTAAGCCATTCATTCTTCCTCATCCCTATATCTGATCAATTTTCAAGTCTTGCACAATTTCCACAGCCATAGCCATCATCCAGACTCTTACCTTAATTTAATTCAATAGCTGCCTAACTCATGCTGCTTGCCTCAGTATAGTACTGATCTATAGTGCCCATTCCCAGAGCATCCCCCACTGTGCACAGTGATTTTTGTAACATTCAAATCCCTCCCCATTTCTCTCAGAATAAGGCTTACCCTCCCTATGGTGTCATACATGAACTTTCATGATGTGGGCTCTCTGCTTTAAGAATTTTACCTTCTATGTCTCTCTCACATGGGCCATGTACTTGAGCAGCATGTTCAAAAGGTATGTCCTTGAATATTTGGTTCTTTCTTAGAAGATACAGCTCCTTCCCTATTTGTAAACATCTATTTATCAAGCTTCACCCCAAAAACAATTCATATGATTGAGAGGCAGATCCCACATCCCATTACAGGAATTAAACACTTCAGACATTTGCTTTTCCAGTTTCCATGGCAGCTAAGATGTCAACATGTAACATAGGCTCCGCCAAGGAGAGGTTAGACTTTGAATTTGAGGCTAGTGATGCATCATGGACATCATCACTGATAGTGCTGGCATTTTCATAAGTTGTCCTAATATTCACATAATTTGTTACAGTATTCTGGGACAATATTGTGCTATAGTGCTACAAGCTTAGCACTAGTGTTTTGTGGTAGCCACAGTGATGTCCTTTCACCATTAGTTCTGGGGCATGAACTTAGCCATTGTTTCTTGCTTCATAGCCCCTGAGCATTGTTCTCCAGCTTTCCAAGTATTTCTGTGGATTATGCTATAGTTTTAAAATAAACTCCTTTCCACTTAAATCTACCAGAGTCATTTCTATTGCTTGCAACTGAAAACATTGACTGTTATGCCCAGGCAAGATTAAGCTAGCGCTATTCTCTGACTTTGCAAGGCTACTATGTACTTGTCTCATTATATTGTGGCTCCATAGCTCATATGTCTTTTCTACTTTATAAATCATTTTAAAGCTAGGATAATTACTTTTTTTGTTTGTTTGTTTGTATCCACTTCCTATCACAGTCATGGTACATAATAGTGTTCAATACGTGTTTGTTTGTTTGCTTTGAATGATGAAACTACTTAGAAGCTAAATAACTGTCATTCTGAAATAGTCTACTTTTCACATTATGCTTTTTCTCATTCAAATAATGACCCTCTCTTAAAAATTAATAATTATGCCTAAGTAGGCTCACTCTGCCTATATAGAATCTGATGATTCAAAGTATATTCTGACAACAATAGCTGAGAAATCAAACAATATTCTTACATTTATCTGGTAAGAAGTATTTCTGAAGATAAATATGGTAGAGTTCACCATAATACATCCCAACATATTGAAGGGTGGCCCAGCCTCATTCAGTTTTACCAATCTTTAGTTAACTAGAAACATCATCATAGACACAGACAACAGTAGGGTGGTTACCAGAGGAAAAGTGGGGGAGGGTAGTGTAGAATAGAGGGGTCAAGTATGTAATGACATAAGGAGATTTGACTTTGGGTGGTAAACACACAATGCAATATAATTGTATTGTATAATTGTATACTTAGAACTTACATGATGTTTCATTTCCTTTTAAAATTTGTTATTTATTTACTAGAGGCCCGGTGCATGAAATTCGTGCACTTGGTGGGGGGGTCCCTCAGCCTGGCCTAGCAGTCCGGGAGCCCTGGGATGATGTCCGACTGACAGCTTAGTGGGCCTAAGCCGTCAGTCAGACATCCTTAGCATTGCCACAGAGGCTGGAGAGGCTCCCACCACTGCCGCTGTGCTTGCCAGCTGTGAACCTGGTTGCTGGCTGAGCGGCGCTCCCCCTGTGGGAGCACACTGACCTCCAGGGGGCAGCTCCTGCGTTGAGTGTCTGCCCCCCTGGTGGTCAGCACGCATCATAGTGACTGGTCATTCCACCAGTAGGTCATTTGCATATTAGCCTTTTATTATGTAGGATACGCTGTAGATGAGGCCCCCTAGAACCAAAAGAAATGCAAAAAATTCACTGTTAACTCATTCTCGAATTGCCCCCACTTAAAATCAAACTGCCCTCCCTGTGGGGCATGTGCTGCACCTTAGGAACCAGTGGGCTTGACACTTTTCCTCTCTGAGCTTCATTTCTGCATACATATGTATATACCATGGGAATTGTAATCTCTTCTCTGCCTACCTCACTGGGTTGTCATGAGGAGGTTCTGAGCTAATAAACCTAGAAATGTTTCATTAGTAAGTGATGTCTAAATGGGAAGGGACTGTTATTTTTAAGCCCACGGGTACCATTGCAGGTAGCAGGTGCTGATTAGGGGAGGAGGGCATGATTGTTTCCTGGGACTGTAGCTATGGAAGCTTTGCAGAGGGTTCCGCAGGCCTCGAAGGGGTGGGCTCTGGCCAGCAGCCCTGTAGCGGTGGTCGTCTCTGGAGGCGCTGGCAGGGGGCAGAAAATTAGGGGGCGCTAGGGGGCGGCAAGGCCGAAGGGGGAGTAACTGTCAAACCTTCCTGCTTGGCACAGTTCTTTAAGTTGTATGTGGCTGTCTTGCAGCTGTACCTGCTCAGGGCGGGGCTCCAATCTCCTGGAGTGGGGTCGGGGCTGGGCCAGGGCGGAGCCAGGCAGGATAGGAGGGTGGTTTTAGCCACACCCCCAGTGAGGTTCAGCGTGCTTCCACTGCAGAGACGGCACTGCGGCTGTCAGGGGGTGGGGGACAGGGTCTGACCCTGGAGGTGACGCTCAGGCCTGCCTCCACCTGGGTCTGGAGTTGTAGGGAGGAGAGGTGCCCTGCAGAGGTGGGCCGTGGGCCCCGGGTGCCTCAGGGGTGCTAACAGGTGGTCACCAGCATACTATTGTTGTGGGCACCCCTGGTGGGGGTGGCGGGGGAAGAGATTGGGAGTCAGAGGTGCAGGCTGCAGCTACCCCCAAGTCTGGATCTTCTCCCATCTAGTCAGCCTCCCCATCCCCACCCCGGGGGGTGCGGGGGCTGAGGTAGAGTGTCCGTGCAGGGGGATTGGAAGAGCTCCTCCTGGCCGCTTCCTCTTCCTTCTTTGCAGTCTGGGCTCCTGTCAGGCACTCTCCTCAGACCCCTGGGAACTTGGCTCCAGCTGCCCACCCCCTGCTGCACACGCATCAATATGCAAATTGGTCATTATGGGGACAGAATAACGGCAATTAGCAAATTACAGATATATATTAGAGGTCCAATGCACAAATTCATGCACCAGTGGGGTACCTCAGCCTGGCCTGTGGGGATCAGGCCAAAACTGGCTCTCTGACATCCTGGCTCTCTGAGAGGTCCTGTATTGCAAGAGGGCGCAGGCCAGGCCGAGGGACCCCACTGGTGCACGATCCAGGCTACAAAGTTTCAATTGTAGAAGATAAATAAACCCCAGATACCAGGGCCTCCGCTTGGGTCACCAGGGGGCGTGGCCGGCCTGCAAACCACAACAGGGGAGGGACCATGGAAGGGCTCCATGGAGTGTCCGGCCCGTTTCGCCCAGTCCCGATTGGCTGGATCCTAGCA
This sequence comes from Plecotus auritus, assembly GCF_963455305.1. Taxonomy (NCBI): domain Eukaryota; kingdom Metazoa; phylum Chordata; class Mammalia; order Chiroptera; family Vespertilionidae; genus Plecotus; species Plecotus auritus. The sequence continues at coordinate 146,123,473 of NC_137770.1, forward strand.
GCAAGCTAACTTACCACTCAGAGCGTCTGCCCCCTGGTGGTCAATGCACATCATAATGACTGGTCGAATGGTTGAATGGTCGGACACTTAGCATGTTAAACTTTTATTATATAGGATAAAGAGAATTCATTGGTTGCTTCTTGTAGCCCTGATTAGAGATCAAACCTGCAACCTTGGTGTATTTGGATGACACTCTAACGAACTGAGCTACTTGGCCAGGGCAAAACCTATATAAATTTATTGACCAATATCAACTCAATAAATTTAATAAAAAACACATATTCATGGTAGTTAACTAAAACATTACTGTAACTAAAACAGCACCTAAATTCTTTGGACTTGTGACCATTTAATTTACATTTTTTAACATAGATAAAGAAGAGAAATAGTATTGTGAAAAATATCCCATTACTGATATAACATATTCTATTTGGGTCAAGAGCAGAGACTATCCTTTGATAGGGACAGTAAGTCCAGAGCTGATGGGGATATTGTTTTTTCTATTGACCACCCAGTGCACTTAGAAACAGCATCCCCTGGCCGGTCTAGCTAAATGGTTCAGTGTTAACCCATGAACCAGGAGGTCACAGTTGAATTCCTGGTCAGGGCACATGCCTGGCTTACAGGCTCTATCCCCAATAGGGGGTGTACAAGAGGCAGCCAGTGAATGATACTCTCTCATCACTGATGTTTCTATCTCTTTCTCCCTCTCCCTTCCTCTCTGAAATCAATGAAAACATCCTATCTAATAAAAGAGTAATATGCAAATTAACCATCACTCTGCTACACCCACAAGCCACACCCACAAGTCACGCCCACCAGCAAATCAGGAGCAAATATGCAAATAAACCCAACCAAGATGGCTACGGCCACAGAGAGCAGGAGGGAGGCTTGGGTTTCCCCGGCAATGGAGGAAGCCAAGCTTTCCGCCTGTCCTTGCTGGCCTAGGCCTCCACTCAAGGCTACAAAGTTTCAATGATAGAAGATACATAAACCCAAACAGAAATGGCGGCAGCCAGGGAGCTGGAAAGAGCAGGAGGCTAGGGTTGCCCCTGGCAATGGAAGAAGCCAAGCTTCTGCAGCCCTGGCTGGCCCAGGCCTCCGCTTAAGGCTATAAAGTTTCAATTATAGAAGATGCATAAATCCCAACAGAAATGGCTGCCGCCACAGAGCAAGCAGAAGGCTTGGCTCCGCTCCAGGCTACAAAGTTTCAATTGTAGAAGATAAATAGCCAAAACCGGTTTGGCTCAGTGAATAGAGCGTCGGCCTGCGGACTGAAAGGTCCCGGGTTCGATTCCGGTCAAGGGCATGTACCTTGGTTGCGGGCACATCCTCAGTGGGAGGTGTGCAGGATGCAGCTGATCGATGTTTCTCTCTCATCGATGTTTCTAGCTCTCTATCCCTCTCCCTTCCTCTCTGTGAAATATCAATAAAATATATTTAAAAAAAAAAAAAAGAAGATAAATAAACCCCAGATACCAGGGCCTCCGCTTGGGTCACCAGGGGGCGTGGCCGGCCTGCAAACCACAACAGGCCCCTCACCCAGGCCGCCCCATGCCCCAAGGGAACCCCCACCCTGATCCGGGATACCCTTCAGGGCAAACCAGCTGGCCCCCACCCGTGCACCAGGCCTCTATCCTATCTAATAAAAGAGTAATATGCAGATTGATCATCACTCCAATACACAAGATGGCTGCCCCCATGTGGTCAAAGATCCTGCCCCCATGTGGACACAAGATGGCCACCACAAGATGGCCAGCAAGGGAGGGCAGTTAGGGGTGACCAAGCCCACAGAGGAGGGAAGTTGGGGGTGACAAGGCCTTCAGGAGAGGGCAGTTAGGGGTGACCAGGCCTGCAGGGGAGGGCAGTTAGGGGTGACCAGGCCTGCAGGGGATGGCAGTTAGGGGCAAACAGGCTGGCAGGGGAGCAGTTAGGTATCAATCAGGCTGGCAGGGGAGTGGTTAGGGGGTGATCAGGCTGGCAGGCAGACGAGCAGTTGGGAGCCAGCAGTCCTGGATTGTGACAGGCATGTCCGACTGCCCATTGGGATCGGGCCTAAATGGACAGTCGGACATCCCTCGAGGGGTCCCAGATTGGAGAGGGTGCAGGCTGGGCTGAGGTACACCCCTCCCCCCCGTGCACAAATTTTGTGCACCGGGCCTCGAGTTCATAATAATAAAAAAGAAAGAAACAGCACACAATGTTTTTTCTAACTTTCAGTAAAATCTCTGACCTGTCAGGCTAAACTGACAGCAATTCTCACTCTCAGTAGGAAGTGTTGCTGCAGACTGAACCTAAAGAAAGGTCTAGGAGGCAGTTTATAGAGATTCAGTTAACTTAAAGATGCATATGAATTGATTGGAAATCTATAACATTAAGAAATGATGCCCAGCTGGCATGGTTCAGTGGTTGAGCATTGACCTATGAACCAGGAGGATATGGTTCCATTCCCAGACAGGGCACATGCCTGGGTTGTGGGCTCGATCCCCATAGTGGGCATGCTGGAAGTAGCTGATCAATGATTATCTCTCATCATTGATGTTTCTGTCTCTCCCTCTCTCTTCCTCTCTGAAATCAATAAAAATATATTTTCAAAAGAAATACTAAAAAGTTATTACAGAGATGTTAATTGAACCTCTAATGTAATTTTATTGACCTTACAACAGTGTATTACGATCACAAATTTGTCTGTCTCCACGACAGTCCACTTGAGGATAAGAACTTTTTTGGACTTTACCATTCATTGTCATATTTCTAGGAATAAGCACTGTGTGTGCTTGGCACAATTTTATTTTACTTATTTATTTTTAATATATTTTTTAAAAATTAATTTTAGAGAGTAAGGGAGAGTGAGAAAGAGAATATTGATGAGAGAGAGAAACACTGATCAGCTGTCTCTTACATGCTCTCTACTGGAGATCAAACCCACAATCCAGGCATGTGTCCTGACTGGGAATTCAACAGGTGACCTCTTGGTATATGGGAAGATGCTCAACCAACTGAGCCACACTGGCCAGGGCACTTGGCACAATTTTAAAAGTAAGTAGTCATGATAAGATAAAGTCCATAAACCAATTCCCCCTTAAAAACAGCTTAAAAGCTGCTTTTTGCAAGGCAACTCAAATTTTTCTATTATCCATTGCAGTGGTTCTCAACCTTTCTAATGCTGCGACCCTTTAATACAGTTCTTCATGTTGTGGTGACCCCCAACCATAAAATTATTATTATTATTTTTTTATAACATGGCCTACTGTTTTTTGTTTTTTTTTTAATTTCTTTATTGAAGGTATTACATATGTGTCCTTATTCTCCCATTACCCCCCACCTCCCATTCATGACCCCACCCACCTGTTGTCTGTGTCCATTGATTAGACTTATATGCATGCATATAAGTCCTTTGGTTGATCTCTCCTCTTTACCGCCACCCTCCCCTACCTTCCCTGAGGTTTGACATTCTGATTGATGTTTCTCTGTCTCTGGATCTATTTTTGTTCATAAGTTTATGTTGTTCATTATATTCCATGAATGAGTGAGATCATGTGATATTTATCTTTCGCTGCCTGGCTTATTTCACTTAGCATAATGCTCTCCATCTCCATCGATGTTGTTGCAAATGCTAAGAACTCCTTCTTTTTTACCACAGTGTAGTATCCATTGTGTAGATGTACCACGGTTTTTTAATCCACTCATCTGCTGATGGGCACTTAGGCTGTTTCCAAATCTTAGCTATGGTGAATTGTGCTGCTATGAACATAGGGATGCAATATATCCTTTCTGATTCCTGTTTCTAGTTTCTTGGGATATATTCCTAGAAGTGGGATCACTGGGTCAAATGGGAGTTCCATTTTTAGTTTTTTGAGGAAACTCCATACTGTTCTCCACTGGCTGCACCAGTCTACAATCCCACCAGCAGTACATGAGGGTTCCTTTTTCTCTGCATCCTCGCCAGCACTTGTCATTTGTTGATTTGTTGATAATAGCCATTCTGACGGGTGTGAGATGGTACCGCATTGTTGTTTTGATTTGCATCTCTCTGATGATTAGTGACTTTGAGCATGTTTTCATATGTCTCTTGGCCTTCCTTCTGTCTTCTTTTGAAAAGTGTCTATTTAGATCAGTTGCCCATTTTTTGATTGGGTTGTTTATCTTTTTGTTAAGCTGAATGAGTTCCCTGTAAATGTTGGAGATTAAACTCATATCGTTGATATCATTGGCAAATATGTTCTCCCATGCAGTGGGCTTTCTTGTTGTTTTGTGGGCTTTCTTGTTGTTTTGTTGATGGTTTCCTTTGCTGTGCAAAAGCTTTTTATTTTGATGTAGTCCCATTTGTTTATTTTCACTTTAGTTTCCATTGCCCTAGGAGCAGTATCAGTGAAGAAATTGCTTCGGCATATGTCAGAGATTTTTCTGGCTGTGGATTCCTCTAGTATTTTTATGGTTTCTCATCTTATGTTTAAGTCCTGTATCCATTTTGAGTTTCTTTTTGTGTATGGTGTAAGTTGGTGGTCTAGTTTCATTTTTTTTGCATGTATCTGTCCAATTTTCCCAACAACATTTATTAATGAGAGTGTCTTGACTCCATTGTACATGCCTCTTCTGTCAAATATTAATTGAGCATAGTGATTTGGGTCGATTTCTGGGTTCTCTATTCTATTCCATTCATCTATATGTCTGTTCTTGTGCCAGTACCAAGCAGTTTTGAGAACAGTGGCCTTATAATAAAGCTTGAAATCTGGAATTGAGATCCCACCTACTTTGTTCTTCTTTCTCAGGATTGCTGTGGCTATTCAGGGTCTTTTTTTTGTTCCAGATGAATTTTTGGAGAGTTCTTTCTAGTCTGTGAAATATTCCGTTGGTATTTTAATGGGGAGTGCATTGAATCTATAGATTGCTTTGGGTAGTATGGTCATTTTAATGATGTTGATTCTCCCAAACCATGAACATGGTATGTTCTTCCATCTGTTTACGTCTTCCTCTATCTCTTTTTTCAGTGTCCTGTAGTTTTCCGCGTATAGGTCTTTTACCTCCTTAGTTAAGTTTATTCCTAGGTATCTTAATTTTTTTGGTGCGATGGTAAATGGGATTGCTTTTTTAGTCTCTCTTTCTGTAAGTTCACTATTGGTGTATAGAAATGCCATAGATTTCTTGGCGTTAATTTTGTATCCTGCTAAATTGCCAGATTAATTTATTAAGTCTATTAGTTTTTTTGATGGAGTCTTTTGGGTTTTTTATGTACAATATCATGTCATCTGCAAATAAGGACAGCTTTACTTCTTCTTTTCCAATTTGGATGCCTTTTATTTCTTGTTCTTGTCTAATTGCAATGGCTAATACTTCCAGTACTATGTTGAACAGGAGTGGTGATAGTGGGCATCCCTGTCTTGTTCCTGTTTTTAGGGGAAATGGTTTTAGTTTTTGCCCATTGAGTATGATGTTAGGTGTGGGTTTATCATATATAGCTTTTATTATGTTGAGGTATGATCCTTCTATTGCCACCTTGTTGAGAATTTTTATCAAGAAAGGGTGTTGGATTTTGTCAAATGCTTTTTCTGCATCAATTGATATGACTATGTGATTTTTATCTCTCAATTTGTTTATGTGATGAATCATGTTTGTTGATTTGCAGATATTGTACCATCCTTGCATTCCTGGGATTAATCCTACTTGGTCATGGTGTATGATCTTTCTGATGTAGTGCTGATCCAATTTGCTAGAATTTTGTTGAGGATTTTGGCATCTATGTTCATGAGGGATATTGGCCTGTAATTATCTTTCATCTATGTTCATGAGGGATATTGGCCTGTAATTATCTTTCATTGTGTTGGTTTTGGTATTAGTGTGATGCTGGCTTCATAGAATGAGCTTGTAAGTGTTTCTTCCCCTTGAATTTTTTGGAATAGTCTGAGGAGGATAGGTTTTAGTTCTTCCTTGAATGTTTGGTAAAACTCCCCTGTGAAGCCGTCTGGCCCCGGGCTTTTGTTTGCTGGAAGCTTTTTGATGACTGCTTAAATTTTTCCATTGTTATTGACCTGTTGAGATGTTTAGATTCTTCCTGATTGAGTTTTGAAAGGGTATATTTTTCTAGGAATATGTCCATTTCCTCCAGGTTGTCCAGTTTGTTGGAATAGAGTTGTTCGTAGTATTTTTTAACAATCCTTTGTATTTCTGTGGGGTCTGTTGTTATTTTACCTTTTTCATTCTGATTTTGTTTATTTGGGTCCTCTCTCTTTGCTTCTTGGTGAGCCTGGCTAGAGGTTCATCAATCTTGTTTATCCTTTCAAAGAACCAACTCTTGTTTTTTTTTTTTGATCTTTTGTATTGTTTTTTTTTGGTCTCAATGTCATTTATCTCCCTTCTGATCTATATTATTTCCTTTCTTCTGCTTACACTGGGCTTTTCTTGTTGCTCTCTTTCTAACTCTTTGAGTTGTAGGGTTAGGTAATTTATTACCATTGTTTCTTGTTTTTTGCAGTAGGCTTGTAGAGCTATGAACTTCCCTCTCAATACTGCTTTCTCTGTGTCCCATAGATTTTGAATTGTTCTGTTTTCATTGTCATTTGTTGCCATGATGTTTTTTATTTCTTCCTTGATCTCTCTGGTAACCCAGTCATTGTTTAATAGCATGCTGTTTAGTCTCCATGTGTTTGATTTTTTTGGATTGTTTTTATTGTAGTTGACTTCCAGTTTTATGCCACTATGATCTAAGAAGATGCTTGATATGATTTCTATCTTCTTGAATTTGAAGAGACTTTGCCTATGACCCAACATATGGTCTATCTTTGAAAATGACCCCATGTGCACTTTAGAAGAATGTATATTCTGTGGCTTTGGGGTGAAATGTTCTGCAGATGTCAATTAATTCCATCTGGTCTAGTGAGTCATTTAGGATTGATGTTTCTTTGCTGATTTTTTGTTTAGAGGATTTGTCTAATGGTGATAATTGGGTATTAAAGTGGCCTACAATGATTGTATTGCTGTCAATCTCTCCCTTGATATCCTCTAGGAGTTTTTTTATGTATTTGGGTGCTCCTGTATTGGTTGCATATATGTTTTCCAGTGTTATTTCTTCTTGTTGGATTGCTCCCTTTAGTATTATGAAGTGGTCTTCCTTATCTCTTGTTATGTCCTTCACTTTGAGATCAAATTTGTCAGATATAAGTATTGCTACCCCAGCTTTTTTTTCATTTCCATTCACCTGAAAGACCTTTTTTCATCCCTTCACCCTCAGTCTGTGTGCGTCTTTTTTTCTGAGGTGGGTTTCTTGTAGACAGCAGATGTATGGGTTGTGTTTTCTTATCCAATCCGTTACCCTATGTGTTTTGATTGGGGCATTTAATCCATTTACATTTAAAGTTATTATTGATAGGTACTTATTTGTCACCACTTTTATTCTTTACTCTGTGTTTTTTCTTTGCTTCCTATTTCTTTCTTTCTTTCTTTTTTTTTCTTTTTTTTACAGCAGACCCTTTAGCATTTCTTGCATTGCTGGTTTGGTGGTAATAAATTCCCTTAGTCCTTTTTTGTCTGTGAGGCTCCTGATTTCACCCTCAATTTTGATTGATAGCTTTGCTGGGTACAGTATTCTTGGATTCAGACCATTCCTTTGCGTGACTTTGTATATTTCATTCCATTCCCTTCTGGACTGATGAGTTTCTGTTGAGAAATCAGTTGCTAGTCTGATGGGGGTTCCTTTGTAGGTCACTTTCTGTCTCTCTCTTGCCGCTTTTAAGATTCTTACTTTGTTGTTGGTGTTTGCCAATTTAATTATAATGTGCCTTGGCATCGGTCTTTGGGGGTTCATTTTGCTTGGGACTCTGTGAGCTTCTTGGATTTGTGTGGGTTTTTTGTTCCCTATATCAGGGAAGTTTTCTGTAATTTCTTCAAACAGGTTTTCTATTCCTTGTTCAGTTTCCTCTCCTTCTGGAACCCCTATTATGCGGATGTTATTTTGTTTCGTGTTGTCCCAAAGTTCCCTTAGGCTCTCCTCCTGCTCTTTAATTTTTTTTTTTCTAGAAGCTGTTCTACTTGAGTATTTTTTCCTACCTTGTCTTCTAGCTCACTGATGCGGTCCTCTGCTTCTTCTAGTCTACTCTTGATGCTTTCTATTTAGTTCTTTACTGCAGTGATGTCATTTTTCATTTCTTCTTGGTTCTTCTTCATTTCTTCTGGGTTCTTACTCATATTGTCAAATTTGTCTTCCATTCTTTTCAGCCACCTTATGACCATTTCTCTGAATTCTTTCTCTGGAAGGTTGCTTGCCTCCATTTCGTTTACTTCCTTTTCTGGTGATGCCTGCTTTTCTTTCATATGCGGGCTGTTTATTTGTCTCTGCATGTTCTCTCTTCTCCGGGTGTTTGGTTATGTAATTCTCTCTCTCCTCTCTCTGGGCTTCTATTTCCACCTCAACGATATGGCTCTCACTTCTTCCTCAAGTTGGCAGAGAAGCATGAGGGCACTGAGCGGCTCTTAAAGTTGCAAAACCAGCACGGTGGCTGCATTCTTTTCCAGGACTTGCTGAAGCCTCCCCAGGACAAGTGGGCAAAACTCAGGATGCCATGGAAGCCACCCTGGCCTTAGAAAGGAGCCTGACTCAGGCCCTTTGGGAGCTGCAGGCCCTGGTTCTACCTGCAGATCCTCTTCTCTGTGACTTCCTGCAGAACCCATAAAATTATTTTCATTGCTACTTCATAACTGTAATTTTGCTACTGTTATGAATTGTAATGTAAATATCTGTGTTTTCCGATGGTCTTAGACTCTACAAATACGACCCACAGGTTGAGAACCGCTAGCAGGGTCGTCTAAGACCATTGGAAAACACAGATATTTACATTATGATTAATTAACAGTAGCAAAATTACAGTTATGAAGTGGCAACGGAAATAATTTTATGGTTGGGGGTCACCACAACGTGAGGAACTGTATTAAAGGGTCGCGGCATTAGAAAGGTTGAGAACCACTGGTTTAAAGAGACTAATAATATCCACTTTGTCCTTTTCAATATTTTCATATTGCTTTAGTCAGTTTCTCTTCTTTTATTCCTCTAAAATATGTTAAACAATATTTTAGTTCTGGAGCATGTTTAAAATGTAAATAGTACCATGATCACATTTAACAACAATAACTAATAAACATATGTGAACTTGATATTTTAATTAATGTACAGATGTGATATTGTGATTTTATTATATATAATAAACATCTAAATATTTAATTGATTTTTCAAAACTAATGTCTTTCTCAAGTTCAAATACCATGACAGAGCTAATCCCCGCCATGACTGGTTCTGATGCTTACACTATCTCTTAAATTGTTTTTTGTTTTTATCTTCTAATATGCTTTGTAATTTCTTCTTGATAGCCAGACATGATATACTGGGTAAAAGAAACTAGGTAGTGAGGTGGTGTGGAGGGGGGTTTACGCCTTATAATTAGCTCTCAGTCTTTTACTGAGCCTATACCTCTGACTGGGAACTTCACAGGTGTTTAACAGATGGATTTTTTTTTGTTTGTTTGTATTTCCTTTTTCAGGTGGGACAGGATGGCTAGAGAGGGCTGGAGTTAGGTCTTTTCCTTCCCTTCAGATCAGTTAGGTTCTGGTTAATTAGTTTCCCCTGAGGACAGGCCACCTTAGGAAGAACAAAACTCTAAAGTATTTAAAATAGTTCTTTTTCCCCTCCCCATGCTGGAAGCATGAGAGGATTTTTCTCTATTTACTGTGGGAACCTTACTGAGCTACTGGAGGTAAATCTCACAATATTGTGGGGGCCACCAACGACTGCAGTTTTCAACTCTTGTGCTTGTCCACGTCGAGACTCCAGCAATTTGTCAAACCAAAGTCCAGGTTTCCCTGTCCTGGCACTCATTCCTGCAGCAGTTCCTGATGGCAGCCTCTGCTCCGGCAAGCTGTGACTCCTGTAGTCACCTGTCTGTCACTCCGGTCCTGGGAACAGCAGTTTGCCCGGTGTGGTGTCCTCCCCTCTCTTAGGGCTCCAAAGAGTGGATTTTTCAGTCTGTTCAGTATTTTACTTGTTGTTATCACATAGTCCATCATGAAATTTTTAACTAAATGTAGGTTCCAAATGTGTGTGCTGCAATTGTTTGGTGTAGTGGTCTATAAATATCATTTAGGTTAAGGTGGTTGATAGTGTTGTTTGTATCATGTTCATACTTAATGAATTTTAGTCTACTTGTTCTATCGCTAACTAAATAAGTGACATTTAAAATCGTCAACTATGATTGTGAAATTGTTTATTTCTCCCTTTGAGAGAGTTTAGCCACTCTGCTTCATGAATTTTGAAGGTCTGATCTTAGTTGTAACATATTTAGATCAATAGGTCTATTGTTAGTTAATTGCCCCTTTTGTCATTATAAATGCCTCTCTTTACTTCTTATAGTACTCTTTGTCTTTAAGTCTATTTTTATCTGATATTAACAGTCTCAGCAGCTTTTTCATTCTTAGTGTCTACATAGAATATCATATTGATTCTCAAAGGCTTCACTCCTGCTATTGAATTTTTTATGTTAATTGAATAGTTTTTGGAAGTCCATTTTAGTTCTTCTGAAGGGGAATATAGGGGACAACCTGAGGAGGGGGGAGGGCTAGCAATCTAAATCTGTGCCAGTAATCAGTATCCTAATGCACATTCTTGTTAGCCTATAATTAAGTTACTGCCCCTTCCTTAGGCAATAATATGTTTTCCAAAATACTCCCAGTTTACCAGGGCCATAAACCAAGAATTTAACAACATAGCCAGAGGGGAGGTCACTGGCACCACCCAGGCCAGGCCTTTGGGTGTAATCTCACTTCTCCCATCCCAACCCACAGAGGGACTGCAAAGCCCATGAAAAGTGTGGAAGCCTGGTCCATATTTGGGGAGACAAAAAAACCAAGGAGATAAATGGGAGAGACCCTCCACATTCGGTACTCAGACTTTGGAAACTGTCTCCCTTGAGTCACTGTACTAGTACATCTGCAAATAAAGGGTTTTTCCTGAATCTTCTGAGTACACGTGTGTTTTTCGGTCACCTGGTAAATTCTGCAATACTTCTATTAACTTCTTAGTTATGCCTTTTAAATTTGTTTTAATTGTGCTAGGGCTATAATTATGCATCCTTAAATTATCAATTTCTAATTAAAGAGACTTTTCACTTCTTCCCACTTAAATTTCCTATTTCCCATTCCACAAATATGATAAACTCACAACAGTATATGTCTGGTTACCCACCTCACCTGGTTCTTTTTGCTTTTTTTTGTTACTTCACACACATTTCATATTCCTTATTTCCTACCTTACAATGTTAAAACACCAGCTGCCTTTTAAGAAAAAATGAGAGAAAAAAAAACCTTTTTTTTTTTTAATATTTATTACTTTTGCCATTCCTGATGCTCTTATTTCTCCCTATAGATTCAAGTTTCCATCTCATATTGTTACCATTGTAACCAGCCAGTTATTGATATTATTAATAGGAAGAAATCAAAAGGGTGGCCGACATTACAATCATGATCATCTGGGCAGCTTCACCAGGAAGCTGCAACTTTACGCTCCCCAGGGAACCACCAGCCCATTCCCTGCAGGTCACTGCAGGGAGGGGTCCAACAAAGGGGAAGGTGGGTGCATGCGCAGTGAAGTAAAGGTGAGATAGGGAAAATGCTTGCCTGTCAGTCTAGCCTGGAAAAAAAGATAATTGTCTAGGAGTGGATACTGCAAGCACACAAAATGTTGGAAGGTCCAAATCCCAGATAAGGGACTTCTCTCTCTCTCTTGTTCCTCTGGCTTTGCTCCTGCTTCCTTGCTCTTGCCTGTGTTCCTTCCATGGCTATGTGGCCCCTACATGCAATGGACTGCTGCTGGGAACACAGGCTAAGCTAGCCAGATGCTGGACTGGACTGTGCAAATATGGAGTGGAAACACTGGACACTGGCTTTCATCCTAGCTCTGCTGAAGATGAACTGGGACGGTTTCCTTTGTGGGACTGAGGGCGATGGTAACTTGGAAACTTAGGGGTTTAATTCCATGTAAATAAATATCACTTATTCTTCCATGTGAGTCTCAGAAAATGCCTTGTCTCCTGACATCGCAAGAAGCCCACTTTCACTAGCAGCAGGTGGGGACATGAAGGACACCCCACGGAAAACAATAGCACTTCTCTTTAGCCTGAATGATATTCTTTTGCATTTCTTAGAGTATGTGGCTTCTAGTGACAAATTGTTTTGGGGGGTTTGTTTATCTAAAAATGTATTTCACTTTTGCTTTGAATATTTTAATAAACAGTTCCTTTTTCTTTCATCCCTTTGGAATTTGGTCCATGGTATGTTTGCTTCTATTGCTTCTGACAGGAAGTCAGCTTTCAAATGTATTACTAGTTCTTTGTATATAATGAGTTGGTTTTTTTTCCCTCCAGCAGCTTTTTTCCTTTCCCCTTTAAGTTTGGTTTTTAGAAATTTTACTATGATGTGTTTAGATATGGATTTCTTCATATTTATCTTGCTTGGTTGGAGTTTGTTGAATTTATAAGTTGATGGTTTTCACTAAATTAGGTAATTTTTTTGATCTATGCCCTTAAATATTTATATGGTCAATCTCATTCTCTTCATCTTGGACTCTTATTATGAACTAGAGACCCAGTGCATGAAATGTGTGCGTGGGTAGGGTCCCTAGGCCTGGCTGGCGATCAGGGCTGATCTGTGGGGCAACTGGTGGGCTGATCAGGGGGCCCCTGCTGGCAACCACCTTGGCCAGCCTGGCGCCACCCGCGCACCAGCCCCACTCCCAGCCTCTGCCACTGGTCACCTCTCTCTGCGGGGCACCCAGCGGGGTGATCGAGGGCCCCCACTGGCACCCACCTTGGCTGGCCTGGGGCCTGCGGGCTGGGGGCAGCTTCTGTGTTGAGCATCTGTCCCCTGGTGGTCAGTGCACATCATAGTGACCAGTCGTTCCTCCAGTCGTCCCACTGTTCAGTTGATTTGCATATTAAGCTTTTATTATATAGGATATGTAAAACCATTTAGTGTATCATATTATCTAACAGGTTTTTTTGTTTTTTTTTTTGTTCTAACAGATTCTTAAGGTTCTGTTCATTGTATTTGCCAGTTGGGTTTTTTTTTTCTTTTCATGTTTTTCTGATAGCATAATTTTTATATGAAACTCCCTTAAGTTTGTTTTATTTGAATGGGTTGGCATAAAAGTGGTATGCTACAGAATATGCAAAATATGATATAAATGTATCTAATTTGGGGACATCAATTATACTAAAATAATTTTGGAAAACATTATTATATACAGAGAAATGCAGATATGACATCATGCATATTGCAGATTATGCTAACTTCTAAAAGGTAAAGCAGGAGACTATCAGGACATGTCACACCTGCAGAGCGGCATTAAGTAGCACCCCTGAACTTTCCCAGGGATGTTCATTTGTGTCTTTCTGCTACTAGTGCTCTCTTGGTGAAAGAATTTTTGAGGAACATTTCTTAGTCACTTGAGGACATTTCTCAATCTCATCCAGCTTTAAAAATTATCTTAGGGCTTTGTTTTCTGTCGGCCCAATCACCTCTCATAGGTCTTTTATCACTCAGTGCTCAGACCAGCTGTTATAACTTTTCTGTTAAGGACTAAATATATCTTCACATTTTATTTCTTAAAAAACAAAGCAATACATATTTTTGTGCCTTTTACTCCTGAACCAAGAAGAGTGAAAGCCTGTGCATAGGTTATCTCATTCAACACATAAAACAACTTCATTACAAATGTATTATTATGACTTGCTTTATTATTTTTTTTAAAGTACCCATGTGCCAAACATTGTCCTAGTGCCAGGGACAGAGACATAAACAGTACTCAGGCCCATAATTGAGAAACTAGCAGAGGAAGCTTTAAACCCACATTAAATCTAAACTATTTTATATTTTATAAACATTTTGGGTCATTGGTTAACCAAAAGTTGGAAACAATGTAGTAGATGAGACAGTGGAATGAGTTTTCCTATTAACAATTCCAGCCAGCAGCCACATGCCAGTACCCTCCCTAATGAACTGCTGAAAAAGGAAATGCTAACCTTTGGATGTGTCTCAGAGAAAATAAACAACAGGAGAAAGTGTCATGTTTTAAAAATAAAATGGTGGTGGTGGTTGGGTGGCAGGGGGGACCAGATCCATAGTTCACATAGCACAACTTTGTTTTTCCTTATTTACATGAGCTACAAAACTTGCCTTTTGTCAACAAAGAAAATGGGAATGAAGGAAAACCAGAATTGTTTTTTTTGTAGGAAAAAAGATACACTGTTGTTTGAAGTACCATTTAGAAACTAAGAAAATAATTGGATTCCTACCCATTTCTTATACTGAATTCAGAGATCACTAAGATTTTACAGGATATAATGACACCATTACTCATAAAAAATAGAAAAATTACTGATAATGTTCTTTAATTAGAATTGACAGTCTGTATTCCTAGTTCTAATCAGTACAAGATAATTATATACTGCCATAAAAATATAACTATTTTTATAGGATCTTTTACAATGAATAGTTTTATGAACTATTACTTTTTCACATATTCATCAAGAGGCTAATTATGAGGGTTAATAGTTAAGAGAATATTATTTATAGTCCAACATATTTGGTTTACATTACAATTGTGCTACTTATTAGATGAGTGACTTTGGGAAAGATACTAAATTGTTTGGACCTCAGTCAGATTCATCACCTGAAAACAACACTACATGGATTTTTCCCCTTAAAATTAAATGGGACACTTGTGCCTGACCCACAGTATTAAAATAATAGTCATTTATATTATTAGATGATATACTGTCTATTACCATAACTGTTTTGACTCATTATGGGATCATGTCATGAGATAAGATCTTTTTGGGAAATGCTAATCTTTAAGATGATTAGAATCAGATGCTGCCTTGCAGGTAGAGTCATATCCTATCTAATAAAAGAGTAATATGCAAATTAACTGTTACTCCACGACAAAAATGGTGGCACCCATAGCCACAAGATGGCGGCGCCCAGTCCTCTCAGCCCTGTCGGAGTCCCCCAGTCTCAGGGAGGGCTGCTGCTGAGAGCCTGCAGAGTAAGCGGCCTGGCAGAATGATGCCCAGAGCCCTCCTGACCCTTTATAAAAAACAAAAACAAATTCACTCCCCACGGCCCGATCCCCTCCCAGCGGAGGCAGCCTGGGGTCTCAACCTGGCTGGGGCACACACCCCCAGGCACGATCCCCTCCCAGCCGCAGAAGCCTGGGGTCTCAACCACTGAGTCACACCAGCCAGGCAGATATGGAGAAATCTTAAATGTTTCTTTTTTTAAAAAAATTATTTTATTGATTTTTTACAGAGAGGAAGGGAAAGGGATAGAGAGCTAGAAACATCTATGAGAGAGAAACATCGATCAGCTGCCTCCTGCACACTCCCATTGGGTATGTGCCCTCAACCAAGGTACATGCCCTTGACTGGAATCGAACCTGGGACCCTTCAGTCCGCAGGCTGATGCTCTATCCACTGAGCCAAAACAGTTAGGGCTGTCCAATATGTTAAAGAAAAAACCCTATCTAATAAAGGAATATGCAGGGGAGGGCATTTGGGGTGACTGGGTTGTCAGGGGAGGGCAGTTGGGAATGATTGGGCTGGCAGGGGAGCAGTTAGGTGTCGATCAGGCTGGCAGGGGAGTGGTTAGGGGGTGATCAGGCTGGTAGGCAGAAGCAGTTAGGGGCAATCAGGCAGGCAGGCAGGCGAGCAGTTGGGTGCCAGCAGTTCCAAGGGGTCCCAGATTGGAGAGGGTGCAGGTTGGGCTGAGGGACACCCCCCTCAGTGCACGAATTTCATGCACCGGGCCTCTACTATCTACATAAGCATAAACACTCCCTCCCCTCAATCACTGCATGTGATCCAATTGAATGAACTGTTTCTTCTTGTCTATCTTTGATGCCTACAAACAAAGCATTTGGAGGCATAAGTGCCTTTCAACAAAGCAGACTGATAAAGCATCTGTGGTGAGCATCTGCTGAGCTGTGCCACAAACTTCACTGACTCTTTCAAATGAACAACAATGAGGTTTCTTTATCAGATTAGATATCTAAATGAGTTCAGGAAGATAGCACCCCACAGGATCCCTGGTTCCTGTACTTAGGGGATCTTTCAGCCCATAGAGCACCACTTTTGAGTCTTGGTTCTTAAAATCAAGAGTTTGGAGGGAAAGCGTTCTGCGAGGGTTCTGACTAAAAAACAGATGATATAGTCGATTTGGTTTATTGAGGAGGGTTTATTAAAGGGATTTTTTTTTTTAAGTGAAGGCAAGGTTTTGGCAAACAACAAGGAATGAGGCAATATACCAAGACAAGTAACAGCAGGAAGTTGAAGGAACTCTTTCCTGAGTTCAAAAATATACTAGCAGTGGAAGAGGGCTATCAGAAGTTATGTCTTAGAAGGACACAGTTAGATTGCAATGGCCCTGAAAGGAGGGGGCCAAGGAAACATACTCTCACTTTCCTTCTGCCCTCTGATCTCTACCAGTGCACCCCACTGGCTGAATTCAATGAGAAGCCAAAGAGCAAGGGAGCCTATTGATGCAGTCCAGGAAGGTCAGCGTGCCAGCCACAGAGCGTGGGAAAGAGGGTGGAGAATAGATATGGGGGTGGGGGCAGAGGCTATATGCTGTGAGGAAGGACAGATTGTGCAGTAGTTCTGAGGTAGACACTGCGTACTAATAAATAAACCTTTCTAAAAAATTCTAATGCCAGGGGCTAAACTTAGAAGAATGGGTACCGATTTCCCCCTCTATTATCAGAATTAATGTGAGCTTACATTATAAAAGTACGTTAAAATTATTGGACAGTTTAATCAAGTACAGTTTTGGCTAACTGAATAAGTAACGTGAAAAATCTTATTCAGGTTAATTTAAGCAATTTTATTTTACTCAAATTACCAACATGTCTCATACTAGTTGTTATGCAAATTTTCCCTAAAAGGAAGAGAATATACATACAAAGAAAATGCAAGCACAAACTGGACTTGACCATTAGCCACAAGAGGGTAAGATAGCTATTTCCAAACTAATTACGGTTATTATTACACCTACAGGCCATACTATGAATCAAACTCAGTAAGAGTCTGAAGAAGAGAGGGCTTTCTGGAGCCCATGGTAATGGCTTTGTGGGCATAAGTCTATCTGACATCACTCCCTGAAGCCTATCAGAAACATGTTCTCTCATGGCCTCCTTCTAACCTCACAACCAGGCTGAGTAAGTTACTATACTCTCTTATCAGGCGTCCTCAAACTGCGGCCCGCCGAGGACATTTATCCGGCCTGCCGGGTGCCGCTGCCTGTCCTGCTTAGCAGCCGACTCGTCCCGGGCCCGCAGTGCGCATAGGAATTTGTTCACAGTTTTTTTTAAACTATAGTCCGGCCCTCCAACGGTCTGAGGGACAGTGAACTGGCCCCCTGTTTAAAAAGTTTGAGGACCCCTGCTAGTAACACACGGATGCCAGCAATCTTTGATTCTTTTATTCTGGACTCTCAAACTTGAGTTATCTACTCTAGGACTTCAACGTTTAAAAGACCCATGTGTCTTCTCATAGGAATGTTACCTAACTTGAACTTGAGAATGTTCATGCAGATTATGTGGGTTTTTTTGTTGTTCTTAGATCTTTCTAAATTATTCAGAGTATTGGGCCAAGCATTAGAAATAGATTTGTCCAGTCTGATTATTTCGATCTCCCCACCATCTATTCAGTAAACTTTTTAGCTTGTTTTTATATTATTTTACCTTTCTTTTATCTTCCACTTTTTCTGAGGAATTGAAAGTAGCAATGTAAGAGGGTCAACCATGCAGGTAGGCTGCTTTAAATTAAGAAACTCAATATTTTGGTTGGTTCAGTTAGCATTTCACAAGCAATTTTTGTACTGGTATATAGATTTCAAAACAGGGGCACAAGGTCCAGTTAAAAATTTATACATTTTGCCAACTCTGGAGATCACAGGGTCCAGTACACACTCACAGAAGAATGATAAGATTAATCACAAAGTTCAAAAGATTTTCTGGAATACTCTGTTATTCTATTTTGACAATGATTCCAGACAATATAAGGAGACACATTAAAAAACACACAAATATTATTGGGCTGGCCCTGGCCCATTTGGCTCAGTGAATAGAGTGTGTGTGAGCCCAAGGAGTGTAGTGTCTGGGTTTGATTACAGTAAAGGGCATGAGCCTCAGTTTCAGGCTCTATCCCCAGCTCTGGTAGGGGCAATGGATGTGTCTCTCTTATATTGATGTTTCTCTCTCTGTGTGTTTCCCTTTCACTCTCTCAAAAAAAAAATTAAAAAAAAATTGTTGGGTTGACATCCCTTAAAAACAAAGTATGTTGTGAAGTTTTGATAAATTTAGTTTGGGGTTGAATTTGAATTATATCATTAGAAAATATATTTTAAAAATATGTCATAAGTTACTAAGATTAGTTTTAATTTTGGAAAAAGAATGCATCAATTTTTATTTCACTCAAAGATAATCTCTAGTTCTGAACATTATGAGTTTACTTGCTATTACCGATAATAAAATAACAGGTTTTAGGTGTATGGATTGTAACACAACTTGGGTCATTTCACATGTATGAGTGTTGAATTAACAATTTAATTCTCGGAGAGTCATGTCTAGTGGTAGGGAAATATTTTGTAAAATATACTTGTAATTAAATTTAGGCTGCTTGTTCCAGGCACTAAAAATCAACTAATGAGCTTGCATAAGAGGCAAACTCACATTAGACTGTAAATAGTGGAACATAGCTATAATACTCATTCTCCCATAATAAAGGCTTTTCATTTCAAAAATGTAACAAATGGTTTCCATTATTCCTTGAGGGTCTAACTTTTTCCATAATTTATTTGTTGCGTCCTGTAATATGTAATGGAGAACCAGAGTACCACACAAAAGAAGCTCTAAACAAAGTCTAATATTGTATTGGAAAAGTTTTGTTAAATAAGTAAAACCAAATTATTAATCTGCCTCAAGATGATGTCTTTTGCTTGTAATAACCATATTCTTTTATAGTTTTTTTTCTGTATTGCAGAATGTACATTTTTATTTGGCATGTAAAGCCTTTGTCTAATGATCAAAAGGCTTTTGAATGTACATATAATTATTGCTTAGTACTCTGATATGCATAGTTTACTTAGAATATTTTTAATGTTATTCATTATTCACTTTAACCATTTTATCTAACAATAGATTTTGAATGTTAATTTTAGAATGTTGTTTTGTATTATTGCTTGCTGTTTATCAGATTTATTATACTATAAATACTATCATCTAAAAACATAATCCACCTGCAATATAGAGTCTATACTATATGAAAAATACATTTGGAATTTTAAACCTGACAAATATGTGATAAACATACCTTTGGGGTGTTAAGTCTGATAATTTTAGCCCTTTTCTCTTATTTAAGCCTAATTTTTTCTTCCATGGAACCATTAGTAAAAATTAATGTCCAATATAAATAAATGCAGATGACATTAAGATGATAATAATATGAATAGAAAGCAATTCCTAGATGATTTCTAGTTGCATATGAAAACAAAATTAAAAACATGTAGCACCATTTTTTTAAAGACAAAATCCATTACTCTGACAATTCCTTATTTGTTCTTTTTCTCTTTTCATTTTAAAGACAAAAATGTATTATATAATTTCCACATCTCAGCTCTTTTGCTGTGTAATACCATGATTACAGTTATTTCTGAATTACATAGAGAGGAGAAGGAGGAAACTAGATAAGTTCAAGAAATGGACTGAAAGGAATATTTTTACCACAGGGTAACAGTGACCCAGAGATAAACAAATTAGAAATAGATGCTATTGGATACCACATTTTCCAAAATAGTCTACAGCAATGAGTCTATGAAATATTTGATGCAAAGTATAATTAGGGTAGGAAGGAACATTAATAAAATCTTCAGTGTTCAACTGTATTTTTTGGAAAGACGCTATAGTCAAATTTTTTATTTCAAAATATTAAAACACACTTTTTTTTTCTTCCTTCTGCCTTTTTTTAAGGATTAAAGACACTAGGATACTGCAATGGGCCTGCAGGGAATCGCAGCCCAGGAGAACAAGAGGAAGCAATGCCCCCTGGTGAATGTCAGTTCAATGGTGAGTCACTGCAATAGTATGTATTGGGAGAAGGGAGGTGACTTGAAATAATTTCAATTTAATTTGAATTAAATAGTTTCATCCGTGTATGTACATAGTTGAACCCTACTTGGTGGTGAATTGGATGCTTTTCATCTGTGGAAATAATCTCCATCTCTACTATTGCCTGAAAAACAAAAACATTTGTATAGTCTGGTATGTGTGACATATAGACATAAAGCCACACATTGACTCTTTAGGGCAAGGCAATTCTGAGGTTTAGTTACTGGTGACTCCAACTACATCCCATCTTGTTGAGTTAAAAACATTCAAATTATCTGTATTCTGAAAATGAGTTAACTTCTAGCCAGGGACATATATGTTGCAAATATGATCAGAACTACTAATGTTCAATAGTTATATGATCATACTCTCCTATTTAATTCCATCCACCAATAAAATAATTTTTATCTGTCATTTCCCACATGGATTTTATGGTGGAAGACTAGAGTTGTATACTGAAGTTCCTGTGCACTGAAGGAATAGACTATACGATTAAAAGGAGTCCTTTGGGGATACTGTGGAAAGTCAAACTCTGACTGTGGAAAGTCAAACTCTGATTTTAAAGTGTAGTTATAGTTACTATTATTATATTATTTTGCATATTTCCCAAAATGTATGGTGTGAGCTGGGGAAAAGTTGCTTTAAAGGGGTTGGGAATGTGTGGTGAGCCGAGAGCTATTTTATGGGACCTTTGTGGGGATCAAATAGATGTGCCTGTTGAATATGGCTCCTTCATTTCAGCCATTTTCCTATCAAGACCAGTTAGAGAAATGTATACGACTATATGCTGACAGTGTCCCAGAGACAAATAAACATATGAGTTTCATCCATCTATGCACACAGTTGAACCCTTTGGGTTGGGCAATGGATGCTTTTTTAGAAATGCAAGCACAGTACTAAGACTAAATATTTTTTTTTGCTATAATATAATTTTTTGAAGGAGAAACTGTTGCACATTTTATATAATCCAGAACTGTCTCTCTTTTTGAACTCCTGGACCATTCCTCACTATATTTCCTAACTTTTACTTTACTTTATGTTTAGTTGTTTGTCTTATGGAGCTCTTAGTTCTTACTCTTTTTTTTTTTGTCCTCTGATAAAGCAAAATTTAAGAATTTAGTTTTCATGGGGTTTCAATCAAAAAGAAAAAAACAAAAACAACTTAGCCTTCCTGTTACTCTCATTACCCACATGACCAAAAGGAAGTTAAATTTTTTGCTGACATGTCTCTTATGGTTTAAGTCTGGGCTTCCTTCACTAGGAGTCTTGCCAAACATTCAACTTCCACAATCTTTTGTGGGAGGTGACTTCATTGGAATCTGAGAGCAAAGGCTAAAAAAAAGAAAAAGTGCCATAATAATTGCAAACAAACCCTAGCTCTGGTGAAGGATTGCTTGGTTTACATTCCTGAAGTAGCTGGAAATATTCTTTCTGGGTAGTTTGATAGAATAGTAGTTTTATTCTCTGGAAAACAACTCCTCTTCCAGATATTCAAGTTCCTCCTTATGATACCATCATTTTCCAAGTTATTAAAAGGCTTAGGGTAATCTTTCTTTCTTCCTCTTCCTTATCATCCCTCACTCACATTCAATTAACTATTGAGTTCTAAAGTCACTTTCCAAAATTAATTTTCTGCTCCTCTCTTAATGCAGAATCACTTTTTACTTTTAGTTTAGTAGTGTGACCATAACTTTTATGATTAATTAGTCACTCTAAGCAGTTGCTCCATTTTCATCTCTACTCTTATTTGTTTTGTCCTGTGCCTTTAACAAATTTGACATGATTTCATAGTCCATGGAGAGAAACCAAAAAAAAGAAGTTCCTTTGTCAAGTGACGTTATTCACTGCCTTTTAACTTTAAACATTTACCTTATGTATTCTTGGCATTCATTTCTTTAAAAAAAAAATATTGATGCTAGATAGAGAGGAAGGGAGAGGGAGAGAGTGAGAAACATCAATGTGAGAGAGAAACATCGATCCTGCACACTCACTACTGGCGATGGAGCTGGCAATCAAACTGGGGACTTTTTGGTGCATGGGATGATGCTCAACCAACTGAGCGACACCAGCTCATATATTAGGACTAAAACTTTTGCCTTTTCTCCAGAATTCTTTGATCTGTTATATAATGAAAAGTGGAAATGGATGATAGTGATGGTTGCACAACAGTGTGAATATTACAACTTATCTCTACACTTAAAAATGATAAATTTTGTTATGTAATTTTACACAACAAAACAATGAAAAATATATTCATAAGTAATATTTTTCAAACAAATCCTAAAGTACTTTGGAATGTCTATCTTCTGAAATGTAAAAGGAATTTAGCATATAAAACTACCACCTGAACGCTCTCCTCTTTTTGATATTCCTTCTCCTCTTTTTGATACTATTCCTTTCCAGATTTTAGTTCTGACTTTTTAAAACAAATTTAAGAGTAGGTATATTTTTTAGAGTTAATAGTAAATTTATAGAAGAGTTTACCTTTTTCTTTAATCACCATTGTTTTATGCATCCTCATTTTCCCTTTGGGATAAACTTTTCTTTTTGCTTAAGGAATTATTTCTTTTATTGGAAAATCTATGGGTAGTAAACACCCCTAAACTCTGTATGACTGATGATGTCTTTATTTCACCTTCCCTCACACATGATTTAAATAGTTTATCAGAGCATGAAATTCCAGTGTGACAATAATATTCTCTCAGCACTTTCCTAACTCTGTTGTCATCTGGTATCTATAGTCTGGGGAGAATACCAATGTCAGTTTAAGTTTCTAAAACTTCATAAGTACTTTGTATCTTTTCTCTGAATGCTTTAAAAATATTTTGTTTTCCCTGATATCCTTGCATTTTTTCCTTGACACATTAAGGTCTTTAGTTTTTTGTTTCGTTTCGTGCACACCTGTGCATGTAACACTTTACATGCTAAATTTGAAGTCACGGCTTTATTCCAATCAGAAATATTCTCAGCCACTATGTTCTTTGAATATTGCTTTTTAAATATTTATCTTCTATGTTCTAGAAATTATAGTGGCATATATTAAAGTTCATCAATCTATCCTTCGTATATCATAGGTATTTTTCATATTTTAAAATATGCATTCTGAGTCAGTTTCTTAATAATATCTTCCAATTTATTAATTCTCTTTTCAACTGTGTTCAACTTAAAATCTGATTTTAATTTTTATGACTAGTTATCAGTTTAATTTTTCTTGAATCATAGCCTTGAGAATTTAAAATAAAAAATGCTTTAACATACAAATTTTGAACTTAGTTTAAACTGCTTGTTTTTCCTTTTTATTTCACCAGGACTATAGTTCCCAATTGTGATTTTGTTTACTGCCTCTCTTATTATTAGATTTTCCTCTGCCTTAGAGCTTTATTTTGTGAGTTTGTGTTAAATAGGAGTCCCCCTTTATGATTCTCCCCTGTGTAGTGGTTTTAGGTTACTTTTCTTAGGCTGCCCTCCATTCTCCATCAAGTATGTTATTGTTTCAAGGCTCCTGTACTGCCAAGATACTAGATATCTCAAATATGTAGTTCTTATTCCTCTGTGTGGCTTTGTCCAGGTAATAGTTGTAGGCAATCTTGGTCCTTGCTATGTAGGCATTCAGCTTTATAAAAGGTGCATATAAAAGCCACAATTGCTATTTTTTTAATCCTAATTTCATGAGTTCTTGAAATTGAATCCTGCTTGAATACCTCATTTCATTCATTCTTCTGTCAAACTAGGACTTCTGGTACTGATTCTTCTACAGCAGTAAAATGACCAGCCAATTTTGCCTTTTTTATTAAGCTTTAGCCAAAAAAAAATTCTAGAATCAAATTCTTCTTATTAAATGTTTATAGCTTATTTACTTTTTGTAGCATTTTTTATAGCTGTGCTGTCTTATTTGAGGACCCTGGTCTAGTTCATGCTGCTGAATTTGCAGATGAGTTCTTTGGGAGAGACTGCTGGGCACCTAGTCCAAATCCATTCTCTCCTTCCTTATCGAAAGAACCCTGAAAAATGCCCAGCTGAAAAATTATTAAACTTGTATATTATACAAGCATAAATTTTCTAATATAATAAAAATAATATTAATTTTTATCTCCCATGGTTTTAAATCTGCTACATATAAATACAAATTTCAGGTGGCCTCATTTCTTCCCTGCTCATTTTAGGTAAATCAATATGTAATAGTTACTTTGAGTGACAAAATTCAGTCTCATTTTGGTGATCTAACTGCTCAATCTTACGTGATCATCAAAGCCCCAAACTTAAAGTTGTGTTTCCTTCCTTCCCTTAGTAGGATCCAGCTTTAGGAAGCCTGACCACCTTTGAAGAAGTTGAGTTGGCTTTTATTTTTGTCCCTCATCTCCTCCCTTTTCCAACTGCTTCTGGTCCATCTGCCATCAGAGTCTGGGCCAGGAAAGGGGAAAGCTGACAAAGAATAATCTTATTTGAGTTGTGCTTCTGTTCTCTGAGCCTACCCAGTGTCTAAAGAATCTTTCGACTTTTCAGAAGGCAGTTTTAGAGTCATTTTGCTTTAGGGTCCCCTCTACTTCTGGCAAAACCGCCTGGGGAAACCTTTTATGAACCACCCATTCGACTCCAGGATGTGTATGCTTAACTGAAGTACTTCTAAGGGGAATCATGCAGTTGCTTTCCAATGCCCCCACCACTGGTTCATTCTGCCCGCCAGCCATCTTTAGATAACTCATGTGCATGACAAACACCACTCCCGTGAGTTTGACAGCTGTAGGAAGCCTATACATGCTTGCTGAAAGGTTTCTACGAAGCCCATTTCACTGTGCTTTTCCTTCAATGATGGGGTGGGGCTCAGCGTGGCCAGCAAATCTTTATAAATCTACTCCCTATTATCCTTTTCTCAATACTTTTAATAGTCTCAATGTTACACAAGGTGTCTAAAAATCACAATTTCTTATAATTTGATCATCTTATTAATCTTTACTTCTTAAGCTAAACTTCCACGGAATGTCTTGTCTTGGTATATTTCTTAGGAAATTGAGGTATATTTGGAAATTGTTAGGTGGAGCTTCTGGTCAAGTCCCCCTTTCCAGTCAACCCTATTTTGTTTAAATTGCCTGGAAAGGGGTTCTGATGGAGCACCAGGCCCAGAACGTGTCAGGAGAAGCACAGTTTTGGCTTTGGCATTCTTGAACAAATGAAATGATGCCAGTAATCATTTGTCTCTAGAACTTTTTTCATAAGAAAAAGGTTGCTTCCTTTGGTTTTTAAGTCACTGTAGCCAGACCTCTGCTACTGGAAGCTGGAAGGGCTTTCTAACTGATAAGCATACTGACATAGAGAACGGTGAGGGGATTTACCAAGGTCTCTCCACTGGCCCAGGCCGCTTTCTATGCCCAATTCTGTTTCCGGAAAAAAAGACCTTTATGAATCACATTCTTCTCTATGTTCCCTTGTTGGCTTTCTATTGGGTTTAGTCAATGGGAGCTAGAGTTTAGAGGGTGAGAGGACAGATAATTGGATGTGTTTTGTCTGTTTCCTAGCTTCTCTGGCGGGGTGGTTTGTCATCCTTCAACAACTGTTGCTTCTGCTGTAAGGCCCTCCCCACAGTGCCAGCTCTCCCCGAGCTGTTGATCCACAATCCACTCCTTGTCCCTTCAGTGTAGGCTTTCTACTTTTACTAGTGTCTTGAGTCTCAACATCCCTGTTATTCCTTTAGCCTTGCCTATACCTTCACTAAAGTAAGTATTCTTCTAAGTTTTGCCATTTTCGCCATCTGGGTAAATTGTCTTTTCTGTTGGGCCCCTGACTGATTCTGGTGTGTAATTATTAAGTGTTGTTGAGGCAGCTCTTCTAATTTCACCTCCAGTCTTCCTTCTTTCGCCCCTCACAATACTTCCTATACGTAGTATTCAATGAGTGCTTAAATTTTATATATTGTGATGTTTTGCCATCAAAATAAAGAAACATAGGCAAATACTTGTCAATGTGGATATATATTTGTTCAGTAGTGTGATTTATCCTAGTAAACAATATACTATAAAAATAATGTTATATACCATTTATCAACATATACCTTTTTATGTATATAACTTGTATTCTCTCAACATTATAAAAGCCATAGCCAATAGGAAAGACAATGCATTATAATTTACATTGCTACAGAGAAAATTCTTATATCATGTTTAATTCCAACAAAATTGAAAAGGATAATATATGTAAAACCTTTTTCCTATATTGAAGTTTTTAGCCAAACTAAAAAATTCTCATTCTGACATTCTAATAAGAAAACAGTGTTTTCAGTTTTATCTACAAAATAAAAAAAATTATTAGAAAATATTCTCATTCCAGAATGATAATTCTATTTATTGTTAGATGGTGGAGTCACAAAATGTAAAGATTTGCTGTAAAGTGATCTTACATGTTTTAATTCTGGATTCCCAGGCATTAAATTCAAAAAGGATGCATTTTTCTATATGCAATAATAAAATGCATGTTCTCTCCCTTTGATCTCTTTTCTTGCTGCTGCTCCTGTGGCATTTGCTGTAATAAATTTGTGTGCTCACTCATTGCCCACACATAGAGAATGAAAAGGCAAGTAGGAGTTCTATCAACATTATCATTAGAATTTCTGAAAGTTATTTTTCTGTGTTGTATGTTACAGTTTTCATGTATGATTCTCACAAATCTTTATCTTTTAACACACAGTAAACAGAAGGATAATATAGACATATAGATTATATAGGATTTATATATAGACATAGATTATATAAAAACCTAGCTACTGATCATAGGTAGTCATAATTTAATTTTAAACTTGGAGACAAAAACAATTGCCATTACCTCTTTCTTCTTCCTGGTGAAAATAAAGAAAAACTGTCATCCTAAGAAGAACACAAATGAGTGCCTATATCTCAGAGTTACGATGGGCAGCAGTTAAGGCAAGGCAAACGTACACTTGGTCTTTCAGAGGATCAGAAAAATCCCACAGGGGTTTCAAAGTTGAAATGCATTTAACTACTTAGATCTGTCAACATTTCACTAGTAAGAGGGATAAGTTCAAAAAGTTCTACCTCATTTGCTAGATTTTGCTTCTGGAAGGCAGAGATCAGCCACCTAGCAACGGCACAAAAGATTCTACTGTGACATAGTTAAACTCATGCTGACTGAGCAGGAAGAAAAGCTATGTAGGATCAAGGCAGAGCTGGATCGCCAGCAGTTCCAGTGCCACTCGGGAGCCTGGTTTGGGAAATTGTGAAATTCAGTCTGAGGAATGACTTTTTGTCAGCATTTTTTTGAAGCTCAGGTCTCTGAGTGTCTCCATTGGGCTCTCTCTCTCTCTCTCTCTCTCTCTCTCTCTCTCATTCAATCCAGTGCTTTGGAAACATACACACACACATACACATAGCCACAAAAGAAAAGATGCCATTTCCAACCAACTGCCACTCCATTAAAGCTCAGGTGTGCACATGCAAGGAAAACAGATAAAGTAAAAACTGTGTTGATGAAGAAGGAACATTTTCCTACACAGCTATTTTAGGATCGGTGAAGTAGCAGGCTTTTTTGAATTCCCAATCCCTACAAGATAGACAGCTATCTCTTGTTCTCTCTTTTAAAGCAAGTCCTTTGGCATTAGATACGGCCCCAGAAGTAACCCACCACTTTTCTTCCAGGAGGAGAGAACTATCTACTTAACAGTCAGGTCATACCAGAGACTTTGGAAAATATCTGGACCACAAATCCCTGTCAGCAATGACCAGTGAACCGAATCTGGGCCATGTCCTTCCTTGGAGGATGCCCTCCCTGGATGAGTCAACAGGTCATTCAAGAGGCACTTACATCAAATTGTCAAAGCAATGCCGAGCTCAGCTGTGAAAGCCCATGGCTGGCATGGAAAGTCTAAACACAATTTAACAGATAAGTGTGCAAACAGATCATGTGGCTTTCTTTCTGGGAAAGGGGCAGCGAAGGCAAATTAGGGATCACTGTGCTTTTCATTTTCATAACGCTTTTGGCACATGTGATCGGAGAAGAATCCAGCTTTGGGAGGGAGGAGCGGAGGGAGGCTTGGTGAGAGGCTATTTGCTTCATGTTCAATCACATTTCTGGTCTGTCTGGCTTGTTTGGCTCTACACGGGGCAGAGAGTGTGTAATGTTTTCTGACAACAGGGTAAGAAAACCGAGGGACAGGCACAGTAACTTGAGCCACTGCTAAAAGCAGCCAGTTGGCTGTGCCTTTTATTGTAAGAGATGTTATTGTTTTTTTAAATATTGCAACTGTTATTAGGATTTCTTTTTTAAAAAATGCATTTCTAATTTACAGAAGCAGTGCTTAAGATGAAAATGCAGAAATGTAAATATGAAACTGCTCTTTTCCCCGAAGCCAATTTCCCTCTACAGAGGTCACTGAACTCCAGAAACTTTGAGGTACACACTGCTAGACTTTCTTTTTTACATGTACACATTTACATACTCTCCCTCCCCCACATATGCATATTATTTTGGAATCTGCACTTTTTACCGAATATTGTAGAGACTTTTCTATGTCAGGATTTATATGTTCCATTTAAAATATTATGTAGTATCTCATTTCAGTATTTGAACTTTTTTTAAAAAATATATTTTATTGATTTTTTTCACAGAGAGGAAGGGAGAGGGATAGAGAGTTAGAAACATCGACGAGAGAGAAACATCGATCAGCCGCCTCCTGCACACCTCCCACTGGGGATGTGCACGCAACTAAGGAACACGCCCTTGACCGGAATTGAACCTGGGACCCTTGAGTCTGCAGGCTGACACTTTATCCACTGAGCCAAACCAGTTAGGTCTACACTATTTTGAACTTTTAAGTTTGTTTTCACAATAGTACTGCAAAACACCCAAATCAACACAAAATCCATATCTTTCTTTTTATTATGTCAGTAGCCTAATTATTTTCCTACCAGTGACCTGGTGCACGAAATTCATGCACATTAAAAGGAGATTAATTAGAGGAAATAATTTAATATTGCTATTTGTCCTTTCTCTACAATAGAAGTGTTAGAGATGAAAGAAAGTTAGTAAAATGTATATGAAAACCTTCCTCCTGGCTGAGTCTGGGGCTCACCACGGGACCCAGATTCAAGTCCCCGCCCACCCACATGCACCTCAAAATCACATGAGACCCAAACCCGGCCAGCCCCCGCCCCCCATTGGGCTAGATCCAGACCCGGCCAGTCCCACCTTTGTCAAGCCCTGCCAGGCAGGGGGCATAGCCTCAGGCGCTAGGATGGGGGATATGGCCTGAGGTTCCCTGTCAAGCCCCACCTGGTAGGAGGGGCGTGGCCTGGGGTCCCCCAGCCTGTCACTGGGGCAGGGGGAGCAGTGTGAGGTCCCCTAGCCCAGCACCAAGATGGGAAGCGCACCTTGGGGTCCCCTGTCAAGCCCCACGGGGGCGGGGGAGGGCATAGCCTCAGGTCCCTGCTGATTGCTTGTTAAGGCTCCTTAAGGGAACTTGGCCTCAGCTGTGGGTGCAGCCATATTTATGATGGAGTGATGGTCAGTTAGCATATTCCCTCTTTATTAGATAGGATAATCTATGTATAAAAGGGTCAGTGTTTCTACATTTTATAGAGTTTATTATGAGACTTTTTTTTTCTCGTTTTGACAGGTAAAACTGGAATTTCAAAGATTTATTTTGCACTTATTATTAATGAGGGTTGAATTTTTTTCAGATAGTTGACAACTTTGTCTAGTTATCTATAGTATAAATTTTATTGCTTTGAGAGGATACTATATATGTATATATATGTACATGTGTGTATACATATAGGTATACATATATATAACAGCTAATATATAATAGCTAATCTTTGTCTGTAGTATATATGTATATCTTTTTTTGTGGCCTGTTGTGCTTCTTAACATTTTTGTTTATGGTGTTTTCACCATAATGCAGTATTAAGAACCATCCATATGGTCAACTTACACATTTCCTTTTCTGCTGCTAATAAACTTAAAAATGACTTCTGTACTTTAATATTTTAAAATATTCCCTTATTCTATATTTCTTCTCAGATTTTTTTTGTTTATATCTTTAATAAATCTGGAATGAATTCCTTGTGTATAGTATCAATAATAATTTATATTGTATTTTTAAAAAATAAGATACAGAATGCTTTATTTCATGATAAATGGAATGGATTGGAGAAAAAGTTTTCCCTCAACATTCAAAGATACATGACTTGTGGAAAATAATTTGTATTTTAAATAAATGTCTAACAATTACTCTAATATCAGTTATTACAAAATCCAGCTCATTCTCATGAACTTGAAATGTTACCTATTTAATATTAATTTCACCTGTTTGTAGTCTCTTCATTCTGTTCCAATAATCTGTCTATTTCTATCCCAGCACTGCAATATTTATTACCATTGTGTTTTAGCAAGCTTTAGTGCCAAGTAGAGCAAATATCAATTCTTAATTTTTTTCTTTAAATATTATGTTTATTTTCCAGGCGAACATTACAATTCATTCATCTATTTCAAAAAACAAACCAAAACCAGAAACACTAAAAAGGTTCTTTGGTTAATTGTCATTTGTACACTATTTAATTTTGCTGCTTCTGGAAAGAAAGTTCATCCATTATTTTTTTATCAATTAAATCGGGTCTTTGAATATTTTCACCTTCATTTGAGCTTTTAATTTTCTTTATATGGATCTTAAACATTACTGTTAAGTGTAGGTTTGTTTATCTATACTAATAAAAGGGTAATGTACTAATTAGACTGGTAGACCGAACATCATTCCGGATGTTCTTCCTGACAAAGCTGGGGCCTGTGGCTGGCCTGGGATGATGCCTTCCAGAGTCCTGGGTGCCTGCGGCCGGCCAGAGGGAGGGAAGCCTGAGTCCTGAGTGTGGGGGCAGAGGCAGTTAGGGATGATCAGGTAGGTAGGCAAACAGGGGCAATCAGGAAGGCAGGCAGAGGTGGTTAGGAGTGATCAGGCAGGCAGGCAGAGTGCTTAGGGGTGATCAGGCAGGCAGGCAGGTGAGTGATTAGGAGCCAGTGGTCCCAGATTGTGAGATTGGGCCCAACCCAGCAGTCAGACATCCCCCGAGGGGTTCTGGATTGGAGAAGGTGCAGGCCAGGCTGAGGGACTCCTCCCACCCCTGTGCATGAATTTTGTGCACTGGACCTCTAGTATTATAATAATTGCTGCTGTTTCAGAATAGAACTCTGTTCCAATTATCTTATTCAATTATTATGCTAATGGTAAAAGGGAAACTTATCTAGTGTTGCATATTTATTTTGTATCCATCTACCATGCTGAACCCTTTTATCATAGTAATAGTGTCACAGTTAATTTGCTTGAATTTCCTGCCTGTGAATATCTACAATAATATCAGTGTTTCTTCTTTTTCAATATGTTTTTATTCTTACTTCTTTTGCTTGATTCTTTGGCTGAAACATCTTGAGTGAATATAATAATCCCAGTGCTAACAGACTTTTCTTTTTAATTTGGCTTTAAGGGAAAATGCTTTCAGTTTTTTAAAAAAGATATCACATTTAAATTTTTTAAAGAGAGGGACTATATATTTGACTTTTAAAATTTCCACTATGTCATTCAAACTGTTAAACCTTAAAATCTCTTTCTGGGG
Source organism: Plecotus auritus (assembly GCF_963455305.1). NCBI lineage: Eukaryota > Metazoa > Chordata > Mammalia > Chiroptera > Vespertilionidae > Plecotus > Plecotus auritus. The sequence continues at coordinate 146,155,279 of NC_137770.1, forward strand.
GCAATTTTGGTAATTTATATTTTCCCATAAAATTGTTTCTACCATGTGTAGGGTTTGAAAAAAATACACCTACATAGACTTTCAAGCTTACTACATAAAATATATTTAAATGCCCTCCTCTTTACATTGACCTTTTGAAACCTTGAAATGATTTTCATTTATGAAAAACTCGTGTTATTATGAATATATTTGTTAGTTCTTAGCAGTGAGTACTATGTTTGAAAAAATAACAGAGGCCATGATCTTAAATTTTGATGATTTGTTCTGTGTTCCACCTAGTAAAGAACTATTTTTTGTTGCTATAGAGATGATTTCTATAATGTTAAAAAAGAAACTGGCAAATACATTACTAATGCTTCCCACTTAGATGCAACATTTAAAAAATGCTCCTTAGTAAACTAAACAATTATACATTTCAGCAATACCAGAGCCCTGTTTAAGTCAAAGCTCCATTATGGCAGATATTGTTTTCTTAATGAATGGCCATTTCCCTAGTCCCCTCAGAAAATGGTTAAATGATTTATTTAAAGTCATGGAGTTAGTGAGTGTGGATGGAGCTCATACTCAAAGCCAGGTATTAGTACTGGTTATTAAAGGTATGGAAAACATGGCCAGTATTTTCTATGACAATTGTCTTCAAAATTATTGTCCACACATTCTCCAAAAGAGTTTTTGAAAAACTTTGTAGTTACTTTAATATTAAGTAAAAATTAAAAATTTTATCTTAACATTAAGCAGTTGCAAATGATTCACTCTCCAGGCTACTGCAAATAAAACTCTCACACTTTTAAATGTAAACATTGAAATGTAAATACTGTGGTTATTGAATACACATTATCTTCCAATCCATAATACATAAAGTAGTCCTTAGTATTTAGAAATATTCATTGTTCCTTTTATTCCTTAAACTAATATTTTGATTTTCCTTACCAAAAGATTTCTATTCTAAGTTATTTTATACTTTAAAGCCATGAATTATGTTTTTCTGCAATAAAACAAGGACAATAATTTATTTTTAAATTTCCAATTACCATAATTGTCCAAAGTTACCTTTACAAATAAAACTAGTAAAAATTGGGTAAAACAAATTTTGTTAGCCACAAAAAATAAAATTTTATTGGAAATGTAATTCTCAATAGGATAGACAGGGCATATTTTCATAAAACTTTTTAAAAATTGAAGTAGTTTTTAATAAAACTCATACTTGTAAAATAACAAGGTAACAGAAGCACAGAGGATCCCAGAAAGAAGCCATTCTCTCTGGTTGGTCTGGCTAAGTCCTCCCAGAGAAAATGTCATCCACATAGGATCTAAAAGATTAAAAGACATTCTTTGGTCAAATAAGGTAGACAAAGAAAACTCTAGGCAGAAGGAACAGTATGTGCAAATCTTGGAAAAAGGTAAAAATGTACCCTGTCTAGGCATCAGGTATTTTTGGACATGGTAAATTTGTGATGCCTATCAGATATCAAAATAAAATCTGAATGAAATTTGGGGACTTGTTAGCAATTGAATTTAAGAATGTAAATGTTAGTGGATAGGTTTGGGCTGCTGATAAATTGTATTCAAAGTTTATAAAGCAACCCAAGCTTAGATGTGATCATGTATTAAGTAAGGGTAGGCAGCAGAGAGAATTTCAAACACTGAGAACTGGAGCACTCCAATATTTGAACATCAGGGGAAAGAGAAGGAAACAGTAAAGGAGAATGCAAAAGGCGTCCGATGGTACCCTGGAAACCAGGTAAAGAGAAAAAAGTGATCCGAGCTCAAATACTGCCACCTTGAGAAGGTGAGCAATGAGAAATTACCATTTTTATTGCCTTTTTAATTCCTGGCTAAAGTGCCTTTTTAATATAAGGGCTTCCTAGAAATGATATTTAAAATGTTCAAGAGTTGTTTTTTTCTTTGTCATCACTCTATATTTTTTATTTCTTATTTTATTAGATTACATTTAGTAAATTGGCTGAGCAAAATCATCTGCTTTTATTAGTCTTTTTTTTCTTTTTAGTCAACTACATGGCTATAAGGAAATGACATATAATTATATATGTTTTTTAATTTCATGCTGCTTCCTATTTCTCCCTTTTAGCCTTGCTGATTTGATTTTCTTTTCTTTCTTGCAACCACTTTCCTGCCCTAAATATTAATTTGGAATTTATATTTCATAGCTCAGTCTATTTTTTCCCAGCGAACATATTGATGTACAACATAACATAATAACCAAGCCTCTTTAGCTGAGGGATATTTCCCTCCTCGGCTCATGCTTTGCATATTCAGTCCTCAAACAAACATGGCAAGCCATTGGTGTTTCTCAAGCAATGGGAAAACATGGTTCGCCTGGTAGTTTTTACTCTTGTGGATAATTTCAAACTCCCGGGAACCCAAATGACCTTCTTACAAAGTCTCTTTTTTTCTGGGATTACTGGTAAAACATGAATGTCCTTTCTCAAGGTGTTTTATTTTATTTTTTTAAATATACATTTTTATTAATTTCAGAGAGAGAAACGGAGAGGGAAAGAGATATAGAAACATCAATGATGAGAGAGAATAATTGACCAGCTGCCCCTGCCCGGCCACTACTGGAGATGGAGCCTGCAGCTTGGGCATGTGCCCTCATCGGGATTTGAACCATGACCTCCTGGTTCATAGGTCCATGCTCAACCACTGAGCCACACCAGCCAAGCTCTCAAGAAGAAATCCAAAGGTTTTTGTGGTAGGCCTCCTCAGGTAACCGGCAAAATCTTATATTCACAATGACCTGGATGAGAGGTGGGTTTGATCTGTTGTCCTTACTTCTTTTGGTGACAAAGACAATGAATTCTCCCCCAGGAATTAGAGCAGGGCCTGATATAAAGCCAACACCTTTTCACAGTGCCCTCTATTTACTCTAAATTCTGTATTCTAGCCATAGCCGGGTGGCTTAGTTGGTTGCAGCATCGTACCATAGATGGAAAGGTTGCGGGTTTGATTCTCAGTCTAGGCACATACCTAGGTTGCAGGTTTGTTTGGGAGACAACTGATCAATGTTTTTCTCTCTCTCTAAAAATCAATAAACATATTCTCAGGTAAGGATTAAAATATTTAAAAACTCTGTATTCTAAAGCTGTCTTTATTTAACCTTAAATTCAAAAATAAATACCTGTATGTGACAAATGACCTGGACACTAAATTTACTTGGGAATGAATTTGATACTAAGTGTAAGTAGAAATAATTTGCACGATTATTTGGCATTTCAGTAAAACATGCTATGATTAAAGAATTGTGCAGAATAAGTCAAATGGTGAATACTGCAAGATTTTTTGTGAAGCAAATAGTTAAGAACTAAACAATCATTAGTAGGATAAATGGGGTTAATTCAGTGATGAAAAACCAATGATTAAGTAGTACACTACATGGCATAAAAAAGAAAGATAAAATAATATTGATGGCCACCGTTCCTATAATATCTTGTATGTGTCAGGCACTGTACAGAGTGTTTTACATATGTTAACCCCTTTAAACCTCACACCCACATGATGAGGTAGGTGGTGTTATTTTCTCCATTTTACCAAAAAAGAAGCTGGAACAAAGGCAGGTTAAGGATGTCTCCAAAACTACACAGCTAGTAAGTGGTGGATGTAGAGTTATAATACCAACATAGAAGAACGGAATGATATTTCATAAAGAGAGAAAAAAAATCCCAAGGTAAAAAGTAGATGCATAAAGTGTAATTTGCATTTCTGTAAGAAACAAAGTTTGCTTGTATGTGTACATGATACATGTGTTTGTGAAAGGGAAAATATAGACCATACTACTAAAGAGAGGATTTTGATGTTGGAATTTCTACTTTTGGTCTGTTACATTATGGTATTTAAAAAAAATTATATATATATATATATATATATATATATATATATATACACACATATATATGTGTGTATATATATATATATATATATATATATATAGAGAGAGAGAGAGAGAGAGAGAGAGAGAAGTTCAAAATGTTAAATCCTATATTACAATGTAAAAATTTTTCAAATGTCCATTTTCATACCTATGTTGTAGATAGCACTAATTCCAAACATTTGTCACTATTGATAACAATTCTAATTATTTAGGCTATTTGAAAATTTTTATTTAATATCGAAAGTAATATATTAAAATATTTGATGGATTTTCCAGTTAATCCCTTTCTACATTTGCTGCATTGATTTCCTTTCTTTTGTCCATTCCCCTCTCACATCTCCTCCCCCTATTAGAGTTTTCTTATTTGAGAGAAAAAAGTTTCGACATCACCATCTGGATTTCGATTTTTTAAGTTTAATTAAATACATGAGGATGTTGCCAAGAATGTAAACCTCTTTGCTTGCTCATCTGAGGCTAGCTAGAGTGTGGGAGTTTTCTTGTCTATAAGGGTTAGAGAGCACAAAAATTCAAACTTCTTTACTCTAAACAGTTGGTACTAAATAACATTCAGCTAACTTTCAATATTCATTATTTATGACATCATTTTCAGTTTCTTTCAGGAGATTTTAGAAATTAATATTATGCATCCCATCTTTCCATCATGTTATATTATGACAAATTAATTTCCATGAAAAGGGATACAAGGAAAAGTATAATTTTGTTGAGATGTGAAATAAATTATGTAATAAATTTGAGAGACAAAATACTTTGAGAAACCCATTAATAATTCAGTTTCAATAATGCCAAAAGTGTCTAAATATAGTTCATCAAAATTTTGTTGTTTTAATTTATAGAGGTTTTTGCTTATTTTAGGGACAAACAACATTTCCTAAAATTTGAGTGTTGAACAGAAGGATATAAGGATTTAAGCAACTATTAATCAGTATCTTCCAGATACTTCTATGTTTCCTATGACTTGAATATCAATCTGAAATCAGTTCTCTAATAAGCAAAGTAATATGTCCATTGGTCTTCTAGACTGAAAAGTCATAGACAGATATATAATTGAATATGCATTATTTCCTTTGGAATTTATGAAAGTTTTGCGCAATTCCCTAAAGGATGAGAGAAAAAATTCAAGCAATCTTTGATATATAATGTAAATAACTCCCAAAAGAAATCACAAGTCCTGTTTTTATTTATTTTTGTTTTAAAAATATTTTAAGTATACAAAGGTATATCTTATCTGTACCTTAACTTTAGCTATTCATAAACACCCACTGCATAAACCAGAAATAGGATTTATTTATGAATTTTATTCTTTGTTGTTAGAAAAAAGAAGTATGAAATTTGAAATACAAAGGAAGAAACAGAGACACTTAATTAACCTGAAATAGGATGATACCCACATAAAAATATTTTTATAACCTGATATAAATATTAAATACAAGGAGTAATGAGTATTATTAAACTATATATGCCATGTAATATAAAATGCTCAAAGACATAAAATCATGTTAAATAATTGATATTTTTCTGAAAGGCACTCACACATTACTTTTTCTTATTCAGACAGATACACATAAATAATGCCATTATTCACTATTTTTTACCTTATTAACCACATTGATGCTCTATTATAACAGCCTCAAGAAAAATTAGTAAGCCAAGTGCAATAAATGTTAAAAAAAAACACCTAGACAATGCTACTTACCGACACATAGGACCACTTTTCTCCACCACACAAGTCCCACCATTTCTGCAATAAGCTATTGGACACTCTAAAAAAAAGCATCACAGAATACCAATGTTAATTATAAATATTATTAGAGGCCTGGTGCATGAAATTTGTGCACTTGGGGAGAGGGTCCCTAAGCCCAATTGCGAGAGGGCACAGGCCAGGCCGAGGGACCCCACCGGTGCATGATCAGGGTCAGGGAGGGACACAGGAGGTTGGCCAGCCAGGGAGGGACTGTAGGAGGGCTCCAGGGAGTGTCTGGCCTGTTTTGTTCAGTCCTGATTGGCCAGAACACAGCAAGCTAACCTACCCATCAGAGCGTCTGCCCCCCAGTGGTCAGTGCATGTCATTTGAGTGGTTGAATGGCCTTAGCATGTTATTAGCATATTACACTTTGATTGTTGGTCGGATGACCAGATGACCAGACACTTAGCATATTAGGCTTTTATTATATAGGATTAGCAAGATGATGGTCATATCACTGTTAGTCATTGCATTAAATGTAATAATTTAAAATCAATTGCTTTCTAGTTACTGAAAGCGCATGAATTCTCCGAGGCTTCTTTCCTGTAGCTCTAAACTTACTCAGTGGCCCCTACTTCCTGGGATGTGTTCATTCTCTTCACATGCCCGAGTGGTGGACCAGATAAGTAGACTTCTTGCCTGGGTTACAAAATGTGATTTGCTTTTCCAAGGATATATTCACCATCTTGCCTATACTTACTCCTCCCTGTTTAACGAATTTCAATAAGGAGCAAGGTGCTGAAGACAAGAATAAAGAGCTTTACTCCTCAGGCATCAGGGGCATGCTCAACTGAATAGAACAGATGCAAAATTTCCTTCATAAACAAGAAATTAGCTGGTTTGATTAAAAATAGCTGACCAGTATGATGAAGCATATGTAAATACAACCCTTGTTAGATAAACCAGTTGAAGGTTATTTTTGGTCTTAAGTACAATTTTAGTCTTCCTTAAATAAGAGGTTTGTTTTACTAAAACACCAGTCAGTGTCTGATACTGCAAAGTATCAAAATACACACAGATGCACATTTCTTTTCTAGGGTTATTAACAATTACTTTGATTGTAGTGAGTAACATATAGACTAGTCTTATATCAGAATGATTCTGTGAGAATCTAGATATGTACTCTCTTGCACTGAATAATGGGGCACCTTGAAAAGCAGAGTGGTATTGGTCAGAATAAGAAGTGAATCCTGGTATTTTGGAGGACAGAAGATTTGCAGATTATCTCTAATGAGTTTTTAAAAATTTCTGCCTTTGAGCCAGGTTCTTTATTCATAAAATGGAAAGACAGTACACACTATTTTCATCTTCAATTTACTCAAAACAGTTTAGAGCAGAGGGTAGATGAAATGGAGAAGGGCATGGGTATGACCAGTTAGTAATGAAAAGACTAAATATATCTCCAGTAGCGAAGTAGATAGTTCCCAAGAGTGGAACTAGGAATCTATGGGGTTGTTTTTAGAATTAGTACAGGTCCCCAGGCTCTTTAGCCACACTGATATCTCACTGCCTTCTACTCCCTTGTATTGGTTATTATGACATGTGTTTGGAGGTCCATACAACTCATGGCTGACTTTGAAGAACAAACAGTTTTTGAAAAATTCAAGTTCAATCCCAAAGTGGTGTATCACTTTGGAAAAACAGGAATACCTATAAACTGGACAAGTGATCAATTTAAAAACGAAAGTAACTTTTTTAAAAAATATGTTTTTATTGATTTTTTACAGAGAGGAAGGGAGAGGGATAGAGAGTGAGAAACATTGATGAGAGAGAAACATCGATCAGCTGCCTCCTGCACACCCCCTAATGGGGATGTGCCCGCAACCAAGGTACATGCCCTTGACCGGAATCAAACCTGGGACCCTTGAGTCCGCAGGCCAACGTTCTATCCACTGAGCCAAACTGGTCAGGGCAAAAAAAAAAGGTAACTTTTAAACTTCAATGTAAATAATTTACAACTAGACACCTTTTTTTTTGTTGTTGCTATTGTTTCTCTCAATGTGTATAGAGACTAAGGGAGTGATAGCTATTACGGGGTGGATTGTTGGGAAGACATAATCATGTGAGTCTTGGTTTTCCTTTCCTGAAAACTTCTCAGTTAATAAGTTGTGTGACCTTGTCTAGGTATTTTAGTTACAAAGTTCTTCATGTTTAAAGTGGGGATTATTTCACCTTCCTTATGGGGCTGCTAAGAGGATAAATTAAATTTATAACATTTCTATACTAGTCAATGGTATGCATAAGTATTAAAATAATTGTTCTGATGCATACTTCTATTTTGGGGAATTCTTTGAATTTGCCATGAAATCTAATTTTCATTACCAGTGCACTCTCCATCTTCTCAACACCACTGCCATTTACTGCAGACCTGCTCTGTCATAATCTGTCCTAAGCGTTTTACCAGTGTTACCTCATTTAATCCTCATAACATTATATGGTACATCCCACACTTATCCTTTCTTACAGAGGACATTGCTTAATGATGTAATGCTCAAGTTAACAGCAAGGAAGCAGCAGGTATTGAACTAAATTCTGGTCCTCTCACTCCAAAGCCTGTCAATTTAAAAATGTCAAATGATCCATTATTCAGTTCAGAATTTCTATAACCCCTTGCAGTTCTTGACATTATGGGATTTTAAACCCCTTTGAATCATGTTGTCTTAATGCACTGCCATGGGTTAAATATCCATATACACAATAAACAGCAGCGTAGTTTCAGGAGCTGTCTGGATTTTAAGAGTCCACCAGAAAGCTTGGGCAGCAAACCAAGTTCCCAGTTGGCACAGATTGTTCTCTTTATCTTGAAATCCCAGCACAGAGACTGCAGAAAAGATTAACTGCTGCTAAGAAACTTGAAATAGCTCCACAGTACCTACATGAGAAGTTTTTGTTTTGTTTTCATTCGGTTTTGAAAAATCTTCTGAAATGATATTTTGCTGTATTATTATTAGTAGTAGCGTTTTATTATTCATATATTAAATTATATTCATAATATTTCACCCTGTAAATTTAAATTTTAGTGTCTTTTCCTAATTCTCCTTCAAATAGCTGATTATCATAATTATAGTATCACCATTGCATAAGCTTAATTAACCTCTACTGCTGCAAATGACTGGAAAAACTTGCAACTTAAAATTAAGCCACACAAATTCTGTTCCATGATTTTCTATTGCATAAACCGCCAAACTTGAAAATAATATGTCTTTCTATTGAAACTTGGGAATAGGACCCATAGAAAATACTTAACCTGCAATACCCATACATTGCCTGAGCTTGATGTTCTTGTTAATGATTTAAACTTTGAGGTGAAGGCAGACCAACTGCTCACCATCTGTTGTGTGACTACTGGGAGAAGTAGTGGATGCTGTAAGGTTTGGCATAAAAGTCTATGAAATGCTGACCTTACAGGAATATGATGCGTGAAAGAAACAGGAAGGTTTAATGTGTACTGACACATCTTAGCATGGATTAGCATTAAAGGCATTCTTAAAAATGGAAGCATTGACTTTATTATATTTGATTGACAAACTAAAAAGCAAATATAATATAAATAGAGAATACATAATATAATATGGATTTTATTTCTGAAAACTGTTCCACTAGTTCTTTATTTTACTTTAACCCCAAAGCTGTGGCAATGTGACCTATATGTTTAAAAGAACTGTAAATGAATTGGTAAGTGATTAAAATATATGGGGCAACAAAAATGTATTATTATCTACTAGAGGCCTGGTGCATGAAAATTCATGCACTGGCAGGGGGGCGTCCCTCAGCCCGGCCTGCCCCCTCTCACAGTCCAGGAGCTCTCTGGGGTGGGAGGCAATCGGCAATCAGGGGAAGGCAATGCCCCCATCACACCTCTGCTGCTGCCACTGCCGGCAGCAGAAGCCTCGGCCAGTCCTGGTTACCTGAGTCTTGGGTGGCCTTGGGCGGCCGGGCAGCTGCCATTCAAGGCTTGCCTGTGCCTTGGGCCGGCCATGGGTGGCTTGGGGGCTGAAGGGACTGGGTGCCACCATCTTGTGGCTGTGGGCACCACCATCTTTGAGAGCGTGACAGTCAATTAGCATATCCCCTCCTTATTGGCCATGGGCACCGCCATCTTTGCGATGTGAGGGTCAATTAGCATATTCCCTCTTTATTAGATAGGATAGGGTGTCTGTAACTCAGTATGAATGGCAGGTCTTCTGTATTTCTGATCACATTTTTACAGGTAGAACATGTCAAAGCAAACAATAAACCACAGCATGTTATAATATATTTGTTCTCATATAAAATTATACTAAAGAAAATCTCACCTTTATGTAAACAAATTTTGGTATTGGACTTAAGTACTGTGTCTTAATAGTTTCAAAGAATGGAACTACCTCATTAATATATTTCTAACTGTCTGAAAGAGAGCAAGAAGATTTACTTCTGGGTGCCTAATATGATGTATGTGAATGCCTAGTAGAGAAATAATGTCGGAAAGCATTTATCTTTGCATATTTTATGGCACCAGATTTGCTCAATTCTTGATTTCCTTTTGTATTCATAAAATTCAGTGTTGTGTGAGTATTCATTTTCAGAAAAATAAAAAAGATATCATATACTATGATTTGAATATAATTATCATGCTGTTTTCACTTACAATGTTCTCCTTTCTTGAAAGATACAAAGAATAGTCATACAAAGAATATAATTTTGATATGAAATATCTGCAATTTATTTAGAAAATATGATCAAATACACCTTTTATCACCAATTCATATTATCTTTTAGTTGTGACAGATTTATATTGCCCTTATCTATTATTTTATACTAGAGGCCCGGTGCATGAAAATTCATGCACTCTGGGAGTACATCAGCCTGGCCTGCGCCCTCTGGCAGCTGGGAGCCCTCAGGGGATGTCCACCTGTCAGCTTAGGCCTGCTCCCTGGGGGATGAGGCCTAAGCTAGCAGTCAGACATCCCTCTGGAAGCCCCGGGGGAGCAGGCCTAAGTCGCAGTTGGACATCCTTAGTGCTGTAGACATCCCGCCACTGCCACTGTGCTGCTGTCAGCCCAGCTTGTAACTAAGTGTAGTTCCCCCTGTGTGAGCACACTGACCACCAGGGGGCAGCTCCTGAGCTAAGCTTCTGCCCCCTGCTGGTCAGTGTGTGTCATAGCAACTGGTTGTTCCTGGTCATTTCACTGTTTGGGTCACTTTGCATAATACCCTTTTATTATATAGGACTAGAGGCCCAGTGCACAAAATTCATGCACAGTGGGCGGGGGCAGTGTGTGTCCCTCAGCCCAGCCTGCACCCTCTCCAATCTGGAACCCCTTGAGAGATGTCCAACTGCCCATTTAGGCCCGATCCTACCGGTAGGATCGGGCCTAAACAGGCAGTCGGACATCCCTCTCACAATCCAGGACTGCTGGCTCCCAACTGCTCGCCTGCCTGCCTGCCTGATTGCCCCTAACTGCTTCTGCCTGCCAGCCTGATCACCCCCTAACCACTCCCCTGCCAGCCTGATTGATGCCTAACTGCTCCCCTGCCGGCCTGATCACCCACAACTGCCCTCCCTTGCAGGCCTGGTCCCTTCCAACTGCCCTCCCCTCCTGGCCATCTTGCGGTGGCCATCTTGTGTCCACATGGGGGCAGCCATCTTTGACCACATGGGGGCAGCCATCTTGTGTTTTGGAGTGACGGTCAATTTGCATATTACTCTTTTATTAGATAGGATAGAGGCCTGGTGCACAGGTGGGGGCCACCTGGTTTGCCCTGAAGGGTGTCCTGGATCAGGGTGGGAGTTCCCTTGGGGCATGGGGCAGCCTAGGCGAGGGGCCTGTGGTGGTTTGCAAGCTGACCACGCCCCCCGGTGACCCAGGCGGAGGCCCTGGTATCTGGGGTTTATTTATCTTCTATAATTGAAACTTTGTAGCCTGGAGCAGAGGCCAGGGCCAGCCAGGAAGTTTGGCTTCCTCCATCACTGGGGAAACTCAAGTCTCCTGCTCACTCTGTGGCTGCAGCCATTTTTGTTGGGATTTATTTATCTTCTATAATTTAAACTGTAGCCTTGAGCAGAGGCCTGGGCTGGCCAGGGTGTGCAGGAAGCTTGGCTCCCTCCATTGCCAGGGAAACCCAAGCCTCCTGCTCACTCCGTGGTCACAGCCATCTTGGTTGGGTTAATTTGCATGCTCGCTCCTGATTGGCTGGTGGGAGTGGCTTGCGGGTGTAGTGGAGGTATGGTCAATTTGCATATTACTCTTTTATTAGATAGGATATCTCCTGCATTAAATAAAAATAGTCAGGAGGAATGCTAACAATGAGCTACAATAAATTAGAGCATATTAAAGCAGTTTAATCAAAGTATAACCACAAATATATATTATCAGCTCTTATAACTGTTCCAAGGTAAGAAAAAAAGAAAAAATGTTTAAGTCAGTCTAAAGTTTAATAAATTAACTTTTAGACATGAATAGATTATGCAAATAGGGAGCTCTTATGAAGACGTGGAAGAAGACTACAAAGTTAAAAAAAATTACTAACATTTTAGATTGTGAATGGTTTATTATATAAACCAAGCAATTTTCATCAGATTATTAAATACTAATAATCTTAAATTATATTATAGTAAATTAAATTAAGTATTTGACTTTTCTTTATTTTTAAACATTGTTTATATAGAATAAACAAGTTCATTATATTATACTAGAGGCCCGATGCATGAAGATTCATGCAAGAATGGGCCTTCCTTCCCATTTGCTGGCACCGCCTTCACACCGGCCGGAGCCATGTTTTCGCTCCAGCTCGGAGCCGCCTTTCTGCCTTCCCATGCTCCCCATTGGCCCGGAGCAGCTGGGGTGGTGCAGAATGCCAGCGTTGTTGCCATGGTGATGACACAAGCGTCCAACACCGCCCCTGGCTGCTCGGCATCTGTGTATGCAAATTAACCCACCATCTTTGTTGGGTTAATTTGCATACTCACTCCTGATTGGCTGGTGGGTGTCATGAAGGTACGGTCAATTTTCATGTAGATATTTGTAATATTTATTTGTTTATTTTTAAGATTTATTTTTTTATTGAATTTTAAAGATTGAAGAAAGGAGAGGGAGAGAGAGAGAAACATCAATGTGAGAACAATACATCAAACTGCTGCCTCCTGCATGTCCCTATCAGGGACTGAGCCCATAACCTGGGCATGTGCCCCAACTGAGGATTGTACCGGCTATCTCTTGGTGTATGGGATGATACCCAACCAACTGAACCACATTGGCCAGAGCTATATTTGTAATATTTAAATGTCAACATTCTTCTTGCCCCAAACCAATAATAGAAATGCAGTTATTTAATTCTTGTTATTATTTGAATTTCAAGTTTTAATATTATTATTATCTGCAGGTTAAGTTACTGTCTTAGATTGTAAAGAATATTTGAATGGAAATGGAGTACCTGAACAGCTGGACTCATCAAGTTGGAAGTCCATGCAGTTGGCAAAACCATCACAGCGCTTGTGAACTGGGATACAGCTGTTGGAGGAGGTGCACAGCAGAGCTCCATCAGAGCAACTTACATTGGCTGGAAAAATAGAATCATCATCTTTTTAAAAAAAATTTTCTAATGAAATAATACAATTTATTGTATTATCCTTCATTTATTAGTTCTATATTTAAATTATATATTCAATTTAATAAGTTGAACATTTTTTCAAAGTATGTTGATAGAATCATTTCTCAGCATTGCATTATGTATGTAATGCATCATATGTATTATGTACTAGTAGTCTGAATTGATTTTAGACTAGAGCCAAATTTACATCAAAGAAGATCTCTGTTACTCTGCAAATGTCCCCGATATTATGTGCAATTGAACTGATAGGTACTGTAACTCGTTTGAGTGTTCATCAATTTCCAACTGAGTTATAAGTCAAATAGTGGCTAGGTACCTATTAGATCTGGGTGTTGATGTGGTCACTGCAGCTCAATGTGCTATGACTGTGTGACCTTATAGCACTGTGTTGGTGCATGATGGAGGTATTTTATAAATCCCAGAGTATCTTATTAGCCTGACTTCAAGAAACAAGCATACGTCTTATTCACAAGACTTTGTTTTTTTTCAGAAAAATGTCTTCATTGATGCCTGTCAAGGGTACTGACAGTTCAATGGAGTCTAATCCTGCAAATGACTGGACTTCCCTTGGATGCTCTCTCAGTCCTTACATTGTAGTGTTGTGTTCCTCCCTCTCATTCTCTAGTTTCTTTAGGATTGTGACTTCCTATAAAGCAAGAGGCTGTGTTGTAGACTCCTTCTATGAGTTAGGGCTGAACCAGAACATTTCATTCTAGGCCATCATGCGTCTCTGTTCTCCTGATTACTTAAAAACCTAGAAACCAGCAGGCCTGAGTTTCAGTCCTGATCTCTATTTTTCCTGGTTCTACCTCTGTTTTGTTCCATGCCAATAGTTAATGTCTTCAAGGCCTTTTGTGTGATAGCTCTTCTCTCTAGCATTGCTGTGTTTGGAATAGAGGGAAAGTGTCAAAGCATGAACCCACTGCACCATCTTCTCAGAAAATACAAGATAGGTTTAGAAAGTAATAATAATGATATTGGTCTACACTGTTTCTCTAACCTGTTTCCTTTAAGTCATAGTGTTTTGCAGAGATAATGTGAAAGACAGGAGTGATCAGCGAGGGCTTTCTGGGGCTTAACCCAAGTTCAACAAAAACAGCTCTGCTTTTTTTCAATATACTTAATGATACGATACAATATCTTATTTGAACATTTTTAATTCAAATCTGCTAAAATTTTTAAAGGATTGATCTGGGAAGTTACTTCTACTAGAATAAAGACAACTAAGTTCAAACTTCTCAAACTAAATGGACAGTTTAGAAGACATGGGAATAGAGATCCCCAAGTATGGTTCTTGCACAGATTTTGTCAGTTATTTTAAAATTTTTTATTTTCTTCAAACATATTTGTGTGCTGGAAGGAATTGTTTAGAGTTATCATAGGATATTGGCACAGTTTAGTTTGAGAACTGCCTATCAAAATTTATTTTCAAGTTGGACACAAAAATGTCGTTTGTAGGAGTTTGTATTTCCATTGATTAAAATGCTGGCTCTGAATAATTAAAGTGACAGTCTTCATTCAGCAATCCTTCCTGAGGTGCTGAAACATCAATTCAACAGCAATAAAATATTATTAAGCTGTCATGACATGTAAGATACTAGGCTTAGCACTTCAAATGAAGGGCACAGGGGAGACATGTAAATGAAGAGACATCAGAATGTATAAAGCAACAATAGCAAGATAACAATACAAGAGTGATCAGCAGTTCAAAACAACAATAAAAGATATGCCATAAAGTCAGATTTAGCTGGTAAAGCACTGGTATAAATAAGCATTATAAAAGCAAGAGATTCCTTTAGTGTAGGGAGGCCTATAAAGACTGAAAGAAGAGTAGAGTCTTGAGATGTGTTTTAAATTTTAATGTTTCCAGAGAAAAGCCATTTAACGAAGTGGTAATCTATAGACGGAGAATCAATAAATTTGGTATTGAAACCATGAGTAAAGCATTTTGCCTTTAACTGGAGAATTGTGTAAGAAGGTGGTACAAACAAACATGATAAACAAGGCTGAAACCAGCTTGCAGAAATGGCTAAGATCCAAAGGGAATAGATAATCTTTAAGCTTTTCCAAAGGTTTAAAAAAATTTTAGGATATACATTGACAAGATAAACCATATTGCAAACACATAAACTAGAAAATCGCACAATTTCCAACTCTTACAAGATCCAGAGATATTTGCAAAATAATGTGTATGTTTATTAATGCATCTATATATCTACATGTATGAGCATGTATGTATATATACATATTTTTATTATCAATGCATTGCAAGGAGCTGAGAGATAATATAAGATGATAGTTTTAAGGTTTTAAATAATATAATATGTTGAAATTTGTAAACAAAGTTAATAGATACTACTCATCTACTTATAAAGCATTATTTTTAATCCTTTTCTCAGAAATACTAATTCATCCAGATTCCCTCACCCAATTTCCAGTGGGAATGACAGCTTATCTTCAAGTTGACTGTACAATGAAGATCTGTAACTTATCAGTAATATAAAATATCAATTATGACCCAAATAGCATTAAAAGACATAAAATATACCTCTATCTGAAAAAAATTTAAAAAGAGTTTTACTTTTTCCTTTTAATAGAAAGTTTTCAATTTAGACAGTTAAAAATGGACCTTTTACTTTATAAAATTGGAAACGAAAACCATAGTTTCTGTGGCATTTTAAATAGTATAACATTAAAGTTAATGGATGTTTATCAATTTCCTTTTAAACGTAGGTGGCAAATAAATTATGAATGCAATTAATATTTACTGACATATACAGCAAAGAGCATTGCACTAAATATAGGACAACAAATTGAACTATTGCTCTCTTTTTCCCTTCTATCATTAATATATATACACCAAGGACAATTTCCAAAATTAGTCCAAATAAGTTATATATGAAATGTACTATTTTTAACTTTATTTTTATTGTTGACATTATTACGCTCCTCTCCCTCCCCGCCACAACTTTGTCTACTTCCACTCAGCTTCTGCCACCTCTTCCCTCTGGCCATGACTACACTGTTGTCTGTGTCTATGGGTTATGCATATATATAAAATTTATAGGAAACTGAGTTTCAAAATGTTTCCCTTGACAATATCCACTTTTGCCATATTCACATTAAAACGTTATGTTTTAATGTCTACAGAAATACTTATTTCAATCTGTCATCATCCTACATTATCTTTCTTACCTATGAGCTAAGTAACACAGAGCATTGTGTGGCTTTTAGCTCATTCACTCAAGTACTCAGGTAGGTGATACATTAAAGATAAGCAATTCATGAATATTTCATTGGCGTTACTTCCCTAAAGCAAAATTCCTGTTATAAGTTATAATTGCTGCATAAAAAAATAAACCCTAAGTAAAGCATGTATGACTATGGATGTGTATCCATTCAGTATCTTAGGAGCATGACCTATTGCAAGTGTTCGGTAAGTGGTATTCAACTTACTGGGACATATCAACTTCTACTGGAACAAATTAAAGTTAGAAAACAGGTAAATCATCTGCTTCCCTTTATGTTTTCCACAGCTGTGTTTATCATTGGTGGATAGCTTCTATAACTTCCATTTCCTCTTTTGAGTCATTCTCTACCTCTTCTTGCTCTAGGCCCTGGGAAACTAAACTATAAGGACACATTAACAAGATTCTTTGTCCTTTGGATTTTGATTAGGTTTAACTTTTGTTAAGGTTTGGCAAATGGGTAGCATCAGCAGGAGACTAGTACAAGGGAAGTAACTGTGAAATCACCCTTTAACCAAATAACACACTTTTAAAAAATATATATATATATTTATTGATTTGAGAGAGGAAGGGAGAGGGAGAGAGAAACAGAAACATCAATGACGAGAAATAATCATTGATTGGCTTCCTCCTACACACCCCCTACACGTGGGCATGTGCCCAAACCCGGGACCCTTCAGTCCACAGGCCGACAGTTTAAGCACTGAGCCAAACCAGCTCACGCACCACAACTTTTCTTGATGGACTTCTTTAACTCCAGATTCATACAACGTTTCTTCCTCTTAAATGTTTTGGTCTTAAATGTAGGTGATAAAAGCCCCTATTCTGCCTCTCCTGTTTGGTTTCTTTATGCACAATATTTCCCTAATAAATAACTGCTTTATTAAAATATTCTCAAATTATACAGTATCAATGAACCATCTATTTCTTGACAGAATATTAATGATGTAGTAACTGATGAAATCTTGAAATCTTGGTAAATAGATTGCTATCAGTGAGAAGACTGTTCCTAGTTTTGTGCTATTTTCCCATATAACTAAACCATACCTATTTTTCTTCATTTTTTAAGGGAAAAGGGATAGTTTTGGTAAAGTAAATGTCACTCCAGTTCATTAAAACAATGTGTTTCCAATGGAAAGACAATATTAAATACAAATTATTTTTAAATGTTGAACTCATCACTGATTTGTTTAAACATTCTACCACTACAGCATCTATTTTTGCCAGAAGAGGCCTTCAAATATCAATTGCTATTGATTTTCCTGCTTAAAATTGTAAACACCTCAGAATCCTATTCCTACAACATTTAAACATGTACAAGCCTATCAAAAGAAACAAACCAAACAAACAAACCTCTTATTTGGCCCTACATCTCACTAAATGTCAACTTCTTGAAAGAGTTGTCTATAATTGATTGCTCTTTGCCATTTCCCATTTTCTCTATAAAAGATTGACTTCCAAATTCTTCCCTCTCATTCCAGAACAGGTTCTCTCTTTCCAAGATCACCAGAAACCACATTTTGCTTTTCCCAGCCTACATATTTTTTAGGCCTAATCTCTCCGAAACATTCCAACCTGTGGACACTCTGATAATTACAGCTTTTTATCATCAGATCATCAATCTATTTTTGTTGTCCTGAGGTGTCTATGTCCTCATCTCAGTGTCTTTCAATGCTTGGTTTTCTTAACTGTCTTTTAGATGTTCCTTAGGATTTTGTCTGCCCCTTTTTCTTTTTACTCTTTATTATCTCATCTACATCACAGTTTTAACCATCGTATGTTGATGGCCATGTATCTGTATGGATCTTGCTTTATCTCTTTCTTGAGCTCCAGATATTCATTTCTAAATACTTTCTGAATATTTCTGTGGATGTGCCACAGATACCACAAATGTAACATGTTTAAAAACGAAGCCACAATCTTACCGTAACAGGTCCTTCTCTTCCTATTTTCCCCAGTTCAGGAAATGGTAGATTAGTTGTCCTGGTGTCCAAATCAGAAACTTGGAAACTATTCTTGATTATTTTCTCTTCTTCACCTGAATGTCTCTAAAATCTATTCCTATCTTTACCACACACCATTATTAACCAATGCCTTTATATATATTTTTAAAATATATTTTATTGATATTTCACAGAGAGGAAGGGAGAGGGATAGAGAGCTAGAAACATCGATGAGAGAGAAACATCGATCAGCTGCCTCCTGCACACCTCCCACTGGGGATGTGCCTGCAACCAAGGTACATGCCCTTGACCGGAATCGAACCCGGGACCTTTCAGTCCACAGGCCGACGCTCTATCCACTGAGCCAAACCAGTTTCAGCAATGCCTTTATATTTTTGACCACAACATTTCCTAAGCAGTCCTCTTCCTTGCTTCAGTCCATTCCATGTGCTACTTAAAGGGTTGCGTAGCCCTGGCATGATGGGGAGGCCTCTTCAAGATTGAGTCCTTGCTTGTCTCTCCAGACTTATTTATACATTTCCCACCACAAATTACTCTGGTTATACGAAATATGCTTCAAAGAACCTTTTCACTATTCTTGGGACATTCTTCACTGGAATTGAGCATCTCTATTTGCCTAATGACTACTTGTCTTTCTAAATTTGGCTCTTTTTAAAGTTTACAGACTCCCTAGCACCATAGTTAGAGTCGCCTATAAATTCAATAACCCTGTATCTCTCTCTCTCACAGAACTTATCACGTGGAATTCCCAATTATCACTTACCAATCTCCTTCAGTAATTTAAGAAGTATCTATAAACTGAACTGGTACAATGCCAAATCCACCTGAATCATAAATGTCCAATACAATAAGTGGCATAAATTGTGTTTCTATTGGAAGTTTGTGAACAAGTGAATGAATGAATGTGAGTTTACAAAATATTCTAAATCAGTAGGTAAGCCTAGGAAAAAAGGTTATTCCCCTTTGGGAGGAAATTTCCATCATTGGATGCTATTATTTTGTAATTTTGTTCCAACATTTTGTCCATTGTTCATTTTCACACAATTTACCCTACAGAGTCAGAACTCTTAAATATTTTAGAGATGGGTAGAAGCAATTCTCTCATGATAGCAGTCTATTCCTAATGTGGACTTATTTCCCTTTAGGAGCAGAACTTCAGATATTGCTACCTCATCAAACACCAATTTTCAACAAATCTCTAAAAGTATAAGGATACAGCACTTCCCTAAGCTTCTCTTTAAAGCTACTTAACGTCAAATATCACATAATTATATTGAACTTAATATGACTCCTATCAGCCAAATAACATTAAAACCTTCATGGGAAAGGGATAAGTAATTAGGCAGACTTTTTCTTTTTTATTCATTTCCATTTGTTTACCTTGCCTCTAAGAAAATATTATAAGACTTGACAAGTTGGCTTTATTACAGAAAGAATATACTTATATTTAATAACAGGGAGATAGAAAACCAATCTCTAAGTTTCAGCCAGGAAAAGAAGTTCACTGATTTAAGGATGAAACCTTTTTTATTTTATTTTTAATTTATAGTTAAGGCTGAAATCTTTAAACATTCAAAGGCTGCCTTCCTTTTCCTTCATTTATCTTTAGTCTTTCCAATAATTACTATAATTCTGGATGTCCACAATAAATAGGGCACTGATATTGCCTTATATTTATTTCAATGTTCCAAAGTGCTTTGTACTATTTAAAAAAAAATGTGGTCATTAACATATGGTTTATGGAGCGCTATCATTGCAGCCCTTACCAAAAATAGAGTATAGTTAACATACTATAAAATCAAGCAAATAAAAAATAATTACATAAATATTAATGGTGCTTTGATCCCACCACAATTATGTGCTTACCTTAAAGTTTTGTGTAATTACTTAACTAAAACTCTTCCTTTCCTATCTGACATAGGCTAATTATAATGAAAATAGAAGATGCCAAATAAAAGGGCTTGGGATTTTACATATATTCTCTCAAATCCTCACAGCCCTGAAAGGTAGGTATTATATGGATGAGGAAACTGACTCAAATAACTTTCCCAGGACTGAACAGGTAGTGACAAGGATGAGATCAAATCTATATCCTTAGGCTTTACACAAATTCTTAATGAAATGATATTTGCCCAGGTAGTTGTCCAGGTCTAGCCCCTAACTACACATATTCATTGAAATGAATATTTTCCCATGGAGCTTTGCTTGATCCTCTTCATTAACATTTATGGTGGGAAGAAATGATAATTACATGTCTTCAATCCATTTCCATAAACACTGTTAAAAAAAAAATTAACCAATACATAAGACCATCCCCATATGAATGACACAGATATGAGTAAGAAAGGAAATCAGATAAGTTTAACAGAGATTAATGTGACTACACAGATAGAATGCTTCTAGAGATGCTAAACAAGGGCTATATGTTTTGTCTAGGAACACAACACAAAGAACTATGTTATTGATGATATGGTCATGGTATGACTCTAGAGAATTTTGTTTTATTTGTCAAGCTCTCTTAATCATTCCCAAACAGCATTTCTTCCCTGGCACATTAAGTTAGTGAAATGACTCACAGCAGCTGGATTCATCTTCATTTAAGTGGCAGTCAGGCACTCCATCACATAGCAGGAGGGATGGGATACACTCGTGGGTAGAGCACTGGAACTCCATTTTACCGCAGAGCTGAGGAGGAGGACCGAGAGAACAATCCATTTCATCCGATCCATCTACGCAGTCCTCCTGTCCATTGCATTTCCCTGAGAAAGGGACACACTGGAGTGTGTAGACACAAGAAAATTGATCAGCTTCACAAGCAGGTGGCTGTGTTGTGACAGGACCTGAAAAGAGAGCATGTCAAGTCATTTTTGGCATTAGGAGTGTTAAATCTCTGTCTAGTGTTGAAACATTGTAAGATATATTTATTCTTTATTAAACATAAAACATTTTGGTAATTTAAGTAAATTAATTTCCAATTAGGAATTATATGAACTCCGCAAAACATACAAACATGATTAGAGAAAATGCCTTATCTAAATCTCAGAAACAACATTCTTTTTTTTTCTTTATTGATTAAGGTATTACATATGTGTCCTTATCCCTCCATTGTCCCCCCACCCCTCACTCATACCCTCACCTCCCTGGTGTCTATGTCCATTGGTTAAGCTTATATGCATGCATACAAGTCCTTTGCTTGATCTCTCCCCCTTACCCCCACCCTCCCCTACCTTCCCTCTGAAGTTTGATGGTCTGATTGATGCTTCTCTGTCTCTGCTTTTGCTCATCAGTTTATGTTTTTCATTATATTCCACAAATGAGTGAGATTTATCTTTCTCTGACTGGCTTATTGCACTTAGCATAATGCTCTCCAGTTCCATCCATGCTGTTGCAAATGGTAAGAATTCCTTCTTTTTTTACCGCAGCATAGTATTCCATTGTGCAGATGTACCACAGTTATTCATATTCATATTCATATTCATATTCATATTCATATTCATATTCATATTCATATTTATACTAGAGGCCCGGTGCATGAAATTCGTGCACGGGGGTGTGTGTCCCTCAGCCCAGTCTGCACCCTCTCCAATCTGGGACCCCTCAAGGGATGTCTGACTGCCGTTTAGGCCTGATCCAGGTAGGATCGGGCCTAAACAGGCAGTTGGACATCCCTCTCACAATCCAGGACTGCTGGCTCCCAACTGCTCGCCTGCCTGCCTTCCTGATTGCCCCTAACCACTTCTGCCTGCCAGCCTGATCACCTCCTAACCACTTCCCTGCCAGCCTGATTGATGCCTAACTGCTCCCCTGCCAGCCTGTTTGCCCCTAATGGCCCTCCCCTGCAGGCCTGGTCCCTCCCAACTGCTCTCCCCTGCAGGCCTGGGTCCCCCCGAACTGCTCTCCCCTATAGGCCTGGTCACCCCTAACTGCCCTCCCCTGCAGGCCTTATTGCCCACAACTGCCCTCCCTTGCAGGCCTGGTCCCTCCCAACTGCCTTCCCTTGCTGGCCATCTTGTGGTGGCCATCTTGTGTCCACATGGGGGCAGGATCTTTGATCACATGGGGGCAGTCATCTTGTGTGTTGGAGTGATGGTCAATCTGCATATTACTCTTTTATTAGATAGGATAGAGGCCTGGTGCACAGGTGGGGGCCACCTGGTTTGCCCTGAAGGGTGTCCTGGATCAGGGTGAGGGTTCCCTTGGGGCATGGGGCGGCCTGGGCGAGGGGCCTGTGGTGGTTTGCAGGTTGGCCATGCCCCCCGGTGACCCAAGCGGAGGCCCTGGTATCTGGGGTTTATTTATCTTCTACAATTGAAACTTTGTAGCCTGGAATGGAGCCAAGCCTTCTGCTTGCTCTGTGGCGGCAGCCATTTCTATTGGGATTTATGTATCTTCTATAATTGAAACGTTGTAGCCTTAAGCGGAGGCCTGGGCCAGCCAGGGTGTGCAGAAAGCTTGGCTTCCTCCATCACCGGGGGCAACTGTAGCCTCCTGCTCTTTCCAGCTCTGTGGCTGCCGCCATTTCTGTTTGGGTTTATGTATCTTCTATCATTGAAACTTTGTAGCCTTGAGTGGAGGCCTGGGCCAGCAAGGGCAGGTGGAAAGCTTGGCTTCCTCCATCGCCGGGGAAACCCACGCCTCCCTCCTGCTCTCTGTGGCCATAGCCATCTTGGTTGGGTTTATTTGCATATACCCTCCTGATTGGCTGGTGGGCGTGGCTGGTGGGTGTGGCTGGTGGGCGTGGCTGGTGGGTGTAGCAGAGTGATGGTTAATTTGCATATTACTCTTTTATTAGATAGGATTTATATTTATATTTATATTTATATAAAACAATGGTCAATTAAAAGTTTCACTTCATTCATTATTTTTGTTGGATTAATCTCATATTTAAGGAAGGGCAGACATCTTTAATTTTATTTTTTTTCTAAAATATTTTATTCACTAAACATTTATCTTTTGAACTCACCAAAGGTTAAAAAAGTTAAATAAACATTTTTGCTTGCGATGAAAATTTAGAACCAACTTTTGTAGTACTCCTATTACTTAGCTAAGATCTTTTCTGGGGAAAAAACCAACAAACGGAAACAACACCACCATAAAACAAAACAAACAAACAAAAAATCATGAGGGAAGTAATTTTCTCTATTTCAAGACAAGCACAAATTTCTTATGCTTCTCAGACTATTTCAAATGTGTGTGTGTGTATGCACTCCTTTATATTTTTCCTTATATTAGATTAGAGGCCCAGTGCATAAAATTCGTGCACTGGGGGGTGTCCCTCAGCCCAGCCTGCACCCTCTCTGATCTGGGACCCCTCAAGGATGTCCAACTGCTGGTTTAAGCTCGATCCCGGCGATCTGGCCTAAACCGGCAGTCAGACATCCCTCTCACAATCTGGGATGGCTGGATCCCAACCACTCACCTGCCTGCCAGCCTGATCAACCCCTAACCACTCCCTTGCCAGCCTGATCAATGCCTAACTGCTCCCCTGCCAGCCCGATCGCCCCCAATTGCCCTCCTCTGCCGGCGCAATCACCCCCAACTGCTCTCCCCTGCTGGCCTGGTTGCCCCCAACTGCCCTTCCCTGCAGGGCTGGTTCCTCCCAACTGCCCTCCCCTGCCGGCCTGATCGTCCACAACTACCCTCCCCTATGGACCATCTTGTGCCAGCCATCTTTGACTACATGGGGATGGCCACCTTTGACCACATGGGGGCAGCCATCTTGTGCAACGGCATGAGGGTCAATTTTCATATTACATCTTTATTATATAGGCTATGCAAAAACAAAATTCTCTCTTTTATTTTGAGGTAGCAATGTCATCATATTTCAGAGCCATTTATATCAAAAGGTACTCACAACTCACTTATTCTAGACCCTTCTAAACAAAAAAGCTGAGGCACTTGTACTATCTGTAAAGGATTCTGTGTTGTACTGCGGATTCTGTCTTCCATCAAGATTAAGGTGTTAATTCTCACAACTGCCAGGAAATTACCAGATGACAACTCACAGATGAGTTCAGCTCCAGGAGCTTCCCTCTAAGTTGCACTGCCTCACAAGAACAGCTCCAGTCATTGACCAGTTAATTGTGGATAAGATGACCGAACCCATATGTCTCAATTTGGGACAACTGTGAGGGCCATTATAGCCCTAGAGTTCCCCATGGCAGCCACTGAGCCTCACTATTGCACCTGCAGCACAGCTCAACCCTCCCTCTGCCCAGTCCTGCTCCTTCACTTCACAAGGCCTGTTCCTGGGAGGGTTTCCAATAAACCTTCTACATGGAAATCTTTGCCTCAGAGTTCACTTCTCTGGGAACCCAAGCTAAGGTACTATCCAACCATCAAAATATATCTTGTCTGAAATTAAATCTCCATTGAATCACTTCTCAAACTTTCCACTGAAATATTTCTAATGTAAGAGAATATTAACTTGGACCCTTCTGGGAGTCTATGTATGCTCTTAGCCAGGAGCACTTCTCTGTAAGTTCAACATTTCTTTTAAGTCTCTTGTTTTATCTAGTGAAAGTTCTGCATGTAGATGTTTTTTAATATAAAAGTATAAAAGCTTCCTCCAGTTCTCATTTCAAATAAAATGATTACTCATGGAAGATGAACTATGTTTATCTTTTGAATTGAAAGTATTCTACTATATTCTCTCTTTGAGAAGTTAATAAATTTTTCTAAAAATTTAATATCAATGTATTTATATTTCAATGTCACCCTTGAAATTACCTAATTATTATAGGTCATGTCTTTTCATATAATTCTGTAAAAAATGAGTAAAATTAATTGTTTCCTGTTTTAAACTGAAAAATCTTAGCACCACCTTAAATGCGTATTACTAAGTGAGAATAGTCAATCTAAGAAGGATATATATTGTCTGATTTCATCTATATAACATTCTGGAAAAGGCAAAACTGTGGATAGAATAAAATGATCAATGGCTAGCAGGAGCTGAGGGGAAGGAAGAGTTGAGTACATAGAGCACAGAGGATTTTCAGAGCAGTGTCATTCTGTATGACATTGTAACAGTGGATACATGCCATGCCATAGACTGAATGTTTGTGTCTCCCCAGATTTCCTATGTTGAAACCTAATCCCCATGTCATGATATTTGGAGATGGCTCCTGGGAAGTGATTAGGTCATGAAGCCCTCATGAATGGATTAGGGACCTTGTAAAAGTGCCTGAAGACAGCTACCTTGCTCCTTTTGCCTCCTGAGGACTCAGCAAAAAGGCACTATCTATGAGGAAGCAGTTTTTTCTGGGCACCAAATCTGTCAGAAGCTTGATCCTGGACTTCCTAAGCCTCCAAAACTGTGAAAAATGAATAGTTGTTGTTTGTAAACCACTACATCTATGATATTCTGTTTCAAAGTCTGAACAGATTAGACATGCCATCACAAGTTTGTCAAAACCCATGGAATTTACAACACTAAGAGTGAAGCCTAATGTAAGCTATGAACTTTGCATGATAGTTATGTGTTAATATTGGCTCATCCATTGTAATAAATATACCACTGTAGTGGGGCATGCTGATTGTGAAAGAAGCTGTGAGTGGTGAGAGAGATGGGTATACGTGAACTCTCTGAAACCCCACTTAATTTTGCTTTAAAACAAAAACTTCTCTAAAAAATTATATACTTTATGTAAATTTTAGCACTAATATCCCCCAGAGCATATAATCTAGCTGCACTGCATGTTTTATGCTTTTCTTTTTGTAATTTTTATGTTCAGTGAGCTGCTTAGTCAGGTTGTTTAAAAGCCATGGAATTGAGTCCCAGACAGTGTGGCTCAGTGGTTGAGCATCAACCCATGAAACAGGAGGTTACGGTTTGATTCACAGTCAGGGAACATGCCGGGGTTCCAGGCTCCAACTCCAGTGGAGGATGTGCAGGAGGAAGCCAATTCATGATTCTCTTTCATCATTCATGTTTCTATCTCCCTCCCCACTCTCTTTCTCTATCTGAAATCAATAATTAAAAAATAACATATTTAAAAACAATGGAATTGAGATGCAAGGCCAGTGAATCCACAAGCAAATGATGCCAGATTAGTCCTAATCTTAATTAGCTTCCTTGAAAAATGCATGTTTTTATCAATTACATGAGAGAGTTATTCTGTGGGAGAGCATATAGCATGATAAGTACAAAACTAACCCCTACATCAGAAAAGCAAACTGAAATAGCACATTTAGTGCTGAGAGTGTCATTCATGTACCCCAAAGAGTACTCTCAGAATAGAAAGGAAGAGAGAGAAGGAATTAGGAAATGTTGGTGACCAGGACTGAAGGAGAGAAAAAAGGAGGAAATAAAGACACTCCAAGAAAATGCAGATTAATTTGACAAAATAATTCATTATTTTTAAGTTAAAGGTTTTTTACTGGTGTTAAGGCAACATTTCTCTGACTATATCTGATTAAGGATATTGTGTAGATCTGATTCTGGGGCAGGAAGAAGACACTGCTATGAAAGCTTAGTGCATTTACACACACACACACACGCACACACACACACACACACTCACACACACTCAGACCTTAATATATTATATCAGATTTAGGGGAATGTTTCTCAAATGGATCACAAGTCTAAAGTTTGTGGAGATCAACCATAAAGTATATCTCGTGTTGTAGTTTGCAATTGATTTACTCTTTATATTGGAGCTGCTTCAAGGCTGTACCAACAATAAAAGTATGCTGACTCCCTAGTATCTCACAAATATGCTTCTCCAGTGCAAAGCAAGGATGTGGATTTATAGCTATCATCTAAAAATTTTTTTAAGTCATCACTCTCTTGTCTATATTGCACCAGTCATATGACAAACACATGAGCATTAGCTCTCATGAGTTTCAACAGAAAATAGGTTAAGAAATCTGATTTAGAGTATAAGGGGTTTGTATTGCAAGTTAGTTTTGAGAACAGTGGTTCTGAAGCCAAAGGAAAATCCCACAATCAAAGCTATGCTAGGATCATCATGAAATGTCAGTTGTGTCACGGCAACAGCATCTTTACCCATTCTAGAGGTGTGACCTCACACTGTGTTTGGACATTCCAAGTCAGAGCTGGAAAATTTTTAACCTCCCTTTGAGAATGCAGTGACATATTCTTCAATAAATACTTCTTAAATTGATGAATAATAATTAATGGTTAAAATAGTTTTACTTTCTATGATTAATTAACATAAGGTAACAATAAATAAAGAATGCATTGACTATTTCCATTGATTTAATAAACCATAAAATAGTATACATCAGAAAAATAAAAACTATAAGACTCTTTAAAAATAACTTTCTAATATATGTGAATATAAATCTAATTTAGTAGCATCTATATTCATTTATATAGATGCTATGGTTTTTACCAATTGTTTTAGAAGGTTTATGAGATTTCACATAAAGCACTTTTGCAAACAAGGTTATATATAAATGTGTAAAAATAAATCTGCCTTTTGTTTTATAATAAATGTTAGGAGAGAGAAAAAGAAAATATTTTAGGAAAAAACCCACCTGAGATAAAAGGGTGTAGGAACTGGCATTATTAGCTAACTTTTACATTCTCCGGAACCAAAAAATTCCTCTGATTACCACATTCTATTCCATTTTGTGCTATGAAGCATGTTACAATTTCTGACATCCTGGTTATTTCTTTGTCTTCCTACAGAATGTTGAGTTTTATTGTTCACTTCATTTGGGCAGCAGTTGAAATATCTTTCTTAGAGCAATAAAAATTACTTCATACTGATAATTTGCAGTGAAATACAATGAAATGTTCTCATGAATTTCATATAAATCCAATACATGCCTAAATTGCCCGAAGATAACCTGGTGGATTTTTATCTTTATGATTAATATGTTTAGTGAAAGCAAAATGAATTGCTGGTGTTGAAAGGAAAAATAGTTTTAAAGAGGAGGAAATAAGCTCTTGCCAAATATTGCCATACTCAGTGATATAAATGGTAAATGCTCATTGTAAAATACATCAGTTATAAGTTGATAATTGTTTGTCTCTGGCAGATATTTTATTCACAAAAATGGAAAAATATCTCAAAAACCCATGAGGAAAAATATCATTTTTAAGCGCAATTCCTAAGAAATCCTAGTTTGAAGTTATTTTTTTAAAATATATTTTTATTGATTTTTTACAGAGAGGAAGGGAGAGGGATAGAGAGTTAGAAATATCGATGAGAGAGAAACATCAATCAGCTGCCTCCAGCACACGCCCTACTGGGGATGTGCCCGCAACCAAGGTACATGCCCTTGATCAGAATCGAACCTGGGACCCTTCAGTCTGCAGGCCGACGCTCTATCCACCA
The DNA here is from genome assembly GCF_963455305.1 of Plecotus auritus. NCBI lineage: Eukaryota > Metazoa > Chordata > Mammalia > Chiroptera > Vespertilionidae > Plecotus > Plecotus auritus. The sequence continues at coordinate 146,184,042 of NC_137770.1, forward strand.
AGCCAAACCGGTCAGGGCTGAAGTTATTTTTAATTATAATTTTATATTTATCTTTTCTTAAGTTTCTTTATAAAGAACAAAAATATTCATTAATTTTTTAATTTAAAAATTGTTATCTCTAGGTGGAGCTCTAAGAGAATCATTTTGATCTCCTTTAATCTCAATATCTGGTTAGTTTAAATATTCTTGGAAAGATGATAGTATGTGACCTCTGTTTGGACTAAAAACAACAGAAAAGTCTGGGACATATAGAGAAGTGTGGAGCATGTGGAGTAGATGAATCAGGAGGGCTTGTTGAGCTTGTCCGAAAGAGAAGAGTTAGAAGTTTGACAGAAGTGACAAAGCAAAGGCGGTCTAAAAGTTTCCAGAAGTTGAATCCAATACAGAAGCTGTCAAGCATCTAAGAACAAATGCCAAATAGAAAGTGATAATGATTTTCAAAGTAAATAGCTGCAGCTAGCCAAGGCTGAAAAGCTATAGTAACTTAAGGAGAGAGCTCACAGATTAAACATTTATGTGATATACATACAGGCACTTATATATGTATATATGTGCATTTGTGCAAATATTGTGTGTGTGTGCATCTTTGCATATGCACACATGCGTGTACACAGTTTCACCAGTGATAGAAAGGATGGAGGAGAGAGGCTGGGCAGTGGTGCTGGGCAACACAGGTGAGAAAAAACATGAGACTGCGGTGGAGGGGCGAGTACCTTATTACCAGAGTTCTTTTTCCCCCTCAGCACATACTGACAATGCAGACTTGAAAGAAACTCAAGAAAATACTTTCCGCACTAGGAAAAATAAGAGCTGAAGAAACGGAAGGTATTAAGAGGCCCCAAAAGAGTTATCCTTTCTACTCAACATCAATATCTGCCACGATTATAGAGAATTCCTTCCTAACTAAAAATAGTGATATCACTGCAAGTGACTGAAATTGTATAAATGAAGAATTTTCTGCCTTCACATAACACAAAATAATCTAAAACGTATGTGCATGGAGAAACATGAAATGCTAGGTTGCTGATCATTTCTTTCTTGTCATGAGCCCTGAAACCCAGAGAGACCCTCGTGGATTACATATTCGTTCCTATTTTATCATTTCCAGATGGTGCTATAGTTCTTGGTCTGACATATTTTTATTGGTGTGGCCTCTATTATATGCAATGGTGGACCAGGTTGTGTACTTGGACTAATTTAATGCTATTGTTCACTGATAGTTCGATTACATATTAACTACAACTTTATTTAATAGTTAAGAATTTCCTAAATGCTGAACTCTTGATTTCTAACTTTAAGGACAATATTATGAAATAAATTCCCCTTTTAATTCATGCTTCACATTGCATTTCCCAAAAGGAAGAATCCTGCTCAAAAAATGGTTCTTTAATGCCTTATACGTTTAACTCCACTATTCTTATGGGATTGAATGCCACTGTCCTGTTGGTATTCAATGTTCTGACACCTGATTTGACCTCACGTATGTTCTAAAACCTAAACCTGCAGAGGAAATAATGAACATTCCAGATACAGCAGTGTTATACTCTTTGCTGGCTGGGACGGGGTCAGGAAGGAGAATGTCATGTTAATCATGTGAGTGGAAAGGCTTCTCTTTACAGAAATTCTGAGTTGGTATTTAGGCACCAATCACTTCTTTGGTCTTTGTCTTTGTGTAGAAGGCTTAAGAAGAGAGTGGGAAGCTATCTCTCCATCACACACCATAAATAATATAAATTCAAGGAAATAGAAAAAGTTTTGGGCAATCTGTGAGGGAATATTGTTCAATTTCATGCATAATTTTGGAACACCTGCCTCAGGAATGTCAAAGGAGAGACACATGGCTTACTGAAGTGGGCAAAAGAGAACACTCAGGAGTCAACTACAATTCTATGGCGGTCTTTCAGAGACCTCCCGGCTGTAATGTCTTGACTATCTCTGTGATCCAAACAAACACAGAAAGTGGCTATGGTGCCATGTTTTCCAGTTAACAGGGCATTGGCACTAAAGACAGGGACACGCATGCTGCGTTTAATTTATTACTTTGGGGAAATATGTATGAGTAGCTTGGAGTGTTATATATGAATGTATCACTATTTTTAAAATCACATAGTTTTTGAGACTAATTCCTGCCTTGCTAATGAAATAATTAAAAATGATTATGTTGAAGTGTGTGTTGGGCTCTCTTGCCCTGTATGGAGTCCTACAGGAGGCATGCCTAACTAACCTCACATTAATTACATTACAATCAAAAAGAGCAGGAAGGGAAAAAAAAGCAAGACTATCTGGACTGGCTTCTTATTTGATTAATCATCTACTCCATCCTGCAGGCAAGACCCAGCCATGGGCCTGTCATTCTTTTGACAACCTCCTCTTTCCCCCCCCCCCCCCCCCCCACAAACCTGGTTATTTCTCTAGTTTCTTGTTTTCTATTTTAAGCAAGTTTATATTAGTGGAGATGGCAATTCATACTTGAAAACCCATTTACTTTTTGGTAAGCCAAGAAATGTTTTGTTTGTTTTCTATTTTCCCATTTCCAACTATTTTCACAGAGTAACCAGCATTTTCTGGGTAAAATGTTCTCACAGGCAAATAAGATGCTATCAGTAAAACTGGTCATTCTGTTGAAGTCATTTGTTTTTCAATTTAAAAAAAAAATATTTTCTTAAAACAGATTTTTTAGTAATGCAATGTCACATTCTTATTCTATTTCTTAGGTAATAAACACACAAATGTGTTTTCATAAAGTCTGGATGTTTTCCATATAACAACATATGTGTTCCAGGAAATCAGAAAACCCGTAATAAAAGTAGACTCTAATAGCCCAAGAGAACAAAACATGGCCAGATTCATCTTGGCTGTGAATAGCACCCAGAATCTTTCATACATACTTTGCCTGGTAAAACATTTGGCCTGTTGTGTATTTCTCAGTGAAAAAAAAAGTCAGCAAAGGTTAGAATAATTTCTAAAAATGACTAGGAATTTAAGAATTGGCTTTTGTTTCCATACAGTAGAGAAATTACTAAATTGCCACACCATGTTTTATTGTGTATATACATTATATTACATATATATCCAAGTATACATTGCATGTATATTTACATACTATTTATATACATAAACACATATATTGATTTGGGAAGTACCACTGTTCACATAAAAGCATTCAACTTTAAGACAGAGTGCTGGGACGGTAATTTATGGTTTGTCTTCGAAGTTCAGGTTCACTGTCAAATACAGGCTAACAGAATATGCTTCATACTGTTTTTTTCATGGTTGTCATTTGGATTTCCTTCCCTTAATTCAACAAGATTCCTTCCAAACTGATGATCAGCAGGAAACCAAGTATGAACCACTTCATAGTATAACAGGCAAGCTTCTTTCTCCCATAAGCCTGCTTGGTACTAGCTTTTAATGCTATTTTCTGGTTCTTGTTCCCTCTCCCCCTTTAAATCTAATACTCCTTCTAGGAGTTAAGAGGAATTATCCCATCCTTTGACAAACTGTGAGGACTTCGTGATCCATGATAATAGATTTAAAACCCAACAATATTCTATAAGCCAATAATAGGGAATTAGGATCTACTAACAATCACTTTCAACTTTTTGTACATTCATCACTATTCATTTTAAAATTAGGTCCATGAATCACTAATTAAATCAAAATTATAAAAGTGAACCATGCATTAAAACCACATTTTAAATAATTTATCTACAATTTCTATAACTTCTGATATAAAATGGATATCTACTCTTTATATCAGATGCTGACTTGAAATTTATATTTTTCTTAATCAACCTAAAAGTTAAAGATCTCTCATTCTCACTAAAATAGAAAAAACAAACAAACAAGATAATGACAATGGGGATTTTTCAATGTGGAGAAACTGAAAATGATTTAATACAAGCTACACATCACAAAATATCACATAAGGCATATTATAGGAGAACTGCAAACTTAAGGCTAAGATCTAGAACAGAGTTTGGCTTCTTGTGGGGAAGATGAAATATAATTTCATGAAGAAGGTGGCTTTTGTTCTGCCCTCAAAGGTAGAAAAGGCTTTTAACTAGAGGAGGTAAAGGGCAGGGTGCTCCCAGCCAGGAAGCTGTAAGACCGAAGTCATAGAGATAAGAGAATATGGGGCATAATTGAGAAAGGTAAGAGGTCCCATTTTAAGGGATCATTTTGCAGAGACATATAGGTATGGCAGGAGTTGTACTAAAGAATAAGAAACCTATTTGGTAAGCAATTGGAGCTTCTATGCATTTTATTCATAACCTGTATGAATGTGTATTTTTTAACTAGTTTCTCTTACATTTCCTCTCTCACCATTAGAGTATAGATAGTTTATTGTCACTGGTCAACTTTATAATTTGGTCCATATGTTGCAGAATATTCAGGTTTGATTATGATTTAAAAAGACAGAGAATAGCCTCACCCAGAGGTGGATAATGTGGAAATTAAACACAAAAGATTAACTGAGGAGACTGACATATAAATATATGACTTGGGCTTGGTCTATGGTGTGCTTCCAACAAGTTCTTTTAATTTTGAGGGAGTGACATGGGGACAGTTAGAGATTATTTAGAGTGATGACATGGGAGCAGATATCCCAGCTTCCAAGAAAATTATTTAAAGGCAGTGGAATTAGCCAGTTTTACCCTCTGTTTTAGTCAATTTTACTTGTTTCCCACTATCCTCTTTCAGATTCTCAGTTTTACATTTGATATTTAGAGCTATCCAGTATCCTTTCAATGAAGTTATTTTCTGCTTATTAGCCCAAGCCAGATTTTGTTGCTTGCATAAAAATTATTTTGGTTATTGTGGTGAATAAGAAAGATAGAAAGTTTACCTTTTCTGAAACTTACACTATAATAGAGACTAGGGGACTAATTTGGTACTTGTATATGACACATGTCAGTAAATTTGATAAATCAGTTATGTAGCTATTACAGAGATTCTTTTTTAAAAAAAATATATATATATTTTATTGATTTTTTACAGAGAGGAAGAGAGAGGGATAGAGAGCTAGAAACATCGATGAGAGAGAAACATCGATCAGCTGCCTCCTGCACACCTCCCACTGGGGATGTGCCCGCAACCAAGGTACATGTCCTTGACCGGAATCGAACCCGGGACCCTTCAGTCCGCAGGCCGATGCTCTATCCACTGAGCCAAACCAGTTTCGGCAATTACAGAGATTCTGATGAGCATTAAGAAGGACTTGAACTAGAGTTTGAGTCATAAAATAAAACTGAGTGGGGAGGAAAAGAAGGCAAATATCTATATGCAGCCTGAGGTTTGTAGTAAGGGAATAAAGGAGTAAAAAACAAACAAATAAAAACCCCCACACTGATTTTAAAGTGGATATTTATAAAACAAAAGGCACTGAAAATTTAATGACATGTCCTATGGTTATGCATAACCAAAAGGTTTCTCAGGAGTTTTTATCAACTCATACAAAAGATACAAATATCCTCATTATAGAATACTAGAGGCCCAGTGCACAAAATTTGCGCATGGGTGCCATCCCTAAGCCTGGCCAGAGATCGAAGCACGAGCATCTGGCATGGAAAGGTGGGTCCCAGCTGACCTCTGGGCCCTGGACACCACGTGGGCCCCCGGACCTCCAGCAAGCTCCCCTCTGCCTGAGTCACGACGCCCGAGTCTCCACAAGGAGATCCAGTGAGCATAGCTGGACACCTTGGGCCGGGGCACAGTGTGGGCCTCTGAGCCGCCCAGCAGTGCTGCACGGAAGCAGGGCAGGCAGCGTGCTCTCTCCCAGCCAGCCTTGCAGACCAGCTCCTGTGCGAACCCAAGGGAAGCCTGACCAGGCCCTGCGGTCCTGGCAGCTGCGGCCCAGCTCACCCAGAAGAGGCCACACAGGTGCAAGGTGGGCTCCTCAGGGGTGCTCAGCACCTGAACATGGGCTTCCCTGGTGTGCAAGCCCTGGAATCCCAGGGGAGGGTAGCAGGGGGAGTGAGAGTGAGCTTGGCCAATACCCCACATTCTCACCACACCTCCATCCCCTCAACCCCTGCCCCCAGGTAGCTGGTGAGAGGTTGCAGCATGTCACTGATGCTCACCATGTTTCGCTCTGCCCCTGGTAATCAGCACATGTCATAGTGAGTGGTCAAACGACCACCCGAGGGGACAATTTGCATGTTGGTCTTTTATTATATAGGACTAGAGGCCCAGTGCATGAAATTCGTGCATGGGTGAGGTTCCCCTCAGCCCGGCCTGTACCCTCTCACAATCTGGGACCACTGGCTCCTAACTGCTCACCTGCCTGCCTGCCTGATTGCCCCTAACTGCCCCCTCTGCCAGCTTGATCACCCCAAATGCTCCCCCCTGCCACCCTGGTCACCCCATGCAGCCTTCTGTTGAGTCATTTGGTTGTCCCTCACTAACCCCCCTGCTGACCTGGTTGCCCCATGCAGCCTGCTGTTGAGTTGTTTGGTCATCCCTCACTAACCCCCCTTGCTGGCCTGGTCACCCCAGGCAGCCTGCTGGTCATTACTATTACTGTGACAGCATCCTGGACAATTTGCATATTCCTCTATTATTAGATAGATGTTTCATTAGCAATATTCTTGACTCACAATGCTAAGTAAATGTGCACCATTCTCTGTGTTGAACACCATTAGAGTATAGATAGAGAGTATATTGTTGCTGGTCAACTTTATAATTCAGTTCCTATGCTGCAGAATATGTACAGCATCAGTTTTCATTCAACTGTCTAGCTGGGAGGAGGTAGCACCACTGCCCTGGAGTCCACTCCTCTGACCCTGTGTGTGCTGCAGCCTGTGGTACGACTGTGTGCATCTCTTCCTAATCCCACCTCCCGTGATGTCACACTGGTAACCTGCAATCAATCATGCTAGGAGTATTTACACCCAGAAAATAGGCAAGTTTACAAATCAGGGCTCCTTTCTTAAAAGAAATAAAAGCAGATTACCAGCAAACCACTAACTATTTCTCAGAATATTCAACGATGTCTCAAGAAACTACTTTTGGATGATACCTCTAAATGAAATGAAATCATCTTAGAACACAGATCTTAGAGCTGACAGAGTTTCAAATACACTTCATATTGCTTTAAACTTTCAGGTATGCATCATTATCATAATATCTCATTAGATTTTGAACTCCTGGAGAACTGGTGATACAATTATATTCATATCTGCCCTTCCAATCTAAATTCAGGGCAACACACAGATTCTCAACAAACACTGACTCAATGAAAGGCTGGCTTACTCAAGTTTACAGACACACCAAGTATTGAGAACTCTTCTGCATCTAATTGCAATAACATTTCTACTTGTACCTGTTGGCCCTAACCCCTAGACCACATGCGGCTTGCGAGCCACGGTTTGCCGCTCTGTTGACTAATGAGTTTGCCGACCATTGCCCTATACCCCTTTTAATGTCCTTCTCCTTCTCTTTGGACTCTGTCCCTTTCTGTGTCATTCTCTGGTTCCCTTCTGCTGTCATGATCCTTTGCAACAAATCTAGTCCATATAATCATAAAATGGCAAAGCTGGAAGAGACTAAGAGATGTCTAATTTCCTCAATGACAAAACATGGTTTAAAGATTTAAAATGGTTTTCTTAAAATTATACGAGTATTTAGTGGCACAGTCATGATTTAGACTCATGTCTTCAAAAGTTTACTCTAGTTGTCATCTTTGTAGCACTCAAAATAGTCACAGAATCTGTTGGATGATTCACTAATATCTTCTTTCTCTCTCTAAACAGGGGCTTGAGAAGTAGCCTGGAAGGAGAGTACATTGATGGTATTAAAGAGAGGTACCATATGAATTCAGTTGGCAATAACTTTTCTTTATTCATCTATCCATTTAACATATTTATTTGTCTATTCACAGCATATTTATTGAATATCTACTATAAAATAGGAACTCTTCTGGGCTTGTGGAATTCATAATTGAAGATAATATAAATGATGATGATGATGGTGGTGATAATGATCATGATGAAAACAGACAAACATCTCAACCTCTAAATAATTTGTATTCAAGAGAATACAACTGTCCTGGAAATGTTCCAGAGTTACACTTGCTGTTCAAGTTCAGGGATGTGAAAAGAGAAGGAGAATCTCTGTTCAAGAATGAAGTTGTCCTTTAATAGTGATAATATAAATAAGGAGAATCTGTGGCTGCCTATTCCTCTTGAATTTCTAATGAATATTATACTTTATTTTGTTTGTCACCTTGTTAGTTGCTATCATTTTATATATACCATGTTAAGATTAAATCTAAAAAAGGTGCCCTACAATAATATTTCTTTTCTTTGGAATTTGCATTCCTCCCTGAAAATATATTTTCTTTAGATTAAACACATAAGAGCAAATTTGTTATTTACTGTGTATTAGGTAATGGAGCATCAGACTCAGCACTTTTCTACCAGGAATGTTTTCAGTGTAAGATGAGATGTCTTAAATTGCTTAAGAATTATTGTTAGGTTTTTCCAAATGATTATTTAATTGCCTGAAATAGTTCATGAAATTCTTTTAGACAAAACACATTTCCTAAATCTTGACAATAATCATTTCATGGATAAGGAAAATCAGGTCAGATGTGGTAAGGGGTTTAATGAAGGTTTGAACCTAGTTCTTGATGACAAAGTAGATCTCAATGTTGCCACTCGTGTTAGTTTCCTAGGGCTGCTATAACTAAGTACCACCGACTGGGTGCTTAAAGCAGCAGAAATTTATTCTCTCACAGTTCTGCAGGCCAGAGTCTGAATTCAAGGTGTTGGCACAGTTGTGCTCTCTCTGCTGGCTCTCTATGAGAACCCAGCCCATTCCTTTCTCTTGGCTTCCTGTTTTTCTGGAAATCCTTGTCATCCCTGGACTCATATAAGTATCAGTTCAATCTCTGCCTCTTTCACCACATGGTATTCTCCCCTCGCGTCTCCCTGTTTCCTTGTCCCTTCTCCTCTACTTATAGGGATGCCAGTCATATTGTATTAAGGCCAACCCTGCTCCAGTATGATCTCATCTTAACTTACATCTTAATCATATTTGCAAAGACCTTATTTCCACATTCTAAGGTTCCAGGAAGGACATGGATCCCAAGGCCACACTATTCAACCCAGTACCCCAGTAAACTCCGGTGCTGAGATCATCTGCCTCCTAACTATCACCGCCCGCCCCTCCCCACCCCCCCCCCCACACACACACACCTGGCTCCAATTGTATGTACTGGTATCTGCCTATTTATTAGACTCCTGACCAAATTATGTAGAAATATATCATATCTTTAAGCATCTTATAATTTCTCTGCCATTGTTGTTTCGAATACTTTAAAACATCTTATATATCCTATGAGCTCTGCAAAATGTTTCTTCATCCTGGAAAAAAAAATGTGACCCTCTTTGTTTCAAATTATAGGAGAAAATAGCACACATTTCCTACCCTTGGACACTCACATGGCCAAAGAAAACAGACTGTGAAAATAAATACATTTCTCTGCTGACTCAGAATTGCTAGAGATGTTTTATTGCATGGAGAATGCCTCCATTTAGAAAATGTCCTGGGAAACTGAAAGTAATTAAAGGGAGAGTGGAGAAGTAATAATGCAGAAAGCAAAGATTCTTCAGGGTGGTGGAGGGGCTGCTGCTATAGGAGAATCTTCTAAATGGGAAGAAAACTACGTGTAACTAGTGGTGACAATTGCTGTCTATTCCTGTATTAATGGGAGAGTGCATATTTTTGGAGTGGAAACAGGCGGGTAGATAAAACTTTAAAAAAACCTAGTATGAGGTTGAAAGGAAGTTGAGGGCTATTTTTAACCTTAGGATGTTAATTTGGACATGAGAAAAAAGCTGGTATGTTAAATGTAAAAATCTGGATGTCATATTATAAGATCTGAAAAAAATAACCTAAGTTAATTTAGCTACTTTAGTTCATTTGAATCTAGATGGAATCTAAGGAAAGATGGAAAAAGCAAGCAGGTTTGATAGTATAGATGGTTTCACCTTCTCTGAGGGCTGAATGAAGAACACACATAAATGAATACAGGAAAAAAAATTTATTTAAACTTCTTTCTCTTCCTTTGTTTCATAAACATTCATAGTAGCAGATCCTATACTATCAGAATTTTTGTGTCCTTTTTACAACAATATTTTACAGGAAAGCTATGTCCCATTCTGGGCATTCTTATTCAACAAAAAAGAAAATTTGTGCAAGCATATTATCAAAATTTGATCAATTTGAATTTTATATGAAAATAATGCTTCCTTTATCCAGCATTACTAGGAAATGAAATTTTCCTGGCTAAGTACTAACACTTAAAGATCATTTATTTTTAATCCTCACCTGAGGACATGCTTTTATTGATTTTAGAAAGAGAGGAAGAGAGAGCGAGTGAGAGAAAAACATTGATGAGAAAGTGAAACATCAATACATGGATCAATTGCCTCCCGCACGCTCCCTGACCCAGGGTAGAACCTGCAACCCTAACTGGGAATTGAACTGCCACCTTTAGCTGTAAGAGAGGAAGCTCTAACCAACTGAGCCACACTGGCCAGTGATAAAGAGTGTTGTTATCCAAGCTTACTGAGACATATGTGTGTGTGTGTGTGTGTGTGTGTGTGTATTTTTCCTTCTTAAAAAGCCTTTAAAAAATCTGTAAAGGAGCATGACATCAAAATGATGGTTAAATAGATGGTCCCTGGCTCACATACCCCACCGCCTCCCCACAAACAATACTCTGGCAGCCATCCATGGACAAACTGTCTTTGCTGGAGCTTTAAGAATCAGGTAGGAAGTTATGACCCCCAATGTGGAGCCCAGGACCAGGAGAGCCACTTTGAGAATGCAGGCCCACACCCTGGTGGTGGGCTCATTGAATTCAGTCCTGGCTACAGACTAAAAGTAGCCCTGTCCCCCTGCTTAGCTGAAATTTTGCACCAGTTCCATCTTCCAAGGGATCTGGGAGGAGCCATCCCTGTCTGTGCCCTTAGTAATAGGCCACTGGCCTTGGACTCAACTGTGGATCCTAAAGCAGTCCTGCGACCTGGCTCCAGTCCTAGACCACCCCTTCTACGGTAGTCTAGAGTCATTCCTGCCCATGCAGGGACCAGCAACACTTGTTTGTGCCCCTGGGAAGCAGGACTGTCAACATTAGTCCTGGCTGTGGACCCTGAAGCTATCCTGTGATTCAGTTCCAACCCTGCTCTGCTGTGGTCCAGGGGCAATCGTGCTCACACAGAATCTGGCAGGAGACATGCCCATCTGTGCCCCTGGGAATAGGCCAACTGACCTAAACCTAACTATGGTTCCAGAGGCAGACTTGTGACCTGTCTTGAGTCCTGCTATACCATGGTGAGAAGGCAGAGCTGCCCACCCAAGGACCTGGCGAGAGCCATATCCACCAGCTCGCCCAGTAACAGACCTATTGCTCTTGGACAAGACAGCAGATCTACAAGCAGCCCTGTGACCCAGCTATAACCCTGCTCTATGATAGTCATAGAGGCAGTCCTGCATGCCCAGGGATAGAGTGGGAGCCACCCATGTGTACATCTCCGGTAACAGGTCTGCCATCCGCAGGCTTGATCACAGACCCAGAAGAGATCCCATGACCTGGCTCCAGTTCTGCTGGACTGTGGTTCTGGAGGCAGTCTCATCCACTTGGGCCTCCAACAGGAGCTGTGCACTCCCATATCCCTGGCAACAGGCCTGCCAACCTTGTTCCCATCTGTGGACTAGTAGCAGCCATGTGATTCATCTCAAGCCCCACTAAATTGTGTTCTAAATGTCCTAGGTCTTGTGAAAGAGACAAGCTCCTCTCGGTCTTGAGGAGCTCAAAATTAGAGGGAAATTGTGTGTGTGTGTGTGTGTGTGTGTGTGTGTGTGTGTGACAGGAGCCAAAAGTGAAAGAAAAGAAACTGAAGCTATAGAATAAAGGACAGAGAAGACTTTTATGGGAGAAGTTGAGAACAGAAATGATCAAGAAGAGATATTTACTCTTGGAAAAATGGAGGTGTTTTTTTCCTGAGACAAATGGTGACAAAAAAAAAATTTGGTTGTAGATATAGGTATATTTGGAGATGAAAAGATAAAATTAAAGGTATTTGTTATAAAATGGCTCTAAATTCGACTAGAAGCCTGGTGCACGAGATTTGTACACTTGGGGTGGGTCTCTCAGCCCAGCCTGCACCCTATTGCAGTCCCAAAAGCCCTCGGGGATTGTCCAATTGACGGCTTAGGCCCTCTCCCCGTCAGTCGGACATCCTTAGCACTGCCACGGAGGCAGGAAAGACTTCCGCCACCACTGCGGAATTTGCCAGCCATGAGCCCGGCTTCTGGCTGAGCGGCGCTCCCCCTGCAGGAGTGCACTGACCACCAGGGGCAGCTCCTGCATTGAGCGTCTGCCCTCTGGTGGTCAGTGCGTGTCATAGAGACCAGTTGTTCCGCAGTTTGGTTGAATCGCATATTAGCCTTTAATTATATAGGATTCAAAGGATATAAAAACATTGACAGAATGAAGAAAGTCCAAGGGAGAAGTTGGAGGATTTGAGAATTGCTGCAGAAAAACAGTGCCAGGAATGGGAAACACATGTATCTGGGATCCTTGAAGGCCCAGCTAAGGGTCCAAAATTTCTAGTTGTCCCAGTGAGCAGGAGCATCAGCAGTTTGGAAAATACAAATGGTCATAGCAATTCAATTTTAAAGATTGATAAAGTCATTATGACCAAACATGAGCTGGATACTTGTAACTATTCTACAGGGATGGTCTGATAAATACTTGCAATGTGCTTATCAGAGTTCTTGGCACATAATTAGGACCCATATTTATATTAAAATGAAAGAATCCTATATAATAAAAGGGTAATATACAAATTGACCAAACAGCAGAATGACCTGTTGCTATGACGCGCACTGACCACCAGGGGCAGACACTCAACGCAGGAGCTGGCTCCAGCCCACAGGTCTCAATTGCCCGATTGTAGGCCCCAATCGCCTGATTGGGGCCTACCGGTCAACCTCTCAGTCCCTTCCCCGGCCAGCAGGCTCCAATCACCTGATGGGAAATGGGAAACGAGGGGTGGGTGGCGGCGGACGTGGGCAGCATCAGGCTAAGGTCCCCGCCCCACCGGTCGCCCCACACATAGAGGGCGACTGGCATCAGGGGATAAGGCCGGTGAGCAGGCAGGAATGGCCAACCTCTCAGTCCCTCCCCCCAGCCGGTAGGCTCCGATCACTGGATGGCAAATGGGGAACCAGGGGTGGGTGGCAGTGGGGGGCAGAGCCAGCTGCCAGCAGCAAGGGAAGATGGCCCTGATCACAGGCCAGGCACAAATTGTGTGCGCCGGGCCTCTAGTAGGACATAATAGAATTCAAAGTGCTGATTTAGAATGGAATTGTGGTGTTTGATAATTACATCTGAGATTACTAGGAAAAAAGTATAAAGAGGGTGTTTTATAAAAAGCACATAAAGCATTGAGGATCTAGAATTTTTTTCATGTTATTTACTAGAGGCCAGATGCATGAAAATTCCTGCACTGGAGGGGTGTCCCTCAGCCCAGCCTGTCCCCTCTCACAGTCCAGGAGCCCTCAGGGGCAGAAGGTGACCCAGCAATCAGGGGAAGGCAATGCCCCCATCACACCTCTGCTGCTGCTGCTGCCGGCAGCACAAGCCTTGGCTGGCCCTGGTTACCTGAGCCTCAGGCGGCCCTGGGCAGCTGGACAGCCACCATCCAAGGCTTGCCTACACCTCGGGCCAGCCCTGGGTGGCTGGGCAGCCATCATCGGTGGCTTGCCTGCACCTTGGGCCGGCCCTGTGCAGCTGAAGGGGACTCTGGAGGCAGTATCGTGGAGTGGTTGGACCCACCTGGGGGCGGACCCAGCTGGGCTGCATGCCTGCTGCCCCGGAGGGGCTAAGGGGACTGGGCACCGCCATCTTGTGGTTGTGGGCGCTGCCATCTTTGAGGGTGTGGCAGTCAATTATCATATTCCCTCCTTATTGGCTGTGAGCGCCACCATCTTCGTGAGGGTGTGATGATCAATTAGCATATTCCCTCTTTATTAGATAGGATGTTGGAAAAGAGGTTTAGGAGGAGTAATCAAGAGGAAGAGAACATAAGAATTAGATGAAAATTTCAACCTGGATTTTCAGAGCCTGTTATAAGGTCCAGAAAGTAACTGTGAGATTTGGTTAATGAGGAAAAATATTTATGAAGGTGACTAGCACTGAAGGTCAGTGTTTTATACAAGCTCAATCACCTGGAAGTTGAGATTGTCCAGAATTTAGGATCCAAATTAAAATCATAAAAAAGATAAGAACCCCGATGTGTGACTAGAAGAATAAAATTTTGGAAGAGGCATCAAGTAGGAAAAAGACAATGACCCTATTGTCAAGCATTAAAATTTTTAAGACTAAATTTAAAAGAGAATAAATTGCCACTTAAGGAAAACATCTTAAGTAGGAGAAAGTCAGATTTCAGTTAAGGGGATTTTTTTTTTTTAAAGAGTCAGTGACAGGACTTTTGTTTTCTTTATGCAATAGAATAAGAATTCTAGATTGTAGAGAAGAAACAGGAAAATGGAAAAAGCCTACGGAAAGGTAAAAGTTGACATGGATGAAAAGACAGTCTGAAATATGATAGGTGACCAGAGGGATCTTTACCTTGTGCAGTTACTGCAAACCTACGTAAGAAAGTAGACAATAAAGCTATATTAATGAAACCAAATTTCTGCCATGCTTTTAAAAGAACTTTAGTCAAAGTTATTTTGTTGTCCAGATGACATGAAAATTCCATAGTGAAGCGTCATGGGCAGAAAAATCTTTACCTCCTACAATACAGACTGCTCTTTGTTCAGTATATAAGTAGGATGGAACCTGGAAAGAAATGCTATTCCTCAGAATTACCAATTCTTCTGCATTTAGATATTAAAAACAATGCACGCATATCCCATTTTCTGAAGGAATCACTTACCTCCAAATACACATTCTGGGGTAAAGGAGATGTCATCAAGGGCAATAAAGATGTGTTCATTACCACTCAAATCAGCTTCAAATGCCACCTTAAATGGACTGTTACTGGAGAGATGTACATATCCGTACACCCAACCGGTTCTTTTATTGCCAATCACTGACCACACCAGGATATTTAGTCCAGATTCCTCAATGATATACACCTATGGGTGGGGGAAAACAGAGAAAAAGCAGCTCTTTATGGTTTGGATATTAGAAATATATATACTTGGGTATCTTCTACCCAAGGCAGTATAATCTTTTCAATGTGAATAGAAACTACTTTTGACTTGTTTTGGCTTGTTTCCATGGTGTTTAAGAAAGAAGGAAGCCTGGAGAGTACTCTAAACTGACTTGATGTTTTCAGGTTTTTTAGATGTTGGCTAGTTTTATTTCTGTGCAGTGTACCCAGTCAGGTGCTACAGCTTAAAATAGGATTAGTCCCTCCCTTTAATGGGCCATGTGATAAACCCATTTCCTCAACTATGGCCTGGTGGTTCAAAGGGCAAACTTTGAAGCAGACTGCCCCACTTGAATCCTGTAGAGAGCGCCTGGGAAGGCACATGGGCATTCCTTTAAATTGTCAGCTGAACTCAAGGCAACAGGCAAAGCCCCGCCCTGGGAACACACTTTGCCAAAAAGGCAAGGGTGTTATCAGCCTGACCTTCATTTCGGCGCATGTGTCTGGTAGTGAGTTTTGATATGTAAATCCAGTCAAGCACCAGGAATGCTGGGGCCTACTCAGGAATGCAAATAATCTCCATTGTCTTGACTTTTGGTGAAACTTCCTGGTATGTGGGGGTATAAAATATACACGCTGCATCGGCTATGGGTCACTGTTTCTCCCTCAGAAGAGGACAGTGGTCCCACCCGGTCCCAGCTTTTTCCTTCCATTTTGTGTCCTGTCTCTTTCTTTCTTTTATTTCTCAATCCCCAGCTCCTCTACTCAGGAACTGGAGCCGCTCTCTAGCCGCGCTGGACGCGGAAAAGAGAGAAAATAGTTACAGAATCCTGGTTCCGCTCTTCATTGGGCATCCAAGTTCTTAATGAAAGAATGGAGTCTGGCAGTGTGACAGCTCAGTACCTTGACTATAATATTTTCTATATGTACATACTATGGTTATAAGGTGAGCACAATATGTTACATTGTCTTTTGTTAATTAAATCTTTGGTTTTGTCATATTAATTTCTGTGTATCAAATTGGACATGGTAAAAACTATAACATTTTTAAGCATCTAAAAAGCTGGAGGTGCTATACAACTAGAATCTCTCATTGCTAAGGAGAAATCCATGTCTAACTAAGGTTGTATCACTGAAGAAAAAGAAAACCCTCACAGTAAGTGACTATGAGAGTTTTCAAGTAATTTCAGAAACTAATGTCAGAAAATATTTAATATTTTGACAGAAAATCTTCCTGAATTAATTAACATCAATATTCAAGATGTTCTAAAGTTCAAGGACTAATAAAGTTCAGGATTCAACAAAAAAGAAATGAAATAGAAATACAGTTAGTTTTGAAACCAACTCTTGTGCCAATTTTTAATCATTTTAAAACAAAAACCTGTCATTTATAGCTCTCTTTACCAAAAATTCTGTGCTTAAACAACAAAAAATGTAAAGCTCCAAAGTTATTTTCCTTTTTTTTACTGAATTTAATAGTGATCAGTTCCCCGGATGATCAGTAATGTACTTGAGCAATCCCTTATACTACTCTTGCTTTTATAGAAAAACAAGACCCAGAGAAAACACATAGATAGTAATTTTCTTGCATTGCAATAGTCTTGTTTGTGCAATGACATTCCCTTTTATTAAGTAATCTTACTTTCTCACTTTTTTCTTAGTGTCAAAATTTATCCTATAAAAATCTATCCAAAACGTATACTAACACAAGAAGATGATAAGACCATTCATCCTGCTGCTTAAGATATTATATTGACACTAGAGGCCCAGGGCACGAAATTCATGCATGGGGATGGGGGTCCCTCAGCCCAGCCTGCACCTTCCCCAATCTGGGACCCCTCAAGTGATGTCCCGACTGCCCGTTTAGGCCCGATTCCGGTAGGATAGGCACTAAACAGGCAGTCGGGACATCCCGCTCACAATTCAGGACTGCTGGCTCCCAACTGCTCGCCTGCCTGCCTTCCTGATTACCCCTAACTGCTTCTGCCTGCCAGCCTGATCACCCCCTAAACCAGGGGTGGGCAAACTTTATGACTCGAGGGCCACAATGGGTTCTTAAACTGGACCAGAGGGCCAGAACAAAAGCATGGATGGAGTGTTTGTGTGACCTAATATAAATTCAAAGTAAAGGAGCGGAGGGGAAAGCAAGAGAACCCTCAGCTCTTTCGGCTCCACAGGCCAGATAGAACAGCTGAACGGGCCGGATCCGGCCCACGGGACGTAGTTTGCCCACGGCTGCCCTAACCACACCCATGCCAGCCTGATTGATGTCCAACTGCTCCCCTGCCATCCTGTTTGCCCCCAACTTCCCTCCTCTGCCAGCCTGGTCACCCCTAACTGCCCTCCACTGCTGGCCTGATGGCCCCCAACTGCCCTCCCTTGCAGGCCTGGTCCCTCCTAACTGCCATCCCCTGCTGGCCATCTTGTGGTGGCCATCTCGTGTCCACATAGGGGCAGGATCTTTGAATACATGGGGGCAGCCATCTTGTGTGTTGGAGTGATGGTCAATCTGCATATTACTCTTTTATTAGATAGGATAGAGGCCTAGTGCACAAGTGGAGGCCAGCTGGTTTGCCCTGAAGGGTGTCCCGGATCAGGGTGGGGGTTCCCTTGGGGCATGGGACGGCCTGGGCGAGGGGCCTGTGGTGGTTTGCAGGTTGGCTACACCCCCCAGCGACCCAAGTGGAGGTCCTGGTATCTGGGGTTTATTTATCTTCTACAATTGAAACTTTGTAGCCTGGAGTGGAGCCAAGCCTTCTGCTTGCTCTGTGGAGGCAGCCATTTCTGTTGGGATTTATGTATCTTCTATAATTGAAACTTTGTAGCATTGAGTGGAGGCCTGGGCCTGCAAGGGCAGGTGGAAAGCTTGGCTTCCTCCATCGCCAGGGAAACCCAAGCCTCCCTCCTGCTCTCTGTGGCTGCAGCCATCTTGGTTGGGTTTATTTGCATATTCCCTCCTGATTGGCTGGTGGGCATGGCTGCTGGGCATGGCTGGTGGGTGTAGTGGAGTGATGGTTAATTTGCATATTACTCTTTTATTAGATAGGATTCTAGAAATACTACCAAGAATTGTCAAATATTCCAGACCTGGAAATCAAGCATGTTGTCAATGTTTACCACTATAAAAAATTTGAAGTCAAACCAGAAACTCAACTGTTAATGGACATTAAACAAAACAGTAAAAATAAATCAAGGCGGGGGGGGGGGGCGTGCGGAGGTTAAACTGAAGAAAAATAGAAAGCTTGCACAGTTTGAAACCTGAAAAGTGAGATTTTAAAACCAACATTTTGAAAAAGCAGATATTTCTTAAGCAAAAATCACTTTATATATTGATGTTTCAATAAATGAAATATGCTGTCTCAACATGAAAGGAATTTGAGTCAGTTATCTGTTTCCAGTCTCACACATAAGAAAACATTCATCCCAAAGACTCTTCAGCTCCAGGATTTGGTGGATACATAGTTGTCACATTTATGCAAATTTCCCACACCCCCTTTTTTTTTTTTTAATAAATCTTTATTCAGATTATTACAATTGTTTCTCCTTTTTCCCCCCAAAAGCTCCCCTCCACCCAGTTCCCACCCCACCTTCTGCCCTTACCTCCCCCCCCACTGTCCTCATCCATAGGTGTATGATTTTTGTCCAGTCTCTTCATGAACCCTCCATACCCCTTTCCCCCTGAGAATTATCAGTCCACTCCATTTCTATGCCCCTGATTCTATTATATTCACCAGATTATTCTGTTCCTCAGGTTTTTAATTCACTTGATTTTTAGGTTCACTTGTTGGTAGATATGTATTTGTTGTTCATAATTTTTCTCTTTACTTTTTTCTTCTTCCTCTTCTTTAAGAATACCTTTCAGCATTTCATATAATACTGGTTTGGTGGTGATGAACTCCTTTAGCTTTTTCTTATCTGTGAAGCTCTTTATCTGCCCTTCAATTCTGAATGATAGCTTTGCTGGGTAGAGTAATCTTGGTTGTAGGTTCTTGCTATTCATCACATTGAAAATTTCTTGCCACTCCCGTCTGGCCTGCATAGTTTCTGTTGATAAATCAGCTGACAATCCTATGGGTGCTCCCTTGTAGGTAACTAACTGTTTTTCTCTTGCTGCTTTTAATATTCTCTCTTTGTCTTTTGCTCTTGGCATTTTAATTATGATGTGTCTTGGTGTGGTCCTCTTTGGGTTCCTTTTGTTTGGGGTTCTGTGTGCTTCCTGGACTTGTAAGTCTATTTCTTTCACCAGGTGGGGGAAGTTTTCTGTCATTATTTCTTCAAATAGGTTTTCAGTATCTTGCTCTCTGTCTTCTTCTGGCACCCCCATAATTCTGATGTTGGTACGTTTGAAGTTGTCCCAGAGTCTTCTTACACTATCTTCAACTTTTTGGATTTTTTTTTTTTGCTTTTTGCTTTTTTGGTTGAGTGTTTTTTGCTTCTTTGTATTTCAATTCTTTGACTTGATTCTTATGTTCCTCTAGTCTGTTGTTGGGTCTCTGTATAATATTTTTTATTTCAGTCAGTGTATGTTTAATTTCTAGTTGGTCCTTTTTCATATCTTCGAGGGTCTCGTTATATTTATCGGCCTTTTCTAGGATATTCTTGAAAAGCCTTATAACCGTGGTTTTGAATTCTATATCCAGTCGTTTGTTTTCCTCCGTTTCTTTCGTTTGTGATCTGTTTCTTTGACGCCGCATTTTCACTGCTTCCCTGAGTTGGTAGGGTAAATTTGTGTGCTAGGTTTCCTATATGGCCCAGTGGGTCGGCCTCCCCAGTTAACCTGAGGTGGATACTCTTGGTGCACTCCTTTGTGGACTGTGTGTACAGCCTTGTTGTAGTTAAATCTTGATTGTTGTTGGTATCACTGGGAGGAATTGACCTTCAGGCCAGTTGGCTGTAAGGATCAGCTGCGTCTATGCTGGGAGAAGTTCAGTGCTGGAGACAGCCTTATAGGATTAGACTTGCCAAATTGCAATAGCCTCTGTGCTCGGCTTGGATGGGGTGGAGTCTCAGGGCGGAGCAGACAGTCTTGGCTTCCCGTCAGCCTTGCTCTTGCGCGCATGAGCAGACCTCTGCCTTCCCGGCTCCCTAGTCTCCGCCCGAGAGTCCAGACTCCCCCCACAAGAGCGTGGGTCCCCAGGGGCTCGCCTGGAACCGGGGTTCAGTGCAGTCAGAACTGGGGCCCAGTGCATTCAGGAGCCTCCGACTCCCTTCCACTAGGGAAAGCCTGTGGCAACCTCCGCAGCCTTTGTGCGCACTGGCATGCGCGCGCCTTCAGTCCTCCGCCTTCCCGGCTCCAGAGTCTCCACCCGAGAGTCCAGATTCCCCCCACAAGAGCGTAGGTCCTCAGGGGCTCGCCTGGAACTGGGGTTCAGTGCAGTCAGAACTGGGGCTCAGTGCGGTCAAGAGCCTCTGACTCCCTTCTGCTAGGGAAAGCCTGTGGCAACCTCCGCAGCCTTTGTGCGCACTGGCACGCCGCGCCTTCAGACTTCTGCCTTCCTGGCTCCCGAGTCTCCGCCTGAGAGTCCAGACTCCCCCCCCCCCCCAGTAAGAGCGTGGGTCCCCAGGGGCTCACCCGGAACTGGGGTTCAGTGCAGTCAGAACTGGGGTTCAGTGCGGTCGGGGGCTTCCTTCCCCCTTCCGCCAGAGAAAGTCAGCCAGGCTCTCAGCCGCCCTTCCTCTCTGCGCGTACAAAGCCCCTTTGCCGTACCTCCAATTCTCTGTGAGCTTTTCTCTTTCCTTCTAGTTGTAGAATTTTCACTCAGCCAGCTTTCCTGTGGTTCTGGATGGTGTCTGTTCTGTCTTTTAGTTGTAGTTTTGAAATTGTTGTGTGAGGCAGCAGTTTAGGTGTTTACCTATGCCGCCATCTTGGTTTCCCCCCACACCCCTTTTTTAAAACTTAAAAAATAAAATAAAATAAAAAAATATGAAGCTTTCAGTTCAACTTGATAACCAGACAGATCTACAAAATTATACTAAATTGAGTTTTGGGGTTTGTTTGTTTTTTTTACATAAATTCTGGGTTATTTCACAAAGATTTAAAAAGAAATAGCTTTATTTTATAACTCTTTACCTGGGAAAATGAGTTCAAAAAACCCAATTACATGAAAATATAACCCAAAATTTTGTTTTTCACCCCAAAATTCTAGTATATATATATATATGTATTTAGTTATTAATGTATCTATTTTATTTACACTTCATTGTATTCTCTACTTTCAGTCTTTTAAATCTTCAATCAATCCTGGACGCTCTTGCCAAATTCCTTTTTCTTTCATTGTCCTTTTACCCTGCTTCTCAAAAACTCACCGTGACATCCCCTGATTGCTCCCAACACCCCCGCCCCCTGCCAACACACACACCATCGTGAGCATTATGTCTCCAATAGATGCCAACCTATCTTATGTCATTATTTCACCCTAGTATAGTCCAAATAAGTTCTGGTCAACTTTATTAACTAACTTAATTGCAATGAAACTCTTTTTGAGGAAGCAACTCCTCAGCACTTGAATAAACATCCCTTTGAATTAAAATATTCAATAACAGATATGAACAGATAATAGAAAATATGAGTGGTAATGATTAAATTCAGAAAATTATGGATATCAGAGACTAGTTATTTAACAATATCTATGTGTCTAAATTATCCAGGTAAGAATTTAAATAGCATGATTAGTAGCTTTTGTTGAAGTTCCTCTCTTCCTTCCTGTCTCCTTAGGTAAGACAGGAAGGCTAGAAGAGACTGAAATTGCTTATTCCCCTCCCCCCACCTGGAAAGCTATCAAAGGCTGGGATGGGTATTTTTCTTTCTCCAATTTGTTAAGCTCTGGTAAACCCCAGTAAATCAGCTCTCTTTAAATAGTTTGACTTGAGGGCATGTCTGGCCAAGAAGATTAGAATGCTGGGTATATTTCAAAATGGTTTCTTTTCCCCTTTTCCTACCAAATGTTTGAGGCGACTTTTCTCTGTTTTTCAGTGTGAGAACCTTGTAAGGCTGTTAGAGGTCAAACTCACAAAAGTATGGTATTCCTTCCAGAATGTTTAACTTTCAAACTTGTCTACAGTGAGTCTCCAGCAATTCATTAATTATAGCTCAGGTTTTCTTACCCCAATACTGGGTAAGAAGCCCAGGCCCAGGCCTTGCCTTAGCAGCTGTGTCTGGACTTCAGATCCAGCTCTGTCCTGGGAAACAGGGGGATATAGAAGGATGGCAGAGACCTCAGTTCTTGTAGGGTAACCTTTCCTTACTTTCTCCTGTCCTTCACAGGACCTTTGGCAGGTGGGTCGGGGGATGGTTGGTCTAGAGTTGGGGGAACAAAGGGTCAAGGCTCTTGGAGGCTCCCTGGATGGTGTGGAGCTAGCTGCAGCACTGAGGGGGATCTGGTCAGGCACCAGGCACCTGGGTGGGCACATCTCAGCAGGGCC
Organism: Plecotus auritus; assembly: GCF_963455305.1. NCBI lineage: Eukaryota > Metazoa > Chordata > Mammalia > Chiroptera > Vespertilionidae > Plecotus > Plecotus auritus. The sequence continues at coordinate 146,206,640 of NC_137770.1, forward strand.
CCTGCTTCTAGGACAGCCTCCCCCCTCTCCCACCCACCACTCCCCTGCCTGCCACACCAATATGGTAGAATTTATTCAATTCCAAGTATGATTGTTGCTATATGAATTTCTGGGAAAGATAAAACTATAAATTCAGCAAAAAAGATTAGTGATTGAAAGGGATGTGGAGGTGGTAGGGAGGAATGAATAGGTGGAGCACAGGTAGATATTTTAGGGCAGCGATGCTATTCTATATGATAATCTGGATGTGTCATACATTCGTGAAAACCCATGGAATGTACAACAGAAAGGGTGAACCCAAAGGTAAACCGTAGATTTTAATGACTGATAAAGCATTAACATTGGCTCATCAATTGTAACAAATGTACCACAATAATGCATGATGTTAATATTAGTGGAAACTTAGGGTAGGAAGTGCAAGGGAGTATATGGGAATTGTCTGAATGCTGCTGAGTTTTTCCTGTCAATCTGAAGCAGCTAATGAGAAAGCCTATTAATTAAAAAGCAAGCAAAAATATACAAGTACAGAGCTGGCGTGGAATTTTCCTTATTTGCTTTGATTCACTCAATTGCCTAATTAGTTGGAAAATCACAAATGTCTCATCCATTTTAATGTCAGTTAAAACAATTATTCAAATGGTCACTTGGTTCTCTAAAGACATTTACTCACTCTTTCCTCCCTTCCCTATTTCCATCACACTTTCTAATTTCAGATACTTTAAAAAGTCTGGTGGTACATTATCTCTAATTTTACTAATGTCAGCTGCTTTCCCAAGCTCCCTCTCCTGAGACCTAGCAACTTTGCCTGATCAGAGGCAAGGATGATCAAATACCAGGTACATTATGATATCAAAGGAGGTACTAAAGAACTCAGTTAATGATAACAATTTTCTAGAACCGGGCCCCAAAGAACAGTTAATGAGAAAGTCCTTACAATGCTACAAAGCTTGCTTCAAGATTTCTCTCCCCTGCCCCTTTCCTCTATGTTTTATTACTCTCTCCCTCCCCGTGTCTAGCCACAAGGCTCCCTTGCCAGTCCTCCTAAACACCAGAGACACTCTAGACTTGAAGCTTTGCACTATTTCTTCTCGCTGTCTGAAATGTTCTCCCACCTGCAGCTCATATTTGCACGGCTCACTCCCTCACCTCCTTCAAGTGTTTGCTCAAAGTTTACATTTTCACTGCGGCCCACTCTGACTGTGGTTTTGAAAATGTGCCCATACCCTGCTCCAACACTCCTATTATTCTGCTTTACTATGTTATACAGTTTTGTTTTTTTTTTTAAATATATTTTATTGCTTTTTTACAGAGAGAAAGGAAGAGGGATAGAGAGTTAGAAACATCGATGAGAGAGAAACATCGATTAGCTGCCTCCTGCACACCTCCTACTGGGGATGTGCCCGCAACCAAGTTACGTGCCCTTGACCGGAATCGAACCTGGGACCTTTCAGTCCACAGGCGGACGCTCTATCCACTGAGCCAAACCGGTTTTGGCTGTTATACAGTTTTTAAAAATAATTTTATTGAATTTATTGGGGTGATATTGGTTAATAAAATTATATAGTTTCAAATGTACAATTCTATAATACAGCATCTGTATATTGTATTGTGTTTTCACTACCCAAAGTCACATCTCCGTCTGTCATCATTTATACCTCCTTTACCCTCTTCTACCTCCCCACACCCCACTTTCCCTCTGGTAGTCACCATGCTGTTGATTGTGTCTATGAGGTTTTTTGCTTTTATTTTTTTCTTAATCCCTTCACATTTTTCACCCAGCTTGCCAACATCCCTCCCCTCTGACAGCCATTTGTCTGCTTTCTGTATCTATGAGACTGTTTCTGTTTTGTTTGTTTATTTTGTTAATTAGATTCCACATTTAAATGAAATCATATATTTGTCTTTCTCTGACTGGCTTACTTCACTTAGCATAATATGCTCCAGATATACCCATGTTGTCACAAAAGGTAAGATTTCCTTCTTTTTTTAGGTTGAATAGCAGTCCATTGTGTAAATGTACCACAGCTTTTTTATCCACTCATTTACTGATGGGCACTTAGGCTGCTTCCAAACCTTTGCTATTGTAAATAACACTGCAATAAACACGGGGTGCATATATTCTTTTGAATTCATGTTTGGGTTTCTTTGAATATATTAATAGAATATTAATAGAAGTGAAATTGCTGGGTCTTAAGGAAGTTCCATTTTTTTTTTTTTTTTTTTGAGGAAACTCTATATGTTTTCCATAGTGGCTGCACCAATCAGTATTCCCACCAACAATGCATGAGGATTTCCTTTTCTCCACAGCTTCACCAACACGTGTTTTTTGATTTATTGATGACAGTCATTCTGATAGACATGAGGTTATATTTCATTGTGGTTTTAATTTGCATTTTCTGATGATTAATGATGTTGAACATCTTTTCATATGTCTATTGGCCATCTCTATGTCCTCTTTGGAGAAGTGTCTATTCAGGTCCTCTGCCCATTTTTTAATTAGGTTGTCTGTGTTTTTTTTTTTTTTTTATGTTGAGTTGTATAAGTTCTTTATACATTTTTAGTATTAAGCTCTTATCAGATGTATCATTGGTGAATATATTCTCCTATTCAGTGGGTTGCCTTTTCATCTTGTTGATGGTTTCCTTTGCTGTGCAAAACCTTTTTAGGTTGATGTAGTCCCATTTGTTTATTTTGTCTTGTTTCCCATGTTACATGACTTTAAAACAACTACCCATCTTACTTATTTATCACATTTCCTGCTTGCTGTCTTCCTCCATTATAATGTAAATTCTATGAGGGCAGAGAGTGTGTTTGTTTCATTTAATTATGCATCCTTAATGCTTAGAATACTGGCTGGGTACATAATAGATTCTCAGTAAACATTTGATAAATAATGAAAGAGTGGAAAAGTTAACATTTTAAGAATTTCAGTGTTTTCAAAGGATCTTGGTGACATTCTAGTAAAAAACCTTTAGAGAACTAGAGGGAATAATTGACTCATTAGTCAATAATGGGAGCAGAAGTAGAAGCTCATATTTCTCATTGTGAAATTTCTATCTCAGTAAATTATTTTATTTGAAAAAGAAATGTATGTACTTACAAAACTCAGAATCATTCAGGAGCTTCAGTAAGAGCTAGTAATGCTCTCATCCCTATGTTTAAAAATAACTACTTGTTCACACTAAAACATCACCTCAACTTCTTTTCTTAGTTTACTAGTAGAGGTCACTGCATTATAATTAAGCTATATGTCTTAAAATAAGAAATGCACCATATTTAAGTATGGGAATGGATAATTTTCTATTTATCTGACACACATCCAGATATATGTGTTATATATGTATACAAACATATAATTTTACATATATACTATATATATAAGCTTAGAACAATCAGAATATGAAGATCACTTTACATTTAAGCTCTATCTTTAAAGGTTGAATAAATAGATTACTCTTTTTTCTTTCTTATTTGAGATGAAAGATAAAAAATACCAGTTTGTTCTCTAATATCCCTAAGCAAATTCAATGAGTTCATTCACATGAAATCTGTGTCCAAACTATAAAAGACTATCCAAAGTTGGTTGGTGATTACTAGTAAATGTGGTATAATGAGGCATTTCTATCATATTTTAAAAGCATACAGCTTTCCTTCAGTGTTTAACCTACCTAGCAATAAGAAGGCTGAACTTAAACTAGGGCTAGAACCCAGATTCTAATCCTGGTTCTGCCAATACTAACTGGATGTCTTAGTCTAATGATCTAATCTGTTTAAACCTTGATTTCTCCTCTATTGAGTGGAGCATATTAATACCTGATAGGTATGTAATTAGGTTTAAATAAATATATATAATGCATATAAAGTTAATTGCCAACACTAAGTACACATCCTTATTATTATTCACTAGAGGCCCAGTGCACGAAATTCATGCACGGGGGTCCCTCAGCCCAACCTGCACCCTCTACAATCCAGGAGCTCTCAGGGAATGTCCTACTGATGGCTTAGGCCCACTCCCATGGTTCTCTGCTCTCTGCGGGGCCTGGGGGTCTCGCTGCAGCCATGGAGATGAAGCCCCCATGCCCTGATGTCTGCTCTCTGTCTGCCGCCGCCATGTGCCATGCGAAGGAAGCCCCAATGCCCTGCAATGTGCTCTGTCTGCCAGGCCTGGGGGCTTCACTGACATCAACACACTAAGGAAGCCCCCATGCCCTGCTGTCTGGGCTCTGTCTGCCATGTCTGGGGGCGGATCCAGCCTCGCTGCTTAGGCGGACAGGCCTGGACACTCCAGTGGTGGGGCTGAGGGGACTGGGCGCTGCCATCTTGTGGCTATGGGTGCCGCCATCTTTGTGACAGAGTGACGGTTAATTTGCATATTACTCTTTTATTAGATAGGATGTGCTTGTTATTACATATCATTTATTATCTATTTTTAAAAGAGTTTATATAGTAGGATTAATTATATTAATAAGGATGCTTTCATCATGAGGAGCTGACACTATTGTAGGATTAAAAAGTAATTTCAGCGTTGTTTTATTTGTTTGGTTTTGGCGTGTGTGTGTGTGTGTGTGTGTGTGTTTTCAAAAGCATTGTTAGAGTCCTCTTAATAAGAGGAATGAGACCAGAGAGCCTTAGAAATTTTCAGTTTCCAGTCATTTGTAACTCAGAAAGCTAGTCTGGGACAAAGGTTTCCCTGTATTCCTGTATTCCTGTCAATTGCCTCTCCTGAACATCACTTGGGTTGCAGTAAACAGCAGTGGCTGAATCAGAGGAGGAGGAGCTGAGAAAACTACAGCTACTATGCATGTGGAAATGGAAATGGCTGATCTGTATTTAGCTCTACAACATTAACCTCACATTCTTTGAAAGAGCCAGACTATTTAGAAGTAATCAGAAATAGAGCATCAGCCAAATGACTCACTAGCAGAATGACCTGTGTAGCATTGAATATTAGCCTGATACTTACAAGTGTTTTTTTCCCTCCCAGCTAATGATATCATTGTACAGACCACCTTCAAAATGCCCTCAAAATACCTTCCCTCAAAAAGAAGAAAAATTAGCCGGCAAAACAGCAAATAGAAAAAAAATGGAATAATGTTTTAATTTACTTTAGTTTTAGCATGTTCTGCAAAATTGTAAATATTTGAAAAAATGATTTGTGATTCTGATGGCAAAATGAAAACACATGCTTACCTATACTCAAGAATATTCCACTGCAAAGACAGGAAAAATACAGAAATAAATCTACTGACACACTGGAAAACCAAGAGCATAGCTACCAACATAAAAAATAAGAACTTTATGAAAGTTTAAACTGAATAGAAACTGATGAAAATATGTAAGTAAAACTGAGAAAGTTGCGAACACCTACAAGTGAAGAAAAGACCAACCACGAAATGACGTTCCCAGCAGAATTCTGGAATAACTCAGAAAGGTGGTGAGCATAAAGAAGGAGCTGTGCATGTGTCACTGGCTAGTAATTCATCTTTATAAAAAGTCAGGTCAATCTCTGTGTGAGGAGTTGCTGATCTAGCATCCGTGCCTGGAACACACAGCGTGAGTAAATACTAGTATTGCTCCTGTGGGAGATCTGACACATGAGTTTCCATGAGTGGGCACTGGGACCAGAGGAATGAGGAGGCATCCCTTCTGACTGTCATGTAGTACTCATACCTCCCTCAACAAATAAACAAGCTACCATTACATCACAATTTCAAACCCACTAGAAATTCAGCTCCTCCTTTACACCAGAGCAACAGAGAACCAGCGATCATGATTCAAAATAAGTATGCACTTTAAGGGGAATGAAACTTCTTACTTGGTAGGAGGCAATGAAATACACACACACACACACACACACACACACACACACACACACGCTAGAGGCCCGATGCACGAAGTTTGTGCAAGGGGCTTGGCCCTCGCAGCCTTGGCTTCATCCGGAAGGTCATTTGGATGGTCGTTCTGCTGTTTGGTGTAATTAGCATATTAGCTCTTTATTATATAGGGTTATTCAATTTCCACACATAGAAATATAAAACCAATAATAAGTGACCAAACAAGTGAGGAAAATTCTAAGATACATTAAATTGAACAGAATACTAGTAGAATACCTTGAGGAAGATTGCTAATAGAATAAGTGGGCAATAAATAGTGTAAGTAACTCCCTTGAGAGATTTGGGTACCTAATATATCAGTAGAATAGAATAGGATAATAAGAAAAAAAAGCATTCAGAGTTCTTGGAAATTAATAATATGATTGCAAGTATAAGACCCCAGAGATTAACTGAATAGCAGAATCAATACAAATTAAATTCCAAAAAGTAAACTGGAAAATTAAACCAAGTAATCAGACTACAGTGCCAGAAGACCAAAACATAAAATCTTTGAAGATAAGTTAGAGGGTAGCAAGGACAGAGCCAGAAGTTTACACATCTCTCTAATAGATTTTCCCAGAAGGAGACAATCAAATAAATTACAGAATAAAACCACCTGGTGATGAAACATGATGAGGGCCCACCAAATTTCCAGGATAATGAACTCCAGGAATAAAAAAATATTTTACACACTTTCTGAGAGAAAAGTAAGATTCATAAAAATCCTGGAGGAGAAATAATCAGACTGACATCTGTCTTCTGTAAGGCAGACAGATCATGGATTTTAGAATACAATGCAACAGCAACTTCAATAACTTAAGGAAAAATAATTTTGAACCTAGAAGTTCATACCCAATCAAACTATCTTTCCAATATGGGTACATAACAGTTTTTCAATTAATCAGGAACTCACAAAGCTTACCGCCCATGTGTACACTATTTTTGAAAAGTGTGTAAAGAAGATATGTTATTTGGGGCTGACGGTGCCTGCCCCAGAGTTCATATGTTGAACCCTAAACCCTAGTACTTTAAAATGTGACTGTATTTAGAGACAAGAGGTGATTAAATTAAAATGAGGCCATTAGGGTGGACCCTAATACAATTTTTCTTTTGTTCTCAAAAGAAAAGGAAATTTGGACACAGGAAGAGATATACCAGAGATGATCGCACATAAAGGAAAATTCACGTGAGGGAAGATGAGAAGGCTACTATCTGTAAGCCAATAAGAGAAAACTCAGAAGAAATCCAACATGTTGACAAGCTGATCTTGGACCAGTAGAATCTAGAACTGTGAGTAAATAAACTTCTGTTGTTTAAGCTACCCAATCTGTGGTATTTTGATATGGAAGCTTAGCATACTAATATACACAGTAAACAAAAAAGTCAATATAGTGATTGCATAGAAATTGATAAAAACTAGTGAGCAAAGATAGCTATAAAAGTTTTAATTGATTATTATATATTAGTGAGGCATTTCAAAGGAGGTGATTGCTAAGAGAGTGGATGAATTACACCCTGAATCTTCTGTTCTAGCCAATTTTAGTAAGTCATAGAGCTGGGAGGATAAGCCAGGTCAATAAAATCTTACAAAAGATCTTCATTTATTTGAGGAGTGGGTAGGTTGGAAGTATACAATTCATTTACAATAATAATGGATAAATATTTTAAAGAATTTAATATAAATTAACCATTCACTTCAGAAAAAGAGACACAGCAATTAAAATGTCTAAATACTAGGAATAAGCAAGAACAAAAGACATAAAAACGGAAAGACATATAAAGGGAAAAATAATGAAACAAGGAAAAAAACACAGAAAACATACAAAAACAGGTCTCCATTTTGATGAAACAGCAACCATAACACTGAATTGATTTGTAAAAGAACAGAAGCTCAGGTAAGAGGAAAAGAGATAACCACAGCCTTATCTTTATAACTGACATAATGAAAGCCAACTCTCACGGAATAATAAAAATAAAGAGATGGGTAAGATTTTACAGAAATTATTTTTTTAAATGGTAAGAACATCCAAATTATTAACAGGCAAAAAGATTTTAGGGAAAGTATAAAGAGAAATGTTTAAATTTGATAAAAGTTCTAATTCCCCAAGCAGATATAACTGTATTGAATTCTTACACATTCAACAATATAGCTTTGAACTATAAAGGGCTGAGATGGATATAAACAAAAAGACAAACTGAGAATTCTATAATCAAGCTGGAGGAATTTAAAATACCTTTTCCCCAAGTTGACAAACTCAGTAGATAACAGTAAGCATGTAGAGGATTATTATGTATCTCTGTGTTTCTATCGTCTTTCTATGCCTCTATTTTTGTATCAAACTGAGAAACAACCTTTCTTTTATGCATCTGTAGAAAATTTACAAATGCATATATAAATTTCACGTATAATAACGGAAGCATGTCAAATCACCAGGAGAGGACACAGTACTGAGTCAATGGTGGTGGTGGAGGAATTGGCTTGCAAACAGCAAAAATTAAAAGCTTCTAACTTCTCACCATACATGCACAAAATGAAGTATAAGTGGATTAATTAAGTGTAGAAATCAAAATTGTGTAAATCTAAAATAAGTAAGATTATTTTTATGGCAGGAAAGTGCTTCCTAAACAAAGCATTAAAGCCAGGATCTCTAAGGAAAATAGATTAATAGATTTCATGAAATAAGAATGTAAAAGAAAATTCCTTTAGTCAAATATGGCATTTTTAAAATTTTATATAAAATAAAAGACCCAGACTTTTAAGCAAAGCTGGTTTTGGGGTCTTTCTCACAGTGACTTTGCACCGACCCAATGTTGGCAGGTGTAAGAAATACCTTCTTTTGCAAATTCCCATGCCTGTGTCTTAAAACCGTGACATGATTTTAATTTTTAGCAGCATATTTCTTCAAGTTGAGGTTACTTTTCTTTTTCTGATTTTATTATATTCTAAAGGAAAAGTTTATTTTGAAGGTCAGATTAGATTAGCTCCTTCTCTTGAGTGTCAGCCTTTACATTTCATGTGGTGCCTGCTCACCCAGCTCCATTTATAATATAATTGCAACTTATAGTAGTATGTTTCACCATCCTATTTTTCTATTTTCTGCAATGGGAGATGCACAGCACATCTCAGCATAGTTGGTTTTAGCTACACTATCAAAGTATCTCTTTGCTGGCAAGATCTACACACCCACCTTTACTAATCCGGTAACAAACGCCCTTGATTCTTATGTTGTGATGGATGATGGTTGTGTGCTGGACACACTCTCCAAGGCAAAGCTCGTCTGTCAATGCACTCCACCCAGCAAAATGTCTGGCACACGGCACATGCAACCTTACCTTTCTCTTTTATTTAATAGGACCTATCAGATTAAAATATGGAGCACTGATATTATATTGAAAAAAACCTTGAATCTATTCTCAAAAAGGGAGGAAATCACAAAAATAGTTAGGTTCATTTTAACTATTGTTATTGTATATTACTTTGCTACATCTTACAACTGATTGCAATGCAGCAGTGTGTGTGACATATGGAAAACTACTGTCCCAGTATATTGCTTCCTATATTTCTGCTTATAGTACATAAAATGCTCAATTTAGAGTATAATCTAGATCTTCTGAAAGATTGTTTAGATGGCAGAAATGTGTTATGCTCAATGACTCCTACACATATCTCTACCATTTATATCTGGGGATATTACATATACTATTGTTTCCTCTCTTAAACATAATCTACTATTATTTTCAAATTAGAGGCCCGGTGCATGAATTGGTGCATGGGTGAGGTCCCTCAGCCTGGCCAGTGATCAGGCTAATCAGGGCCAACTGGGGCCAGGTGGCTGGAGGGAGGGACTGTGGGTGGTTGGCCAGCCCCAGGAGGTTGGCTGTGGGAGTGCACTGACCTCCAGGGAGCAGCTCCTGCATTGAGTATCTGCCCCTGGCGGTCAGAGCATGTCATAGCTACCGGCTGGTTGTCTGGTCTTCTGGTCGTCCGGTCATAACGGTCGCTTAGGCCAGTGGTCGGCAAACTGTGGCTCGCGAGCCACATGCGGCTTTTTGGCCCCTTGAGTGTGGCTCTTCCACAAAATACCATGGCCTGGGCGAGTCTATTTTGAAGAAGTGGCGTTAGAAGAAGTTTAAGTTTAAAAAATTTGGCTCTCAAAAGAAATGTCAGTCGTTGTACTGTTGATATTTGCTCTGTTGATTAATGAGTTTGCCCACCACTGGCTTAGACTTTTATAAATATAGACGCTGCCCTTGATAAGCAGTGTGCCACCACTGGTGAAAACCATGACCATGAACTTTAGCATAAACAGGAATGAAAGAGACTTGGTTAGTTTGGAACATCAGTAAAAATGTACTTTTAAAAAAGAATAAAATTATAGATGGAATACTGATAGTGCCTCCCAACAAATCTCATAACATCATAACATTCTAAAATTAAGCATTAATAATATAAAAAAGGAATAAAACAAAATAACCAGATGTGTAAATTGCCTTATGGACATGCAATACAATGAGTACCTATTTAATTTTTAATACATATTTTTAAAAATGTAACAAGCATTTTCAATATTTTTTCTCTTTTGAAACAACAGTTTTTTATTGGTTTTCTTTTTTACTCAACATATGCCTGGAGGAATTTATGCTGCACTCATGATAATTACAAAATGGGCCAGATCCTCATCTGTGTGGTAACATCTCATGGTAATAACCAGAGCCTTTTTGGCAACTTTTTAACAGAGGTTATCAGTTTGTAAGTTATTCTTCACGGCACCAAATGGTAAATAGTGCCCCAATTAAGTGAAAATAAATCTAAAGTTTTTTTCCCTCTACTACTAGAAACTGTTCATATTTCATTGATTCATTATTCAACTATTCATCATGACCATGGTTATATGTGGGTGGTGACATTTGGTGCTGATTGGTATGTCAAATGTCCTTTCTAGGGTATTATCGTATGCCCCAGTAGGCTCACGCTCACTTTGTGTTTAAGAAACTGAATGGGATGAAACTCTTCTCTTTTGCCAGACTTCTTATTCTGAAGGTCAGGCGTCTGGGAGTATCCAGGGAATAAAAAGAATTTTCTTCTTCATTAGCATTCAGAAAACCACCCTCTGAATGGTCTGACTCTTCTAATAGGACATCTGTAAATCTGATGAGAAACTTGAGAAGTCCAAAATTGACCAGAGGAGGTCTTTTTTTTTTTTTTTTAAATGACAAAGAGTATGTTTTATTTTTCCTCATGTGTGTTACTCCTATTTTTGAACACCTTAGATTGGAATCTCTCTTCAGGCTTGCCTTCTGCAAATTCTTGGGTACAGAAACCTTATTGCAGATGTGGAAAAACTGGCAGAGAACCCATGTGTCTGATAATCCCCAACGTGCAGAAATGCTTGGGAAGGTCATGCATTTCAGCCTTTTGCTTAGGGTCAGCTGATGTTTTTTTTTTTTTTTTTTCCATTGACCCCCCCCCCCCCCCCCCCGCCGGCCTCCCCTATCCCCAGTACATGCCTTTACCTGCTCCTCCTCCCAGTGTCTTGTATCCATTGGTTATGCTTATATGCATGTGTACAAGTCTTTCGGTTGATCTCTTAACAGCCCACCCCCACCCCAACCTCCCCTGCCTTCCTGCTGTAGTTTGACAGTCTGTTCAACTTAATCAGTTTGATGAAGTGATGTAGTCTTTGTGATCCTTGAACTACTCCTTCAACAGTTAATCATTAAAAGCAGCAGAACACCTAGTGCACTGCTGATGGAAATGCAGACTGGTGCAGCCATTATTGAAAACAGTATGCAGTTTCCTCAAAAAGTTAAATATAGGACTGCCACAAAACCCAAAACACCAATCAGAAAGAATGTATGCACCCCTGTTTCATAAAAGCACAATTTAGAATAGCTAAGATCTGAAAACAGCCCAAGTGGCCATCAGCAGATGAGTGGATAAAAAAGCTGTGATATATTTACACCATGGAATATTATGCAGCTAAAAAAAAGAAAGATCTCTTACTCTTTGAGACAGCATGATGGACCGAGAGAGTATTATGCAAAGTGAAATAAGCCAGTCAAAGAAAGACAAGTATCATATGATCTCACTCATAAGTGGAATCTAATGAACAAAATAAACTGATGAACAAAATAGATCCAGAGACATGGAAGCATAGAACAAAATGATGAATCACAGAGGGAAGGTGGCAGCGGGGAGAGAGGAGGGGGAGAGATTAATTGGGGAACTTATATGCATATATGCACAGCCTATGGACACAGACAATAGTATGGTGAAGGCCTGGGAGGGGGAGTATGGGGTAGAGGGGATCAATGGGGAAAAACAAGGGACATGTGTAATGCTCTCAACAATAAAGATAAATTTTTTAAAAAGTATGTCTTTACTTAAAAAAAAGAAAAGCAGCAGAAAAAAAGGATGACATGGTAGGTCACATAGGCAATTATAGGTAAGACAAATACATATAGCACCCTACTCACCAACTTTTAAAGAACTATGTTGCAATAAATATTTGTAGAAAATAAGGGATGATTTTGAATAATAAAAATAAAGAAAACTAAAATGTTCCATAAAAATCGCCATCCAGTTCTGAGAGACAGTAAACACAGACTGGAGCCAGTGGCTCTGGGGATACCAAGGCCTGTCACCTCCTAGCTCTAGGACTTCAGACAAGCTCCTGAAGCTTCCTCTGTCTCATTATCTTTCTCTATTAAAATGTGGATATTAGCCCTGGCTTGTTTGGGTAAGTGGTTAGAGCATCAGTCCATAGGTCATAGGTTTGATTTGGGGTCAAGTGAGGTTCTGCTTCCTGGTATATGTCAACAGTTTGGCTCAAATAAACTCACAAAAATTATTTACAGGTTTTAATGTTGTTGTTTTTTACGTTTACATTACTTGGCATAGTCACAACAGAATTCCAAAGAAGCTCACCCAGGACCATCCTTTGGACTTGGAATTGGTGCTAGGATCCAGCAAAGGGACCATTGAGCCCTCTGGTTCTCCACCCATTGGCTGAATGTGGATTCCTTGAACCCTAGCAGATGCTGAGTAAGACCCCGCCATTAATGACGCCCAAGACAAGGACATTTGGAGAATAAAAAGAAGATTCGCCAGAGCGGAGAAAAGAAGACCACTGGTAAAGGTGGGTCACAGAAAATTCGGTGGGGAGATTCACTGCATGTAAAGCTTGCACCAAGTTTTGGAGGTCGAGAGCCTAAGGTGGGCAAGAAAGTCTTTTGTTTAGAGCCAGGCCATAATGGGGGAGGATTTGACCAAAAGGCAAAAATATCTTTGTAAATTTTTAGCTTCCATGCTCAAGGATAAAGAAATTAAAATGTTGAAAGGTAATCTTTTAAATCAGGCTCAAGGAAAAAGAGTGCCATTGTCATCTTTAACTATGTAGGGTCTTGTTCAAACTCTATTATGCCTAATTTGTATCAGGGATAAAAAGTCCGTAATAAGAAAAAGGGCCTCACCAGATCCTCTGCCTCTGGTGTCCAGAGGTTCAAAGGCAGCTAGGGGATGGAGCTGTTAATCCTCTCGCCAGGGAACACTCTGATGCTTTGTTTAAAAATTACCATAGGATGGCTTGGGACAGGCAGATTTTAGCTAAAATAACTTTAAAGGCCAGTCAATGCTTTGGAGAGCAGAATACGAAAAGATTCAGGAAAAGAACTGCGATTTATTAAGTCTATATGTTATCTGTTGAATGTAGTTTTGTTTTTTTTAATAAATCTCTATTCAGATTATTACAATTGTTTCTCCTTTTTCCCCCCATAGCTCCCCTCCACCCAGTTCCCACCCCACCTTCTGCCCTTACCTCCCCACACTGTCCTCATCCATAGGTGTATGATTTTTGTCCAGTCTCTTCCTGAACCCTCCCATACCCCTTTCCCCTGAGAATTATCAGTCCACTCCCTTTCTATGCCCCTGATTCTATTATATTCACCAGATTATTCTGTTCCTCAGGTTTTTAATTCACTTGATTTTTAGGTTCACTTGTTGATAGATATGTATTTGTTGTTCATAATTTTTCTCTTTACTTTTTTCTTCTTCCTCTTCTTTAAGAATACCTTTCAGCATTTCATATAATACTGGTTTGGTGGTGATGAACTCCTTTAGCTTTTTCTTATCTGTGAAGCTCTTTATCTGCCCTTCAATTCTGAATGATAGCTTTGCTGGGTAGAGTAATCTTGGTTGTAGGTTCTTGCTATTCATCACTTTGAATATTTCTTGCCACTCCCATCTGGCCTGCATAGTTTCTGTTGATAAATCAGCTGACAATCCTATGGGTGCTCCCTTGTAGGTAACTAACTGTTTTTCTCTTGCTGCTTTTAATATTCTCTCTTTGTCTTTTGCTCTTGGCATTTTAATTATGATGTGTCTTGGTGTGGTCCTCTTTGGGTTCCTTTTGTTTGGGGTTCTCTGCTTCCTGGACTTGTAAGTCTATTTCTTTCACCAGGTGGGGGAAGTTTTCTGTCATTATTTCTTCAAATAGGTTTTCAGTATCTTGCTCTCTGTCTTCTTCTGGCACCCCCATAATTCTGATGTTGGTACACTTGAAGTTGTCCCAGAGGCTTCTTACACTATCTTCAACTTTTTGGATTTTTTTTTCTTTTTGCTTTTTTGGTTGAGTGTTTTTTGCTTCTTTGTATTTCAATTCTTTGACTTGATTCTTATGTTCCTCTAGTCTGTTGTTGGGTCTCTGTATAATATTTTTTATTTCAGTCAGTGTATGTTTAATTTCTAGTTGGTCCTTTTTCATATCTTCGAGGGTCTCGTTATATTTATTGGTCTTTTCTAGGATATTCTTGAAAAGCCTTATAACCGTGGTTTTGAATTCTATATCCAGTCGTTTGTTTTCCTCCATTTCTTTCGTTTGGGATCTGTTTCTTTGACGCCACATTTTCACTGCTTCCCTGAGTTGGTAGGGTAGATTTGTGTGCTAGGTTTTCTATATGGCCCAGTGGGTCGGCCTCCCCAGTTAACCTGAGGTAGACACTCTTGGTGCACCCCTTTGTGGACTGTGTGTACAGCCTTATTGTAGTTAAGTCTTGATTGTTGTTGGTATCACTGGGAAGAATTGACCTCCAGGCCAGTTGGCTGTAAGGATCAGCTGTGTCTACGCTGGGAGAATTTCGGTTCTGGAGACAGCCTTATAGGATTAGACTTGCCAAATTGCAAAAGCCTCTGTGCTCAGCTTGGATGGGGTGGAGTCTCAGGGCGGAGCAGACAGTTTTGTTTTCCAGTCAGCCTTGCCCTTGCGCGCGCACGCGCCTCCAGACCTCTGCCTTCCCTGGCTCCCGAGTCTCTGCCCGAGAGTCCAGATTCCCCCCACAAGAGCGTGGGTCCCCAGGGGCTCGCCTGGAACTGGGGTTCAGTGCAGTCAGAACTGGGGCTCAGTGCAGTCAGGAGCTTCTGACTCCCTTCCACTAGGGAAAGCCTGTGGCAATCTCCACAGCCTTTGTGCGCACTGGCGCGTGCACCTCCAGACCCCTGCATGCCTGGGCTCCCCAAGGTCTCCCTCGGGTCTCCGAGTCTCCGGGTGCCTTTCTTTCTACCTGACAGTCCAGACTCCCCCTGTATGAGCCTGGGTCCACAGGGTTTCACCCAGGACTGGGGTTCAGTGCAGTCAGAACTGGGGTTCAGTATGGTCGGGGGCTTCCTTCCTTCTTCTGCCAGAGAAAGTCTCAGCCGCCCTTCCTCTCTGCATGCACAAAGACCCTTTGCCGTACCTCCAATTCTCTGTGAGCTTTTCTCTTTCCTTCTAGTTGTAGAATTTCCACTCAGCCAGCTTTCCTGTGGTTCTGGATGGTGTCCGTTCTGTCTTTCAGTTGTAGTTTAAAAATTGTTGTGCGAGGCAGCAGTTTAGGTGCTTACCTATGCCGCCATCTTGGTTTCTCTGTTGAATGTAGTTTTATCTGTCATTTTATTTGGTTTAACATGTGTATTGTTAGTTTATTAAGCATGCCTTTAATTCAATAAGAAAGAAACCTGGGCGGCCAGGTCAGTTGCTAATTTCCCAAAGCAAGCAGGATGTGGGGGTGGAGAGACACCTGGTGTTCCTGTAAATTGGACGCCTACTCCCAAGAGTACTATTAGAAAAATCTCATTGCTTTCAGCAGTCAAGGGCACATACATCCTTTGTAGGTTCCAGAGCCCTGGTGGGGGTGTTTTCAGGAGGCAACAAATTGATATGTCTCTCTCCAGTTGATGTTTCTCTCTCTCTCTCTCTCTCTCTTACTCTCTCTCTCTCTCTCCCTCCCTCCCTCCCTCCCTCTCCCTCCTACCCTCTCTAGAAATCAATGGGGAAAAAAATATCCTTGGGTGAGGATTAAAAAAAAAAAAAGCAGACAGTGTTAGTGCTTGCCTCATTGGATGATGTGAGGATTAGACCAATCAATACATGTAAAACACTTTAGACAGTGCATAGCATATAGTAACCATCTGATACTACTCTCTGCTATTTTTCTCTGCTCTTACTATCTTCCTAAACATCACAGCAAAGCAAAGAAAATCTCACAAACACTGACCACAACAATAATGACTTCCTGAATGGAACAATTATATGCTTAATTCCATAGGTTTTAGCAGAAATCATTTAGGTCTAAAAACCCCTACCTCTATTTCAACACAACAGGTTAACTGTTCTGAAATATGAAAAATAGGCTACTAGAAACCCAGATAGATATATGAATTCATCTGTTATCACTGAACACAGTTTTAAGTAGTCTCTTACGTTTTTTTTTCTTCACAAGCAATTAGAAATTTCTACAAATTAGCAAAAATAGTTGTAGAAGTATTAATTATTAAAGTTACCTGCCTTCCTTTGTGTATCTTTAAAAAATGAGTTTGGATATTAAAGGATATTAGTCATTTTTTACAAGAATGTCTTTTGTCCAGTGTCAAACTACCTCTTTTCGTAAACATTAAGTAACTCACACGAGTTAGCATTAAATATCAAAACAAGCTGAAATACTGGAATTAAATAATCTCATAGGAAATTGATTTGGTTCACTGAGGTTATTTTGGCAATGTGTATCAAAATTAACTAGCACCATTTTAAGGAGTGCTTTTAATTTTATATGTAGGTAGGTAATTGAAAAAAAAAACCTGACCTAGAAAATAAAGTATGTATTATCATTGTTCTATAATTTCCCAAGCCTTTGAATAAAAGGATATTGATGCCTGTATGAACATTTTATTATTCTGAATATTATTCATTCACCATCAGGCTTCCCAGTTCTTATGAAACAGTTGCCTTCTCTATGCAACACTCTACTTTGCAGGCTGGGATAAATCTGAATTGTTTGGCTTTTTATCCCCAAAAGTTATAGAAAGCTCATAATTGAATTTTACTTTGATCTCCTCAACTGTACAAGTCTTCTTTGACTATTAGCTTTATATGACGCCCTTCATTAATATACTAATAACATTAAAGCATGTGTAATTTAGAAAATAATCTTAATATACCAGTGAAAATCTAAGTCTTGCTCATTATGTAGAAATTGCTTGTTAGTTTATCCTTATACTCCACTTAGATCAAGCCCTAACTTCTCTGCCCAAACTTCTAGAAATCATCTAACTTGTCTCCTTGCTTCACTTCCACTTCTGTCTCCTCCTGCCACCAGCACTCATTCCTTTTTCCTGTAGTAGTGGGACAGTCTTTGAAATTATCAAATAAGGTTATATTATTCCAGTTTCACACTCTCTGCTATGGACTGGATGTTTGTATCTGTCTCACCAACTTCATATGGTGAAGCCCTCATCCCCAATGCTTTAGTTTTTGGTGGGGCCTTTGAGAGGTAATTAGGTCATGAGGGTGAAGGCCCTCTGAATGGGATTTGTGTTATTATAAAAAGAGACCCAAGAGAGATGATCTCTCTGCCAGGTGAGCACACAAAGAAGGCAGCCATCTGCAAATAAGGAAGAGGATGCACAACAGAAACTGAATTGGCGGGCACCTTGATCTTGGATTTTTCAGCCCCCAGGACTGTGAGATGTAAATTTCTCTTGTGTAAGACACCTAGTCCATGGTAATTTGTTATAGCAGTCCAAGACACTCCCCAATGACGTTGCATGGTTCTTAAATAAAACCTAATCTCACAGTCACAATGCCCTACAGGAGCTGGCCCCTGCCTATTTGACCTCTCTCTCTCTCTCTCTCTCACATTTTGTGCCAGCTATACTGGCCCTCACATTCCTTTCACCTTTGCACTTTTTCATTGACTTGCTCCCTCTGCCTAGAACATTCTGGCTCCGTCTTGTTTTTCAAATATAAATTCAAACATTATTTTTCTCAGGGAGGATTCCTTACCATTCAGTATAAAATAACACTCTCAGCAGACCCTAAGTAATTATTCATCACCAAAATCTGTTTTATTTGCTTCAGGGTATTGTATCACAAATTGAAGTTTTCATATTTGGGTGTTTTAAATTTTGTTTTCTGTCTTCCCTACTAGAGGGTAGTTTTTAATAAGTTAACATAAGCAGGACAAATTTAAACTGACTGGTGCTGACTCAAAATTTTTCTTTATTTTACAAATTAATATCTTTAAAAGATTTGTATTTTCTTGGGGGTGGGCACTAATATCAGTCAGGGACAAGCTATAAAATATAAACTACTCTAACATATTTCAAAAATAGAGGAAATTTAATATGGGGAATTGGTTACAAAATTTATTGCAGAGATGAGAAACCACCAGGAAATTTAGGAGACAATAGATTAGTATGCACAGGAAGATGTTTCCTTCCCTAAAACTAGAGCATTACAGGGAGTAGTCACCAAAATTGAGTTGCTGGAAGAAGCTAGAATTTGGCAGGATTACTTGGTGGGAGTTAGAACTAAGGAACCAGTGCCTATCTGGATGAAACTGAGTTACAGATGAGATGCAGTTAGGAAGTCAGCCAAAAAAGAGAGATGGGGAAGGCTTGTCTTCTCTTTCTGCCTGTATGTCTTTGGCCAGTGCCTTCCATTGGTCAAACTTATCCAGGTAGCAGAGAGCAAAGAAGCTTGGGAAATGTAGTTCTCTGGGATACAGAACAGAGCACAGAAGGGCAGAGATTACACAGTACTTAATATAATTTCATAAAATTCGTGCTGGCAAGAAAGCACACTACCACAATTTACAATTGGAAATCTCTATTAGGAATGCTGTGCTATTTTCATTGCCTCATAAATCCTCTACTAGAAACCTCACCTTAGGTAGTTTCCTTGCCACACCCTTTCTAAAGGATTTATGTAATCACTGTAAGTAGTTTCAGATTAGCACAATTATACCCTGCCATGTGCTCCAAGACTGCATTTGCTCTTTATGAACTCAAGCAGTCATCTGTTATGGCACATCCTAGAGCAGTGTCTCTCAACCTTTTCAATTTAAACATCCTTTAGATAGACATTTTTTTAAATTAGAAAGGTATTACATATTTAATGCAGAAAATTATAAAATTAATGAGTAAAAATAATGAAATAATATTTTTCTCCACCATCTAGAGATAACCATTGTTTGTGTATGCTTGCATATATTTCTTTTAACAATGTAGATATTTATATAGATTAAGATATATATATTTATACATACTGATGCACTCAAAATTAGATATATGTTTTAAATGGCATTCTGGAATGCATCTTTATTAATATCTGCTTTAGTTATTAATGAGATATAAACACTTCTCTTTATCACTAATTATTCATTAACATAATTAGTTTAATATATTATGTAATAATAAAAGTGAATGTACTATATTTCACCAATTCCTATCATTTGCCATTCAGTTGGTTTTAAATAGTTACTATTATAAACAATAGTAAAATAAAAAAACTTCATAAATAAAACATCATGCATGTCTATATTTATTTTCTTATCTTTCTAGATGTGGAATGTATTGATAATTATTATAAAAATATGATGCTTTCAATTACCAAAATACTCTTCATAATTTCATATTGATAGCAACAAAGAAGAATATTTATTTATTCACACCTATACCAACAATGCACAATATTATTCATTTTATTCCTTTAAAAACTCTTTTTAATATTCAAATATAAGAGGTTCTTCCTCACCACAATTCCAGATAATATTAATTAGACTTTTGATTTTAGTTACTTTAGAAAACACATGCACAAATGTTAAGTTCTCAGACCCCTGATAAGGAGTGATCTACCCACCAAACTTTCCCATGTCATAACTGCAGACAGTTCTTACAGATGCAACACATCTGTTGAAAAACCTCTGCCCCCAAAATGTAGTAAAACATGACACTGATATGCCCAAATGAGAGATAATAAGAAAGAAAAAGTTTATAAGATTATGAAAAAGAAAATATGTTTAAAGACATTCTACAAAGACTTTAGTTCAACACAGATCTCTGTCTTCCTTTTGTACCTTTAGTACTCCCATACTCCTGGGATCGGTCATGTAGAACCAGAACCGAACAGTGCACACTCCGAGGCTCGCCGGGAAGTACTGGGAAGTAGTGATTCTTGCAGTGTATCCTTCTTTGGGACCAGATGAGTTGACATACACGAAGTGTTGTCCACTACCTTGAAATAGATAAATATAACTTTTTTAAATTAAATTATATATTTTATAGCATGAGGCAGAATGTATTTATACCATGTACACATTTCATTTTTCTCCAACCACACACACACACACACACACACACACACACACACACACACACACAAACAGATACACACATGCATTTAAACACTATTCACTTACTTTTTGTGTGTTTTATATAAATAACATTTAATTTTTTGAACAACAACAAAAAAAGAGTCATGATTATGCGATTCACAAAATTCACCCAGGGATGTGACTCATGCATAAAGAGATAAAATATTTGTGTTTTTCCCAATTTGCTTAAATTGTCCATCAGTTTCAAGTAAATAAAATATTTTGTGAGCTGCATGTTGAGCAGGTTTTGGGGCTGATTGATGTATCTCATTTTCGGTTGTTCTGATTCACACACTAGCTACAGTAGTAGTGAATGGTGATACCAGCACAGTGAAATGTAATTCTCAATGCCACTACATTATTTTTTTCTGAGCAATAAATGACTTCTCCTCAATTGCATTATGGCATGAATATGTGAAAGATCTCTCCATTTAAACATAGCTGGATTTATTTCCCCTGCATACATAATCATATGTCTTTTAGCATTCTGTATGTACTGTCTGGAGAAATACCTATTCAGGTCCTTTGCTCATTTTTTAATTAGATTGATTGTATTTTTTTAATGTTAAGTTGTATGAGCTCTTCATAAATTTGGGATATTAATCCCTTATTGGATGTATAATTGGCAAATATCTTCTACCCACATGATAGTTTGTTTTTCCATTTTCTTGATGGTTTCCTTTGCTGTGCCAAAACTTTTAGTTTGATGTAGTTCCATTTTTTTATTTTTTCTTTTGTTTCCCTTGTCCTATATCAGAAAAAAAAAATGTTGCTATGAGAAATATCTGAGATTTTACTGCCTATGTTTTCATCTCAGGTCATTATGGTTTTGAGTCCAACATTTCAGTCTTTAATCCATTTTGAGTTTATTCTTCTGTATGGTAGAAGAAGGTGATCTTATTTTTTGTTTTTTTTTTGTGTTTTTTTTTTGTTTTTTGCATATATCCATCCAGTTTCCCCAACACCATTTATAGAAGAGACTGTCTTTTTCTCATTGTATATTCTTGCCTCCTTTGTCAAATATTAATTGAATATAAAGGCATTGGTTAATTTCTGGACTTTCTATTCTGTTCCATTGATCTAAGAGTCTGTTTTCATGTCAGTACCATACTGTTTTTATTACCTCAGTATAGCCTTATAATATAGTTTGATATTAATTAGCATGATACCTCCAACTTTTTAAACACTGCTTTAGCTACTTGGGTCTTTTGTAGTTCCATATAAATATTACAATTATTTGCAAAAAATGACATTGGTATTTTAATAAAAATTATATTGAATCTGTAGATTGCTTTGGGTATTATAAACATTTTAATGATGCTGTAATTATTCCTATTCATGAGCAGAGTATATGCTTACATTCATTTATACTTTCAATTTCTTTCTTCAATGTGTTATAATTTTCTGAATACAGGTCTTTTACTTCCATGGTTAAATTTGTTCCTAGGTATTTTTTGATGCAATTGTAAATGGTATTGCTTTCTTAATTTCTCTTTTTGATAGTTTGTTATTGGTGTATAAAAATGCAGCTGAATTCAGAATATTAATTTTATGTCCTTTTTATTGAATTTACTTATTAGTTCTAGTAGTTTTTTGGTGGAATTTTTAGGAATATCTACATACAATATCATGTCATCTGCAAATGATGACAGTTTTCTTCTTCCATTCCAATTTAAATGCCTTTTTTTCTTGAATGATTACTATGGTTAGGACTTACAATATTATGCTGAATAAAAGCGATGAAAGTGGACACTGTCTTGTTCCTGATTTTAAGTAAAACACTTAGTTTTCCCTTTTGACTATGATGCTAGCTATGCGTTTGTCATATCTGTCCTTTATTACATTGAGGTATGTTTCTTCTATTCCTACTTTGTTGAGCATTTTAATCATAAATATATATTGTATTTTAAGTGTTATCCTGCATCTATTGTGATAATCGTACGATTTTTATTCTTCATTTTGTTTATGTGGTTTATCACATTGATTTGTGGATTGAACCAATTTTGCATCCCAGGACTAAATCTCACCTGATCATGGTGTTTGATCTTTTTAATGTATTGCTAAATTAGATTTGCTAATATTTTGTTGAATATTCTTACATCTATGCTCATCAGGAATATTGACCTATAATTTTCTTTTCTTTTTTTTTGTAATGTCTTCGTCTGGTTTTGAATTCAGTAAATCTGTCCTTGTAAAATGAGTTTGGAAGCCTTCATCCCTCTTTAATTTTTTGGAATAGTTTGAGAATGATAGGAGTTAATGTTCCTTTGAATGTTTGGTAAAATTCACCTGTGAAGCCATTGGATTCAGAATTTTTTTTTTTTTTTTTTGTTGGCAGTTTTTTTGTTGCTCTTGTTGTTTTTAAATTAATTAATTTAATTTTTTATTACTGACTTTATTTAGTTAGTAGGTATTCGTCTATTCAGATTTGTTGTTTCTTCTTGACTCAGTCATGGAAGACTGTATGCTACTAAAAATTTATCCATTTCTTACAGATTGTCCACTTTGTTGTCAAATTTATTTCATATGCAAAAAATCCACAATACTGGGGGTGGGGGGTGTGAGACTATTAAACACTGACCAATTTCTCAAATCTTTAAATTGGATTGAACATCTTCACTTCCTATTCCAAATTTCCCATTTCATATTTATTTTCCCCAGTATTTACTTTTATTATAGTAACTTCTAAAAAACAGTTTATTAAAGATATGATATAATTACAAGGGATTTAGGACAAACTAAAATTTGCATTTTAGGACTATATTATGAAATTTAATTAAAATATTTATAATTCACTGTTTCTAATAATAATCCATCATTTCACTGAAGCTTATCTACTTCAGTAAAAGACAGTGTTATGTAGAGCTCAAAGCTAGCAATTCCAATTATTAGTTAGAGCACTCTAGGTGTGTTTTCAAAATATTACCCACCTAACCTCTTGTAATTTGCACATTCAATTTTGGTCTTACAAAATCCTATGCCTGATCACAAAAATCAGAAAGCCAATCCCTGGGTAATGTGTTAATGCATGAAAATGTGAAATTTTATCCATTTTAAAATTTAAGAATGAAAAAGCATGCCTGGCAATTTAGAAGAGACCATTGCAAAGTTGGTCTTTGGGGATTTTTAATTGTGGAATTCTAGCATATGTAAATTTGGCTTTGTAAGGAGAAAAGACTTGTTGCAATAACATATTTTTACTTGAGAACCATAAAGGTAAAAAGTTGCTTAGCCTCTTGAAATTATTAATAGAATTATATGAATTATCCAGGAACTATGTAATGTATTACAAATTTATAAAACCTTACATTGAATTACATTTTCAGAAATAGACTCATTCTTTATCTTGCAAGTTCAGACTAGACCCACTTTCAAACATTTATAAACTTTCAGTTGCTTCTTTGAGAATTACCTATTTATATATCTAGCAAAATCCTTGGAGAAGGTCACTCTAGCATCCCACACAATGTTCATAATTCATTAAAGCAGTTAATAAAGCTTAAACGTGTCAACTGTTAGAGCATATTTAGAATTCAGTGGTAAGTCATTAAATCAGTTCACTTCATTTATGTGTGACTGTGCAATGATCAACAACATTCATGTGCAATTTTTTTTGTTGGTTTGATATTGGACTATTTTAAAGCTTTCTACTGGCCATTTAAAAGTTAGTTAACTCTCAAATATTAGATCTCATGCATTCAATTACTTTGTAAAATCTAGCATATGTTAATTAAGTATTACTAGATGTAGTACTCTAGAATGTGGGCATTCATTAAATATGTTTGAGTGTATTTTTAAAAATGTATCTTCATTGTTGAAAGTATTCAGATCTGGGGAACTTATATGCATATATCATAGCCCATGGACACAGACAGTATGATGAAGGCCTGGGGAGGCAGGGTGGCTGGGGTCGATGGGAATAAAAAAGGAGACATCTCTAATACTTTCTACAATAAAGATAAATCTTAAAAAAAGAGAAAGTATTACAGATGTCCCCTTTTGTACCCCATTGACCCTCTCTACCCCCGCCCCCCTTACCCTCAGGCCTTCATTTCTGCCTTCTGTGTTTTTCTGTACACTTTCAGATACGACTTTAGTTTTGTTTATACAGGTTTTATAAGTTTTTAATATTCTCTTTTTAAATTATCACCTGAGGATATGTTTCCATTTATGTTTTTGTTTTTGTTTTTTAGAAAGAGAGGAAGGGGAGAGAGAGAGGGAGAAACATCAATGTGAGAGATAAATGTGGTTTGGTGCACCAACTGGGGATCAAACCGCAACTTGGAAATGTCCCCTGACCAGATAGAACCTACAACCTTTGGTGTATGGAACAATGCTCCAGCCAAATAAGTCACTGGCTAGGACTAAGTTGCTAATATTCTTAAAGTACAGATCTTATCTTTCACATATCAGTTAAAATCAGGCACTGAATAGAAGTTTCTCATTAATATTCCATTTTTACTTTAAGAACTATTTAAAGAATTGCACACATTTTAGAAAATTGGGGTCTACTTAGTGCCCAATAGTGTAAATTCTGCACCAAAGTGTATTGTTTAGAAATCACCACTGTTACTTAACATTGGGATGCCCAAATGTACAAGCCACATTCCCAACCCATCCCCAACGCTTCACGGACACTTTCTCCTTTTGGTGTTGCCAGAGAGGAAAGATCACAATTTGCCTTTTAGATGTTGTAAGCTACTATCTTGAGTTTTTGAAAATGGTTCCTCAAGTTATCAGGCTACCAAGTAATCAGTTTGACATTTTTTTTTTAAAAGGACAGTTAGTACTTTTAAAAGACAGCATGTTTTCACAGCTCCAGTGCCCTCAGCAGAATCTCACTCATGTGTACTGGGGTCAAATCATAAAAGACAATTTCCCACTTCAAGTGATCTGAATTCACTCTTTGGTTTAAATTTTTCCCCCTTGCTCATAAAATAAGGCTGCCTAATTTTTTTTTTTTTAAATGCAGTGCAATGCCTCTCTTTCAAAATAGCAAAATCCTTCCTGCTTCAGAGTCAGACTTACATAAGCTTGGCTCCACATCCTCTGTAATTTCTGACTGCCCCTCACTTTAAAATGGAAGGGTACATAGTGGGTGACTATCAGTTGAAATGCCCTCAATCTCTTTTTGCACTTTCATCCCCCCACCCCATATTTTCAAGGTGGTGGCTATTTGTGGCTGCAAGTTTTAAAGGCCTTAACAAGTAAGCATGCTCAGAGAGAGAACAAAAGTTTCCTTAAAACTGCCAAACGGTAACCACAGAATGAGTGCCTCTGAAATCAAATGAAATATTCTTATGGTCTTTGATAGAAATGTCTGTCCTTATGTCACACTTATTTGCTTTTTGAATGGCTGTATAATGTATGGATTAGCATTTTTTAATATCTGTCTTTTCCAAAAGTTTATTTTTTAGGCATTATTCTCTTTTGAGAGTAATTAAACACTTTTCAGCAAAATGTCTCATTTTAACGCTATTTATTATTATAAAATTTAGGATTATTAATTTTTCCCCCTCACTATGGATGGATATGATATAAAAATGAAGCTTCTAATTATGACATGCCAAAACAGGGTAGATTAATCTTATATTGAAAGCTTCTAATTACTCAGCAGCAAATATATCTCAACCACATTATCTTATACTAGAGGCCCAGTGCATAAAATTCATGCATGGGGGGTGGGGATGTCTCTCAGATGGCCTGCACCCTCTCCAATCCAGGACACCTTGGGGGATGTCCCACCACCCCTAACTCCTCCCCTGCCAGCCAGATCGCCCCTAACTGCTCCACTGCCTGTGGGATCAGGCCTAAACCAGCAGTCAAACATCCCTCTTGCAATCCGGGACCACTAGCTCCTAACTGCTCACCTGCCTGCCTGCCTGATCATCCCTAACCACTCTGCCTGCCTGCCTGATTGTCCCTACCCCCTGCCTGCTTGCCTGATCACCCCTAACCACCTCTGCCTACCCTAACTGCCTCTGCCTGCCTGCCTGATCACCCCCAACTGCTCCCCTGCTGGCCCGATCTCCCCCTAACTGCTCCCCTGCCAGCCTGATCACCCCTAATGCTCCACTGCTTGTCTGATTGCCCCTAACTGCCTCTGCCTCCACCTCTGCCACCATGGCTTTGTCCGGAAGGACATCCAGAATGACTTCCGGAAGGTAATTCAGTCTAATTAGCATATTATGTTTTTATTAGTATAGATAATAAAAGCATAGTATGCAAACTGTTCCCTTGACCAGGAGTTGTCTGGGAGTTTGACCAGTGGGTGGGGCGGGCTGCGGGAAGGGAGGGAGGCCCTGGCTGGCAGCTGGCAGCTGATAGGGACCCTACCAGTGCATGAATTTCGTGCACTGGAACTCTAGTAATGATATACTAATAAGGATGAAATTCTGAATCTCTTATTTCTCACATTAAAAGAACCCAGAGAACCTGAAATGTGTAACTTTCTTGTCAAGATGCTTTTGGAAACATGCATTGACCTCATAGCATATCTGAAACAGGATTTAATTTGACAAATGAAGATTAAAAAGGAAACTTATTTCCTAGACATGGAGGAAGGAAGAACTAATAAACCATAAATCTTTTTCTTTAGGTAAGTGACTTTGTTTAGTTTTGAGATCCATTTAAACTGAATGAATGTGGAAAGCAAATAGCAGAACAATATTTGTTTTCATTGAAACATTAAAGGGTTATTATCAGATTCTTTTAATGAATATGTAATAAGCAGAAACTGTGGGGCAGATTGTCCACTAGTTAAGCCTGTAAGCTGTGGGTTTCAGTTCAAATCTTGATTCTACCACTTACTCGGTATGTGACTTTGGAGAACCTATTTAAATTCTCTAGGACTAAGAAGAAATAAAATATAAATATAGTAGGTACTTTAGTCTCATGAGATTGTGGTGAAACTTAAATGATACACTAAATGTAAAGTGCTTTGAATACAACTATAAATTAGATCTATTCTCCTGGGAAATTAGAGAATAGGTAAGAAATACTATTTTCGCAGTAGTAAAACACTATCAATCATAAGTTATTGATTGAATAACTACTGCCATATAGAAGGCATCATGTGTTGCATTTGGATGTTAGGGAGTTGAACAAATCATGGCTGGAAAAAATGAAACATAACCCAAAGAATCTCATGATTAAAGACATCAATATGTATTATTGAGAAGACAAGCTCTAGATCACACTAGGTTCAAATTCAAACTGATACTTGCCTTTGATTTTGGGAAAAGCATTACATACCCACTGTATCTTATATTCATCATCTATCAAACAAGGAATAATTAATGATAATAATAATAATAAAATATTCACTGGGATTATTGTGAATCTATTATACCAAATATTGATGTAGATCCTAAATTGTTATACTATTTAGCCAATAAAAGATGGTTTAAATTTGGTGATTGAGGAAATACTTTATAAAATACATGTCATTATATCAGTATATTGAAGGAAATAGTGGAAATGGTTGCAGGCAAAAAAAAAAAAAAATCAGTTTAGAGTGGCAAAGATCCTTCTAAAAACATAACAATGTGGGAGGATATCTGGTTTCTAGTCCAGCATGTAAGGAGCGTGGAAGGCATCAGTCTCATCTTCACAACAAAAAAGTTAAACTAGCCCTAGCTGTTTAGGCTCAATGGATAGAGCATCGGCCTGTGGACTGAAGTTTTGATCAAGGGCACATGCCGGGGTTGCGGGCTCGATCCTCAGTAGGGGGCGTGCAAGAGGCAGCCGATCAATGATTCTCCCTCATCATTGATGTTTCTATCTCTGTCTCTCCTTTCTCCCTTCCTTTCTGAAATCAATAAAAATATATTTAATTAAAAAAAAAGTTTAACTAAAACTCTCCTTAGATCCATCAGACACTAAAGTAGAGATCACAGGGCAAACTGCCACCCCCAATTGGAGAGGCAGGTAGGCAGATGCAATTTAGTGGAGCAGAACCTCGGGAGCAGGAATCACTAATGGAGCCCATACTGGTTGAGGAGCATGGCAGCTGTAATTAACAAGCTGGAGGCTCAGGGTGGAAAAGCCAGAGATATGAGAATTCCAGGGGGACAAGGCTTAGGGGTACCCTCGAAGGTTTACCTCCAGAAGCCCTAACAAGTTCTCACAGTGAAGACTGGAGAAAAATCCTTTCTGCTTTTTTCAGGGGAGGGGAAAGTAGCCACTCTGAAGTGTGTCTATGTTTCCTCACCAGGTTTAGATGTCCTCGCTCAGGTGACCGGGCAGGAGAACTGAGAAGCACTTGTGAAGGTCACAGTAAAAGGCTTGCTAAAATCACAGGATTGTAGAATGCTTCCCTTCCCCTGACTTTACCACCTAACACCTTTCCACCTTACCACCCCATCAGTAAGGCTCCTGTACATTAGCAAGGGACTAGAATGGAAAGAACTTTATCTCTCAGACATTAAGTCTCTAGGGGAACCAAAATAAAATAAGGGAAGCAAAAACAAGGCTGCTAGAGGAAATTTTACCTTCTGACACAGCAAACAGTAATCACATCCTTACTCCAGGCAAGATAAAAAATTAAAGGCCTATTTACTGCAGTTCCTTTGACCCAGTGCATTGTGTCCATATCAACCAAAAATTACAAGTCATGCTAAAACAATGATATGACCAAAAGTTGATGTTTATAACACCCAAAGCATATTTGAGGAGGGAGAATGCAGTGTTTGGAGCAGAATAACATAAAAACTAAAATCCGAAATGCAATTTGGAGAAGAACCTAGGAAGCCTTTGGTGCCAAACTAAAGGGCAATGAGGAGCTTCTGATGATTTGGAGGAGCAAATTCAGGAATATTAATCCTGTGTCAGTGTGAACAGTGGCCGGATGTAGGAGAATATTTGCATTAGCTAGGAGGTTCTTTGACATCTGCAATGGCCCAAGAGTGAATGAAGATGAGAGAATTGGAAATGCAAAAAAGGGGAAAAGGAAAACATGTAAGTTGAGAATGAAGAGCTGATAGAATTTGAAATTGAGAGAGAATTAAGTGTTAACAATGATAATGTCAGTAACAAAAACTAGGACTCTTTCTGAAAGGAAGGTAAATTTGAGCTTGGATATATAACTAGGAGATACTAGAAATTACCCAGCTTGCACTTGAAAATGTGACACTAGAATGTGGAAATAAGGACTAGATATATGTAAGAATTAGCAAATTTTTGAGCAATGAAAGAATAAAACTTGGAAGAAGCAAAAGTGCAGGAAGAGATGGAAAAAAAGTAAAATCAGAATATTTGGTAAGGCTCACATTTAGGTTTTAGAAGGAGAAAGAAAATGCATTAAGACATATAGCATTAGAAAAAAAATCACAGTCTAATGAAAACACAGGATGAAAACTTCAGGAGGGTGTGGATTAGTCCATAGTGTCAAATGCATCTTAAAAGGAATCAGGTCATTATGATTATGAAGTCACTACAGTCCATGAAGGTGCTAAATTATAAGCTCCATGAGGTTTGGGGCTATATTTGGTAAACAATTAACACTACAGTGTCTAGACCAGTGACAATGGGTGACCAACAATTATTTGCTGATGAAATAATATTTTTGCAGAAGACAGGTTGTAGAGAACCAAAGAAGGTGTGTGTAGTGAGGTAGAGGATACAAGCAATGTGTGGGAAATTATAATTTAAGATATAAGAATGAGCCCGGCAGGTGTGGCTCAATGGTTGAGCATCGTCCTATAAACCAGGAGGTCACAGTTCGATTCCTGGTCAGGATGCATGCCCAGGTTTCAGGCTCAATCCCCAGTAGGGGGTGTGCAGGAGGAAACCAATAAATGATACTCTCTATTCACTGATGTTTCTATTTCTCCCTCCCTCTCCCTTCCTCCTGAAATCAATAAAAACATATTTTTTTTAAAAGAGATAAAAATGAAAAACAATAATATTCAAAAGGAAAGTGAAGTTAAGGTTAGACACATACTTTTCTTTCTTCCCCCCCCACCCGCCCAAGGAAATTGAGAATTATGATGATTGAAGCCAAAACCTATACTGTAGTTATAGAGGCAGTGTAAGGATAATTTTAAAAAGGGAGTAAATAAAAACAGGCAAGAGTTTGAGAAGATAGACAGGGATATGTTTTATGGTTCATTATTTTATGAGAAATAAGGTCTGTAAAAAATATGCATCTAGTAAATTCCTTTAGAAAAATTACAATGGTTAGTTTCTTGCAGAATGATGAAATAATTAACCTAAAATATTTTCAGATTATTTATTCAGAGTTTAATCTTGTCCTCCACGATTCTAAAAGAATTGGTTCGTTCGCATGCTTTTCATTGTCTACCTTTGTCTCACAGAGGCTACCTCTTACCTTTTTGTAAAAAGAAAGCATCATCTGGGTTCCAGTATGTAGTAAAAATAAACCAAGACAAAGGAAAGAAAAACAGGAATTACGATTATGTTTCTCTACAGAGGCAGAAACATTTGATATGAATTGGATGGGATATTGATTCAAATGGCACATGTTGATGATTGGAAAAGATTCATGTTTTGAGACCAGAATGCTTTTTGGTAAAAAATGGAAATCACAGTCTGATAATGCAAATTGATAATGCAAACCAGAAGAGTTATATATAGTCTGGCCTTATTCTTATTGCCTATTCATCACTAAAGTTAACCTTCTGTCTCAGAGAAAATATGGAAAACAGAATGACCCATGCACTCACTATAATTTCATGAAGAGAACTGCCTTTATTTTAATGCTGGTAAACAAAAAAATGATGCACATAATTTGTTGCCGTTTTGAGAAAACTAAATCTGTGAGATGTATTCTGAGACTTATCAACTGTTTTATTTCTTGGCATCATTGTGTAGTTGGAATGGAAGGTTTGTGTTTCTAAAAAGTAACACAAGACAAAGAGAAAGCAGACATGACACTGAACTGTGGTAAGAAAATGGCAACTAGAGTAAATAAGATATATAGAAAAATGTAGAAGAAACATACTTTGGTTGAGCTGTTTCATATTGATAAAATGCCACCCTTTTAATATAGCTAAAATATCACTTCCAACACTTGTGTATTTTATAAGATAAACTATCAATTGATCATTATTTGTACGATCGTCAAATTGACACATTTCAGGAAGTGTTGAGAATGTCATATTAAGTTGTAGAGAATGATGGATACTAATAGAGGCTTTTGCTTCAGAGAGACATGGGTCCCAATGATAGATTCAAGTGTCTTCTGCATGGCTAGGAGCAGATTATTTACTCTCTGAGTGCATCAATGTCCTCTTCTGAGAAAGCCTCAAGGTAAATGTGAGGATTAAAGGAGAAAGCTTGAATAAGCTATGTACATGGTGATTGGTACTCAATGAATGGTTGCTATATATAGTCACATCAATTTTGATGACAACTGTCAGTTAGACATACAAGTATCTATTTTTAGTAGTATATTATTTCTTAAAAAAGAATAAACAATAACAATAAAAAATCATCATCATTTGTACAGTATGAAAGGAATTACTCTAAAGTATTTTACTCTAGAGTCTTTTATTCTGAAGTATTCATTTAATGATTAAATTAATATATTATTTAGACAATATTGGAGCCAAATTACTTTTAAAAAATAGTATTAAAAGTTACCAAAATATCTGGTAAAGAAAAATATTATTGTTATTTATTATTACTCAGTTTATACTATATTGTATGTCATTCTTTTTTATAAAATCTCCTTTTACCTAATGCTCATATGTTTCAGAGGCACAATAGAAGTAAAGGGGAAAGGAAAAGAAAATACAAATAGGGGAGAATAAGAAAAAATACTAATATTCATAATTTACATACAGGCTGTCTTGCATAACTTCAGCATAATCATGAGAAATATTGGCAATGAAAGAAAATTAGAATAAGTACACAAACATTTTGAAGTTATACTAAAAATCAAGGGATCTGTCCATGGCAAGTCAAAGAAAAAAAGAGCTTTAAGAATTAAGGAAAACAAATAAAGTTTTTAAAATAATCTGAGATAAATTAAAGTGTTATTGCAAAATGAGATCCCACATCCTACCAGATTAGACTATGGGGATAATGCTAATTCATTGTTAAAGCAAAGCATCCAAAGCAAATCAATTTAGATGACCAGTAATGATCCAGGCTGATGGTCATAATTCCAGTGAAGGTGGTGGTGATGGTCAGTGAAATTCATGATGTAGTGATTGCCACTGACCTTCAACCCAATTATGTAGTAAGGCCAGGATATTCCTATTCAAGAGATTTTGGAATATGATTGTCTGCTAATGAAACAACTAAACATTTTATTAAAGAAAGCATCACTCTGCCGAAAAGAATTATCGCATTATAGTATGTATGAAAAACTTTTAAGGCTGTCACCTGAAAATGCAGATCCTATAAGAATTAATACTAAATTTATACCTCAAATGGTTTGAATATTTAATTATGGAGATAATTATGGATGTGTCATAACATCCCTGCCTTCAAAGGTATGTTTATACACAGTCATAAATATTGTCCAACAGGTCAGAGACTCTCTAATTTCACAAAAGTGATTAAATATTAACCTTAATTTTGACTATATATTAGAAAAAGAAAAACATAAAAGACAAGTTAAAGTACATATGGAATTAATGACATTGGTTCTTCTTTTTGAAAATTATTTAGGCAATAATTCATAAAGTATTATTTTTGGATATAAGACTACATGTTAATATTTAATTATTAGTATGCAATATACATATAATAATAAATATAACATTATGAAGATAATATATCAGATTAGATTATAATTATCCACTTGCTTTTTATATGTCTTTTTTTAAGTACCTTTCCTTTAAAGTAGAGTGGCAGTTAAATAGATCATCTTTGCAGTTCCTAGCTCAAGTGTGTGAATTCACCACGAAGAGATTGCCCGCCTTCAAAGATATGCAGAGATGGACACTAGTATTTCTTTAGTGAATTCAAGTGTTTTATTCATTTGATAAACAAGAAGGCCTTCCCTATGTCTGCAGTGAAATGTAGAATAAAAACATACTGTGAGCCACATCTGTATCTTTAAACATTTTGGTAGGAACATTTTTAAAAAGTAAAAAGAAATAGGTTGAATTTTAGTAATATATTTGATTTAACAAAATGTATCCATAATGCCTTAATTTCAACATATAATCACTGTATGTTATTAATAACTTATTTTTATATTATGAGTTTCTTCTTTTTATTTGTACTACATATTCAAAATCTAGTGTGTATTTTACACTTATTTTACATTTTACTTTAACACATCTCATTTTGGACCAGCCTCATTTCCATGGCTCAGTAGGTCCTTGTGGCTGGTGACTATCATATTGGACAGTATGGGCTACAGAGGAGAGTCTTTGGAGTTGGAGTTTAGTATTCCAATCCCCCTGCCCAGTCACTCCTGTGACTTGGTGAAGTTATTTAAACTTTCTAAAAATTTGGTACCTTCCATCATAATGTTTTAAAAAATTCAATGAGATAACATGTGCAAATCTTCTTTTGTAGTTTCTGACTGTTAGGAAATATTTAACAAATGTTAGTTCTCTTCCTCTAAATCCCTTGAGATTTCTCTTTATCTATTTATTTATTTTTTTGGTGGGGAGTCCTTTTGTTTAGAGTTTTATGTATGGGGAAGAAGAGCAACTATTCAGCATCTATCCATGCCCCTTTATAAAACTGGAAGCAGTAATGCAAGCACCCTCATTCCAATGGCAAAATTTTTCTAACTTAACCCCCCAATTTTTTCTAACTTAACCCCCACCCACACCACCACTCTGCACTCCTAGCTGCTCCCCACTATTTCCTCACTGATCCTTCTTTTGCTGCTCCTCTTTTCTTTCTCACCCCCCATAGCACTAATCAACTTCCAACAAACTACACAGAATAGTTATTTATAACACTTGATATTGATTTTCTATCCCACCTCTGTTCTAATGTCAGCTACATGATGGTAGAGTTCCTTCTGTCATGTGTTTAACATGTATATATACCTGGAACAGTATATCAAGAAATGAGCTCAGCAAATACTTATTGAATGAATTGATAGAAAACTTTATTTTTGCCACTCCAATATATTATTTTCTGAGACACTCATCTGTAGAAACTCTATTTAGTCACATAACAGAATGGGCAAAAGTAGGTTTACAGTTGTGAGTATGTGAAACACGGTTTATTCTTGTATAATTATTTATTAACTAGTGGCCCAGTGCATGAAATTCGTGCATGGAGGGGGGCTTCCCTCAGCCCAGCCTGCACCCTCTCCAATCAGGGACCTCTTGGGGGATGTCTGACTGCCAGTTTAGGCCCGATCCCTACAGGCCTGGCTGCCCCCAACTGCCCTCCCCTGCCAGCCTGGTTGCCTCCAACTTCCCTCCCCTGTCGGCCTGATCTTGCCCACAACTGCCCTCCCCTGCCGGTCTGATCTCGCCCACAACTGCCCTCCCCTGCTGGCCTGATCTCACCCCCAACTGCCCTCCCCTGCCAGCCTGATCTCATCCCTAACTGTCCTCCCCTTGCCAGCCTGGTTGCTCCAAAGTGACCTCCCCTGCAGACCCGATCTCGCCCCCAATTGCCCTCCTCTGCTGGCCAATTTGGTTCTGATTGGTTGGTTTCTATGCCAGTCAGCATCAAAAACTCCACATCCTAGGCAGCCATTGGCTCCTCACAGTTGACCCAGATTTGGTTCTGATTGGTCAGTTTCTATGCCAGTCAGTGTCAAAAGCCCCGCCTCCTAGGCAGCCATTGGCTCTTTACACTTCACCCAGATTTGGTTCTGCTTGGTCGGTTTCTATGCCAGTCAGTGTCTCTGGGTCTATCAACAAAGCCTAATCAGAAAGGCGGGGCTGATCAGCAGCCTGGGTGGAGGCCTGGAGAGAAATGGTGGCACAGCTGCTGGCCAGACTGGGAGAGAAAAAGAGAGGCAAGTGCTGATCAACAGCTGCCACAGAGGCAATGGATCAGTCCCTGCTTCTCTCTTCAGGCCTCTCTCTGGCTCTGATTCGCAGCCCCCTTAGCAGTCAGTGCTGGGGCACCATGCCTGCAGCAAAAGCAGTCAGCTCTGGGTCACCACGGCAACCCAGCGCTGACTGCAGGACTGACTTCCGGTTGCTAGAGCCTCGGTTGTTACCAGTAGTTACGACCTAGGGTTTTTATATATTAGGGTTATTGTATTATTTTTCATACAAACAACTAAAAATCTACTTTTGCCCCACCCTGTATTTTTTAAGTGGTGGCTGAAGCATCACACAAATCAAATTGTTTTCTTTTAACATTCTTCTCAGACTTTAATCTCAATATAAATAGTAGTAGAACATTAGTAATTTATTCCCCTTGAAGTATAAAAAGTACATATCTTAACAGAAATCTGCTCTGAACTGATATCATAATAAATTCCAATGTATTATTTAAGGATTAGATAAAACAAAAAAAATTTACAAATCATATATTTTTTAAATCCTCACTCAAGGACATATTTTCACTGACTTAAGAGAGAGAGGAAGGGAGAAAGAGAGAGAGAGGGAAACATGGATGTGAGAGACAAACATTGATGGGTTGCCTCCTGTAGGTGCTTGGACTGGGGATCGAACCCACAACTTAGGTATGTACCCTGACCAGGAATGGGACCTGCAACCTTTGGTATACAGGATAACACTCCAAACAACTGAGCCACCTGTCCAGGGCATCATATCCTATGTAATAAAAGCCTAATATGTTAAGTGTCTGGTCGTCTGATCATCCATTCAACCAATCAAAGAATAATATGCTAATAATATGCTAAGACCACTCAACCACTCCTTATGATGTGCACTGACCATCAGGGGGCAGACGTTCTAACTGGTAGGTTAGCTTGCTGCTGGGGTCTGGCCAATCAGGATGGGCCTGACACACCCTGGAGCCCTTCCATAGTCCCTCCCCGGCTGGCCTACCTCCCATATCCCTCCCTGGCCCTGATTGTGCACCGGTGAGGTCCCTCAGCTTCTCGCAATCCAAGACCCCTCAGGGTATATTGGAGAGCTGGTTTGGCCCGATCCTGCAGGCCAGACCAAGGAACCCCACTGGTGCACGAATTCGTGCACTGGGCCTCTAGTACTTTGATAAGACTCAGTATCATTTGACTTTTCAATATCTAACTGTGTGTCACTTACCTAACTCCTACTCTCCCAAGATAATGAATATGGGAATCTCCCTGTACCAAATATCAGAGATCAGGGTGAGATGGCCATATAAGCATGACATAAAATAAAGGTTAAGAGGCCCCAAATATGAAGATTTAGATGGAGCTGTAAATAAGGACCACACATGCTATGGTGATGTCCTGGGGGAGGGCTTGGAATAGGCCCCATTCACCAGGGGGTTCAGGCTTAGAGAAATCATTCAGCTTTTTTCTCAGGTATAGCATAGGAATAATGTCTGTTCTGCATGCCAAAAAGGAAGTGCGGTTATCATCTGCCTAGCCTGCAGGGCTCTGTCTACAAAGTATCAGGTAAATTACATTTGTTGAACACTTTGTACTTTAAACTGCTATTAACACAGCAGAGCATTAACTTCACTAAGATTAGGGTTATTGTTTGACCTTGAGTTGTGAACATAGAAGTAATAATGAGCATGTGTGTTATATCGAGCAGCATATTTCAATCCAGTTACTTTTCAAACACTAGTTAATTCATAACCTCAGTTCCCAACACATTGTGTGTGGTGTTTAATAGGCATTCAAGAAATGCTTGTTGTATTAATTAATTCAAAATAGATGGCTGTTAAAAATACAGAATGAGATACATCCAAATAACATGACCTACACAAGTATTTATCAAGTACTATTCAATCTTAAATGCTGGAGTGAATATAAAAATACAAAAGATGTGACTCCTGGCGTTTATAGTCTAATTGTGGAGATGGTCGATTATGCCATTTAAACAAAAGAAAGTTATGAAGGAAGGGAAAACAGAGACAGCAGCCATCTACATTATACCATTATTAATTCATGTCACACAAATGTCACTCTTGCCATTAAATCCCATGCACACTATGTCTAAACACTATTCATGTGCAGACTAGAGAGTGGATTAATGTTTGTACTGTAGTTTCTTCTATAGTTTCAACAATGGCTCCAACAAGACTCATAAATAGTCATGTGATGGGCATTGAAAATGTCCTCCCTATGTATCTAATTCTTCATCCTGGTAACAATAAATGAAAGATCCACAAATACAGTTTTAATTAACAGCAATGCTGTGATGCTTATAAATAGACCAGAGGCTCTTTGAATCGGTTGGCCTTCTCAGAAAGAATTTTGTTTTTCCCAGAGGGTCAAAATTAATTAATGTTCGTACAATTTATCTAGCAGCCTATTACCTTAGAGATGCCTAAACAAGTTCAGTGAACCATGTTAGTGTATCAAGGATGACATAATCAAGCTGCTTTAAACAGAACACTTTGTAAAAATATACTGTATCAAGTAGTAATTAACAGGGTGGATAATAAAGAATTCTGTCGGAATGATTACTTTCCTTTATCTCTGGACAACATTACTTGGGTACAATATTACATAAATAACCAGACATAAAACTTTTTATGTGGTCTTTAATGAACACACACAAGCTATGAAAGTTTAAAAAAATAAATAGTGCCATTAATAGTCCTTAATTGTTCCATTAAAAGCTATCAATTGATGACTTTTGTCTTTTTGAACATGCATGAAACCTTCTCATATCCATTGATTATACTTTTATTTTTCTTAAAATGAACAATAATACTTTTTGTGCCATTAGAAATATTATACTAGCAGTATTTTCAAATACTGTCTTAAAAAGAAAGAAAATGCTGCAAATGTAATCTAATGAACTAACACATAAACAAACAAAACAAAAACAAACTCATAGATACAGAGAACAAACTGATTGTTGCCAGATGGGAGGGAGGTGGAAGCGGTAAAAAAGGTGAAGGGATTGAGACCTTACAAATTGGCAGTGACAAAACAGTCATGGGGCTGTAAAGCACCACATAGACCATATGGCCAATAATACTGTCATAACTATCGTGTGAGGTGGGTACTGGACTTACTGGGAGGATCACTTTGTAAATTATATAAATTCCTAACAACTATGCGGTATACCTGAGACAGATATAATATCAGATGTCAACTATATTGAAACAATTTTTTAAAATTTAAAAAAGAATTCACAGGCATTTGCATCAAGATATTACTGTCTGGATCTTAGTAGCAAAATTCAATATTGGCTTATTTCTCATAACTTCTTAAGTAAAAAAATATATACTTATCCTTAGAAATAATCATAAAAGTTTAAAAATGTATATTCATTGTTGTGATATTTATATTACAACTGTAATAAATGTCACAACAACAAATATACAGCTAAATATATATTAATTGTTGATATTTATTATAGTGAATGTGCCAAAAAATAATTTAACTTTAACGTTAGATAATTTTATAAATTATGATATACCCAAAATGTAAAATACTATGCTCTAACTAAAACTATATTGCTAAAAATATTCCATGACATAAAAACCTACTCACATTACATTTTCTAAATTACAAAATACAAAGCTTATAGATGGTTATATCACTCTACTGATATTATGAGACAAGTTTTTATTTTTTCTGCTTAATTATATTTTAACTTTTTTAGGAAAAGATGGAAGCCTTAGTAATGTAAAATTGATGAAAAGAAATATTGAACAAAGCTAAATATTAAAAAAGTGAAAAGCTTTTTAAGTGGTAAAGATTTAAAATATTCACCACAATTCCACAAATACATAAATGTTCTACCATCATGTATATTAGATTTTCTTATGAGGTGCAATTTTTGTTTTACTTATTTTATTTTTAGATTTATCATCCTCTCCTTTATTTGAACCCTATCACCATCCAAGTAATAATCCATGTTAATAAATGAATATATATGTTTTATCATAATTTTCTCTATAGTCACATAGTTATAGAAATATCTACCTACATATTTATTCATATGCACAAATAAAAGATGTTAGTCATTCTTTGCTTTAGAAAAAATGGGTCATACTATATAATAATTTTGCATATGGCTTTACCCCTTTAACAATATCTTTTGGAAATCCCTACACATCAACTGTATAACATGAAACTCTGTTTTAGTGATTGCATGACATCGCATGCTGTGTGTTTAACAGGTTACACTGGCCTCCAGGTTGTTCCTCCAGGTTCTCAGCAGAAGTGGGGGTGGGGAGGGTGGTGATTTTGGCCCCAAGGGATTTCTAAGACATTTTTACTTGTCAAGACTAGGGGAGAAGTGCTACTGCAACTGGTGGTAGAGGCCAGGGATACTGCCCAATATGCTACACTGCACAGGACAGCCCCACACCAGCTAATTCCATTACCCAAACCATCAGTGGGGCCCAGGTTGAGACTCCAACCAGGTGTCTGACCTCAGGGCATTTAGTGCTAGCTGTCACTCTACTGTCACTCTGTCACTTTCCTTAGACACCCACATGGCTCACTCCTCACCTCTTTCAAGTGTTTGTTTTTGTTTATTTAAATGGCGTTTTCTCAATGCAGCCTACTTTGATCAGTGTATTTTAACAACCATTCCTCCCTTCCCATTTTCCCTCCAACTGCAATGCACACACCCATCCTTGGGCATTCTTGGTCATACTTCATTCCTTCTTTTTCCTCAACTTCTAACAGTCCATACAATCAGAACTGTTTGTTCATTATCTTGACTCTCCTTGTAGAAAGTAAACTCCACTTCGGCAACAATTTTTATCTGTTTTATTCACTAATGTATTCCCAGGACTAAACAGTGCCTGGTATCAATCTATACTAATAAAAGGGTAATATGCTAATTAGACCAGACGTCTACCAGGCATCCTTCTAGGCATCCTTCTGGACAAAGCCATGGTGGCGGGGGCCGAGGCAGAGGCGGTTAGGGGCGATCAGGCCAGCAGGGGAGAGCAGTTAGGGGCGAAGAGGGTGTAGGCCAGGCTGAGGGACCTCCCCGCCCCATCATGAATTTCAATGCATGGGGTCTCTAGTAGACCAATAAAGCAACAAGGAACAAATAACTGAATGTATGAATAATGGACATTTATCTTATTTCCCTTCTCTTCAACCACAAATAATGCTGAAGTAAGATTCCCTATACACATGTGCTGCTGTATTGGTCTTTTTATTTCTATACTAGAGGCCTGGTGCACAAAATGTGTGCACAGGGAGGTGGTGGTCCCTCAGTCCGGACTGCACCCTCTTGCAGTCCGGGACCCCTTGGGGGATGTCCAACTGCTGGCTCCTAACTGCTCACTTGCCAGCCTGCATGATCGCCCCTAACCACTCTGCCTGCCTGCTTCATTGCCCCTAACCACTTGCCTGCCTGCCTCATAGCCCCTAACCACTCACCTACCTGCTTATCACCCCTAACTGCTCACCTGCCTTCTTGATCAGCCCTAACCGCCTCTGCCTGTCTGCCTGATCGCTCCTAACTGCTCACCTGCCTGCCTGATCCCCCTTAACCACTTGCCTGCCTGCCTGATTGCCCCTAACCACTCTGCCTGCCTGCCTGATTTCCCCTAACCACTTGCTTGATGGCCTGATTGCCCCTAACTGCCTCTGCCTTGGCCACTGAGGCTTTGTCTGGAAGGATGTATGGAATGACATCTGAAAGGTCATTCGGCTGTCCAGTCTAATTAGCATATTACACTTTTATTATTATAGATGGTCAGAACGTTTTCTAATCCATGAACATTTCCCATAACCATGTTTGAGTATCCTTCCCCTGCTTCTCCACTCTTTCTCTCAGCCATCTATAGGTGGCTTTTGAAAATCTTTTTCCAGCTCTTTATTATTTAATTTGCATTTTTCTGATGACTTGTGAACTTGAGCATCATTGAATATATTTGTTGATTATATTAATGTAATCATCTGTGAATTAGTATGCAATAGATATAGATTAGAGATAGAGCTAGAGGTAGAAATAGAGATGACATAAATATAATCTTACTTGTAATCTGTAAGGAAAAATTTTCTAACCTATTATGTGCCTATTGACTTTATTTATGAAAATTTTAGACCACAGTTAAAATTTCACATAATGAAATATGTACATCTTTTCTTTTGTAGCTTCTGAACTTTTGGAAGTTAGATCCTGTCTTTAAATTGCATATTGCTTACCCTCTGTTTTCTTGCAAGAATTTTATTGTTATTTGTTACATTTAAGTCCTTAATCAATCTAGACTATATTTCTGTATATGAAATATGCAGAAGAAAAATGGGATTAATTTCATTTATTTCCAGATGAATAACCAGATATACCAGCACCATATTAAATAATACATCTTTTTAAATTGAATTAACTTTTGTTATATATTAAATCCTCCTAATTTCTGGCCTCAGTGTCTTGATTCTCTTTTCTGTTCTTTTAATATATAATCTGGTGTATATTAACTTCATGTTTTTAAAGAAAAAAACAGCTTGGTAAAAGGAAGAGGAAATATAACCTGGCAGGTCAAAAGAAATAAACATATACAATTTGAAGATGAATTAGGGAACGACTTTAAAATAAGAATGAGTACACATGTTGTAACTGAACATCATGTCATTTTCAATCTGCCTAAAATGTAAAAACAATAAAACTATAGTTCTAGTCTCACTAGTCATAAAATGTCTGGGCCAACCTCATACATTTTTTTTATGAAAAGTTATTTTAATTCATATATTCTTGCTCTTTTTCATTGTGCCTATGCTTCCATCCTTTTGAGTAATATTTTATTTGTTAGGTTTCTCCAGAAAAATAGAACTAATAGAATGTATATAAATATAGAAATATATTTGTTATAAGTAAATGGGTCATATGATTATGATGCTGATAAGCCTTAACTGTCCAGTGTGGGCCAGCAGGCTGGAGCCCCAGGAGAGCCAATGGTGCAGATGAAGTCCAAAGGCAGTCTGTTGGTGAAATTAACTTTTGGTTGGGCAGCCCACCTGTTTTGTTCTATTAGGCCATCAATTGATTGGATGAGGACCATCCATATTATGGAGGGCAATCTGCTTGAAGTTTACTGATATAAATGTTAACCTGATGACATATAGATGGTCAATAGACATATGAAAAGATGCTCAATATCACTAATCATTAGAGAAATGCAAATTAAAACCACAATGAGATATCACCTCACACCTGTCAGAATGGCTATCATCAATAAATCAACAAACAACAAGTGATGGGGAAGATGTGGAGAGAAGGGAACAGTCATACACTGTTGGTGGGAATTTAGATTGGTACAGCCACTATAAAAAACAGTATGGAGGCTGCTAAAAATATTAAAAATGGAATTGCTTAAACCCAAAACACTAATTCAAAAGAATAGATAAACCCCCATCCTATGTTCATTGCAGTGTTATTTACAATAGCCAAGCTATGGAAGCAATCTAGGTGCCCATTATAGGCGAGTGGATAAAAAAGCTGTGGAATACTCAATGGAATATTACTCAGCCATAAGAAATATCAAAATCTTACCATTTGCGACGGCATGGATGGTCCTAGAGGGTGTTATGCTAAGTGAAATAAATCAGTCAGAGAAAAACAAATACCATATGGTTTCACTTATATGTAGAATCTAGAGAACAATCTAAGCAAATAAATAAAACAGAAACTGAATCATAAGTACAGAGAACAGACTGATGGTTGCCAGGTGGGAGAGGAGTTGAGGGACTGGGTGAAAAAGGTGAAGGGATTGAGAAGTACATATTGGTAGTTACAAAATAGCCATAGGGACACAAAGTACAGCATAGAAAATATAGTCAATAATACTGTAATGACTATATATGTTGCCAATTTGGTGCTGGAAATATCAGTGGGAAGACTTTATGTATGCTTGTCTAACCACTGTGTTGTACACATAAACTAAAACAAAATAATATTGAATGTAAAAAAATGTTAACCTTGTCCAATAACACCCTCTAAGTTGCTACATAAAATTAACCATCACAACTATCTTTTTTTTTTTAATATATTTTATTGATGTTTTACAGAGAGGAAGGAAGAAGGATAGAGAGTTAGAAACATCAATGAGAGAGAAACATCGATCAGCTGCCTCCTGCACACCCCCCACTAGGGATGTGCCCGCAACCAAGGCACATGCCCTTGACCGGAATCGAACCCGGGACCCTTCAGTCCGCAGGCCGACGCTCTATCCACTGAGCCAAACCGGTTTTGGCCACAACTATCTTATGTTATTTTTTATTCCTAAGAAAACTTATCTATAAAAAAGTTATTTTTACCCCTGGGGAAAGTTAATTCCTAAAGAAGAAGAGTGCTGAGTAGGCAAGACTTCAGGCTCAAAATAAATAAGGTTACTAGCCTACTTATACTCTGATTCTACTAACTGTAAAACCATTAAAGGTTACATTTACCTAAAATCACAGGACACAAAGTAAAACCTGTCAAGACTTTGTGGATGCTCATTCCTCCATCACCAACTTAACTCTCTGTCTTGGACCTTCAGAGAGACTAGAATAAAATTGGTGGCCAGCTACTGGCCATTGCATATTTTGAAAATTCTTATCATTGCTAATTGTAAACCTTTCCATGCATTAATCTGATCGCCCCCTACTTGTCACTGCTCTGATTGTTGATTTAAGGGACACATTTAGGGTAGAGGGAAAACATTCTTTGACTCTCTTAAAATATAAGTCATGGATTTCCTTGTTGTAGCAATGTCAGTTCTGAGTCTATTCAGTAATTCAGGGGCTAAACAGAAAGTACTAACTTTCTTTTCATAATCCCTATTGATTTCTTTTTTTTAGGTTTTATTTATTTTTT
This sequence comes from Plecotus auritus, assembly GCF_963455305.1. Lineage (NCBI taxonomy): Eukaryota > Metazoa > Chordata > Mammalia > Chiroptera > Vespertilionidae > Plecotus > Plecotus auritus. The sequence goes on from NC_137770.1 coordinate 146,251,005, forward strand.
TTTCTTAAATATATTTTATTAATTTTTTACAGAGAGGAAGGGAGAGGGATAGAGAGCTAGAAACATCGATGAAAGAGAAACATTGATCAGCTGCCTCCTGCACACCTCCTACTGGGGATGTGCCCGCAACCAAGGTACATGCCCTTGACCGGAATCGAACCTGGGACCCTTCAGTCCGCAGGCTGACACTATCCACTGAGCCAAACCGGTTAGGGCTCCCTATTGATTTTTAACCGCCCCTCCTCCCCCACCTGCAGACATACTCCAGCATTCAATCAAATAGATAACGCAGGTTTCCAGGAGTTGGTTACTTGGCCTGTGTATCTCTAGTAGGGTTACCTGGTGTATGATCAGAGTCTGCACTCAGTGCTGCATCAGGAATGCTGTTGCCAATGGCCCAGTCCAAGTCATCTTCAGAGTCTTGAGTAAGACTACAGGCTGTGGTCCAATTTCTGGAAGTTGTTTCAAAATTACAGCTTCCTGTTATGGTTGTGTACTGGCCTAAGGAAACAAAAATTTTAATGAAATGTTCTGAAAATCCACATTGCACTTGATATTTTACTACATTAGTGATGATTTTAATTAGTATCTGCATATTCTAATTCTTTATAAATAAACACATAGAACCAGGACATTTGCACCCATTGATAATATCAGTTGTAACCAGCTTTGTTAACCCAGGGTCTAGAAGCAGTGCATGAATATTGTCATTTATCCATTAACAAGCTATATGGATTGACTACTAATACTTATAGATGACAGATAAAACTGTCTACACATAATGAACATAACATTATAATACCTATCAAATCAAATAAATCAACAGCTTCAGTTGTCTGGATATTAATTCAGTTGCTCTGAGTACTCTAGTGTTTGAACAGCATAGACTGCTAGAGAGGCAAACTCATTTACTAAAGAAAAGCTGCCTTTGGGTGAAATAGTAAACTGTATGGACACACACCCTCTTGGCATATGATACAATTACCCATGTCCAACATTTCAGAACTAGTCAGTAAATAATGAAAGATGTTCTCTACTAAAAGTGTTGATTGATAACTCATTACAAATTAAGTTATTCACAATATAAATTACTAGATAACTGTGTTGTGATAATAACTACCGTAGTTGAGATAACAACTAGTCATCTGTGAAAAGTGCCATCATAACATCCTGATATCTGCTTTCATTTTTCATTTTATCTTTTTGCATAGCAGTTATTGTATTTGAGCATTCACTGTAACAACTGTGTTGTACAGGCAGAATGAATTATTGGGTGATTGAATCAGTAGGAATCAACGAGATTGTCATTGACTTTTCCTGTCCTTTTTTTTCTGTTTTTTTTTTTTTTAGAAAGATGGAGTTTATATTATTTTTAACATTTCTTCAAGTAGTTTCTTCTTTATAACTTTTTCTTAACATCAAACTAATACTAGCATATAGAAGCTTCATCAGAAGAAAAACTTGCAGTTAAAATGGACACCAAATATATAGCAAAAATAGCTTTCATATTTTTATAGAAAATTTTCTGGGTCTCTGAGAGAATTTTCATAAAGTATCAGCATTTTACTTCTCAGGCAGGATTGCATTTTATCTCCAAAAGTAAAATCACTTTAAATTATGTACGTTTCTTTCATTCATTCTACATAATTTATAATTAATGGATTTCTATGTGTTTCTTTATGGGCCCTGTATATCTTTATGCTTTCCTGTACCAAACCCATGGCATAGATAGATTTATAACATGCAAACAATGTGGATAAAAGTCAGAGATTCAGTTCTCCAGGTGTTTAACCAGCACAACTGCCAAAATGCAGAACCTATCAACGTACATACAAGACAGCCACCGTCGGTTCTTCAGAATAATGTCACATCCAGGCTCTGTACTATCGTATTTCTGTTTAACTGACTCCCCAACACATAGGCCTGACAATAATTATCCTACATCCTTTTCCCTTCTCTGTGACCACTCTGACCTTCTAGCTCCAATTTATTTAATATATGACCTTTATCTTTGACCCTAAGGATATGTATGCAATCAGGATTAATTCTCTTATGTTTCATTCTCTACATCAAATTTTGAAACTTTTCCTTTCTAGCGCTAATCTCAGTTTATGATCTCTACTCCTTAGCAACACTATTTTTAGCACTCCACAGCCTAATTTATTTCAAAGTTACACAATTTTTCCACATTCGCTAATCTCACATTCTCTACTAATTACTTTCCTATAACTTGCAGATACAGTCACAGTGTCCCTCTTGATTTAAAAAATATGTATTTATTTACTTAAATTTCTCACTCTGTATATCTTCACTCAGCCTGTCCAGGGGCCCTTCACACTTTTATGCAGATGGCTTACAACTAAATCCGCAGCCATGATGAAATGCAGGCGTTTGTCTTCAAATGCTTTTTGAACATTTCACTTGGAATATACAACCATTACCTCAAAACCAAGCAAGCCTAAAACAAACTCATCATTCACTTCTCAAGCTGGGTTCTTCTTTATGAGATTATTGACTAATTTCATAGGATGGATCTTCTCTCTTTCTAAAGATTCTAACTTTGGCGTTATCTTTGATTCTGCATTCTTCATTTTCATATCCAATCTGTCACCAAATACCTATAGATTCTCCCTCTGGAAACTTATTTAATTCATTTCCTTCCTTGCAGTTCCTTAGTGCCTGTTCCAGTTCCATTGGTTCAACCACCTGGTTTAATGGAGTCTCTTTTTTTTTAACGTAGCCTTCAATCTATCAACATTACAAATGCAAACCACATTAATCAGCTTTAAATGTTCTTATGTGTTATTTCCCTTGCTAAAAATATTCAAGTTTTCACATTGTCTGAAGATACTCTCCAAAATCTCTAGCCTTGAATACAGTAACCTTTACGCAATGCAAAGTGTTTTTTAGGCTGAAATCTGTCTCATATTTAAAATTGCCTGCCAACCGAATTTTTCAGAAAATTATCTCTTGAATAAAAACAGACTTTCTTCAACTTTTATAGTTAAAGCTAATTCTCACTTTTAAAAATGTTTTCTCTAGCATTTGGGTGCTCATTTGTCAGTCATCCCTTCCCTCTCTTGTTCAGGAGAGAATTGCAGTTTTCTCCAGGTATAAACCTTCTTTCACTCAGGTATGTGTTTTATGGGTGAAACAGCCCCTCATCAGCTCCAGGGGTGACTGATGGTTTATCTCAGCAATTGTGATGCCATGTTCCTCTTTCTTAATTAGTTTAGGCATCAACATGGGATGCAATTCTAGACAATGAGACTTATTGGAGAAAAGGCACCTAGGAAATTATTTTCATTAAAAAAGAAGTCAAAAGGAAGAAAATCTATTTGTCCTTTCTCAGGATATCATTGCAAAAATGAGATACGCAGGACTGCAGAACTTGATGGGGAGGAGCTGGCTTTACTGAATACCAAATAATTGCAACTCAAACAGACAGGAATTAATTTATTTCAATTAACAGTACGTTGGGAAGTTGTCAGTTTAAGGTTGGCATTGTGGTGCAGCCGTGCAGTGGGTGCGGTGTGAAGCACAAATTTCCCACCTTTCAGTGCTGTCACCTTGTCATCCTCACGCTCATGCATGGTTGCAAGACAACTGCTGTACTTCCATGGGTCACAAACATTCAAGCATTGAGGGAGACAAAAAGAGGAAAGCGCTTTTTCTTTCTGAAAGAGACACCTTTCCAAAATTCCCATGTGTATTCATTGGCCTCTGGTGGCTATAAGGAAGATTGGAGATGATGGTATTTGCAGCTGGTCACAATGCTGCCCCAGATAAAACTGGAGTTCTGTTTTTAAGCAACAAAAAGAAAAGAAAAGCAACTAGCAGGGATTACTGTCCATCTAAACTGCGTAAGGTTGGGATTTCTGTTACAAGTATCTTTATCTCCTCTTCTCCATTCCATCCTTCTTGAATGTCCAATGTCTATCCATCTCTCCCTTTGAAGACCATGCCAGTTCTTGGGGCATGTGAGGGTTTATGGCATTATAGTTGTTACCACTAATTTGGAAATTCATTATATCTTTATTTTATATTGTCATCTTACTTGTTTACTATTATATTACTATAAACATTTCTATTCGATCAGTAATTTTTAGTGAACTACATCATGTATATCAAAGTGTTCCCATACATAATTATTGAATGATGAATAATATGAAGACTTTGCAATGTTTCTTGATGAGGTCTATGTATCATCTGTATTTTCAAAATAGCTATTGCTTTATAAAAACGTTTTCTAAATTGTGTGTGATCTTTATCATGACCCCTTGAAGGATTCAAAGCATTACTAACATTCCTTTAAACAATTGGCATTTTCCCAGTGGAATAATATGGTTGTATGGTCAGTGTAAATATTGATCAATTAACATATGTTTAAGGGATAGCACCATAATTATTTTTAATTCCTTACATCCACATATCCACCTTATTTTGCCATACCATAATGCATAATACATGAATATTAAATTGTTTATCCTCATTGTGAAATGGCATCTTTGCTGCATTGAGAAGGATATTTAAGAATCTGGGTAGACTGGGAAAGAGGATGTTTGTCTCTGTAAGAGGCAGGAGAGAACGGGACCGCCAGCACGCTGGATATCCCCAGCTGAGAACACAAGGTGCACTTGATACGTTTTAGGTGATAATTTCCTTCCATGAAAGAAGAGAGCACATTTTCTGATTTAACTGTTGTGGGTTGTTGTTATTGTTTCTTAAGAATCGATCTCACTTATTAGTAACCATAGATTTTGCAACAGGAGGTAAAGATGCAAAAGAAAATTTTATTTTATGACACATTTTATGAGGAGTAACTGCATTTATTTTCTGATAAGTATAAAGGCCATGTATATAAGACATGACTGACAAATTTCCAGAGAATGTAAAAATGATGATATGGAAAAAGCTAACATTATCAATTCTAGCATACTGAACAGAGACATTCTTTACATTATTTCATTTAATTCTCAAAGCACTCAATAGGATGGATGTTATTACAGTATATCTACTAAACAGATGAGAAAAGTGAGTCATTGAGAATTTAAATAATTGCTCAACAAGTGAGGGTCAAAGTCAAAATGAGGACTCCAGTTTAGTAACCCAAAATTTGGTCAACTGTTTCTTATATTTCTCCAAAGGTCATTTTTAAAATGTGCAATTTATTTCATTATGCACATAGATTATCTGACTTCAGGAACGTAGCCCTGATGATTTACATTGGAGAATATATCTAAAAGACCATCAATATAAAATATTAATGAAGTCAATTTGCAGAACTAAGTCACTTGTGTATTTTCGTATGCTGTGTAGTTTTGTTTGTGGATATGAAAAAAAGTGTATCAAGAGACTAAGAAAAGTGGCTTTTTAATTTGTCAATATATTACTTATATATTAATAAATTCAACTATTTCTTGCAGTTGTCCATCAAAGTTGTGGGTAACACTAACAGATATAAGTAATTGACTTCAGTTTCAGAAAATCAAAACTGCCTGTGTGTGTTTTCACACCAATAACTGTGAGGGGGAAAGCATATCAGGCAGTCTGAGAGGAAAAATGAGCGAAGCCAGAAGAACATGGGCAGCATTCACATTTGAAAACCCGAATAACCCATAACTCTCCCTAGCATTTTGTAAGCCTGTTTCTATATTGCACATATAGGTGTACACACACACACACACACACACACACACACACACACACACACACACACGTGCGCGCTATTCTTCATTTGTACTCTCTGAATAAGCTGTGATAACCTTATTCTTGATAGAACTTGTTACACTTTACAATTAACCAGGAAACATCTCATTTACTAATAACTTCTTTAAAAGGAGAGAAAAAACCCATTAGATTTAAATACAATTTTCTTCAGAGTCCCTCACACACGCAGTACAAAGTAAGTTTTTGAAGTCTAAAACAATGTCTTGTTCATTTTTATATATCTAATGTTCAGAAAGTTGTTCCTAGCCCATATTAAGAATAGGAATAAATGAAAGAATATACTTTTATATAAATATTTTAATATACATCATCTTTACATGAGAGGAAGATAATTTTACTACCTACAGTAACTTTTCTATGTGCCTGTGACAGTCTTCCTTTCTCCACTGAATATATGTATCTATGCCATCATATTTCAATTATTTTTTCCTTTCGAACCTTTATAAATTTGGCTTAGTTTTTAATGTTTTACTGGTGGTTATGAAATGTTCTATTTGTTATGTCTTGTGGGGAAAATGGTGATTTTACAAGTGTTTTAGAATTCCAATGAAATCAATTTCTTACAGTAAGTATAAAAAATGTATTTTTGTCCCTGGCCAGTGTGGCTCAATTGGTTGGAATGTTGTCCCATATATCAAGAGATGGCAGGTTCAATTCCTGGTCAGGACACATACCCAGGTTGCAAGTTTCATACCTGGTCTGATGCACTTAAAAGAAGTTAGAAATAACAGTAAGAAGTATTATTTAATGTATTATAAATTTCATTTCAAAATACACATATTAAATGAAATATATAATTATTTTAAATTAAGAATATAATGTATAATATTCATAGTATAGTTTAAACAATGCCAATTACTTTCACTTCCTTTTATACTTTGGTTTAAAACTAAAATATGGGATGAATGTTGAGGACATTATGCTATGTGAAATGAACCATTCACTAAAAAAATTTAAAAATTATGTATGATTCCACTTATATGAGGTACCTAGAGTTCTCAAATGCATAAGAACAAAAAGTATAATGATGGTTGCTGGGAACTGCGGTGTGGGGAGAATGGAGATTTACTATTTATTGGGTACTGAGATATACTTTTTCAAGATAAAAACTTTTTGGAGATGGCTGGTGGTGTTGGCTACACTCACAGTTCTATACAGTGGCGTGATGGGAAAGTTTTCTAACATAATTTGTTATAGATTTATTGCAGTTTTTAATATAGGAGTAAAAAGAATGAGAGAGGACTGCCATCTGGATATTTTCATAGAGAAGTTGAAAAAATGTTTTGGCTATTCTAAATCTACTATAGTGCATGAAAAGAACATTTCTTCTCAGCTATGCCAATATGTTTCTCTACTAATAAAGTGAAAATCTGTGCTGAGCTGGCAGCATTAGAACAGACAAATATACTTACCACAGTGAGCTTCATCAGACCTATCAGAGCAGTCCGGTTTATAGTCACAGACAAGGTGGGATGCAATACACTTCTTGTTGTGGCACAAAAAGTCAGTGGCTTCTGGGCAAATTTCAGAAGTCTCTCCCACTGGGGAAAAAACAAAGGTGTTATTTTGTGATGGTTTCATTACATTTGATTACTCATTTTAATCATTTTATAGATTTCAAACTATTAAATAAGTTAGTGATTTTAATAGTTGTCCAAGGTAGATATCTATACAACTTCCCCTCTCTCAGTCCTATCTCCATTGTTCAGCAAGTTATATAGATGGTAATTTCAAAATATCCTTTAATTAGTCAAAGGCTGACCATTAGCTATTATATAAACCCAAACTTCTAATCAAGGAATTACAAATCTTTTGTTTTTTGGTACCAACTTATTTTTTAATTCTCATTTTTTTCAACTCTTCTCATAAGCACCTGCAACAGAAGGTTTCACAAATATGTCATTTGTTCTTTATTTTCCCATGTGTTCATATGCTGTTTCCTTTACCTACACTGACCATTCTCTCCTGTGCTTCTGCTGGTCTCTTCAACCTCAAGACTCAAGGAAACAACTCCTCTCTCTACCCTTGTCTTGCCTTTCTCTTTATCATCCCACTTCCTGGTTGAACACCCCGTTTTATGCCACTGAAGACCCCTTTTATTCCTTTGTTAAATAGTCAGCACCTCATAAAAGAGCAGTTTACATGCCTGTTTGCCCTTCAGACTCCAAGCCCCTTAGCAGGAGGAGATTTTGCTGTATTCTCTTGGATTTAACATGGCACCTACTACATACTTTGTGCTTCATAAGTGCTAGTTATAATAATTGACGGTATAATGGTTTCATCTAAAGGGAACTAAGAAAAGTGAATTGACAGGATTTTCAAAGCAAGTCACATAATTGAATATCCCTTAAACTGATATAAAGTCTAATAATAATTCTTCACAGCTTCAAAGTCATACACATTAAAGATATAAAACTATTTTTATCAAATTCAACAAATTAAATAAAGCTCAGCAATTCTTTTGATACAGAGACTATAAGTTCAGGCTGGTGTGCCTGAGGTAAGGTAAGTTACTCAAGGTTAGGCAGTATTTCCATAAAGGAAAATGGTAAAACTCCATAGATTTGATAAAAGTGCATTTTCATATCCTTTGAATCATCCCCCCCACACAACAGCTAAAACCTGAATTTGCAGAAATACTTTAACAGTAACATGTAGTCCAAATATGAAGATTGAAGAAAAAGCATCTAAGACAATAGCAAATATTTCAACTAGGGGCATCACTAAGATGAAGAATTTACAGTCAGGTTTGTTGGCTGATTTAGAATCTTTCCCAAATAATTTTAATAAACACTAGAGAAAATTTACACTTATCCAGAGCAACATGTAGACATTATTTAGTATGCAAGTATATGCACTGGAGATTATTTCTACTCCACAGAGGAAATGTCTTAACCCATAATCTGAATTATAGGATTTTTAGTTTTTTAAAAATTTGACTAAAATAAGCTACATCTCTAAATATGGATTATTTCCCTAACAGTATAGAATAACAAAGACATGAAGAGAAATCAAGTCAGTGCTTTGAATTTCAGTAAACCAAGCAACTGCTAGAATCCCTATTGTATGTGAATTATACTAAAAAAAAATATTAGAAAGCCTACAATTCTAAGAAAAGTATACCCTAAAGACAAGAATATAGTCAATCAGATTGTGGTTAGCAAAAACATCATGGTAAATAGAAAAATTAGATTATTTGAGTGATAATGTTTATGCCTGTTCAGCCAGTTTCAATTTCTTCATCCAGTCAATATGATAAACTCTATACATTTGATAAAGTTGTCAAATATAAGAAATAAAAGATAATCCCAAGTATTCTATAGTTAATGATGCAGTGATGGAAAGAACTCGGTGCTCATTATAGAGAGATGAAGATAACCTGGCTGGTAGAATATGGCATATGAAAAAAACTAAATTATTTACTTTAGCCAAAAAATAAAACATAAACGATTGACAGAGACATAAAGACCTAAAACTAAAGCAAGATAGGCTGAAGAATCCTAGAAAGAAAAAAGAAAAGGCCTGAAAAATTATGTAGCCATAAGAAATGAACATTTAATCCAATGAAAGCATGAGATAGGTATATATATATATATATATATATATATATATATATATATATATAGTTAATTCATATGCATTTGAACAAACTGTCACCATCCTGAATGTGACATCAATTGAAAGCTGACTTTATTCTGCTTTGAAACAGAATTTACAGTAAAGATGTCCTTGACTATAAATTTCTATTTGAATTTAAGTAGTTTTATACACAGGATTCATGCTACTTTATTTTATTGCTCCCATTATTCCAGTTTTGGCCAGGGGAAGCTCTTTAAGTTAGTTCTCGTGTCCCTTTGACATACCTCATCAATGTAGTCATTTCTTTTGGACACTACCTGATTTTCTAGCACTGTAAGTTGCTCAGGGTTAACATATATTTCCTGACCCAGTTCTAGAGTCAGTCATCAGCCATTTGGAGCACTGGTTTCCTTCACTGGAGAATGCCCTTAGAAACCAAGATCTGGGTACCAGGTTGCCCCTTGCTACTGAGATGCCATTTTTTTTCTATGCTATGATAACTTGAAGAGTCATGCCATTTTTCAATTATGGAAAATGATCAATATTTTCTGCTTTGGAATTCTTATTCTCACATGACATACTATCCTATATGTGGTGTGACACAAGTTAAGGTTTTGTTTTTGTGCTGATAGCTCCTATCTTATTTGTTTGTATTTCCTTCACTTTTGCACAAGCCCCTGAAAAAAACAACCACATTCTTTGAGCCTGACCTAAAAAGACTAAGCTGTATGAAAAGAGTCATGTCTAGATCTCCTCCTCTCATACAGGATTAGAAAATTCAGTCCCCACATCACTTAGGCCACTGGGAAGTTAGCTTCCACCTGTGATCTATATTTTGATTCTCCTCCTTTGGTTCTGGGTCTAGTATATTTTTTCTTCTTTAAATTTCAGTTTAGAGTATTAATAAGTGCTTTAGACATATTTTTATGTTTTCAGTGAGTGGAAATAATATCTTATATGATTTTGTCAATTCTTCTATAGCCTAACTTTCAATATAAATTTAATATTTAAAATCTGTCAATATCTTATGAATTCTAAAAATAACCACAAGAAAGCCCCAGAAAACAATTTTCTCCAAGTAATGCTCTTTATTTAATGTAAATTTTATGATACTTGATTTTTTTTTCCAATAGCAGATCTTTGTTTTAAAAAATCTCTCTTTATTTTGTGTTCATATAAAAGTAAATATATGTAAGCATCTGAGTGTACTCAGAGCAAGAGAAACATTAAGATGTATTTGTAGTGGTTAGAAGAGGAAACTTTTCCAAAACCAGGGTTTCTTTTTACTTGATAATGTATAAAATTTCTTTGTAATTTGTCTATTTTAATTTGATAAATTATCCCTGGATAGTTTTTTTATTATAGGTATGTCTCAGAGCTTTTAGCACTCTAAGTAATAAAGTTTTTCTCTAGTTAAAGCTGGTAATAATGGACAGTAAATACTGATTGCAAATGGGCTGTCCAAATAAAAGATGTGGACCAATATAATGATTTTGAACTCCCATTCTTTTTTTTTAATCCTCACTTGAGAATATGTTTTACTGATTTGAGAGAGAGAGAGAGATCAATATATGATAAACATTCATCTATTGCCTCTTATACATGCCCCAACAGGGGATTGAACCCAGAGCCTAGACATGTGCCCTTAGGAATCAAACACAATAAACTTTCAGTGCATGGTCCAACCAACTGAGCCACGCAAGCCAGCTCCTGAATTCCATTCTTTAAAAGCTGTAACCTTAGGTAAGTCATATAATATTGATCTCTAAATGAAAACATTGATCAATAGTTTTTCATACAAAAGACTATATGCTTACATCTAGTGATGTCATCTATTTAGAATCTTTAATTATTCATCCTAGAAACATATAGTAAGCAATTGTCAGACACCCTGGTGGATATTATGATAGTTCTTACCTTCAAATAATTTATAATCTGCTGATGAAAACTTATTATTAAGAGGGTATATGTTGTGCTATAATTGAAGATATTTATGGCTGGCTGTCAGAGGACAATAAAAAGTAGCTCAAGTTTATAGTTATGTTAATAAATATTTAATACATTTATTCAGTTGATGGTCTTTAAAGTGCCTATCATCTCAGTCATTCAGCCAATTAATAAAATAGGCCAGACCATCAACTGAGAGGAAGCAGTTCCTATATGAATTTTCTTCCATTCTTCTTAGCTTCCTTATGAAGAAAATTTGACTACACTGAATATATGGAAGATTCAGATTTATTTGAAGGAAGAGAAACATTTTGGATACTGAAAGGGAAATAGGCTCAAGAATAGATATTTTGGAAAAGATTATGCACTTCAAATCTTCCTTCACAGATGAACTTATTTCGCTTGAGTACTCTCTTGTTCTAGAAACATCAGGGGCAAGTTTGCACATAAAAGGAAATCTCAATACTGCAGAAGACTCAATATCACACAACAAGTATTTTCAAATGTTTAGAAAATAACAGTGTTTCATATTTTCCATTCACCATGAACACTTAAATCTGTCTTATGTTAGAAAAATTGCTAAGTTTTAAGGTCAGTGCACATATCAGACAATTGATAGCAACACATCTGAAACTGTAACCTCAGTGATCTCAGTGACCGCAGAACTCAGTGTGTGTCACATTATCTGAAGTGTTACTGGAGGTACTGGACCATGTCAGTGTACAGCAAGAGTTTTGGGAAATATAAAAAATCTGATTCTGCTTGTGATGCAGAGGCAAGGTGCCTGCTAAGTGGAAAATATCATAAAGATCAACTTTTCATGTTTTTAGACAAAAAAGGTGACTACAAACTGTGTCTATATTTGTCTGAAAGAAAATTATATGTACAAACCTCTCTTTTAATGAATGAAACCCAGATTTTTATCTTTAAATTTTTATATCTGGACATAGTTTAAGTATTTAGTTTTCTTTGTGATTTTTCACATATTTTAAGGGCAACAGATTGCTCAACCCTAAGACATATATATCAGTAATTGGTTTAAAGATTTATATAAAACAAAAACAAAACACACACAATTTTAGAAGGCCCAGGAAGAAGGCAGAGGAAATAATAAGAAAATAAAACAACACCAACAACAAAACTCAACTGATTTAACTGACAAAGAGCACACACTTCTGTGCATGAAGAAACGTTATTAATAGTTTAATGTTTCAGAAGTCCTCATCAACTCCTCAGCTCTTTTCAATTCCCAATTTTCCACCAGAAGATAACTTGCTCAATTACTTAACTTTTAAATGGTAGTGTCTAACTACCATTTAAAAAAGACATAGCAACCATTTCCATTCTGCTGCTTCTGATATGCCAAAAGTGTCTTCCCTTTTGTAACCCTTAAGGCCCTTAGGTATTTGGCATCATATTCCTGCTGTTCTGCTGCCTCTTAACCTTCCATCTCTTCTCTGGGCTCCAGGTCCAATATGGACATTTAAATGCCTGTGGAGCAAATTGTGACCCTGACTCATTTTCCTTTGCTCTTCCTCGGGCATCATATTTACTGTCATGGTTGTATCTACCAACTGGGGGGCTGATGACCCAATAGCTACATCCCAATCTGTAACTTTTACTGAGTTTATACACTTATACATCTTCCATTGGATTTCTCAGTAACAAATTCGACACACAAAACATGACCAAAGATGCATACACTGTCTTTTCTTTTTGCCTCCTACTTTATCTTTCCCTACTTCTTGCCTCACAATAAACTTCACAGTACCCATCTATATATGGTCCACAGATGCACATTTTTTTTCACCAATTTTGCCTTCATTCATATTTTTATGCCTTCATACTTCCCATTCCATGTGGTGGAGATGGCTGGCTATTTACAAGACATGCTCAAATTTCACATATTTTAAGGACAACAGATTGCTCAACCCTAGGCTATATATATATATATATATATATATATATATATATATATATATACATATATATATACATATATACCAGTAATTGGTTTATAGGTTTATATAAAACAAAACAAAAGCAAAACACACACAATTTTAGAAGGCCAAGGAAGAAGGCAGAGGAAATAATAAAATAAATCAACAACAAAACTCAGTGCCCTTGATAATCTCAATTATAACAGATGTATTAAAATACAGCACCATGATACATTTTCTGTTGCATTTATTGACTATACAGTGGACAAAATAATCATGCTTATTCTGAAAAAAAATACAGAAGAATCCTTAAAGGAAGTAACTGTTTTATATTTATTGCTATACCCCTAAAACATAGCACAGAGCCCAGACTCCTTTCAGGTGATAAAGTAATATTTGCTGACCTGTGTTTAAAACTGGTAAACTGGACTTTACCATTGCAATCAGAATAGTAGGCAATTTAAACTTAAAATGAATTAAAAGCATGCTAAGAGTACTAAGAACTGAGAAGTGCATTTAGCAAATTTAAAATGCATTGGGTTAAATCATCCCTACAAAATCTTGCAGTTAAAAATAATTATAAAAGAACTGTCAACTACTGAAAACTGTTCAGAGGATAAATGGGCTGTGTGATAATTATTATCACTGCCTAATATAATTTCTGAGATGTAATATATTCTGTGAGTTTGATAGTCCATATAAACACAGCTAATGATGTAATTTATTGGGTGCTACATGGACAAGGAGGCTCAATGGTGTGTGATGACATGAGGCAGAAAGTAAAGACAATCTGAAGAGAAATGGGACAAGGCAACATAGAATATCATATATAATAAAAGGGTAATAGGCAAATAGACCGAATGGCAGAACACCCAGTTGCTGTGATGCGCACTGACCACTAGGGGGTAGACACTCAGTGCAGGAGCTGCCCCCCGGTGGTCAGTGAGCTCCCACAGGGGGAGCACTGCTCAGCCAGAAGCTGGGCTCATGGCTGGTGAGCACAGTGATGTGGTGGAGCCTCTCCCGTCTCTGTGGCAGCGCTAAAGAGGTCCAACTGACAGCTTAGGCCCACTCCCCATGAGCCTCCAGTTAAGATAATAAAGGAAGATCAATTTGAGGAAGATGAATTTGGTATGCTACATAAAATTGTAAGGAAAGAAAAGAAATTACTTAGGAAAATTATAATCATCATTAAAAGTGGCCCAATCATTAAAAATATTTGTTTACATGCTAGATTCAAGCTTGGACTTAAAAAAGACCCATGATGGATGGAATATGTCATGTGTTTAGATCAAAGTAAAAATTTTTAATTGCTATATTAAGAAGAATTACACACTTTGCTCAAAATTTATCTTCACTCCAGTGGAGTGTGTTATAAAAGGAGAGTTGTACATTAAAGCACCAATGTCATAGACATCTAACAGGGAATGACAAAGGAAGCAGATTTAATTACGTATTTAATTACATTTGTTTCAGAATACTATTGTCTTTTCCTTTGCTCAGGTAACTTTTTTTTTTTTTAATCCTCACCCAAGTATATATTTTCCATTGATAGTAGAGATAGGAAGGGATAAAGACAGAGAGAGAAACATGAGAAACATTGATGTAAGAGAGAAACATCAATCAGTTGCCTCCCGTGCCCACCCCCAGGGACCAGGGATGGAACCTACAACCTGGGTATGTGCCCTGACCAGGGATCGAACCTGCCACCTTTTGGTGTGTGGGATGATCCTCCAACCAACTGAGCCATACTGGCGAGGGCTGTTCAGGAACTTTTGCATAAAATTTATACTGAAGCATTTGCTTCAAAATATCAGTTCAAAATATCCTATATAATAAAAGCCTAATATGCTAAGTGTCCAACTGTTCGATTATTCAACCAGTCGCTATGACGTGTACTGACTACCAGGGAGCAGATGCTCCAACTGATAGGTTAGCTTGCTGCTGGGGTCTGGAAGATCTGGACTGGGCGAGATGGGCGGGACATGCCCTGGAGCCCTCCTGCAGTCCCTCCCCAGCCCTGATCATGCACTGGTGGGGTCCCTCGGCCTGGCCTGTCCCCTCTCACTATCCGGGACCCCTCGGGGAATGTTGGAGAGCTGGTTTTGGCCCAATCCCCACAGGCCAGGCCGAGGGACCCCAGTGATGCACGAATTACATAACATGTAATAAATAGTTTATTCATTTTGACCACATTGAAAACTACAATTTTTATATCTTACCAATCAAGTCAGCAATTATGTTTCCTTATTTCTATTTATCTTACAACCACTATGGAATGATAGGTTAATCACTAAATTGATAGTTAATATGCCTTATTTCTATATTTGTAAAACCCCAAAATAACTTGAAATAAAATCATTTAAACACTGGATTGTTAGGTCTTTTCCCTCTAAAATTCTATAAAATATTAGATATTATCTGAAAACACTTTCTTCATTAATTCACTGAATTTTTTAAAAATATAAATGCAAGTACAAAAATGCTGTTAACAAGTAACCTACGATTATAATTTTCAGCTATCCAAAACTTCCAAAACCACATTTGTCTTATGAGGTAACATGTAAGAAATAAATTCTGTTAACATTTTTGGACTTTAAAGAGTTAAAAATTACTCTTGCAGACTGTCTCACACTATAGATATCCCCACTCCAGCATGTATATTTGCACTAGAAAGGAGAAATCAAGAGTTACATAAAGCCGAAGAGTTTATTAGCATTGATCCCGTAGAAATAAGGTGCGGGAATAACTGGAAAAAAACTAAACCATTACATTTTTTGTGTACAAAATTTATAAAAAATAATTAGGTAAAGAACTTAGGCTCAGGGACAGACGCCTTGCCAAATGGGAAGGAGTGTAGCAGGAGGGAGACAGCATAGGACCCTCTAATGCTCATTACCAAGAATCTCATGGTGGTACTAACATGGCTGCTTTATCACAGGATAGACAACTGATTAAAGAAAGGCCTACCAGGATTATTCCTGTTGAGACTGAATGTTGTACCAAGACACACACAAATGACAGGATTGGGGGCATAGGTGTCTAATGGCCACTTCACTGGAACAAATTTCCGTGAGCCCCTGTTGCTTAGGTCCTTGGAGCTTATGCTTCCCAAGGCTGGCTTGCACAATTGTTTCTTCAATTCTCTGATCTATCCCAGAATCTTTAACCAAAACTGACCTTGATTTATTTACTAGTAAGTTTGAAAATGTAGGTACATGCACTAAAAGGATATAAGCTATTAACTACATTTATTATTGATCTAAGTTGGCCCCGCTCTAGAGGTAGAAGGGCTGCAATAATAACCAATGATATGTGTAATAAAGGAGAACAATCCCACCCATGTTCAAGGAAATGTATAGCCTTCCTTAAAATATAAGGCTCTGGAACCTCTCTGATGGTGATCCCATTAATGGGCGTTAATGAAGATGAAGAGCTTTTGACATGCTGAACAATCTGATTCAGACTTTTTAATTAGTCCAACTTGTCTACTATTTATGTAGTAAGGTCACAACAGGACACTGTTACATAGTTTTAAACTTACGTGCAAATTTCAGGGTCAAACAATGATCAAGTTATGATTTCTTGCATAAAATAAACACACATCTAACCACAATAGAATATTATCATTGACCTTTTCCAATGACCTCTCTATTTTGTGAGATATATAAAAAATTAATCTGCACTGTATTTTCTATATAGCATTTCATTCAAATCTTCAGAATTTAATAGGTTTACTGTGGACTGGAGGTTATTATTGAAACTGGGACCAAGGATAAATATTTAGATGTACTTTATATTTGTTAGCAAATAGCTTAGGTCCAACAAAGAAAATTTAAAATATTTTTTTACAAAATCTTAAAATATTTTTGAGTAAAATCGGTAACATTTTGTGTGTTTTGGTTAAATTAATTAATCGTTTTTAGGCTCTGATTCCTGACCTGACAAGTGGAGATGGTAAAGTTCCCATGTAAATAACAGTTGTGTAAACATTAAGTGAGATAATGTATGCTAAGTTACGAGTACAGACTTAACACTTAGTACATGTTCTATTGATAGGGGTACAGCACATAGTAATAAGAATAGAACCACAGTTGTTTAATGATTATTCACCTTGTAACTATAGATAGGAGGTTTTCTTACAGACCCTGGGAAACTGGAGGATGAAACAGGGCTGTAAAAGACAAGACACCTCGGAGCCTGGATGGGTTCATTACTCAGAAAAGAAAATACATTTTAAAAACAGACCAAGGATATGACATGCTTTGATTTGGTTGTTATGCCTAGATCCTTACCCCCTCGGGAGTTTGCCTCAGGAATGCTGACCATTCTCTGGTCCCAGGACTGGGATGAGCTTTTCGCAATATCATAGGAGGTTAGCCACCTTGTTATTGGGCTTTGAGCTCCTGAAGATCAGACTGCAGACCCTCCCCTCTCCTTTTCCCTGCTGCACTCACAGCTGCAC
Source organism: Plecotus auritus (assembly GCF_963455305.1). Classification (NCBI taxonomy): domain Eukaryota; kingdom Metazoa; phylum Chordata; class Mammalia; order Chiroptera; family Vespertilionidae; genus Plecotus; species Plecotus auritus. The sequence goes on from NC_137770.1 coordinate 146,268,666, forward strand.
ATAGCTTTCTTCCTCACCCTTATATAATCAGCCAGCTGGCAAGGGGGCAGAGCAGAATTTTCGGATGACCTACTGCTCTCCCATACTGCCGGCATTATTTGAATAAATGCTCATATATGAGTCAATCATGTCTGTGCTTAATTTGGGTCAAGTAGTCACAGGTGGCCTCAGACTCGATTAGTGTCCAGTATCACTGTTAATGGTAGTTTTTCCGTTTTTTCCCTTGAATCTTGACTACTTGCCCTCTCAGAGTCTTAGTTTCTTTATTTATAAAATGGGTTCTTATAAGACTTAGCTAAGATAAAATACATAAAGTTAATAAACTCCTTGATTTATAGAAGTTGAAAGTCCTAGTTCTTCCTGCATTTATCCCAGACCAGCATTCTTTCTACCAAAAAACACTGCTTTGAGAAAATATGAATACTACTTTATATTGTAATTTACTTGTAAATATAGTTAGAAAATGTCAGCATTAATTGGTAATATTAATTATTGACTTATAATGGGCTTGATACTTGTTTAATCACTTTGCAAGGATTAAATCAAAAGATTTTTACAATAATTCAATTTGTATAGAAGAGATATGGAGTGGTTACCTAACTTGTCCCAGGTCACACAGCTGAGAAATAGTGAAGTGAAAATTCAAACTGAGGTAATGATCCCAAAGCCTATCACCATATAACCTCTAATATATTGCTTTCCAATCAGAATGGTTATGAAAGAATGTAACTAAAGTGTGTGCTTTATACTTTTAAGGAAATTTGAAAATAGATAAAAGATTTAAAAGTGGAGGTCTTGGCATATTTATAGATTGGAAACATCTGGAAAGTCACTGGGTTCACAGCCAAACTCAACATAATATTTAAGTTGCTTAATACATTTTAAAAATTATTTTAAAAAGAACCTCTCCTAATCATACACTATGTCCTAAAGAATAAAGAAAGCAAGGTTGACATCTTGGGAGAACATATACATTTTAAGTGGCTAAACATTTAAAAAATGATGGTATAATTTTCCAAAATACATATTATCTTATATAATAAAAAGGTAATATGCAAATTAACCCTCACAAGATGGCTACCTACAACCAGGCTCGTGGGGGGGGGGGGGCAGTTGGGGGCAACCAGGCCAGCAGGGGAGGGCAGTTAGGAGTGACCAGGCCAGCGGGGGGGGGGGGCAATTAGGGGCAATCAAGCTGGCACACAGAGGTAGTGAGGTGTATCAGGCCAACGGGGGTGGGGGGGCATTAGGGGTGACCAGGCAAGCACACAGGTGAGAGATTAGGAGCCAGCGGTCCAGGATTGTGAGAGGGATGTCCGACTGCTGGTTTAGACCTAAACCGGCAGTGGGACATCCCCCAAGGGGTCCTGGATTGGAGAGGGTGCAGGCTGGGCTGAGGGACATGCCCCTCCGCACGAATTTCATGCACCGGGCCTCTAGTAAAACATTATAAAACACCTCTTGTTAATTATGTACTTTATATTTTTAAATATTATGGATAAAAGAAACATGCATTACTTCCATTTTTGGCAGGATGGGAATTAAATCACCTCATTTGAGAGGAAGCATCTGCAATGTGTAATAAAATATTGAAATATATTTTAAATTTAAGACAATTCAAAGCCAGAAATGAAATTAATTCAGCCAACAAGAAATATCTGTTGAAGTATTCAGATAACTTCATTGGCTCAGGCCCCATCCAGGGCATGAAATTTATTGAAGGCTCCCACACAAAACTGAAATCTATAGATTTATACCGGCTACATTAAAGTAAATGAGAAATAAGCCTGCCTATCAGAAGTGGTGGACATGAAATATACATCACCTGAATCTCAAATTTATAGGCAATAACAAAAGACTAATAAGAACCAAGACACTCCTGAGAAAGAAGATCAAAATCAAGAGACTATATAACTTAGATAACAAAACTTATCTAAATATAGTGATAAAATATAATAAATAAAATGGTGTGGAATGGCAAAGACATAGAATAATACACCATGGAAACATAATGGATGATGTAGAACTGAATCTCATGTGTTTAGAAATTTGATTTTTGGCAGACTTGGCATGCATGTTGGAAAAGGAAGAATGAACTAAACATATATGAGCAATCTTCAGGCTGAGTTAAGGGTACATTGAAGAGAATATAAAGATCCTGCAAGGAGGATAAAGGCATATAGTTTTAAGGAAATCAATTTCTAGCTCACCATTTTCAAATATGAAGCTTCCTAAGATCGATGTGCCTGAGAATGCATCTATGATCAGCCTGGCTCTCCTTTTACATTTCACAACCATACTCCCTACTTTCCAGGGAGTAAAAGAGCTTCGCATCTTTCCATTTATTCAACATTCAAAAATATGCATGGGCAAGTTGTGGCAGTACCTCATTTAAAGTCTCACATCCTATATAATAAAGAGGTAATATGCAAATTGACTGTCATGCCATCACACAAGATGACCACCCCCATATGGTCATAAGATGGCCTTCCATATGTGGTCACAAGATGGCCACCCCATTGGTCACAAGATGGCCACCCTAATGTGGTCACAAGATGGCCGCCCCCATGTCATCACAAGATGGCCACCACAAGATGACCAGCAGGAAAGGGTAGTTGTGGGCAATCAGGCCAGCAGGGGAAGGCAGTTGTGGGTGAACAGGCCAGCAGGGGAGGGCAGTTGGGGGACAATTAGGCTGGCAGCGGTGGGCTGTTGGGGGCGACCAGGCCTGCAGGGGAGGGAAGTTGGGGGGGACCAGGCCGGCAGGGGAGGGCAGTTCGGGGTGATCGGGCTGGCAGGGGAGCAGTTAGGGGCAATCAGCCAGGCAGGCAGGTGAGTGGTTAGGAGCCAGTAGTCCCGGATTGTGAGAGTGATGTCCAACTGCCGTTTAGGCCCGATTCCACAAGGATTGGGCCTAAACCGGCAGTCAGACATCCCCCAAGGGGTCCCAGATTGGTGAGGTTGCAGGCTGGGCTGAGGGACACTCCCACCAGTGCATGAATTTCATGCAGCGGGCCTCTAGTCTTTAATATATGACTATTTTCAAAGAATGATTTATCTAGATAGAGAGCTTTATTAGACTGAAGAAAAAATAACATGAAACTATCACACAATGTTATTTACTACCAACAAATTAATCACTAAAAACAAACCTATTTTTTTAATTAAGAAAACTAAAGATATAAGTGCAAATGTAAATAAATTTGATATTTTAAAACTCTCATCAAAGTTGTCTTTGGAGGTTTGATACAAATTAGCATTGCTCATAATGAAAGATAGGGAGAGTTACACATCATTAGAAAAATGACAGTAGCTGATGTACTATTAGTAGCTACATGTTAAATTTTCATTTCAACATCTCAGAAAACTGATTCCCTATAATGACATCACTGCTATTGATGAATGTCTATGATGGCAGAAACTGACGTTCAACAGGTTGTATAAAAAATTATGGTAGATTAACCAAAAAAAGCTATTTCCTTAGAACAGTGGTCGGCAAACTGTAGCTCATGAGCCACATGCAGCTCGCGAGCTGCAGTTTGCCATTCTGTTGACTCATGAGTTTGCCGACCATTGCCTTAGAACAAAGAAAATTATGTTATTACTGAGCTTATAGTGAGCAAAGAGGAGATTGCTGAGTTTGGACAGTTTTACACAACTATATTTGAACTTACAAGAGAAATGAGGTATATTTAGAAATATTTACATATCTATATTTACACTAGAGGCCTGGTGCACAAAATTCGTGCACAGGGGTTTGTGTTGCTCAGCCCAGCCTGCACCCTCTCCAATCTGGGACCCCTCGAGGGATGTCCGAGTGCCCGTTTAGGCCCGATCCTATTCTACTGGGATCGAGCCTAAACGGGAAGTCGGACATCCCTCTCACAATCCAGGACTGCTGGCTCCCAACTGCTCGCCTGCCTGCCTTCCTGATTGCCCCTAACTGCTTCTGCCTGCCAGCCTGATCACCCCCTAACCACTCCCCTGCCAGCCTGTTTGCCCCTAACTGCCCTCCCCTGCAGGCCTGGTCACCCCTAACTACCCACCCTCTGCTGCAGGTCTGGTCCCTCCCAACTGCCCTCCCCTGCTGGCCATCTTGTGGTGGCCATCTTGTGTTCACATGGGGGCAGCCATCTTTGACCACATGGGGGCAGCCATCTTCTGTGTTGGAGTGATGGTCAATTTGCATATTACTATTTTATCAGATAGGATATATATTTATATTTCCTGATGTAGCTGTTCAGTGACAAAACAAAGGGTGGATTCATTGTTCATATTAATCTCTATACTAATTTTAAAAAGATTGGCTTAAAACTCAATAGCACAAAAACACACAAACAACCCAATTAAAAATGTGCAAAGGACTTCAAAATATATTTCTTCAGAGAAGATATACAAATGGCTCATAAGCACATGAAAAGACGCTTATCATCACTAATGCAAACTGAGAAAATGCAAATCAAAACCAAATGAGATGCCACCTCACCCCTATTAGGATGCTACTATAAAACAACAACAATAATAAAACTCAAAAACCAAACAAACACAACAACAAAACACAGAAAAGCTTTGGTGTGGATATGAGAAGTTGGAATGCTCTAAAGAACTTAAAAATAGAATTATCATATGATCCAGCAATTCTAATTTAGCACATATACCAAAAAGAATTGATAACATGGACTCAACAGATATTTGTACACCAATGTTCATAGCAGTATTACTTACAATAGCCAACAGGTGGAAGTCACCCAAGTGTCCATTGGCAGATGAATGAATAAACAAAATGTGGTCTATACGTACAGGCTTAAAAGGGAATTCTTATATATGCTACAACTTGAATGAACTTTGAGGATATCATGCTAAGTGAAGTAAGCTAGTCACAAAAGGACAAATATTGTATGATTCCACTTATATGAGGTATCTAGAATAATCAGATTCATAGACACAGCAAGTAAAATGGTAGTTGCTAAGGTTTAGGGGTTCAGGGAATATAGTTTAATGGATTGAGAGTTTCAGTTTTGCAAGGTGAAAAGAGTTCTTGGACAGATGTTGGTGAAGGTTGCCCAACAATGTAAATGTACTTAATGCTACAAAACTATATACTTTAAAATGATTGAGATGGTAAATTTTATGTTCTGTGTATTTTATCAGAATAAAAAATATATGTATATGTGTACATGCATATGTACATCCTATATAATAAAAGGCTCATATGCAAATTGACCGAGCTGCAGAATCACTGGTCGCTATGACTTGCACTGACCACCAGGGGGCAGTTGCTCAATTCAAGAGCTGCCCCCTGGTGGTCAGTGTGCTCCTGCAGGGGGAGCACTGCTTATCCAGAAGCCCTGAGCTGGGCTCAAGGCTGGTGAGCCCAGCAGCTGTGGTGGGAGCTTCTCCTGTCTCCGTGGCAGCTCTGAGGATGGGGAGTGGGCCTAAGTCAATAGGTCAGACATTTCCTGAGGGCTCCTGGACTGCGAGAGGACTGGGACACCCCCCCCTCAGTGCACGAATTTTGTGCACCAGGCTTCTAGTGTGTGTGTGTGTGTGTGTGTGTGTGTGTGTGTGTGTGTGTGTGTGTATGTATATATATATATATATACTGATTATCTACTGAGTGTTAGGCACTGTTCTAGAAGCAGGTGTTTCAGTATAGCCTGACTTCTTTTTTCTCAATTTAAATTTGGAAACACTTTTATTGATAGCAAGCCTTGAATGCTAAAATACTTAGCCTTCACTTGCAGAGTGTGTGTGGGACAGTGCTGCTAAAATGACAAATATTATTTTCTAGGAGATTAAACCTGTATATTTTTAAAAAGACATAAAGAATATGGGATATTTATATTCAGCAATTATTATATTTAGAAGTGAGATAGCTGTCATGGAAGGTGTATTTACACATTTATTTGAATTTTAAAAATAAAGTTAAGTTTATAATGATGAAAACTAAGTCTGTTCTAACCAGCTGATTTACAGAGAACTGCATTTACCAAATATTACACATGTCAGACATTTTAATAAAAACTAGTGAACTAAATCTGCAGTTTTGATATAAATTGTCTGATTCATGTAACAAAATACTTATAAAAATAATGAATATTTATATTAAAACTAGAGGCCCGGTGCATGAAATTTGTGCACTTGGGAGGGGGTCCTCAGTCCAGCCTGCGCCCTCTTGTAGTCCAGGAGCCCTCGGAGGATGTCTGATTGACAGCTTAGGCCTGCTCCCCACCAGGAGCGGGCCAAAGCTGGCAGTCAGACATCCTCAGCACTGCAGCGGAGATGGGAGAGGCTCCCACCACAACCACTGTGCTTGCCAGCTGTGAGCCCGGCTCAAGGCTTCTGGCTGAGTGGTGCTCCCCCTGTGGGAGCGCACTGACCACCAGGGGGCAGCTCCCTGCGTTGAGCATCTGCCCCCTGGTGGTCAGTGTGTGTCATAGCGACTGGTCATTCCACAGTTCAGTCTATTTGCATATTAGCCTTTTATTATATAGAATTACTCATTTTTCAACTTTTCACATCTTTATGACAATTTGTGTAGAGTAAATTGGGAATCACTTTAATATTATGCTAGCAATATACATTTAAAATACAATTTTATATGTATAATAAGGGCTCAAATAATAAAGGGAAAATTAGAATTATTTGAAGCTTTAAAAAATGTGGTTGCCTTTACCCCACACCCAGAGATAATGATTTAAATGGTCTAAAATGGGGCTTGGGCAGAGATATTATTTTAATCTCCCCCAGAGATGTTAATGTGCAGCCAGGATTGAGAACTGCAATCATTGATTCATTTCACAATAGAAAGTGAACATTTTTTTTAACAAGATTAAAAAAAAAATGAGAGAGAGAGAGAGGGAGAAAGTGAGGGAAGAAGAGACTGAAGGAGGACCAGAATGAAGAAAAACAATTTTTGCCTCTTCAACTAAATACCTTTGTCATAATGGGTGGTGGGTAACATTAGTGTCAGAACCAATGGGAGAAAAGGGTATAAAATCAGGCAGGGAGTGGATTGATTTCTAGAAATGGGCATTCTTGGATCCCAGGCAACTAGAGTACCGAAGTTTTTCAGGTCATTTAAACACTGAGGCTACCCATCGTTGGTTTACCTCGCATTCAAGGCCTCCTTAGGCCTTATAAAGGCATATGTTCTCATGGTTTCTGGTCAACATGCCACAGCTTATTGGGCAATTGCATCCAAAGCCCAAAGATGGCTGTATTCCACTCAGCTTCATTTCACTGTGCTTACAATACTTAACTATTGAAATAAATTTCAATCAATCACTAAACTCATAAAATTATACCTAGGCATAAAATAACTAACATTAAAGATGGTTTAGAAACATATTAACATGTAAAAAAAGTAGTAAATAATAAAATTATTAATTTCTTAATATTTAATTTCTTTTTTATTAGCTCAACCAACACATTTAGCTTTAGTACAGATAAAAAGAGCCTTTTAATACTTTGGACTAAGTTTATATTTAAAGCAATAAAGAAAATGAAAGCATCCCCCTGCCAAATGAATCCCTATGAGTCCTTGATAATCAGGGTAATCATTGGATTTCACATTTAGTTTCCATCAGAGTGGGACAATTAAGAGAATCCTATTTAACTACTAAAGATAAACAACTAAAATGAATCCAGGGTGTTCTCTCAGTGCAGTGGACAACAAAATAAAATAGAAAATAATTACAATAGTAAAATATGCCAACATGGAAAGAAAAAAAAATTCACAAAACATGAATTATTTTGGTAGAGGACTTGGGAAGAAGGATCAACCAAAAGTATAAAGCATTATTAATTAGACAAAATCTGGTGAATAAATATGTATGGCTCAAGGATATTTAAATATTAGTGCTAAAATGTAAAGATGGTAAAAACTATGAAGAACATTTCATCTCAGAGTGTTTCTTAAGCCTAGTGATAAAGATAAAACTATAGAGTAAAACTTCAATTATATTAAATAAATTACATAAAACGTGTTCTATAAAAATATAAAAAGAGTCCTGGTGGTGTCATCCTGGTGGGTCAAAGTTGTGAGTTCCATCCCAGTCAGGGCACATACAAGAGTCAACCAATGAATGCATAAATAAGTGGAACAACAAATCAATGTATCTCTCTGACTGTTTCTCTCTCTCTCCTTTCCTCTCTTTCTCTCTCTAATCAATATAAAAGTTCAGTTATAAAAATATAAAACATAAAAAGAAAATGAAAAGCAAGAAAGTCATTTTACAATGTATCTTATAAAATAGCATTTATATGATTAGCAAAGAAAGAGCATGTCCAAATCAATATAAAAAAACAAATAGCTGTTCAGAAATTTTTGGAAAGAAATATAGGCTAGCCTGAAGAGGAGAAATGTGAATGACCGATAATAAGCATACCGGTTAAAATAAGCAATAAGCAACCGTGATGGAGAGCATGTGGAGAAACAGTAAATACCACTGAGTGAAGAGTTGCCAGTGGAAAGTTACATATTTATACTCATTCTTAATTGACAATAAATATTAAAGTGATAATTTGTATACTCTCAGGCTGAGAAATTGTTTAGTGATAGCTTGTAGGCTACCCGTGTTTCCCCGAAAATAAAACATCCTCCGAAAATAAGACCTACTTACAGGTTTCCTTCTGAGTGAAATATAAGGCATTCCCTGAAAATAAGGCCCCCAGGCTCTGTCTCAGAATGAAAATTAATTTACCGTAAACTGGTCTCTAGGGCTGCCCCGACTGGCATCTAGCAACCAGTGACGTTACGCGGAGTCCTGACGTCACTGCTGTGTGGAGGTCGGAGTGAGCAGTGAGCGCAGGGCGAGAGAGAGGAGGAGACTTTCACAGATGCATGTAGAAGAACAGGAGGATTAGAGCGGACGGGACGCGGCAAAGGTGGTGAGTGCTGGTCTGTCTCTGGTGACACTACCTGATGCTCGCGGCCACCTTCATGATGACTGAAGGTTCTCAGTCAGTGGCAGACCCTGCTCCAGCCCAGATCCAGTCCCCAGCAAGCCCAGTGACAGTCCCCAGGCAGGCCCCAGGGGGTAAATGTCTGATAAAGGGGTAGGGGGGATGTCTGATGAAGGTGTTCAGTGGCACAGGGGTGGGGGGAGGGGGATCACTTAAAATGACACGGGAGGATCAGAGGGGGCAATCAAAATGACACAGGAGGATCAAAAGGAGTTACTAAAATGGTAATCTCCCCTCTGATTCTCCTGTGCCATTTTGATTCCCCCCTCTGATCCCCCCTGTGTCATTTTGAGTGATCCCCCTCCCCCCACCTTGATACCCCAATTCCTTTTTTTTTTACCCCTAGAAATGAGCGCAAAAAGAAAAAGCTACTTCGTGGAGTACAAGAAAGGAATCATGGAAGACTCTTGGGGCCAAAATCTTACTGCTTTCTGCAAAGAGAAGATGTTGAGTATCCGATTGGTCCGAAAATGGCGAGCAGAGTATGGTAACCTCATTGAACAAGTGGACAAGGGAAATGCTAAAAAGCGCAAGTGTGGATCAGGTGGGCAACCATTATTTTCTGAGCTGGAAGACCTGATCTTGAATGGGTTGTTGACAGGAGAGCAAAGGCTTTGGTTGTGAATAGGGCTCAGATTCAAGAATTTGCCCTTGCAATGGCACCACAGTTTGACATAGCCCCCGAAGACTTCAAAGCATCACAACACTGGCTGGATAATTCCCTTCAGCGAAGTGAACTGTCTTTAAGAAGATCTACAACATTGTTTAGGTTGGAAGATACTCAAGTTATTAAGCGAGCACTTGCATTCAAGTCCTTTATTGATGATGCTGACTTCTCTAAATACAATCTTTCCAACATGATTGCTATGGATGAAACTGCAGTGTTTATGGGCCAATCATCTCAAACAACAATTGAACAGTGGGGTGCCTCCTTAGCGTACATTCCCTCCACTGCTTACGAAAGTGCACGTGTTTCCTGTATTTTGGCAATTGTCTGGATGGCACTAAAATCCCACCTTTAATCATTTCTAAGGGCAAGAAGGAAAAGATTGAATGTGTTTTGGGCATTTTTATTCTTGAAACTGAAAAAGCCTGGGCCACACAAGCAGTTATAAGGAAGTGGGTCGATTTAATGCTGCCGCTTGTTATGCGAGAGAGCCAAAGAGGTCTGCTAGTCTGGGATGCAGCCAGCATTCACCGTGCTAAAGACATGAAGACATTTCTTCATGAAAGAAAAATAGATCAGATAATGATTCCCGCAGGAATGACGGCCTATCTCCAGACTCTTGATATTGCAATAAACAAGCCATTCAAAGACAATTTGCGCATGCAAATTAATGACTACATTGAAAATAGAATGGAGAGAAATCAGCGTGGAAACTTTGTGAAACCTAAACTGCAAGAAGTTGTGACTTGGCTGAAGAATTCATGGGAGAAAATCACTGACAGTTGCATTGCAAATGCACTGCGAGCAGGCTACCTTGACAAGAAGTACTCATTTAAAGACAGTGCTATTGCTAAACATGAGAGATTTGGTCCACTGATTCTGAAAGAAATGGAGTCACAAGAAATTCACCAGGAAATTCAGGAATTGGATTGTTATGATGATGTTCCAGAAGATGATGACATGATTGTCACTGAATAAATGAGTAAATTCTTGATACTGTAGGATTCACAGTTTGTCTGGTTTGTGTTGACAACTACCGTACTACCGTACCGTATACAGGTAATAAATTTCCTTTATTTTCATTTAACAATAAATGTGTACCATATTCTTCTTCATGGAAAAATAAGACATCCCCTGAAAATAAGACCTAGCATGTCTTTGGGGGCAAAAATTAATATAAGACACTGTCTTATTTTCGGGAAAACAGGGTATTTGTTCTCTAAACAAATACCCATTCCCTTCCTTTACCTTAGATTATTTTGTTTTGTTTTAATCCTCACCTGAGGTTATTTTTTCCATTGAGTGAAGGGAGGGAGAAGAGGAGGAGGGGGGGAGAGAGAGAGAGACATTAATCAGGTACGTGCCCTTGACCCAGAATTGAACCTGAACCTGTGACCCTTCAGTCTGTGGGCTGACACTCTAACCACTGAGCAAAAACGGACAGGGCCCTCTACCTTAGTTTTGAATTAACGTATTCCCCAGGTTTCCTTTTGATTTGACCATGCAACAAAATTTGGCTAGTTATAAGTCCAAATGATGTGCAATAGCTTCAAGGAAACCTTTTAAAGTATGTGCTCTTTGCCACTTTCTGCACCTTATTATTTTTTTTCTGCCAATAGGAAGGGAAACCTAATGACTAGAGTTAAATCACTCATTCTGAACTTTTCCCCCAATATTTCAAACACCCATTTCCCCATATCTATTCTTATTGCGTATGCTAGATCAATTCATTACTCTTTACCTACACCATTAGAGAAGCCATCTATTGGAACAATCAGCTCACTGGGCAATACCCTTCAATATACTTGTATGTGAGGGTACTGTATGAGTATTAGTTAAATGAATACTAACTATTCGAAGAATATATTTTCAATGAGCCAATAGTGAACTTTTTTATCCCACTCCCTTTCATCCAACTACTCCCCTCATCCATACTGCCATCAAGGTGGGGGCCCAGTAGGTGTGATTGTACAGCCATCTGATTACAATTGACTTACTTGAGAGTGGCCATTTGACCTAAGATAGGTCAATCAGAGTACCCTACCAGTAATGTAGAAGTGTAACCAATCAGTTTCTGCAACAATATGTTGAAGACTCTTTTTTAAAAAAACAAACAAACAAACATACATATTTTTATTCATTTCAGAGAAGAAGGGAGAGGGGGAGAGAGATAGAAACATCAATGATGAGAGAGAATTATTGATGGCTGCCTCCTGCACACCTCCTACTGGGGATGGAGCCCACAACCTGGGCATGTGCCCTGACAGGGAATTGAACTGTGATCTCCTGGTTCATAGGTCTACGCTCAATCACTGAGCCACGCCAGCAGAGCTTAAAGACTCTTGAATCCCGTGGTGCAGTCATATTTCTGCCATGCATGCTGAATCAGAGAAAGCTGCTTCCAGGAGAGAGGGGACAGAAATAGATGTGTAGGGAGGAGCAATGAGAAAACATAAGAGGCACAGAAAGATCACAGCTCAAGTTCCCTCTTTTTCAATTCCTGGTTTTAGAGCCTTCCTGAAGCTGGGCTGTTTTTCTGATCCTGGGTTTCCTGAGATTCCTCATCTGAGGACCCTGCAGAATATGCCAGATGTTAAAGGCCCATGTGCCATACACATGTGCAAAGGCAATGACACAGCAGTTTTACTGTATGCACTGCACCTTTATCTTATGTAAAACTGATGCCACTGTTTGGTGAGAAGCCTCTACCTTGCCTGTGTCAGTATAAAAATGTGTCACTGATAGCTGGTGGCTGTTGTGAGGCTGCTCTGTTTGCAATAAAGCACGGCCCACCTTCCTACGCTGTCGTGCCTTTTCCCAATTCCCAGCATCCAAAGAGGTCAAGTCCCTGGCAGAGGAACTTGGACCCAACACCTCATCTCCATAATTAAATTCCCTTTATGTTTGAGGCTATTGTCAATTAAACTAGACCTAATTAACCTAGGGATTTCCTATAAATTATCATGAGAATGTATAAAAATTGAAAAACCAAAAAGTAAACTACTTGACATAAATCCAAACTATAATGATTTTTTTTTGGTTTGTTGTTTTATTTGTGTGTGTGTGTGTGTGTGTGTGTGTGTGTGTGCGCGCGCGCGCGCGTGATTTCTTTTTTTGCTGAGCTCCTTCATGACCTTTTAATCAACCATTTAAAATTGTATTTCCCAACTCCTCTGAGGTAAATTTCCAGACAATTTATGTGCTCCTATTTTGCTCATATCCTTTAGGAGCCTATTCTGTATTAAACATCATTCCCTCCTTAAAACGAACAATGTATGTGCCAGGTCTAGTTTGATCTTGGCACCCACTAGGTGCTCAATATATGTTAGTTTCCTTCCATTGTCTTATCATGTATCCAATGCATGTTTTCATAAAACATGAAGTTTGTATGCAACTGATCAATGAAGGAATTAGGTCAATACAGCACAGCAGTTGTGTTAATTCCTACATGATTTTCCCACCACAGTAACGTCTGGTGTTACCAAGGCACAGCAGAGGAAAACGGGAAACCCGCTGAGCCCAGACAGCCAGGGCAGACACAGGGCTGCTGAGGATGTCTCACCAGTGGCCGTGGCTGTTTCTCCACAGGCTCCCTTACAGAGGTACTATTTGTTCTATGGTTTTTCCAAACTTCGGTCACTTTTCCTTGGTCTCCATAATTCAACAGCTCTTAATTTTTTTTTTATATCTCCCTTCCATTAAGATTCCTTGCCTTCCACCCTACCTCTCCCCTTTCTAGGTAAAGTACTACTTCACTGAAAAGTTTCTTTATTTATTAGAATCATATAATGTTTTAAACTGTGTCAGTATTTATATTATGGTTGCTATTATATATATCAGTACTCTATAATTTAGTTACCTCTGCTCATTGTGGCTTGCCCAAACCCTATTTTCCCATCAGCCCTTTTCTTGTGTATTATTCAAAAACCTGCTTTTCAGAAATTCATATATACCTCTTTGTGTATGAGTGTGTGTGCATGTTCCATTACATTCAATGGACGGGAAAATTGGTTTCTGGCACTGGCTTAGTATTTATGCATGTATATTTTATTGAAACATATTTCTTTATGTTTGATCAAACAGGATATAAATTTCTCGAGTTCCACATCTACTAATTTTAAGTACACCTGTAGCTTATATGTCTTAATATTTGTTTCAGGACTGATAAGCATATCTTTCAACTATATAATAAAAAAAGATATGTCAGAAATGTAAAGTTTCCATTTCTTACTAATATTAACTTTGAATAGAAAAAAAAGTAAAATATACTTCAATAAAAATTGAAATGCCATATTGTCACAAATTCTCAACACAATGATCCTACTGACCAAGATATTAAGTGTGAAAATGTTCAGTGTAATTGAGACAAGTTATAATTAGAAATCATATAAACTGAAGATAATGTTAACATTCACAATTACAGTAGCCTTCATCAGGGATATTTCAAGGGCTATTTAAGGCTTTATAAAATGTATTATGAAGTGCTTGCTTCGGCAGCACATATACTAAAATTGGAACTATACAGAGAAGATTAGCATGGCCCCTGCACAAGGATGACATGCAAATTCGTGAAGCATTCCATATTTTTAATAACTTTACATCTAAATGGATTAAATGCACCAATCAAAAGAGATAGGGTAACGGATTGGATAAGAAAACACGACCCATATATCTGCTGTCTACAAGAAACCCACCTCAGAAAAAAAGACGCACACAGACTGAGGGTGAAGGGATGGAAAAAGGTTTTTAAGGTGAATGGAAATGAAAAAAAAAGCTGGGGTAGCAATACTTATATCTGACAAATTAGATCTCAAAATGAAGGACATAAAAAGAGATAAGGAAGGCCACTTCATAATGCTAAAGGGAGCAAAACAAGAAGAAATAACTCTGGTAAACATATACGCACCCAATACAGGAGCACCCAAATACATAAAAAAACTCCTGGAGGATATCAAGGGAGAGATTGACAGCAATACAATCATAGTAGGAGACTTTAATACCCCACTATCACCATTGGACAAATCCTCTAAACAAAAAATCAGCAAAGAAACATCAATCCTAAATGACTCACTAGACCAGATGAAATTAATTGACATCTTCAGAACATTTCACCCCAAAGTCACAGAATATACATTCTTCTCAAGTGCACATGGGTCATTTTAAAAGATAGACCATATGTTGGGTCATAGGCAAAGTCTCTTCAAATTCAAGAAGATAGAAATCATATCAAGCATCTTCTCAGATCACAGTGGCATAAAACTGGAAATCAACTACAATAAAAACAATCCAAAAAAATCAAACACCTGGAGACTAAACAGCATGCTATTAAACAATGACTGGGTTACCAGAGAGATCAAGGAAGAAATAAAAAACATCATGGCAACAAATGACAATGAAAACACAGCAATCCAAAATCTATGGGACACAGTGAAAGCAGTTTTGAGAGGGAAGTTCATAGCTCTACAAGCCTACGGCAAAAAACAAGAAACAATAGTAATAAATTACCCAACCCTACAACTCAAAGAGTTAGAAAGAGAGCAACAAGAAAAGCCCAGTGTAAGCAGAAGGAAGGAAATAATAAAGATCAGAGTGGAGATAAACGACATTGAGACCAAAAAAACAATACAAAAGATCAACAAAACCAAGAGCTGGTTCTCTGAAAGGAAAAACAAGATTGATGAACCTCTCACCAGGCGTACCAAGAAGCAAAGAGAAAGGATCCAAATAAACAAAATCAGAAATAAAAGAGGTGAAATAACAACAGACCCCCCACAAAAATACAAAGGATTGTTAAAAAATACTATGAACAACTCTATTCCAACAAACTGGACAACCTGGAGTAAATGGACATATTCCTAGAAAAATACAACCTTCCAAAACTCAATCAGGAAGAATCTAAACATCTCAATAGGCCAATAACTATGGAAGAAATTGAAGCAGTCATCAAAAAGCTTCCAGCAAACAAAAGCCTGGGACCAGACGGCTTTACAGGGGAATTTTACCAAACATTCAAGGAAGAACTAAAACCTATCCTCCTCAGATTATTCCAAAAAATTCAAGGGGAAGGAACACTTACAAGCTCATTCTATGAAGCCAGCTTCACCCTAATACCAAAACCAGATAAAGACAGCACAATGAAAGAGAATTACAGGCCAATATCCCTCATGAACATGGATGCCAAAATTATCAACAAAATTCTAGCAAATCGGATCCAGCAGTACATCAGAAAGATCATACACCATGACCAAGCAGGATTAATCCCAGGAATGCAAGGATGGTACAATATCCGCAAATCAATAAACATGATACATCACATAAACAAATTGAGAAATAAAAATCACATAGTCATATCAATTGATGCAGAAAAAGCATTTGACAAAATCCAACACCCATTTTTGATAAAAACTCTCAGCAAGGTGGGAATAGAAGGATCATACCTCAACATAATAAAAACCATATATGATAAACCCACATCTCACATCATACTCAATGGGCAAAATCTAAACCCATTTCTAATAAGAACAGGAACAAGACAGGGATGCCCACTCTCACCACTCCTGTTCAACATAGTACTGGAAGTACTAGCCATTACAATTAGACAAGAAGAAGAAATAGAAGGCATCCAAATTGGAAAAGAAGTAAAGCTGTCCTTATTTGCAGATGACATGATATTGTACATAAAAAACCCTAAAGACTCCTTCAAAAAACTATTAGACTTAATAAATGAATTCAGCAATGTAGCAGGATACAAAATTAACGCCAAGAAATCTATGGCTTTTCTCTACACCAATAGTGAACTTACAGATAGTGAGACTAAAAAAGCAATCCCATTTACCATCACACCAAAAAAATTAAGATACCTAGGAATAAACTTAACTAAGGAGGTAAAAGACCTATATGCAGAAAACTATAGGACTCTGAAAAAAGAGATAGAGGAAGACGTAAACAGATGGAAGAACATACCATGTTCATGGATTGGTAGAATCAACATCATTAAAATGTCCATACTACCCAAAGCAATCTATAGATTCAATGCACTCCCCATTAAAATACCAACAGCATATTTCACAGACCTAGAAAGAACTCTCCAAAAATTCATCTGGAATAAAAAAAGACCCCAAAGAGCTGTAGCAATCCTGAGAAAGAAGAACAAAGTAGGTGGGATCTCAATACCCGATTTCAAACTGTATTACAAAGCCACTATTCTCAAAACTGCCTGGTACTGGCAAAAGAAAAGACATATAAATCAATGGAATAGAATAGAGAACCCAGAAATCGACCCAAATCACTATGCTCAATTAATATTCGACAAAGGAGGCATGAACATACAATGGAGTCAAGACAGTCTCTTCAATAAATGGTGTTGAGAAAATTGGACAGATACATGCAAAAAAATGAAACTAGACCACCAACTTACACCATACACAAAAATAAACTCAAAATGGATGAAGGACTTAAACATATGATGAGAAACCATAAAAATACTAGAGGAATCCGCAGCCAGAAAAATCTCAGACATATGCCGAAGCAATTTCTTCACTGATACCGCTCCTAGGGCAATGGAAACTAAAGAGAAAATAAACAAATGGGACTACATCAAAATAAAAAGCTTTTGCACAACAAAGGAGACCATCAATAAAATAAGAAAGCCCACTGCATGGGAGAACATATTTGCCAATGATATCAACAATAAGTGTTTAATCTCCAGCATTTACAAGGAACTCATGCAGCTTAACAAAAAGAAGATAAACAACCCAATCAAAAAATGGGCAACTGATCTAAATAGACACTTTCCAAAAGAAGACAGAAGGAAGGCCAAGAGACATATGAAAACCTGCTCAAAGTCACTAATCATCAGAGAGATGCAAATCAAAACAACAATGCTTTACCATCTCACACCTGTCAGAATGGCTATTATCAACAAGTCAACAAATGACAAGTGCTGGCGAGAATGCAGAGAAAAAGGAACCCCCATGCACTGCTGGTGGGAATGCAGACTGGTGCAGCCACTGTGGAGAACAGTATGGAGTTTCCTCAAAATACAAAAAATGGAACTCCCATTTGACCCAGTGATCCCACTTCTAGGAATATATCCCAAGAAACTAGAATCACGAATCAGAAAGGATATGTGCACCCCTATGTTCATAGCAGCACAATTCACCATAGCAAAGATTTGGAAACAGCCTAAGTGCCCATCAGCAGATGAGTGGATTAAAAAACTGTGGCACATCTACACAATGGAATACTACGCTGCGGTAAAAAAGGAGTTCTTACCATTTGCAACAACATGGATGGAGATGGAGAGCATTATGCTAAGTGAAATAAGCCAGGCAGAGAAAAATAAATATCACATGATCTCACTCATTTGTGGAATATAATGAACAACATAAACTGATGAACAAAAACAGATCCAGAGACAGAGAAACATCAATCAGAACGTCAAACCTCAGGGAAGGTAGGGGAGAGTGGGAGTAAGGGGGAGAGATCAACCAAAGGACTTATATGCATGCATATAAGCCTAATCAATGGACACAGAAAACAGGGGGGTGGGGGCATGAATGGGAGGTGCAGGGTAATGGGGGAATAAGTACACATATGTAATACCTTAATCAATAAAAAAATTAAAAAAAATAAAATAAAATGTATTATGAAGTGATTATTTATATTTAATATTATGAATAGAATTAAATAATTGTATAATATTAATTTGATTATAATACATATAATCATATTAATTATAATATGCAGTGTATTATGATATACTTAAAACTTTAAATGTAGAGCATTTTGACAGAAATGCAAATTTTATCAATTTTATTGAAAGATAAAGTCATATCTGATATTTTCTAGGTGTGTTATAAATGGTTGGCTTAAATGCAGTGTTAAAGTTATTACATAGATTCATAGCTTTGACTTTTTAATTTAAAATAGCTGGTTAAAGATAAAATAAGAAATTCAATTACATAGTCCTATTGTTTAAAATATGTGCATGGCACAAAGATTAAGAATCTAGTCCTTGATTAAAAGAAAGCAAATAACTTGGCTCTAAGTTTTAATGTAGAATGTAGTTATTGGTTGACAACTGCAATGAGGCTTCTTGCCTGAGGCCTGTCTCAAATCAATTCAATCGATAAAGCAAAGTGAGGGCAATAGCTGGCAATTGCTGGGAGCAGAGGATGATGCCACAAGAATTCTCTTCATCTTTTGGTTCTGAATTTTGTTGGGTGCCAACTTTATTTCCCTGACTCTTTTCCCCACAAGGCTGGAGCCAGGGATGCTAGAAGCTTTTTCTTTATTTAGCATATTAGAATCTGAAAGGTAAGCATACTTCTCTCTTACTGCATTACATTGAAAAACACCTGCAAAGGATTGATATCTTTGTTGTGATTTTGGGGGGTCATTAATTAAGCAACCACAATCCTCATAAAATGTTCTTAACGACAACAAATGTATTAGCTTCCTGTGCTACAATGCTGGATAACTCAATGTCAAATAAAACTCTCTCTATATATTTGCAGTATGAGTCTATAATAGCCCTAATTATAAATAATGTTCCTCTATGTAATATAGGAAATCACATGGTGTGTTAGTTTAGGATCAACTGGATTATATAACAATAAAAAACTTCCAAATTTCAAAAACATTTTATTTTATTTTTACTATCATTATTATTGTTTTAATCATCACCCAAGGATAGTTTTTTGCATTGATTTTTAGAAAGAGTGGTAAGGAGGGAGGAAAGGATGGAGGAAGGGAGGGAGGGAGGGAGAGAGGGAGAGGAAGAGGGAGAGGGAGAGGGAGAGGGAGAGGAGAGAGAGAGAGAGAGAGAGAGAGAGAGAGAGAGAGAGAGAGAGAGAGAGAGAGATCTTATATGATCTTATTATCCAATACCACCGCAAATAAATCAATAAATCTATCACCCAGAACGGGGGTATTTTTAAACAGGACAACATCTTTTGTTAAGCAATAAAAGACATTTGCACAAATGTGAGGTAGCTATGTCAAATAAGTCTATTTTTTCACTTGAGAAACCATTTGGTATTCACCCAGCCAATAAATAAAGTTTATTTTGTAGTATCACATTTAATTTAAACATATGAATTGGCTCTAAATAAAGATTACATTTAACAAATGTTGACAATTCTTGGCAGAAGACTTTAGCTTTAGGTATGGAAGGTGCATTGCAGAAAAAAACCTAAAATAAAAATAGTCATTTATAATCTGATAGTGAAACTGCAGTACCTGGATTGGGCTCAAGTTCTACAATATTTGTATATAAGGCTTAGTTTCTTTTTTCCCCTTCTCTTACTGAAAAATTTTCTGAATCCAAAATAAAATAAGTCTGTAAAAATGAGGATTGTTTGAACATTAATTTTTTTAAAACAAGATTTACAATGTTTTAAAATATTTCAATTAGTGTTACTAAAACACTTCACTGTTAGTAATATGTCTGTTTTTTTTCAAGAGCATTTGAATTATTGACAAAATAAATATGGCAGGTGACTGCTTTTACCCCAACGCTATTCATGATAGTGTGTTCTATGCTATTATGACTAAACTAGAGGCCCAGTGCACAAAATTCGTGCACGGGGGGTGGGGGGGGCCCTCAGCCCAGCCTGCACCCTCTCCAATCTGGGACCCCTCAAGGGATGTCTGACTGCCTCTCACAATCTGGGACCACTGGCTCCTAACTGCTTGCCTGCCTGCCTGCCTGATCATCCCTAACCCCCCTGCCTGCCTGCCTGATTGCCCCTAACTGTTCCCCTGCTGGCCTGATTACCCCTAACTGCTGCCCTGCTGGCCTGATCACCCCTAAATGCCTCTACCTCACCCTGCACCCGGGATCCAAGATTCCCTCCCTCTGGCTGGCCACAGGCACCCAGGACCTGGGCCAGCTTTGCCCGGGTTGGCCGCAGCCACAGGGGACCATGGGCAGGCAGCTTCAACTGGGCAGCAGCTGCAGGTGCCCAGGACCACAGGGCGGGTAGCTTGTCCCTCTCCTGGGCCAGAGTCTCAGCTGCTGATGCCCGGGACTGTGGGGCAGGCGGCTTGTCCCTCTCCTGGGCTGCAGCCTGGCTGGTCCTCATTCCTCTCTCCCCAGTGTTGAGTGAGCCGTTACAGCATGACGGCGTGAGGGCATGATGACCATTTGCATATTAGCTCTTTATTAAATAGGATATGGCTAAAAGTTTCAGTGCCAATTAACATCAGTAAGGAAATCAACCTGTCTGTTATTATTCAGTGTAACCTCTTCATATCTCAATTTTTTAGAGTTGTACTAAGGATTAATTAAATTGTGCTGTGATAATGATGATAATGATAATCATATCTAACATTTATTGAGTAAGTACCATGAAGAGTTACTGTTCAAAGCTCTGGCATATATTAAATTGCTAAATTCTCACAGCTACCATATAAGGTCATTTCTTTTTGTTATTGTTTTAATAAAATAGGCACCCAGTTGATAGGTGTCTATTCAAGGTCACACACAAATAATGGCAGAGTCAGGCTTTAAATCTAGGAAGAATGACTCCAGAGTCTGCTTGATTAACCTAGGTGCTGTGAGAAGATGCCTCACACAAAGCAGTCATTTCTTTTCTTTTTTTTATAATTATATTTATTGAGTGCTTTCTATGCATATGCCAGTTGGTATTTAATCTTCAACAACGCTATCATTAAGTGATTCTTTTTATTTATTTATCTTTTTCAAAAATTTAATAAATCTTTATTGTTCAGATTATTACAGATGTTCCTCTTTTTTTCTCCCATAGCTCCCCTCCACCCGGTTCCCACCCCACCCTCTGCCCTTACCTCCCCCACACTGTCCTCATCCATAGGTGTACGATTTTTGTCCAGTCTGTTCCCGCACCCCCCACACCCCTTTCCCCCTGAGAATTGTCAGTCCACTCCCTTTCTATGCCCCTGATTCTATTATATTCACCAGTTTATTCTGTTCATCAGATTTTTTATTCACTTGATTTTTAGATTCACTTGTTGATAGATGTGTATTTGTTGTTCATAATTTTTATCTTTACCTTTTTCTTCTTCTTCCTCTTCTTAAAGAATACCTTTCAGCATTTCATATAATACTGGTTTGGCGGTGATGAACTCCTTTAGCTTTTTCTTATCTGTGAAGCTCTTTATCTGCCCTTCAATTCTGAATGATAGCTTTGCTGGGTAGAGTAATCTTGGTTGTAGGTTCTTGCTATTCATCACTTTGAATATTTCTTGCCACTCCCATCTGGCCTGCATAGTTTTTGTTGAGAAATCAGCTGACAATCGTATGGGTGCTCCCTTGTAGGTAACTAACTGTTTTTCTCTTGCTGCTTTTAATATTCTCTCTTTGTCTTTCGCTCTTGGCATTTTAATTATGATGTGTCTTGGTGTGGTCCTCTTTGGATTCCTTTTGTTTGGGGTTCTCTGTGCTTCCTGGACTTGTAAGTCTATTTCTTTCACCAGGTGGGGGAAGTTTTAAGTCATTATTTCTTCAAATAGGTTTTCAGTATCTTGCTCCCTCTCTTCTTCTGGCACCCCCATAATTCAGATGTTGGTACGCTTGAGGTTGTCCCAGAGGCTCCTTACACTATCTTCAAATTTTTGGATTCTTTTTTTCTTTTTTCTTTTCTGGTTGAGTGTTTTTTGCTTCTTCGTATTTCAAATCTTTGACTTGATTCTTGCGTTCCTCTAGTCTGCTGTTAGCACTCTGTATAATATTTTTTATTTCAGTCAGTGTATGTTTAATTTCTAGTTGGTCCTTTTTCATATCTTCAAGGGTCTCGCTAAATTTATCAGCCTTTTCTAGGAAATTCTTGAAAAACTTTATAACTGTGGTTTTGAACTCTATATCCAGTCATTTGCTTTCCTCCATTTCTTTCATTTGTTACCTGTTTCTTTGTCTCCACATTTTGGCTGCTTCCCTGAGTTGGTAGAGTAGCTTTGTGTGCTAGGTGTCCTCTAGGGTACAGTGGCTCAGCCTCCCCAGTTACCTGAGGTGGACACTCTTCTTCAGGGAGAACTTCTGTGCTGGAGACACCCTTATGAGACAAGACTTGCAAAATTGCAAAAGCCTCTGTGCTCAGCTTGGGTGGGGCGGAGTCTCAGGGCGGAGCAGACAGCCTTGGCTTCCCGTCAGCCCTGCCCTAATAGGCCCCTGTGTCTCAGTGTCCCTCGGTAATCACTGAGAGAAAGCCGCCCTCGAGTTCTGCCCGCTGCCAGACAGTCCAGTTTCTCCCCGAATGAGTCCGGGTTCCCAGAGTCTCACCCAGAACTGGAGTTCAGCACAATTGAGAGCTTCTGTTTCCCTCTTGCTTGAGAAAGCCAGCCGCACACTCAGCCGCCAGTCCTCTCCGCTCATGCGCGTCTCCATACCTCAGCCTTTTGCAGCATCTCTGAGTCTCCAGTCCTCTGAGTGCTTTTCTCTTTCCTTCTAGTTCTAGAATTTCCACTCAGCCAGCTTTCCTGTGGTTCTGGATGGTGTCCATTTTGTCTTTTAGTTGTAGTTTTGAAATTGTTGTGCGAGGCAGCAATTTAGGTGTTTACCTATGCCGCCATCTTGGTTTTCCCTATTTATTTATCTTTATTGTTGAAAGTATTACAAATGCTCCCCCCCTATTTTTCCCTTTGACCCCCCTCCACTCCTCACCCACCCCTCCCAGGCCTTTACCACACTATTGTCTGTATCCATGGACTATGCGTATACACACATAAATTCCCCAGTTAATCTCTCCCCACCCACCCATCCACCCCCACCTTCCCTCTGAGATTCAACAGTCTGTTCCATGGATCTATTTTGTGCATCAGTTTATTTTGTTCATTAGATTCCACATATGAGTGAGAACATGCGATTCTTGTCTTTCTCTGACAGACTTATTTTGATTAGCATAATACTCTCCAGGTCTCTCCATGCTCTTTCAAAGTATGAGAGATCCTTCTTATTTTTTTTTACAGTGGCATAGTATTCCGTGGTGTAAATGTACTACAGCTTTTTAAAAAATATTTTTATTGATTTTAGACAGAGGAAGGTAGAGGGATAAAGAGAAAGAAACATTGATGAGAGAGAAACATCGATTGGTTGCCTCCTGCACACCCTCTACTGGGGATCAAGCCTGAAACCCAGGCATGTGCCCTGACTGGGAATCAAACCATGACCTTCTAGTTCATGGGCCAATGCTCAACAACTGAGCCACATTGGACAGGCTGTACCACCGCTTTTTTATTCACTCATCTACTGATGGGCACTTGGGCTGTTTCTAGGTCTTACCTGTTAAAAATCGCACTGCTATGAACATAGGGGTGCATGTATTTTTTCTGATTGGTGTTTTAGGATTCTTAGGATATATTCCTGGAAGTGGAATCACTGGGTCAAATGGCAATTCCATATTTAATTTTTTGAGGAAACTCCATACTATTTTCCATAGTGACTGTATCAGTCTGCATTCTCACCAGCAGTGAACTAAGGTTCCCTTTTCTCCACATCCTTGCCAGCACTTGTCATTTGTTGATTTATTGATGGTAGCCATTCTGACTGGTATGAGGTGATACCTCATTATCGTTTTAATTTGCACCTCTGTGATGATCAGTGACTTTGAGCATTTTTTTATATGTCTCTTGTCCTTCTCTATGTCCACTTTGGAGAAGTGTCAATTTAGGTCCTTTGCCCATTTTCAATTGGATTACTTGTCTTCATTTTGTTAATTTGTATGAGTTCCTTATCTACTTTGAAATTAACCCATTTCTGATGACTAAGCTCTGCACAATGTGGCCTCATTTTCTCCCTCCCCTTGTTTCCTTCTGACTCATCAAGTTGCTCCCCTCCCAGTCAACCTGCATCACTAGTTCTGAGGCCGGGGGTGTTTTCATGGTTGCCTTTTATTTCATCGAAGCCTTTGCTTAACTGTAATCTTCAAAAGGGCAGTTTCTGACCACTCTAATCAGGTTAGTCATTCTCCATCACTTTCACCCTAGTTCGTACATAATGCCTATCACTATGTGATACAATATTGCCTATTACATTATTGTCTCTATCTGCCACCAGAACGAAACCCAATGAAGGCAGAAACTTGCTCTGTTCTGAACTTTTACACATACAACAAAATTTGAATAAATTCTTTCTACTAATTCATTTCCCATCTCTCTGTCCCTTTATCCATCTATCTATCCATCTATATTCCTATTTTCCATCAAATGTGAATCCTTACATTATATAGTGCTACCTTCCATCTTCCCCTTCACCCCCTTTTCTGACAATTATTTTTTAAAGAAAATTGTGAAAGATCTAAATGCAACATTTGGCACACATATGTTGAGCAGAACTACAGCTTTTCATCAAACTAAGTGAAGAAGGTAAGTTTTGAAATCAAACTCTACATGGTTCTGTTTATAGATTTATGCATTCGTGAGCTTTATATACAGCAATCACTGTTTTGTGATCTCTGAAGTTCAATTCAAATCCAGAGTGAGGCTGCCCTGAAATCATTATCATCAAGCCACTATTTTTCACTCCAGATGAATTACTGTTTAAAGGACACTTAGGAGTCATACATACAGTTTTAAGGGGAAAAGATGAAAGGTGTGAAAGTAGTTATAATAAAAAAGATATCTTTTCAGGCTATGTGTGAAGACAATGTACTAGACATCTAAAATTATGGTACTGGCTTCTCTTATTTTATTCCCAAGTTATTTCCTTCCTTTCACATTTATGATTATTTGGGGAGCATGATGTGTTTTGATCTGTTTGAATTTAGAGAGAGACTGAGTAGCTATTGTTTACTTTGAAGATTTTATTGACTTCTGGAAGCA
The DNA here is from genome assembly GCF_963455305.1 of Plecotus auritus. NCBI lineage: Eukaryota > Metazoa > Chordata > Mammalia > Chiroptera > Vespertilionidae > Plecotus > Plecotus auritus. The sequence continues at coordinate 146,294,098 of NC_137770.1, forward strand.
TTTTCTATTCCTTAAATTATTTCTTTTTCACTGAACTGAAAACTGGTCATCATTCAATTGGATCTTCTAGGTTTTTCAGTAGAAAAGGCAACGTCTCATATCATTATTGGCTCCCACATGAGTCACCATGTTTACCAGGGTCTTGGAGACAGTTCACAGACCAGTCCTGGAAATATAAGATGGTTGGGGTGGTGGGGGAGCACATAGGGAAGAAGAGGAAATGCCAGGAGTCAAGAAAGGGTCTTAAAAGGTGAAATAGAAAATAAATAAAGCAAACACTGTGCGCGACATGCATTTCGCTACTGCTCTGAGGAGTTGGGCATAGTGCACTGCACAGAGCTTCCCTCCGCCTTTGCAATCATTAATTGTTTGCTGAACCTCTCAATAGAACAGAACCTGATCTTAAACACTGATATAAAAAGTATTGTGCTAAAACAATGGCAAGTCTTTTGCTTTTGTTGCTCATTTTTAGTTTTAGCCAACAGATTTTCAGTGCTTGCTCTATCTTGCATTCTTCAAAGCACTTTATGTAAAGTAAATTATTTAATCCTTGTAAGAACTCTATGAGATGGAAGCACTGTCAGTTCAATTTCCTAGCTGAGAAAATGAGACAAAGGAAGCTTATGCCCAAAACCACAAAGCAGACAGCAAGTGGGTAAGCTAGGACTTGCACAGTGGTCTTGTGGCAGAACCGACAAAAATTCTATTTAGTATTAATAGTAAACGCATCAGGTAAATTACTATACTTAATAAATAATGTTCTGATTGAAAATTGATTAAGCATTTAAATTTAGAATTATCACATTTATAATTACAATGATGGAATATTCCTTTTCTTTTCATATAAATTATCCTATTTCTCTGTGCTATAGAATGGTAGTTGCATTTACAATTTTTGTGCAAGCTATTTTAAAATCAGTTTGAATTTTAAAAAGAGATTTACCAATTTCATAATCTTTCACTTATTTTTTTATAAATAAGTTACTTGCTCCCTTGTTAACTTGTCCAAAATGGAGATATGCTTTTTAATGTTTCTGTGGACAAACAAAAGAAGATGTCTATTCTTTGGTCTCATTTTTCTTTTTGAAAAAAGTACAATAAATTTGATAGTAAATTGAAGATAGTACCAGAATGCAAAGAAATAAAAAGAATATATCTATCTTATTTTAGCCATGTACTAAATATTATATTTTAAATTCAGTTGTAAGTTTTTTAATGGAAAGTAAAAAATAAATATGAAGCTCAAACAGCTTTTTTATTTGTAGGTACAGTAGATAACTACCAAATATATATCTTATATATATCCTTTTCCTTCCTCCACTTTTATTCTTAATCAATTTTAAACTTTGCTCTCATGGAATAAGTCAGACAGAAGAAGTCAAGAAGCATGTATACACTTTCACTCATATGTGGGATTTAAAACAACAAATGAGCAAACAAGAAAAGTAAACAAGCAAAAATTCATAGACACAGACAACAGTATGATGGTTATCAGAGGGAAGGGAGGGTTGTAAAGGCTAATGGGGGACAATAAGATTTGACTTTGGTGGTAAACACACCATGAATATACAGATAACGTATCATAGAATTGTACACTTGAAACCTATATAACTTTATTAACCAACTAGAGGCCCGGTGCATGAAATTCATGCACAGGGGGTGGGGGGGTCCCTTAGCCTGGCCTGCGCCCTCTCACAATCTGGGACGCCTGGGGAGATGTCGGGCCTAAAACAGCAGTCAGACATCCCTCTTGCAATCTGGGATGCTGCATGCACCAGTGACCATACTTTTCATACCGGTGAAAGGCATCTTGCTGTTGTATGGGCAGCTACATTTTTTGCCCTGATTATAAAAAAGTAGTACATAACATGATCCTTCTGAGGCCGTAGTACCATTTTCCCATCTTATGGGTGGAAAAATTGAAGCAGAGAGAAGTTAAGTAATTGGCTTTGTCACACAGTTATAAGTGTCAGAATCAGGGCTGACCACAAAATGTGCAAGCCAGAGTCCATGCAAGTCATTGCTGCATCATCCGTTTTTTTCAGTGTTAGAGCAGCCTTGCCAGGTTTTAATTTTTAAATCTAAGACACTCTTCCCAATATATAGGGTAGGGTCCCTAGGCCTGGCCGGCAATCAGGGCCATCTGTGGGGCGACCGGTGGGTGGGGCGATCGCGGGGCCCCCACTGGCACCTGACTTGGCTGGCGGCTTGGTGCTGCCTTTTGGCCAGCCCTGCCCCCCAATCACCACTGCCGCTCTGCCCCCTGGTGGTCAGTGTGCATTATAGTGACCAGTCATTCCACTGGTCCTTCCGCATTCAGTTGATTTGCATATTAGGGTTTTATTATATAGGATGTCACCCCAATAAATTTATTTAAAAACTAAAAAATAATAATAAATTGAATTCTCATTGTGTCAAATGATATATTTTCAGTAAGAAAAATATGCTGGATTCTAGAGTTGTCAATTCTATGAAAATCTCAGAGATGGTCTATTAAGATCCTGTCATTTTGCAAACAAGGAAACTGAGGCTCTAAAATGATATGAAAAATGTTAGGTGATTAGTATCAAAGTCTATAGAACTTAAATAAATCTATACAAATATGATAACTTGCTTTTGAGATTTCCTGGTTCATTTCTCCTCCACCACTTTGGTGTGGTCTTCTCTTTCTTTCATCTGTCCCTGGTCTACTGAATTTTGAATCCACTCCCAGTGGTGCTTGACATGGTTTTCATTTTTTTGGTATTGGTTTTGAACACGGGCTGCTGTACTGGAGAGGAATCTTGGTGGATCCATTTTGAGAGTTCGCGGTAGCTAGACTGCTCCGGTCCCACCAACTCCCATAGACCACTTGGGCCCACTCATTCTCAAAATGGGTAAAATCCCTCCCAATTTTAGCTGCCATTTTCAAACTGTCTGACTGATATTCTAGTGAATATCTTGCCTGTTGTCTCTGTTGTGATTCTCCTGCCTTCTCTTTTGTAGACTTAAATACCACACAGGTCTTGAGGCTGTTGCCAGTTTGTCTCCATTAGCTTGTAGGTTTTGTAGGTTTCAATGCTTATTTACTTTGCTTACCAGGTACTCTGACTGTTTTGATATGAGGACTTTGAAAAATCCAAAAGCTATTCTGACACCACCACTACCATCTCTCCAGAATTCTCCCTCACTTCTTTTTTTATTTTTATTTTTTACAGCTTTATGGATTTATAATGTACAATTTACATTCCACTAAGTTAATCCATATGAAATTTAAAATGTAATGATTTTAGTATAGTTATGAAGTTGTGTATCAATCACCATAAAAAAATTAGAACTTTTTTTTACCCCATAAAGAAACCCATACTCAATAAGTCATTCCCCAAATCCATACTTTTTCAGCCCTAAGTAACCACTAATCTACTTTCCATCTCTACACATCTGCTATTCTGTACATTCCATATAAATGTTATCATATAATATGTGGTCTTTTGTGATTGGCAGGAAGTGACAAAGAAATGAACATTGTCATTTTAACTTTCATTTCAAATGGGAAACAGCAACAATTTATTGATGAGAGATTTTCATGACAAATTATTTGCATATGATTTAAGTTGATTTGCTAATACAGGGAATACAGCACTATTTGAAAACATGGCATGGTAAATAATAATGATGATTATTACAGCAATCCTATATAATAAAAGGCTAATATGCAAATTGTCCCCTCTACTGGTAGTTTGGCCGGGAGTTTGACCAGGGGGCGGGGCTGGCTGGCCATCCACCCGTGGCCCCGATCGGTGAATTTGTGCACCGGGCCTCTAGAAAAGTATATAAATTTTACTAAATGCCAAGACTATTCTAAGTGCTTCATATATATTATCAGATTTCATATTCACAGCAATCTATGATGGAAGTATCATTACTACTATCCCCATTTTATTGATAACAAAATTAAGGCAAAGTGAAAACACACACACACACACACACACACATACACACACACAAACACACCCAAGGTAGACAGTAGAAGAGCCAGATTCCACACCCAGAGAGTTTGACTCAAGACTCCTTGTTCTTAATCACCATTCTATAGTGCTTCTCTGATTTTGGGGTGTTTTGTCAACTATCATTCTCTTCTTCTAAATTGCAATAGTAAAACACAACTTAGGGTAACATATTCTAAACTTTTTCTCATTAGCCATACTTCATAGCACTGACAGTTTATTGGTATATGGAGTGGACATAGAGGGGATAAACATGATGAAAAAATAATATTAAATTAAAATTTAAAAATAAATAATCATATATGTGATGATTAATTATTAAAAACAAACTAATGAATCATTGTTTTTTAGTTCCATGCTTAGTTTTTCAAACTTATACATAATGCTTTTTTTTTTTTGCTTTCTTTTTTTTTTTTTTTTTAAATTTTTATTAAGGTATTATATGTGTACATATCTTACCATTTACCCCCCCACCCCACTCCCATACATGCCCTCACCCCCCAATGTTTTGCATCCGTTGGTTACTCTTATATGCATGTATACAAGTCCTTCGGTTGATCTCTTATTTCCCCCACCTCTCCCTAACCTTACCGCTGTAATTAGACAGTCTGTTTGATGCTTTACTGCCTCTGTAACTATCTTTTTGTTCATCAGTTTATAATGTTTTTCATTATCCCCAAATGAGTGAGATCATGTGGTATTTTTTTTGCTTTCTATCTTGATTCATACATAATTTGAAAAGCCTCATTATTTGTATCAAGCTGATTTATTAAAGACAATTAATTTTTCCTAAAATATATTTAATATACAATTGACTACATTCACCTACAAGTGACCACAATTTGCCTTTATCATTTATGACATAGAGAGAACTATAGTAGTTTGTCACTAAATATCATATATTAAAGAATTACTCAGTAAGCTAAGCATTGGATTGAACTGAACAAAATTAACTATAATCATGTAAATTTTCACAGGACTTCAAGATAAATAGGGGAGGAAACAGTGTAAACTTCTAAATGAAACCTGGCAAAGTTGGAATAATTTTCCGTTTTCTTCTGTCCTGAATCAAACCATTTAGGAATCATTCTGCTTCCCTTGAGAAGAAAGGAATCTCTCTTGTTTAATAAAGCTTCTTTTTTTTCTAAAATATTAAAAAACGCTTTGAAAAAAATGTTTAAGTTGCTAGAAGCGTATATAGATTGAGTGACTAACAACTGTAATAGAAATTTACCATATTTCTAGGAAAGTTACTAGGAAGGAGCTGAAGCAGCACATTGTGGCCTCTAAGATACCTTTGCATGATTAGAGTTCAGAACCCTCCTTTCTGTCATCCGGCATCCTCTCCCAGACTCCTCTAAACCAGACGACCCTGTCTCCTGTTTGACACAGATACCTGGAGCTCTGTGCTCCAGATCATCTGGGCATAAATTCTGAGTTTCTATAACATGTTCCAAGAAACATAATGGGGGAAATCAAACTACAGAACTGATTTCTAAGCAGAATCCTCTTTGAAGCAGCCCTGGTCATAAAAAGAGCAGATGCTTCAACATCACCAAAACCTAAATCATATTTTTAAACTGCCTCAGTGAAGTCATATTTTAATATGAGAGCAACAATATAATTAAATAGCATTCAAGTTTAGCTCTCAGTCCCAGGGCTTACCTCTAAGTGACTCCGTGTAGAAAATCACTGAAGGCATATCTCTCATTAGCAGTATATATCACACAGCACTACTTTGGAAAGCAGATGGAATAATTCCTCAGAAAGAAACATGCCAATTGTGAAAATGTGCAAATGTATTTATAATTATTTTTTACATTTTCTAGGTATTTTTGTAAGAAAAATCTACGTATAGTTAGACTTCACATTTAGAAGCATGATAAATAGCAGTTTTGCAAGTTGCTGTTCACTTGCTAGAGGGGCTTCTTAAATCCCCTAAGCATAGACTTCAACTCAAATTCTGCTTGAATTATACCTAGTTGAACTTATTTCTCATATGTTCACCAACTACTAGCTTTCTAATCAGTAAGGTTCATCTTAAATTATTTAAAGTAGACAAATGTATATAAATATTAGGCCTACACTTTAAATTATGTTGGAAATAAGTAATTCAAAGGAGAACACTTCTGCATGTTAGAAAGGGGATGTATAGAAGGAAGAAAGACATTACCTGAGCAATTAATAAGTGAAGAAAATACTACCTCTTAACATGTAAGTGTAGGTTCAATAATTAAGAAATCAAATTATAAATTTATTTTTATTTATGTACAGAACACATAGCCGAAGAACACTTTATACATATGAAACAAAGACAAAAGGCTAGATTATAAGTGTGCTTCCAAATGGAAATGCTTTCCAGAAACTTACCAGTCATGCAGTTTTTAAATTCAATGTCATCAATTGCAGCTCCTCCTCCTAGATCCCTTGTTCTGATACCTTGGAATATAACTTCAAAATTTCTTAATTTTCCCAGCAGGATGACAGCCTTTTGCCACTGATCACCAGAAGTCTGCTTACTTTCTTGCCATACTTTTGATAGTCCTTTCTCTGTCTGAAAGTAAAATAGTTTACATTAGAGAAATAATTAAACACAAGAGAAAAAGAATAAAAATACCTTCCAATCATTTCATCAGTGAAAACTCGATTTAAAAACATTGAAACTCTGATTAGCTATCTATATATATATATAAAAACCTAAGTGATTGAATGACTGGTCGACTGGTTGCTATGACGTGCACTGACCACCAGGGGGCACACGCTCAATGGAGGAGCCCCCTGGTGGTCAGTGTGCTCCCACAGCCAACTTCCTATGGCCAGCCAACCTCCTGCAGCCCCTCCCCCCGGCCAGCCCCGATCACCAGTCAAGCCAAGGGACCCCACCTGTGCATGAATTTGTGCCCCAGGCCTCTAGTGATATATATTACTGTATTTTTCCATGTACAAGACGTTATTTTTTTCTAAACTCGTTAGACTGAAAATTGAGGGGCATTCTTATACATGGAAATCACACATTGTCAAACAGGCTTCCCCAGTCATGAGCCTTATTGTTACTGATGTCAGCTGATGCTGTAATTCAAGCATGTCAAACTCACGGCCCACAGGCAGCACGCCTCATTTATTTGGCCTGTGTTAGCCTTTGAGTTTGACATGCTTGCTGTGATTGGAGGTGGAGGTAGAGAGTGCAGAGATGCAACAGGGACCAGAGCATTCTGAGCCCAAAAAGATGTCAAAAAATAAAAAGATAAATAGTGGTAAGTGATTGTTTTACTCTGCAAAATTCAAACTGAATGTGATCAGCTATGTAAAAGAGTATGGAAACAGAGCTGCAGAGAGACAATTTGGACCTCCTTCCACTGAATGTATGATCAGACAGTGAAGAAAATAAGAACAACTCCTTAAGATGCCAAAAAAGAAGAAGGCCTTAAGAGGAAAACCAGCAAAATGTTTAAAATATTGATTTCTTAATTTGGGGTTGGAAAAGTGGGGGGCATCTTATACATGGGGTATCTTATACATGGAAAAATATGGCACATCATCAAAACAGACATATTAATCTACTGCAGTGTTTCCTAAAAGCAATACTAGCAGAAGTCACAATAACTTTGTTTTGGTATTTTCAGAGACACCATTATTAAAAAACTAGAGGCCCGATGCACAAAATTCATGCAAGAGTAGGCCTTCCTTCCCCTGGCTGCCGGCACTGGCTTCCCTCTGGCACCTGGGACCCAGGCTACCCTCAAAGCCCTGGCTTTATCCAGAAGGTTGTCTGGAAGGACGTCTGGTCTAATTAGCATATTACATTTTTTATTATTATAGACTAGAGGCCCGGTGCACGAAATTCGTGCATGGGGAGAGCGTTCCCTCAGCCCAGCCTTCACCCTCCCCAATCTGGGACCTCTTAGGGGATGTCCGACTGCCAGTAAACTGGCAGTCGGACATCCCTCTCATAATCCCGGGACCACTGGCTCCTAACTGCTCACCTGCCTGCCTGCCTGATTGCCCCTAACTGCCTCCCCTGCTGGTCTGGTCACCCCCAAGTGCCCCCCCCTGCCGGCCTGGTCGCCCCACACAGCCTGCTGCTCAGCCATTTGGTCACGCCTCACTGCCTCCCACCTGCTGGCTTGGTCACCCCCAATTGCCCCCCCTGTGGGCCTTTTTGCCCCATGCAGCTCAGTTGTTTGGTCATCCCTCACTAACCCTCCTGCCAGCCTGGTCGCCCCACACAGCCTGTTCGGTTGTCCGTTTGGTTGTTTCGGATGGGATGGTTGCTTATCCTTTTATATATATAGGTATTCACCTGGCCAGCATGGTTCAATGGTTGAGCATCAACCAATGAACCAGGAGTTCGCTGTTTGTTTTCTGGTCAGGGCACATGCTTGGGTTTTAGCCTTGATCCCCAGTGTGGGGCATGCATGAGGCAGCCAATCCATGATTATCTCTCATAATTAATGCTTCTATCTCTCTCTCCCTTGGCCTTCCTTTCTGAATCAATAAAAACATATTTTAAAAATATATCCTACTCAATTCAATAAAAACATATTTTAAAAATATATCCTACTCAATTCAATCCACCTCTCCTGTCATGTATACAAAATATTTTATATCTTATGGAATCTGAACAGTTTATAGAAATTCTGGATTTATAGCTCTGGCTATTCCTTCAAACTTCTATTCATATTTTTAATTATTGAGACTGCACCTTCCTTTAAAGAGCTGAAATAACTTAGAGAAGGAAAGGGGAAAAGAGATGAAAGGAGGACTATGTGGGAAAAATCACTTATCCCTGATGGATATGATAAAGGAACTATGGAGTGAATTGAGTATGGGTGGAAAGTGATAATTCCTAAATTCTGTCAGATTTAAAAAACCCTATTATTCTATTATTTTGACTACTTAAATTCTATTATAATATTATTATTATATGAGCACTAACTATAAATATTCCTATACCAAGTTCTTTATTTATAAAAGAAAAATTAATTTCTAAGAGACTTATGTAAATATCTCCTCTGAATGTCTAAGGTTGGTCTACTAGTGGTATAGTATTATGATATCTGAATAATCCCAATGTAGTACATATAACATGACATTACATATAACTTAACCCTACTGATAAAAAAAAATGATGCCTACAGTAAAACAAAATCTAAACCAGTTGAGCTCAAGGACAAGTCTTTAATTGTCTATAATTTTATTTGATAATTTTGAGCCTACACTATCTCTGGGAATTAGATGTTTAATAAATCATGATAATAAATACAAGAAAGATAAATATATACATACATATATATATATTACATTTTGTTTATGGTTAGCCCCAAGTAATTAATATCTCAGGGTGCAGTACTATGTTCTTATGATGAATTCACAAGAAAAACTGGCTTTGAAATTTATAATCAAACAGTAGAATAAAGAATATTTAATGTAATGGCATTCAGGAAATCAAGAACGATATTTCAACAGATTTATACCATACAACTCTGAAACATTTGATTTACAGAACACACACACACACACATATATATATATATATATATATATATATATATATATATATATACACACACATATATATATATGTGTGTGTGTGTGTGTGTGTGTGTGTGTATATATATATACATACATTAAAGAAAAAAGAGAAATGTTTGAAAAAGAAATCCAAAGGAGTTATGCATTCAGTTTCATGTTTTAGGGATCTACTGTTAATAAATATGGTTGACCTTTGTTCTGCTGAGGGAGACACAGATCAATCAAGTGGCTCTTCCTCTGCTGAGTTACAAAAAGAAAGTAGAACTCCATATCACTTCATCTAAAATTAACTTCACAAAGCAACTAAGGTAGATCTTTCAACATACTTTCCAAACAACAACAAACCTTTACAACCAGAGACTCTTGTAACTTCTGCATGAAGATGAAAAATCCACACCTACTTAATGGAGCTTTGGATCTTTCTGATGGCTAAAGAAGAGAAGCCATTTTCAAGGTTAGCCTTTGACTCTCGGTGATATCTCAGTGATTTGGAATCAAAGGAATGATTAGTTAAACTAAAGATTAGAGTAGAAGGGTTCTGTCTGACACATAGCTATATAACAAGCGAGGATATTCATAAAGTCAGTCTTAAGTTACAAATTTAATTCACTTTGCTAATTTTTCCTTTCAACCTGCTTTTGAAGTTAATAGAGCCACTCATCAACCATGTCTCAAAAGGTTTTCAACAAAAATCATCAAAGAAGATTGTGTAATCACTTTAATCAATAAAAGGAGAACCATTTCTTAAATCTTACAACTGGCTTTTTAATAAAAAGACTAGAGGCCCGATGCATGAAATTCATGCAAGAGCAGGTCTTCCTTCCCCCGGCTGCCAGCACCCTGGACCCGCGCTTCCCTCGCAGCCCTGGCTTCATCCGTAAGGTCGTCTGAAACGATGTTTGGTCTAATTAGCATATTATGCTTTTATTATTATAGATATTTGAATAATACAATCATTGTCATTTTATGTGTTAGGAAAAGAAAACAAAGGTAAATTCTTTTAAAAACCAACTATGGAGCCGAAACCGGTTTGGCTCAGTGGATAGAGCGTCGGCCTGTGGACTGAAGGGTCCCGGGTTCGATTCCGGTCAAGGGCACGTACCTTGGTTGCGGGCACATCCCTAGAAGGGGGTGTGCAGGAGGCAGCTGATCGATGTTTCTCTCTCATCGATGTTTCTAGCTCTCTATCCCTCTCCCTTCCTCTCTGTAAAATATCAATAAAATATATTTAAAAAAAAAAAAAACCAACTATGGATTAACCTACTGATGTGTTATTGTAGAATATCATTCTAATGTACTTGCTATTGCTCCACTTTGATATATAACATATAAAATCTTATCCCCATAATTATCAAAAGCATTCATCCAAATTTGCAATGCATACTTATTTATTGTATGCATCCAGTCATTCATTTATTTAGCAAACATTTGATGTTCATACAGATCCAAATACTATGTTACACACCAGGAACAAAAAAGTGGGGAAAAAAAGGGTGTCTACCATGTGATGGTATTAATCTAATAGGAGAGAATCATAAAAGTAAATAACTATAAAATTACTACAGAAATATAAAACAGAGCAAGTTTTTAAAAAGTAGTTACATATAAATTCCCAAATGTTTGTTCCACATACATCAGTGCTTTATTTATTTACTTAATATTCTGTTTTTAACTCTTTTTAAATTGAGAAAGAAAGGTCTCTCAATTCAAAGTCACATCTTTGCCACTGCCCACTCTTGTATCATGTGGATGTTAAATTCAAGAACCCAAGGCAGTATACATATGAAAAGTGATTAACCATACTAACCATAATTAAAAATACACATTAATATAAAATGTTTAAAATGTAAAAATTGGAAAAATTCTCTCTTCTTAGAATTTAACTTTTCATATAATTTTAATTGAATTCTCATCTATTATGCATATTAATCCTTTTATGTTATATTAGAGGCCTGGCGCACAAAATTGTGTGCGTGTATGGTCCCTAGACCTACCCTGCGATCAGGGCCATCTTCCCCAGCTGCCGACAGCCGGCCATGCCCCCCACCCCCGTTCCCCATTTGCCATCCAGCAATGGGAGCCTGATGGCCAGGGGAGAGACCAAGAGGTCTGCCGTTCCTGCCCACTCGCCAGCCCCACCCCTGCTGCCGGTCACCCTCTATGTGTGGGGTGACCGGTGGAGCAGGGGCCTTGGCCTGGCACTGCCCACATCCCCCACCACCCACCCCGGTTCCCCATTTGCCATCAGTGATCGGAGCCTGCTGGCCAGGGAAAGTGAACAAGAGGTGGTCAGTGCACCTCATAGTGACTGGTTGACTGTCGTTCTGCCATTATGGTTGCTGTGCTTTTATTATATAGGATGGTGCTTATCTGTTTTTGCAGTGTGTTTGTCTTATACCTTATTCCCTTCTTTCCCTTTGGGTCATGTAAAGAGTAGTGATAAGAAATACTAAAATGGTAGAGCCACTTCAAGTTGTAGATATATATATTAATAAAGTACTATATAGCCATTTGAATTTTCAGTTTTATATGTTTGAGGTAAATATATAACTTTTCTTCAGATTATTAGTCTATTTTCCTAAAACCGATTGTTCAACAACTCTTTCCTCCCAACAGTTTTTCTCTTTATCATAGTGTGAATCTATTTTTAGAGATCCCATTTCAGTCTGATCTGTATTCCTCCATCAATATCATACTTATTAAGTCACTATATTTTGCTCTGGGAATATCTGAGTGGACTTAATTTTCATATTCTTCTTAAACTCCTGTACATTATATTTAGTTTTATGCAAATACTAGAGGCCCAGTGCACGACATTCGTGCACTGGGGTGGGGGGTTCTCTCAGCCTGGCTTGCACCCTCTTGCAGTCCAGGACCCCACAGGGGATGTCCAACTGCTGGCTTAAGCCTGCTTTCCGGACCTAAGCCAGCAATCGGACATCCCCCGATCGGTCCTTAGCACTGCCATGGAGGTTGAAGAGACTCCTGCCACCCCTGCTGCACTCACCAGCCATAATCCCAGCTTCTGACTGAGCAGCGCTTGCACTGACCACCAGGGGGAAATTCCTGCGTTAAGTGTCTGCCCCTCTGGTGGTCAGTGTGTGTCATAGCAACTGGTCGTTCTGCTGTTTGGTCTATTTGCATATTAGGGTTTTATTATATAGGATAAAAGATTCTAAAAAGTGGAGAGATTTCAGAACTCAAGGAACCACAGGTGGTGAGTTTTCTAAATTTTCTTTTGTATCACATATCCCAAAATGGACATGAGAATCTGGCAATGTGGAATTTCAACAGGCACAGACTGCTCTGTCTTAGCCAAAGGACCAAGAAAGAGAAGTCTAGCAGAAAGAAATCATTTTGATAATAATGGTTCTACAACAGCCAAGCACAATGAAAAATTACAGTCTGTCTGCCCACCCCAACAGCAAAGGCCAAATAGAGAGCTTAGATGGCCACACAAATTAAGCCCCAAGGGCCCAAGACCCCGTCTTCCCAGGCTTTTTCTAAACAAAGTAAAAGTAAAAGAATTTGTCTCCAGTAGACCTACCCTAAACAAATAGTTAAAAGAACTTTGAACAGAAAGGAGAGTAAAGATATGTTAAAGAGTTGTAAGGTTTGTATGCTTGAGTCAGTTAAGTCTTAATGTTACATTTTAATAGTCAGATTTTCATCCTTAATATTATTTTTATTCTTTTGGCTTTCTCATACATTCATTCTCCCAAATGAATTTTAGAATAATTTAATGAATAACTGAAATATTTAAAGATTGAATTATTTTACCATGAGATATCATTTGTCTTTTGATACCCTGTGATATCTTTTTTTAGGCCTCTTTTTATGCCACTGACTAAAATTTTATAGTTGTCAATAAATAAGTTACAGACCTATTAAAATTTATTTCTAGATATAGCAATGTGTGTTACAGTGTTGAATGGGATACTTCTCTGTTATTCTTTGCCAACTGTTGATAATATAAACAATCATATTGTCAGGATGGCAAACTAGCAATAATTGTTAGCTCCCTCACCAAATATAAACCCTAAAATACTATAGAAACTATTGGATAGAACTAGTTTGAGGAACAGCAAGTGGGAAGAAAAAAAGAAGAAAGAAAGAAAGAAAGAAAGAAAGAAAGAAAGAAAGAAAGAAAGAAAGAAAGAAAGAAAGAGAAAGAGAGGAAGAAAGATGGAGGGAGGGAGGGAAGAAAGAAGGAAGGAAGGAAGGAAGGAAGGAAGGAAGGAAGGAAGGAAGGAAGGAAGGAAGGAAGGAAGGAAGGAAGGAGGGGAGGGAAGGAGGGAGGGAGGGAAAAAGAAGCAGAAATTGTGAAACATCTGGGAAGTCTATAGTTTTCTTGAATACCAGTGCCTTGCAGGTGGGTAGGGAGTTCCTGCAGTGTGGGAAAAAGAGAGATAGAAAGATCAATGAGTATGGGATGTAGGGGAGCTCCTGTACAGGCATGTCTTTCTTCCCTATTGCTTGTAAGAATGATTGCCAGGCTTCACAAAAACCAGTACTTCAATTTTAAGCTGGAATATCTGTGATCTATTAAGGCAGCTGAAATATTAATGTATGCAATTTAAAAAACACTTAGGAAATTGAAATATCTCAGGAAGGAATGTGAACTGTGACAAAACAATCTAAATGTATTACCAATGTATAAAATAATTTCACTAAGGGGTTGGAGGAGAAAGGTGTTGATCTAAGTAAATTTGGAATGAATGGAATCTGTAAGACAAAGGCAAAAAGGAACTGCACATAAGCACTGTATTCTAGTTTATAAAGTGGTTTCCCATGAGAATATAGGTAAACAGTTTGAAGCCACTACACACATACATGTACTCTACAATTAAAAAATTAATTAAATGCAAAAAGAATAGTGAGGGCCAGGTTTCTCCCCTTTGTAGTATAAGAGGTTACAGATGAATGAGGCCTAAAGCTAGAATCATCTATGTGGTAATGAATTATAGTAGAAACATTAAAAACTTGCATTTAGATTACTATAGATGCAAAAGGTTACATATAGAAATATGTATAAATATATGTATATACACAGGTTTGTATACACACACATATATTCTATAGCTCCATCAGTTAAAATATCCTACAAGCAACAAGACCCCATTAGCAAGGAGAACACATAGTGCCCAGATTTGGTTTATAGTACCATCTATATATATATCTACACTAATAAAAGAGTAAGATGCAAATTGACCATACCTTCATGACACCCACCAGCCAATCAGGAGTGAGTATGCAAATTAACCCAACAAAGATGGTGGGTTAATTTGCATATGCAGGTGCAGAGCAGCTAGGGGTGGGGTGGGATGCTTGCATCATCGCCATGGCAATGACACAGGCGTTTCACACTGCCCCAACCGCTCTGGGCCTCTGGGCAGCATGGGAAGGCAGAAAGGCGGCTCTGGCTGGAGCGAAGATGGTGCCGGAAGCCAGGAGAAGGAAGGCTCATTCTTTCACAAATCTTTGTGCATTGGGCCTCTAATATATATATGTATGTCTAATATGCTAAGTGTCCTTTCCACTGTCCGACTGGTTGCTATGATGCGCACTGACAACCAGGGGGCAGACGTTCAATGCAGGAGCTGCCATGAGGCACACTTGCCATTTACAGAGAAATGGCAGCACAAACCTGGCCGACAAAGCAACACTTGGCCCCACCACCATCCCAGAGTGACAGGCCACCAAATCACAGCCAATGCTGCCGAGACCCCATGGCCAGCCTGGAAAATGGTCACTGTGGGCATCAGGTAATGACATCATGTAGCAATACCCAGCTTCCTCTCCCTAGTGACGACTAGCTTCCTTGCAGTTTCTTCAGCCCAGGAACATGACTTGCTTTACATTTCATACTGTAACCAAATGTCTGTGAAGTGTTTTCCCATGCCTCATCTCATTTGATCCTCACAGAAGTCCTGGAGTAGGTAGATAGGAGACTTGGTGGAATCCTGTTTTCTTTTCATTAGCAGGAAAATGGAGATTTATAAAGCTTAGAAACTTGACCTGACTGAAAAGAAGTAAGAAATGATGGACCTTGAAAATGACTTAAGGTTTTCTCACTGAGCAGAATATAGTCAAACACTGCTACAGTTAAATATTTTACCCTTTGTTCTCCCTGCGAGATCTACAATAATAATCTGCTTTATGTTGATATTTACTGCTGTGTTGCTGACAATTACCTGAAAGAGAAGTTGGGGTGCTTCACTGGGCTGGAAAAAGTTTCGCTACATCAGAAAGCAGGTCTAATTAAGCAAATTTATTCTCTCTCTATATATAAAAGGCTAAGTTGACTGGTGCATGTGTGATACATATAAAGCTCTCACTGGCACCAATCTTACGTGTGTGTTTCCATCTGTCATTGTTGATTGTGAATTTGTTTGACACTTCTATTATAGAGAAAGGGTGAATAGTGATATTAAAATATTTCTTCTAATTAATTTCCTTTCAATGTGCACAAATTCATGCACCAGGCCACTAGTTCTTTTGAGACAGCATGGAGGGACCTGGGGAGTATGATGCTAAGCAAAATAAGCCAGTCAGAGAAAGACAAGTATCACATGATCTCACTCTTATGTAGAATTTAATAAACAAAATAAACTGATAAACAAAACAGATCCAGAGACACAGAAACATGGAACAGTCTTTGGAGTCTCAGAGGGAAAGTGTGGGTGGGTGGGTGGGTGAGAAGAGATTAACCAAAACACTTACATGCATATATGCATAACTCATGGACACAGACAATACAGTGGGAAAGGCTGGGGAGTGGGGCAGCTGCAGACTAGAAGGGGTCAATGGAGAAAAAGGGGAGAACATTTGTAATACTTTTAACAATAAAGATAAATAATTTTTTAAAAAAATGGAATCAGGAGTCCATGGAGAAAATGGATGGCTCAGAAAATTTACAACAGGGGCCTGGGGCAACTTGTAGCACCAGAATGTGAAAAAGTGTTTAAAAAATAAATACCAACTATGATTGGGGTATATCATAGGGACAATGGAGCCAACTGAAAGAACTCCCAATGCCCAAAGTTGGAATAATCGAAGCAACAAAATAAATAAGATAGTATTGGATTATAACCCACAGTGTAAAATATATATCAATGAGTCCATATTGATATAAATAGATGTTAAATAAATAGATGAGGAGAATAGACAACTCTGTCCCACTGAAGAATTCCAAAGATACTCCACCCTTAAAGAGGAGGAGCATGACTTTCTTCCAAAGAGTATCATTTGAAAGGGGGTAAAAAAGTAACTTACCAGTGGAGAGACATGACAAGCTCTATCTCAAGCCTTGTGATAAAGGTGCTATCACAACGATATCACATTTTGACAATCTATGCCATTGATATAATGTGATAAGAATGGCATTTTGCTTCTGTAGTCTTACTCCCCAAAACACATCATTCCCCCCGTCTTATAAGAAAAACACCAGATTAAATACTGATTGATAGATATTTTACAAAATATCTGAGCAATACTTCTCAAAATCATCAAGGTAATCAAAAACAAGGAAAGTCTACTGTCACAACCAAGTGGAGGTTAAGAAGACATGGATACTGCAACAGAAAACTGGTATTAGGAAAACATTGAGAAAATCTGAATAAGGTATGAACTTTAGTTACTATTTACATACTACATTGGTTCATTAATTGTGACAAGTGTGCCAAACTAATGTCAGATAATAAAAATAGGAGAAACTGGAGTGTGAGGAATACAAGGAACTGTCTGCAGTTTGTTTGCAATCCTATCTAATAAAAGAGTAACATGCAAATTGACCGTAACTCTGCTACACCCACAAGCCACGCCCACCAGCCAATCAGGAGCGAGTATGCAAATTAACCCAAGCAAGATGGCTGCGGCCATGGAGCAAGCAGGAGGCTTGGGTTTCCCTGGTAATAGAGAAAGCCAAGCTTTCCGCACACCCTGGCCAGCCCTGGACTCCACTCAAGGCTACAAAGTTTCAATTATAGAAGATAAATAAGTCCCAGATACCAGGGCCTCTGCTTGGGTCGCCGGGGGGTGTGGCCGGTCTACAAACCACCACAGGCCCCTCGCCCAGGCTATCCCTCACCCCAAGGGAACCCCCACCCTGATCTGGGACACCCTTCAGGGCAAACCAGTCGGCCCCCACCCATGCACCAGACCTCTATCCTATCTAATCAAAGAGTAATATGCAGATTGACCATCACTCCAACACACAAGATGGCTGCCCCATGTGGTCAAAGATGGCTGCCCCCAAGTGGACACAAGATGGCTGCAACAAGATGGTCAGCAGGGCAGGGCAGTTGGGAAGGACCAGGCCTGCAAGGGAGGGCAGTTGGGGGTGATCAAGCCTGTAGGGGAGGGCAGTTAGGGGTGACTGGGCCTGCAGGGAAGGGCAGTTGGGGCAGACCCAGGCCTGCAGGGGAGAGCAATTAGGGGCAATCAGGCTGGCAGGGGAGCAGTTAGGCATTAATCAGGCTGGCAGGGGAGTGGGTAGGGGGTGATCAGGTTGGCAGGCAGAAGCGGTTAGGGGCAATCAGGAAGACAGGCAGGCGAGCAGTTGGGAGCCAGCAGTACTGGATTGTGAGAGGGATGGGCCTAAATGGGCAGTCAGACATCCCTCATGGGGTCCCAGATTGGAGAGGGTGGAGGCTGGGCTGAGGGACACACACTCCCATTCACGAATTTCATGCACCGGGCCTCTAGTCTATACTAATAGAAGAGAAATATGTAAATTGACCATCACTTCACGATGCCCACAACCAGTCAGGAGTGAGTATGTAAATTAACCCAACAAAGATGGCGGCGCCCCCCCCCCCCCCCGCCCCGGCCGCTCTGGGCCTCTGAGCAGCGCGCCTCCTCAGGGCCTCCCTCCCACGCTCCACACCTGTCAACTGTCCTTGCAGCCTCCCTGTGGCCCAGCCCCCAGCCTCAGAGGCAACCCTCTGGTGCCTGAGGTCGTAGCTCCTGGTTTCTGGAATCTCCCTCTACCCCACACCTGCCCCGCTGCTCTGGTAAACAAAACCCTAGTGTTGGAGCAAACCCACAAGTGCGCACACATGCGGGAGCTCGCTCAGTGCACAGTTAGCACTCCCCGGGAGCCCCGGGCCAGCCAAGGGGCGATGGTAGCGGCCATGGCAGCAGTGGCAGGCGGCTCTGCTTTGTTTTGAATAGATGAAAGAGGCCATCTACACAGTAACCCAAATTATCAGATCTCCCTCCTCCCTATATCGCCAAATCAAGAGGGAAGGGCCAATGGGTGTGGAGGGAGGGCAGGTGGGCAAGAGGGGAGGGCAGAGGAGGAAGAGGATGAGGAAGGGGGCCAGTTGCATCCCACTTTCACAATGCGAAAGTGAAACGCACTAGCGCACCCAACCTTTCCAGTCCTCCCTGCCTGCCTTGCTCCCCCCACCTCTTCCCCTCTGCGCCTCCCCAGGAGCGTCAGTGCTGCACAGAAGAACTCTCCGGAGAAGGAGGGTGAGGAGGAAGTGGCACTGGAGCGCACAAGGCTTGCCACCACTGCCGCCACTGCAGGGCTGCCAGAGCGAGCCCACCGTGTGCTGGCAACCAGGGGAAGGAAGGCCTATTCTTGCATGAATCTTCATGCATCGGGCTTCTAGTAATTATATAAATCTAAAACTATTATAAAATAAAAGAGTTTTATAAACACAATTTTAAAAATCTACTTTATATAATATGTAATTACATCTATGCTTTAATACATGTTAATTATCTTATATAACTATCTCTCTATGTAAATTAGATAATTATATTTCATGTAATTACCATGAATAACTAGAATTTAGAAATATAATCTGAGGATAGAAAAAAAAGAACTATCAGAAACTTTTTTCATTTGTAAGATAATAAGGCACAGCTTCCAAATATTCCAATTTTAAAAAACTTTCTTTTTGTGTCCATAAAAATTTTGCTGTTTTTTAAAATTTTTTTCATCAATTACAAAAAAAGTTAAAACATGTTTAAGTAAACATAATCCTCATAAGAAATTGAGCACAGCCGAAACCGGTTTGGCTCAGTGGATAGAGCGTCGGCCTGCGGACTGAAGGGTCCTGGGTTCGATTCCGGTTAAGGGCATGTACCTTGGTTGTGGGCACATCCCCAGTGGGAGGTGTGCAGGAGGCAGCTGATCGATGTTTCTCTCTCATCGATGTTTCTAGCTCTCTATCCCTCTCCCTTCCTCTCTGTAAAATATCAATAAAAAAAAAAAAAGAAATTGAGCACATAAATAATATATAAAAAAGATGAAATGCCACACAGAAATCACCTTAAAACTAAACAACAACAAACATAATTTAATGTATATTTGGCCCTACTCATTGTCATAGTAGCTTAGTTTTCTCTTCTCCCTCTGAACAAGATTAAAACATTGAATATTTGAAGCCCCATGGATGACTTAACTAGTATTAAAAGCATCAATGTTTATAATAAAATATTTTTAAGTACCTTTTAACAAATGGAGAGGAGTGTCTAAGGCCTAGAATATGTTTCTAGCAGATAAATTTATATCATTCTTTAAATAATCTAAAATATTGTGTATTTAAAAATACTAGAAATTCCTTTAAAACTTAAAGCATATTACCTTATTTACAGTTTATGTACAAGTTAATGCTATTTTGAATTTTTGAAAAAAATGAAATTGTGTAGGTTATTTTAAATTTGCATAAAAATCTCTTCCCCAGAAATATCTTGCACATAGCTATTATGTTTCGAGTAAGTTCTCTAACTCAGTGATTCTTGTGTTTACAGAAAGCCTTCTGCCCTGAGAGAATCATGTTGAGGATTAGATCAATATACTCATTGGGTAGATGTGTGTGGTCTTAGATGGATATCTTGTAAAATCACGTTAGACAGAATATAGTCATATTTTTTGCCAGAATAATGTTCTGTTACATCCAAAATATTTATTTCTTAGCAATTTTCTTTAAAAATCTAGACAACTAATATAGACCTTTCAGTTGAAATAGACAGTTTAATGAAAAAATTAGAGATGAATGAAGCTGAAGTTGTATAATTAATGTCTTATAATCACATTCATTTTTACCATACTAATCTTTCTTTTTTCCCAGTGTTTTCAACTGCAGAATCATACACTCATTCACATTGTATTAGAAAGTTTAGTTTCTCTTTCATTCATATAAACACATACAGATGATCCATCTATCTATCAACTATCTATCTATCTATCTATCTATCTATCATTTATCTATCTATCTACACACACACACACACACACACACAGAGACAGAGATAGTGGTCACAAAGTCCCCCATGACTCTCTCTTGAGCCTTTCTATTTTCCATACAGATGTTAAAGTTTTCCTGCATGTTCACATGGTCATTTATTCCATGTTTAATAAAGCAATATATGATATCAACCTTTAGGTCTTCAAAGATAACTAGCAGTGTTAAAGTATTTCCCTACTCCGATGGTCTAAATTTAATGGGCATAAGTTGTTTGGTCTGATTATCAAGAGTGCCACAGCAAGTCTGATCTGTGACCATTCTTTCATCCACTAAATGTGTCATTATGATATTATTTTCCCAGCCAGTGTGGCTCAGTGGTTGAATGTCAACTCACGAACGAGGAGATCAGGGTTTGATTCCCAATCAGGGCATATGCCCAGGTTGCAGGCTTGACCCCCATTTGGGGGCAAGAAGGAAGCAAGCAATCAATGATTCTCTCTTATCATTGATGTTTCTATCTTTCTCTGCCTCTCCCTTCCTCTCTCTGAAATAAATTTTAAAAACACACATAAGAAAATAGGTTATTTAACCAGGAAAGCATGAGTTGCTGGATCATTATCTTCTAGGATAACTGTTGTTTGGGCACATCTATTATCATGGTGGAGTAAATCATGTCTGAATAGGCACTGTGTATGTTCAATAAGCAATATGATTGACATGCTATTAAACACAATTTGGTTCTATCAAGTGATCTTATAAAATCAATGTTCATACTATGAAAGGAGGTAGCTACTTCTCAATTAGCAGGCACACAATCTCGCGTTAAAGTGACTCAGAGATCCTCTGCCCAACCTCCTTTCCTACCAGGTATCTCTTCATTTCTCCTGTGCCATCTACACCCACCCCTTCTCAATCCTCACAGCCATCACAAACCGGTGGCCCATGAGGTCTGAAAGGTTGGTGACCACTGGTTTAAGGAAACCTTTGGAGTCTAATGGCCCACGCTCCTTCCCATTTCAGCACATTTATATGAAATGCTTTTTTTCTTTCCCCCTTTCAATCCAGTTAACTCCCACTCATGTTTCAGTGGAATCATCACTGTCTCACGCAACCTCATTGATCTCAACCTCTCTACCATAGACTCTGAGAGCACTTTGTACTTCTCCTTCAAAGCTTTTGTCTCACTTGTATTATGTAGTCTTTACTAGAGCGATGACTTGGTAAATATTTCTCTCCATCAGATAGAATATAATGCTGGGTAAAATCAGATCAATTGTACCTAGCTAGCATAGTGCCTTGCATATAGTAAGGTGCTTAATAAATAACTACAAACAAAATACATATGTCTACATACACATATGAAAAGAAAATAAAAATAGATTATTTAATTGATACTAAATGTGTACACAGTACAAAGAATGTAATCTGAAAATATATTCATTATAAAGCATCAAAATATCTTTATTTTAAAGCATCTAAAATATTTCAATTTCTTTTTCAAACTGTTTTCAGAAGCCTAGGATATTGGGATTTTGGGGAAGAAACATAAGTTCACAAATGCAATTACTGAGATTACAGAATTACAATATTAGAGATTATATTTTTCTCTTTAAATGTCACTTTGGAGAAGCCTTCCCAGGACTTCAAGGGTGGGTTCCACTCTCAATCATATCATATCATCCTACTTTAATGTTTATAGTACCTTTTACTTCTCAATGTTTATTTTCTTCCTGTGATTTAATTATTTTAATAATTGTTCATTTTTTATCTCCCCACCACAATTTAAAGTCCATGAGGATGAGAATTTCTCTATCTTATTCACCTCTGGATGTCACTTGCCTAAGACAAAGCTCGGCATGGGGTAAGCACTAAAAAACCATTCCTTTATTCAGTTACGCATATTGAATTTCAACTTGGTGAATTAAGATATTTCCTATGTACAAAAAACCAAGATGGCAGCATAAGGTATATACTTGTACGTGCTACCTCTCACAACCACACCAAAACTACAACTAAAAGACAAAACGACTATCACCCAGAACCACGGGAAAACTGGCTGAGTGGAAGTTCTACAATTAGAAGGAAAGAAAAAAGTTCATTGAGACTGTAGAATGTGCAGGGCCCTGGAAAAGCAGAGGTACGGAGGCATGCACGGAGAGGGCTGGCAACTGAGGACGCAGTTGTCTTTTTCAAGCGGGGTGGGGAGACACAGGCTCCCGACTGCTCTGAACTCCAGTTTCTGGCAAGACTCTGAGGACCCAGACTCCTACGGGGAGAAACTGGACTGTCTGGCATCGGGTCAGAAAGTGAGGGTGGCTTTCTGGCAGAGGTGCAGATAGGAATCATTGTTTACTGCGCTGGGGCGTGGGACTCGGGGACGTGCAGAGACACAGAAATGGCTGACTGGCGGCCATAGCTGTTTGCCATGCCCTAGTGATTCCCTGAGACCCTGCCCCGCCCAATTTACAAACCCACCCAAACTGTGCACAGCAGCTTTTGCATATGAATGGCCTGCCCTATCACAGCTTAATCTAACAAACTGCAGCTGGGTCAGCTCCAAAACTTCCAAACCCCAAGCAAAGAGGAGAAATCTGCAGATCTTGCTGTAGCTCCTGCTGGGTGGCCTCAGACAGGAGCTGACTTGCACCTCCTTGAAGATCCAGGAGCCAGTGCACCTAGTGGTCAGTGTGAGACGACACCAGATTTCAACTCTTTACATCCATAAGCAACACACTCAAGAGGCAATGAGCACCAAAGCCCTACTGAAGCAAGTCCTGCCCCATAAGGGTGTCTCCAACACAGCAGTTCTTCCATTATAGACACAGCTGATCCTTACAGCCAATTGGCCTGGAGGTCAATTCCTCCCAGTGTACCAACAGCAATCAAGGCTTAACTATATCAAGACTGTGTACCCAGCCCACAAAGGGGTGTACCAAGAGTGTTCACCTCAGGTGATTGGGGAGGCTGAGCCACTGGGCCCTACCATACAAAGCCACTCCATCAACACAGGGAAGCAGCCAAAATGCAAAGACAAAGAAACATGTCACGAATGAAAGAAATGGAGGAAAGCAAACTACTGGATATAGAGTTCAAAACCACGGTTATAAGGTTACTCAAGAATCTTCTAGAAACTGCCGAGAAACTTAGTGAGACCTCCGAGGAACTTAGTGAGACCTTCAAGGATCTTAATGAGAATGGCAAAAAAATTGAAAAGTACCAGTCAGAAATTAAGTATACACTGTCTGAAATAAAGAATAATATACAGAAATCCAACAGTAGACTAAAGGACCCCAAGAATCAAACCAAAGATTTGAAATATGAGGAAGCAAAAAACACCCAACCAGAAAAACAAAAAGAAAAAAGAATAAAAAAATATGAAGATAGTGTAAGGAGCCTCTGGGACAACTTCAAGCATACCAACATCTGAATTATGGGGGTGCCAGAAGAAGAGAGAGAGCAAAATATTGAAAACCTATTTGAAGAAATAATGACAGAAAACTTTCCCTACCTGGTGAAAGAAATAGACTTACAAGTCCAGGAAGCACAGAGAAGCCCAAACAAAAGGAATCCAAAAGAGGACCACACCAAGACACATCATAATTAAAATGCCAAGGGCAAAAAGCAAAGAGAGAATCTTGAAAGCAGCAAGAGAAAAACAGTTAGTTACCTACAAGGGAGTACCCAATACGACTGTCAGCTGATTGATTTCTCAACAGAAACTATGCAGGCCAGAAGGGAGTGGCAAGAAATATTCAAAGTGATGAACAGCAAGAACCTACAACCAAGATTACTCTACCCAGCAAAGCTATCATTCAGAGTTGAAGGTGAGATAAAGAGCTTCACAGACAAGAAAAAGCTAAAGGAGTTCATCACCACCAAACCAGGATTACATGAAATGCTGAAGGGTATTCTTTAAGAAGAGGAAGAAGAAGAAAAAGGTAAAGATAAAAATTATGAACAACAGAATGACAACAAATACATGCCTATCAACAAGTGAATCTAAAAATCAAGTGAATAAAAAATCTGATGAACAGAATAAACTGATGAGTATAATAGAATCAGGGGCATAGAAAGGGAGTGGACTGACCTTTCTCAGGGGGAAGGGGGTATGAGGGGTGCAGGAAGAGACTGGACAAAAATCTTACACCTATGGATGAAGACAGTGGCAGGGGATAAGGGCATGGGGTGGGGTGGGGAATCAGGTGGAGGGGAGCTATGGGGGGAAAAAAGAGGAACATCTGTAATAATCTGAACAATAAAGATTTATTTAAAAATATATTTCCTATAAAACTTTGACTATATTTCATATTCTTTCTTCAATATAGGTTAAAACTAATTTAATGTGTTTAAATTGAATAACTTGTAATAAACATTTAAAAAACTCACTAAAGAGTATGTTTTCTAAATACTGAGTTACTACATTCATATAGATAACTTTCTGAGACCTACTATAATTGTTCTAAATCTTATGTGATACAAAAAGGAGTAAGAAGTAGTTATAATAAGAAATAGGCTGTGGAGCTGATAGTTCTGACAAAGTTACATTCAGAACGATTCTTGCAAGGTCTTTGCTATACACTATAGAAAAGGCTCACTAACCCAATTAAATTCTCAATCTATGATATTCAAGGTGATTTTCTACTTAGTGGTTGATGGTTGGTCTCTACTGTCTTTCACACTACATTTAGTTCCTGAAGGAGAAAGACATCCATATGGTTGAACAAAGGAGAACAATGTTGGAAAAAAATAAAAATGAGGAGTCCTTAGGAAGCATCTGACAGGAAGAATAATAAGAGGAGGCAGGAAGGTCTGGAGCAGGATGTCAGTCCTGAATGATTGTATCTGCCCGTTGGTACACTACTATTCATGAAGGTTGATAACCATTTGATGCAAACAGAAGAACAACATTTTATGACAAAATTATTGGACATAATTCAGCTCAGTGTCTTCCTCCAGGAGAGAGGAATAATGAGAGAGAAAATCGAACAAGTATATGTGAGTCAAACAGCAAACAAGTACAAATGAAAGCTAAGATCCTTGTACAATTTTTTCTTCCAAAAGGGACATTGTTTATAAAAAATAAATAAAAATATTTCAGTAGAGTATTACAAGTAATATTTTCAATTCAAAATCCTCTGGAAACCAATACTATTTAACGGTAGACACAAAATAAAATGTATAAAGGTGATACTAGTGAAAGACATATATATTATGTATGTATGAAGAATGGGAGGATTTTCTTGCTTGAATAAATCATTGGATTTACCCAACTAGAAATATGGTTTGGTATTTAACAAACAAGTAAAAATTACCCAAACTTTTACTCTCCAACATGTTGATGAAATAAAGATTATATTGAAAAAGCTTTTGCAAAGCTAATATACGAGCATAAAGATGAAAAGACAATATCATCTGTTGTTAAGTCAATAACAAAGGAGGTAAGTCTAGTCATCAATTCACACATGATAGAAATAAAGTGGGATAAACAATGATTTATTAATTTAAGATTACAAACTCAACATGTTAAAACGAACTTATTTATTTATACTTCCTTACTCTTATATGGAGCAGCAAGTCTAAGTCAGGCATCCTTCTACTTGATGATAATCTATAATAACAAAAGCATAATATACTAGGACAACCTTCTGGACAAAGCCAGGGCTGTGAGGGAAGCCCAGGTCCCGGTTGCCTGGCGGCCAGAGGGAAGCCCAGGTCCCGGGCACCAGAGGGAAGCCTGTGTCCCAGGTACCAGAGGGAAGCCGGTACCGGCAGCCAGGGGAAGGAAGGCCTACTCTTGCATGAATTTCGTGCATTGGGTCTCTAGTTTGTTATAATAACAGAAATGAAACTTAAAATGAAGATTGTTTTACATAAACTCAAAGGAGGCATTTTAACTTGCTCACTACATTTTAATATTCTCTAATGCAGGTGAGGACAATGTAATCAGAATAATTACTATTCATGTGAGTGTTGTATTTTAATTTTACTTAGTTCTTATTAGGTGTCTTTTGTATGCCATTAATTAAGCTAGCTGTCAAAAAGAAAAATAAGAAGTTATGATTTAAGGGGCTCATAATTAAATGGGAACAAAAACGCCATATAACTATTATACTTGAGTGTGAGAAAATTCCGTTGTATTATAGAAAAAAGGTATAGTACTTTGGTGAGGTTAGAGTGAAATGAAGGGCCTGTGTGAAATTAGGAAAGTGCAATAAAGGGTATAGCATTTGAATTGGGCTTTAGAAATGGAACAGGATAGCACCAAATAAATAAAGTAGATGAGGACATTCTCAGCAAAGAAAAACAACATGACTAAAGGCACTGAGATATGAAAGTGTTTTAATATTTTGGAAGCCCTGAATAGTCTGGTGTGGTTAGAATACCAAAAGCGAGTTAAGAACTGAGGAGTCATGATTAGATATAGAGACCAAGGCCACATTATGGAAGGTGTCCTTCACTACATGTTGAGGATTTAAGTCTCATTCCTATAGCCAACTGGAAGCCACTGACAATTGTTAAGTTACGGTGTTCCTTCACTCGATCTGCTTTGGAAGGAACAGATCTTTAGCAGATAGAGTTGAAGACACTAGGCAGGATGAATTCATAGAACTTAATCCCAGAGTTATGAAGGGAAAAAATGGGCAAGATTTATACGTGAGTTGGGATAGGGCAGATGTCAACAAGGAGCTGTAAAATTTGAGAGCAGAGGCGGAGGTTCCTGGTAATAGACAATGCTTTTAGAATGAATGAATTGAGGGACTGCATTACAAGTCTAGTTAAAATTGGATATCATAAATTAGTAATGGAAATGATCAATATGCAGTACATGGCTTTCTCAGTAGGCCAAAATCAAGAACTAGAAATTATACAAAAATTGTTAAAAATGTATAGGGAAAGTAGTGAAAATTTAGGGCTACAGCAATTATCAGAAGAAGCCACATGCTTGGAGTCCAGGTTCTGGATCCAGAGTGATTCTGTTTGAACCTTAGTTACATCCCTTACTTAATGTATGACTTTGGGTAAGTCACAATTTATTTTGGCCTCTTATTTCTTAGTTGTAAAATGGAGATGACAGCAATATTCATTCAAAGTACTTTACCTCAGCCCTTTGTAATTAAATGTTTTTTAATTCAAAAATTTTCAAATATTTAGAAAGATATTAGAGTACTATATTTTAAGTGTATACCCAGTACTATTAATTACATATAGTTGCCTTGGTGGAAGTTTAGAAGAACTGAAAAGAGGAGGTAAGTAAACATAGGTTTGTGCTTCACAAAGAAGAACTATCTTTGATCAAATTAACCAAATGTAGAATAAGCCATGAAAGTTAGGTAAGACTTTTAGGCCATCCACTCACATCCAAATCACCGGCACTTCAACTTTCTAAGCCCCTCTCCCACCCCAAGAAGACATGAAGGTAGTAAGGGAAAACTGTTATTGGGTCAAACTGTTCTTTACTCTCTCCACAAGGTGGGGACATTGATCTAGAACAGTGGACACTGGTCAGAGAATCTGGGCAGGCGATGAAAAAGAGGCAAAGTATCTACAGCACCTTAGGTTTCTATGTTAGGATATTATTGCATGTGTTTGGATATTTTGTCTGCTTGCATATGTGTATATATTACTCCGGGGTGGGCAAAAGTTGGTATATACTTGTTCATAAGGAAAACGACATACAGGTTATGATTATTACAATAGCTTTATTAACTCAAAAGAATGTCATTATGACACAGTAAAGCTACTTTTGCCCACTTCTGTATGTAGTATATATACTAGTATATGTATTTTACCGGAATGCATTTCTTCTTGGGAAATGTGTCTTATTTCTTTGTGTTCCTCTATCAAAGATGCCTAATGCAATATGTCCTATAGAGAAGATGCATACTAAGTTATAAAAGAATTGAACCTTTTTTTTTTAGCTTTCATGATGTAATACTAAATATAAATTCTCATAATATTAACCTACTAGTAATTGTAACTATTCTGGGGTCTTAGATACAGTTTGTTTATTGCTAATAACAACCCTGAAAGTACCTGTTATTAATCCATTTTATCAATAACAAAACTAAAGCTCAGTGGTGAGGAAACTTGAAGCTGAGAACATACATAACAAGAAAGGTAGTAGAGTAGAGGTTGAACCCAGATTTATCTAAATCTAATGCCCATGCTGATGTCCACTACCTGGAACTGGGAGCTACACTAAAAAGAGGCTGTCTACAAAGCATGAATTAAGTCCTTGCTAAGCCAGATGCAATGTTTTTCTTTTAAAATGTAATAACAAGCCCTAACCGGTTTGGCTCAGTGGATAGAGCATCAGCCTGTGGACTGAAGGGTCCCAGGTTCTATTCCAGTCAAGGGCATGTACCTTGGTTGCAGGCACATCCCCAGTAGAGGGTGTGCAAGAGGTGGCTGGTCGATGTTTCTCTCTCATCCATGTTTCTAACTCTCTATCCCTCTCCTTTCCTCTCTGTAAAAAATCAATAAAATATATTTTTTAAAATGTAATAACAACACTCTATATTATCTGGACATTTTAACTGCTGAAATACAAGGTAGTAAAGAACAACAGTTTCATTTGGTTTAGCCTTTCTATTTATTATGTATGTACAAATATGAGATCCATACCATTAAGGTTTAATGTCATGAAAGAACCATGAATGTCCCTGAAAGCCTTGGGCAATAGCTCTGAGATCCAAATGCCCAAGAGTAGTCAATTAATTACCCAGCAGTAAATGGTGAGAAGTTTACTAAGGACAAGAATACTCTGTGTAAAGAATAATTATTGCATTTATTTAGTCATACCTTTCTCCCAAGGACATGACCTAGATGTCAGCCACAGACGTTCCTCATAGCCACATTCATTAGTAAAATGAAGCTGCAAATACACACATTTGATATGCCAGAGTTTCCTCTTATTTATTTCAGGCTGGAAATTCCACACCTGTATGTGGGCTTAGCAGGACAACATCATGACCAGTTAGTGATGTCTCCATGAGACCCTATGGGAAGACAGTGCTGCTTTTTGCAAGTACTTCCCATTCCTTCAGTTGTATGGTAAGTGATCAATGAGCTAAAATCTCTTCAAACTTGAATCATCTATAATTACATTAATTTGAGCTCACTGGAGTCCAATGGAAATAACTCACGTCTCTACTAATTAGGCATGTTTTTAAACACCTTGAACCTAATTTTTCACATCTGGAACATGAAAACTGTCGCATTTACCTTGTAATCTTTTATGAAGATTTGAAATCAACCATTTAAGGCTTCTAACATAATGCCTGATTTAGAAAACATTAACATTTTATCAATATATTTTCATAATAAACATTGATTAATAAAATCTCTATCAAATTATAAATATACTAGAGGCCCAGTGCACAAGTTCATGCACAGGTGAGGTCCCTCGAGGTGGCCTGCGGGGATTGGGCCACAGCTCGCATCCCCAGACTTGCAATCCTTCAGTCCCGCCTCACACCTCACTGTGGCCTGGCGCTGCCCCATCTCCTGCTCCACCATCCCGCCTGTGGGGTGATTGATTGGGGCTGGCCCCCCAACCCTGCTCCCTCAGCACCTGGGAGTGGGGCAGTGGCCCCACCCCTCACCTCCATTGCTGGGTGCCGTCTGTGGGGGGGGCAGCAATCAGGCAACTGCTTCCACCCTTCTTGGCTTGGTGCTGCCCAATCACCTGCTCCATCCTCCCAGTGTGGTACCGCTCTCGTCAGGGCCCATTGGGGCCAGCAGCGCCTCCACTGCTGCCCACTGCCAGCGCTGCACTGCCAATGCCTGACATGTTCTGTGCCGCCCCATGGTGATCAGCACACATCACAGTGAGTGGTCGAACTCCCGGTCTCCCAGTTTGAACTCCTGGCTGAACGACGGCCCGAGGGGACAATTTGCATGTTAGGCTTTTATTATATAGGATCCTATCTAATAAAAGAGTAATATGCAAATTAACCATCACTCCACTACACCCACCAGCCACGCCCACCAACCATGCCCACAAGCCAATCAGGAGTGAGTATGCAAATTAACCCAACCAAGATGGCTGCAGCCATGGAGAGAGCAGGAGGCTTGGGTTTCCCCGGCGATGGAGGAAGCCAAGCTTTCCGCACACCCTGGCTGGCCCACTCCAGGCTACAAAGTTTCAATTGTAGAAGATAAATAAATCTCGGATACCAGGGCCTCCGCTTGGGTTGCCAGGGGGCGCGGTCGGCCCAGGCCACCCCACGCCCCAAGGGAACCCCTACCCTGATCCGGGACACCCTTCAGGGCAAACCAGCCGGCCTCCACCCATGCACCAGGCCTCTATCCTATCTAATAAAAGAGTAATATGCAGATTGACCATCACTCCAACACACAAGATGGCTGCCCCCATGTGGTCAAAGATCCTGCCCCCTTGTGGACACAAGATGGCCACCACAAGATGGCCAGTGGGGGAGGGCAGTTGGGAGGGACCAGGCCTGCAAGGGAGGGCAGTTGTGGGTGATCAAGCCTGCAGAGGAAGGCAGTTAGGGGTGACCCAGGCCTCCAGGGGAGGGCAATTAGGGGTGATCAGGCCTGCAGGGGAGGGCAGTTAGGGGCAAGCAGGCTGGCAGGGGAGCAGTTAGACATCAATCAGACTGGCAGGGGAGTGGTTAGGGGGTGATCAGGCTGGCAGGCAGAAGCGGTTAGGGGCAATCAGGAAGGCAGGCAGGTGAGCAGTTAGACATCAATCAGGCTGGCAGGGGAGTGGTTAGAGGGTGATCAGGCTGGCAGGCAGAAGTGGTTAGGGGCAATCAGGAAGGCAGGCAGGTGAGCAGTTGGGAGCTAGCAGTCCTGGATTGTGAAAGGGATGTCCAACTGCCCGTTTAGGCCCAATCCTCATGGGGTCCCAGATTGGAGAGAGTGCAGGCTGGGCTGAGGGACACCCTCCTCCCCCCACCCCCCGTGCACAAATTTATGTACCGGGCCTCTAGTTTCTATAATAAAACTCA
Source organism: Plecotus auritus (assembly GCF_963455305.1). Classification (NCBI taxonomy): domain Eukaryota; kingdom Metazoa; phylum Chordata; class Mammalia; order Chiroptera; family Vespertilionidae; genus Plecotus; species Plecotus auritus. The sequence continues at coordinate 146,325,796 of NC_137770.1, forward strand.
TCATTGTTTAAACAGTATCATCCCACAATCTATTTTCTTTCCAGTGAGATGTTTTTGGGGAGAGATGAAGAAAAATAAAAAGTAGGAAAGAAATATGTCTTCATTCTCAAAGATTAGGTTAATGCCCTGGGATTCGGAAATAGTTGTGGGGAGACGAATAAATGTGCTGGTAGCTTGTGGCTCAAAGGAGACTCTAAGAACAAATAGTTTCTCTGCAATCACCCTACTCTACAATTGCCTGGACCACAGTGGTCACCACATTAAATCCATCTGTCCTGTCCAATTCCATACTTGCCAGACTCCAGTAAACAGAAACAAAAACACAAACAACAAAAATGTAGATATTTATTTATACATCTACATGTACATATATACACACTATGTTGTGTATATATACACACTTATGTATGTATGCATATCTATTACCATACTGCATATATACACACACATGTATATTTACCACAGCCTAGTCAATGCTACTATTTATTGGGACTCACTAGAAACCATTCTCTTTTCCACAGTGGGGAGTCACTAATGACTAAGGAAGGGAAAAGGGAGAAATCATGACCAACAGTAAAGACAAAACTAAGGTAAAATCCAAATAAACAGCCAAAACTGTATTATTAAGGCTAAGAATAAGAAAAAATACTTATTTTTTAAAACTAATCAAAAGGGCTTCACATATTGACTTCACATTTCATTTACTGGCTGTTAAGGGCAGATCACAACTGTCTTGGAAAGCCACCCTGGCAGATAAAAAGATATGGAGGAAATCCCCCTGATCATTTCTTAATGATGTGATTAAATGTATAGCTATAATATTTAAAAAGACTAATTCAAAAATAATTCATGACATCCATTAAGATGCTTTTGAAAAGTGGTCCCTGTTCCCATCCTATCCTCTTTCCCTTTGTTGCAATGTTCTTTTTATTCTATTTTTATTCTCTTTATTTGAATTTCTTGACATTGTTTTAAAGAGCCACCCCTTTGTTAGTGATAGGCCCACATTTCTCTGGTACCTGATGTTAATCTGTTTGCTGGTCCTTGTTGCCAAGCAAACTCAGATCAGAATTTTATCACTTTTGGACAAAGGCCATTTCCAGACTTAGAGAACAAGAACTAATGTGATTTTAAAAGCAAATTTTTAAAATATCGGTATAACAAACAAAGCACATTATTAAATCCTCCTGATAATATCAACAATAAAATATTTTTTATTGGAAAAAATAAAAGCAAGTGTTAATACTTAACACCAAACACAATTGGAGGAGTTTCTGAATATAAAGGCAGGTAACAGTGAGTTGTCTATTTCACATGAGCAACAAACACATTTCTATATTTTAATTGTAGCATTGGAAATAATTTTAGCTCTAATTTTTGAAATGTTCAATGTAAAGAAAAAAATCTCATGATAATGTATGTTTCTGTGTAGGGCTGTCTGTAACCTTTCTCTTTCTCTCTCTCTCTCTCTCTCTCAATTTTGTTTGAGTTGAAATTAGTTAAGATTATGTTAAAGAACAATTGGCATAATTCCAGAAATATGAGCTAGGTTCTCAAACTCTTGGTTCAATTTCTTTAATTAAATTTATGTAATAAACAAATTGTTTTTCCTTTTTTGGGGGGGTAGGGGGGAGCTGTTTTATTTTAATGTTTGATCAATCTTCTCTGGGATTGATTTCATTCAATATTTTTCTATGTCATCCTGTTAGATTAACACCCAACATAAATGATCTAAATGACATATTTTCCTCACTTCATTCTTGTTAATTTGTCAACCTGTTCCTATGTCAAAGTGTGCTCATTGTTAGAATAATCATTCTTGTGCTGAATGAAATAAAACACCCTAGTGTATCCTGGCCTTCTAGAACAGCAGACAGATGTGCTTCAGGATGACATAAAACTGCCAGTCATGCAGTCTCTTTTCAGCTCTGTTCATAGTTAGGCTCTGGACACCATGTGGGGAGGCACACACAACCTTCCCCCCAGGGCCTCAACCCCTTGATTTCTCCTCTCTTCATTATTAGCACCAGGGTTAGTTGTCTCATGTCTTTATACACATGACGACCTGCCATTGGGGTCTTTCAATACTCTGAGATTCTTCCCTGGACAGTCAGGTGCCACCTGTACTTTTTGCAGACAGGGTGATGCATGGCTTAATGCATTTAGTTTAAATTTTAGCATCATTATTTGCATAGAGCACTCCATTGTAGGGAGTTTGTTTTGGTTATTTTTTTTTATCATATTAACTTTAAAGCAGGGGTCCTCAAAGTACAGCCCGCAGGCCACATGCGGCCCGCCGAGGACATTTATCCGGCCCGCCGGGTGCCGCTGCCTGTCCTGCTTAGCAGCCGACTCGTCCCGGGCCCGCAGTGCACATAGGAATTTGTTCATAGTTTTTTTTTTTTAAACTATAGTCCGGCCCTCCCACGGTCTGAGGGACATCGAACTGGCCCCCTGTTTAAAAAGTTTGAGGATCCCTGCTTTAAAGCCTATTATTCCTGAATTATGGTCATTTGAATTAAATAAACTACCTTAAATATAATAGAAACTAGAGGCCCAATGCATGAAGATTCATGCAAGAATGAGCCTTCCTTCCCCTGGCTGCCGGCACTGCCTTCACTCTGGCCCAGAGCTACCTTTCCACCTTCCCACGCTGCCCAGAGTCCCGGAGCGGCTGGGGCGGGGCGGGAAGCTTGCGTCATCGCCATGGCAACAACGCAAGTGTCCCGCTCTGCCCCCAACTGCTCGGCGCCTGCATGTGCTAATTAACCTGCCATCTTTGTTGGGTTAATTTGCATACTCACTCCTGATTGGCTGGTGGGCACTGCGAAGGTACGGTCAATTTGCATCTTACTCTTTTATTAGTGTAGAGACAATTATTTTGGTATTTGTTAATGGAGTAGTCATAAACTTCTGTCCCCAAAGAAAAAGACTTAGAGTTGAACATTAAATAAGATTGCATTTTACTACAGAATGGTGAGAGTGTACAATAGATCTGCGCTTTATTGGAACAATATAAACAATTACAACTTTAAAAAGTTTTCTAAGCCAGATTTGGCCAAACCTCATATAGCCAATTACTAGGCTTCACAAAACTTCTCCAGTCAGAATAAGCACTGTTTTTTATTGTTGCTGTTGAATGCAATCTTTCCATTTTAAGGGTAACTTCCAATCTGACAGCATACACCAGGCAGGCATGGGTACAGAGTGAGTACAGCAAAGGCACACGAAGCTAGCTGGGGGCTTACTGCTCAGGAATAGGCTAGTCATAACCACTGCAAATGAGCACAGAGCCTGGTTAATGAGGGATTACCCTGAAGTGAGAGAGAGAAAGAGAAAGAGAGAGAGAGAGAAGGCCAATTACTTTTCTTGGGGGCATACTTGAAACACCAGAGTGAAGAATTAAAATGCTACCATTATTCCACACTTTGCATTTCTCATAGAAATTTCCAGCCCAATTAGCGAGGCTTCATAACTTTCCACAATGAAAGGAAAATGAAAACTCAGACAAATGAACTTCAAGAAAAAATTCTAGACAGAAAGTGAAATCTGGCTTAGAAGATAATATAATATAATGTAGTAATTATTTTACAGTGTTCCAATAAACCATAGACCCAGAGAATTCTGCATATTAGCATTAGGTATAAAAATGAAATTTTCATTTGTTAAATTTCACTCTAAATCTGTACCTCTGGAGCCAGAAAGCAATTTCCACTCTTTGCACAAATATTATGGGGTAATAATTATCTTTGTCATTCTTGAGTTCTCTCCAGCATGTTGTCTCATAAGATGTCAAGTCTTTATTTCATGGCTTCTCAAAAAATTGAAGGTCTTCTGGTTTTAGTCCATGTGTTGCTGTGTTTACTGTATATAGCATTAGTAACATCTAGAGTATATTTATCTTTCTAAAACTTTTATTATTGTTTTGTTTGAAATTCATTTCTCATGCACATTACTATGTTCTGCATAAGGGTATTTTATTGATCATAAAATTGCAAAAATATTGATAGCACAGCAGCATTCCATCTTAGGGCTCCATAGTCAATTTGTACTACTAGTGCCAACATGAAGTTAAGAAAGAATATAAATGAGACAGAGCTCAAATAAGAGCAGTAAGACTTCTTTAGAGTGTAAAGAAATAGATTTTTTCCTTTTCAAAATTTCTTCCTGAAAGAAATGCTATTTTTCTGCACCAGCGGTCTTTATCAGTCTTCCAGAGGGTTTTGTTCTCAAATGGAATCATTCACTCTTCTTGGTTGTGCTTTAATTATTTTTCTGTTGCATCATCAAAGGCAGCTTGCTACGGTCGGGTCCAGTCATGTGCTCCTTCCATCCTTCTTCCTGGCACAGACACACTAACTTTGGCTCTGGTCGTTGAAATCCCTGTACCTAAGCCAAACTCTCAACCTGTCTTTCAAGTTAAGGGTTTTAACCCAGTCATGGTAAAAAAAAAAAAAAAAAAAAAAAAAAAAAAAAAGAAAAGAAAAGAAAAGAAAAAGAAGTGCAATAACAGTCTGCCTTTGAGAACTGGAGGGGGATATGATGGATTATCAAAATCTTCTTTATGAATTACTGACAAGCCAACACCAATAATGGAAAAACCCATAACTATTTTAATCATATTAATTTGAGTGGGATATACAGGATATGTTTCCAGCATGGCAATTAATCATTGCTGTATTTGGTCAAGTTTGCAATAAAAAAATATGTTTCTTCTTTATACTCTTCAGTAAAGCTTCTGGACATTTTCTAGCCATGGAGTAATTAACCAGGGACACAGTAATTATAGGAGGTCAGTGTCTGAGATACCTTGTACTATTTCACTGTGACCTCTAACCAAGAATTAAAAATGCCCTCTTTTCAAATTCCTTGTCTTGCCCTACAGTGACCTCAGGTGAATTAGTTATTACTTGTTAATCCCTATTTAAGTTTGTGAGTTTCTTCACACATCTCCAAAGTTAACATTATAATGTCAGTGCTTAGAACCATAATATATCAGAAAGCCAAGGTTCAAATAATAATTCTTATTAACAGAGTTTATGAAATACAGTGTGTAACAAATCTTCAGTTTAAAACACACATATATACATGGACACACACAAGTAACAGAAACATCTACAGTGACAGAAAAGTTAACAACAGACATTTTAACCGAAAATTACTAAAATTACTGCAAAATAAGATGTCATATTCAATATATTAAACATAATCCAAAGCTTGTTTTCAGAGTCACATAGAGGAGATATCTCCTTATCCACCAATTAAGAAAAATGTATAATTCAATTCTCAAAGTCATATCTAAAATATAATTGTTAAATTGAAAAATATAATCTTTATTTTTTTTGGTTACAATCTTCTATACCATGGCATTTATGTTTGAAAGTAATGTGTGTATGTGTGTGGAGGGATTGGGTGTATTTTATTTATATATCAATATTATCTAGCTAGCTAGGTAGCTGAATATTCTTATTTATTATAATCTACACTAATAAAAGAGAAATATGCAAATTGACCACCACTTTGTGACACCCACCAGCCAATCAGGAGTGAGTATGCAAATTAACCCAACTAAGATGGTGGTGGCCCCACCCCCCAGCCGCTGTGGGCCTCTGGGCAGCATGCATGCAGGCACAGAGCAGCCAGGTGGGGCAGGACGCCTGCTATGAGGGGGAGGATGTGGGGAGGGGGTGCGGAGGGAGCTACAGGAGCGGCGTTCTGGCTGGAGCAAAGACTGAAGGCTCCAGCAGGAGCAAAGACTGAAGGCGGTGGCCAGAGCGAAGGCCTGGGTCCCAGGTGCTGGAGGAAAACCGGTGCCAGCAGGCAGAGGAAGGAAGGCCTATTGCACGAATCTTCATGCAACAGGCCTCTAGTATATTATATATGTATAAATCTAAAATATGTACACACACATATGTAGTCATTCTGAATTTTGATCTCTACAGTCAACATTGTGGTGAATAAATGAGTAAAAATAGAACTCATAACTACCCAGGACATACACAAAAATGAATGGCATCAGTCTAGAAAAAAAATTTTATTTATTTAAGCATATTTATTAAAGTACATTTTATCCCTTTAAAAATGTTACATATGCTTACATATGATAAAGTTTTGTATATTTCTGCTTTTGTAAATTATTATAGTAAGGTTAATTAATTACTTAGAAGTAAATTTGTTCCACTGATTAGAGTTGAGCGTGCATTTATTTTAGAGTGTATGTTTGTCTTGCCATATTTACATATTAATTTAATTCAATGAATATTAAGCATCAAATAGTTACCTCTGATTGTGCTATGTGTCATAACAAATATAAAAGTATAAACTGATGTTTCAAAACTCTAATAATTTACAAACACTCTGGGAAAGGAAAGTCATATGTACATGACGCTATCTATAGTAATAAAAGCATAACATACAAATCAACCCAACAACGGAACAGCAGAACGACCGTCAAGACCACCATCTGGACCACCACACTATGACACGCACTGGAGCCAGGCCAGCGAAGGTGGGTGCAATGAACATGATCACCCCACAGAGGGAGGCCCAGGCCACCCTCTGTGGGGCAATTGATGGGGGGGGGCATGGAACCGGGGAATGGGGAGGGTGGCAGCAGACACAGGCAGCACCAGTCCAAGGCGGGTGCAGGCGGGGGCAGGGCAGCCAGGTCCGTGAGGCAGCCGGGGTCACGAGGGCCCCAGTAGCCAGGGCTGCCAGGCCACCAGCTGGGACTGCGAGGCAACTGGGGCCAAGAAGACCTACCCTTGCAGAATTTCATGAATCAGGCCTCTAATTATAAAAATAAGAAAACTTAGATCATGCACCCAAATCAAGGTTTAATTTGTATACTAAACTTATTAGCAATCCAATTCATGAGGCAGTTTTGATGTGAGATATGGAAAGGAAGCAGTGGGCATTTAAAGCTATATTATAAGGAGATGCAAAGAGAAAAATAAGGAGGCAAGGACCTGTCATGAGGTAATCAAGGTTTTTACAATTAGAACAGAGATAGAAGAATTGGAAAAGAATATGAGAAGGAAAGATATAGAAGTCAGAAGAAAACCATGAAGGTGTTCCATATGTCAAGCAAAGAATAAGAAAATGTTTCTATCCGGGGATGGCCATGGATGTTGAATACTGCTGAGCAGCCAAATGATTCGGGCACAGAAAAGTGTTAACTGGCTTTGCTGGGATGAAGCTAGCATCTTTTCAAGAGAAGATTCAGTGGAGTTTTGAGGGTTGAATACAAGTTGGTTGAGGAGTGAATACAAGTTGGAGAAGTGAGAGCAAAATAACTTTTCAAGAAGGTTCACGGTGAAGGGGAAGCCCAGTAAAGAGATGGAACCTGAAGCAAGAAATACGATACATGCAAAATGGTAAAAAGATATTTGTATGCTGATTTGATGACGCAGTGACAGAGTGAAACTAAAAACATAGGAGAAAGGGTGTCATCAAGAAAGCAAGCATAGAAGGAAGGAGGAAGGCTTACGGTACAGAACATATATGGATGGCAACTGGAGAAGTGTGAGATAAGGATGCAAAAGTTGATCGGTGCCAAACTGTGTTGAGAGTAATATGCAGGATAACAGGTTTGATTTTTTTTTTCAGCTGGAAATGAAAAACTGCTCAATGTAGATGAGCAAACAAGGACTGTTAGAATTTACATCCATGCAGAATAGCTGGTAGCGGTTATTAGGATGGCCTCATGGTAGGCAACCTCCATGGTGGCCCCCTAATCCACCAGCTGGTATTTACTGACCTGTGGCTTGAGACATCTTTGAGTAGCCCCTTCTTGCATTGAACAGTGCTGTTCTATGTAACCAATAAGTAATTGTGGAAATGACTGTGACTTCTGAAGCTCTGCTGTATAAGACATCATGACTGTTCCCTTAGGCAAATTAGTTGACATGCAACCAACCCTTTCATACAAGCATTTTGTTTACACCCAGAAACAACTAAGCCCAATTCTCAAACCTTGGAATTTGTCGGGGAACAAAATAAGACAAAAAACTCTAATTACTTAAAAAAAAAAAAATGGTTTATTGTCCAGAGAGGATAACGACCAGGAGCACACCCTTTGCTGCAGGCAGTATTATGTAGCCAGGGTTTTTTATTATTTAGAATTCTAATGGAATCCACATTAAATATGAAAACTATCTTGATCTTTTTAAAGAATAATTATCATGTGGAAGTCTGTAGAAATGATCTATTCTCTAGGGCCTATTTCTTAAAAGAGCACATTTATAAATTTAAAAATACTAACCATTAAAATTGTCTGGTAATTTGTGTATGTCCTATTTTTATAAACCCTGCTTTCCTGTCTAGTCTACATGTAGCAATGGCTTGTGATTGCCATTTATCATGTTTAAATATGCTAATTAACACAATTAGTCTGAAGACAGTATAATAATACATTATTTGTGAAAATATAAATCATCTTAACTAACAGATTCTCAAAAAAGCAAGGAATTATATATTTAAATTATTGATTTAGTCTAATAACTCAGAAGGAGGGATCCCAATATCATTAGCTATTTTTTAAAAAGTTTACATAAACAATCTTCATTTAAATGAATGTGGATCTTATACTGCTCTGGAGGTATGATCAATGCCTAAACAGAAAAATCCTTTTATGGCTGCCTTATTAGTGTGTATGCTTAGCTGGTTGGCAGCCTATTTGAGTGGCTGTTGAGGCCTTTATCATCCCTTCCCAAGTCCTGTATCTCCTGTCCATCTCCTGCTGGGCATCCTTTAAGTTTAGCTGTTTGACTTAGTGAGCCATCCTTGATGCCACAGTACCTAATTTGGAGGCCTTCTCCCCATTCCAATCCTATGTCTTTGGTTTTAAAGATCTGATGTAATTTTTATGATTCCATAGTGTTTCATGACCAATGCCTTACAGCCGGTCAAGAGAGGCTCCATAATGTGTTAAGTCCTTGGTTTAGTTTATGTCTCTGAGTTAAAAGAACTTAACATGAGACTGAGAAGTGCCAGGAATCTGAGTTTCTTAGGGAAAGACACCTGCCAATTAAAGGGGCAGTGACATCAGTGTGAAGACCTGGGACTCAGCTCAGATTCCTAGACTGAGGTTTAGCCAGAGACACAAAGTAAAACAAACAAATAAATATGTAAAAAAAAGGAGAAGACTGATGGGCAGAAAGGACCTTTCACTGAGGGAGAAAACAAACAAACAAGCAAACAAAAAAACTAAGTAGGATAGAGAAAAATGAATTCCCGATTTCCCTCTACTTCCTACTTGCAATTTTTATACCAATCACTCAAAGACTTAGGTTTTTTAGTACCTCTCTTTCCCAATTCCAAGTCACAAACCACTTACTTAATGATGTGGTTTTTTTTTATTTTTATCACATAATTTTCATATTAGTTGTGACAAAATGGTTTACCAATTTTTACTTTATGACAGTTTTAAATTACACTTGAGTGGACTTAGTTTTCTCCCCCTCTACTGCATTCTAGTATTACCATTAGAAAAGCCTTCTGGAAAAGACATACAGATGTTTTACCTAGAAGTTTAATTACTGAACACAGTGTGTTATCATATAGAAGTCTGTAGGTTCGTTTCTATTTTGCTTGGTAGTTCAATTTGTTCATTAAATTCCACATAGACTCATAGATAGAGAGCAGGCAGACAGCTCTAGTTGGAGGAATGTTGTGGGGTGGAGGGACTGAGCAAAATAGAAAACAAAGAGAAAGAACTCATGGAGATGGACAACAGTATGGTGATTGTGGGGTGGAGAGAGGGGTCGGGTGAAAGAAGGCAAAGAGGGGATAAATTGTGATGGGGAAAATAAAATGAAAAAAATTAATAAAGTAAAATGAAAAATATCAATAAAATAAAATGAAAAAATTTTCAAAGCTCAGAGCCAGAAAAAAAGTTTGTGTGGTCCAGAAAAAGCAGACCTTTAGCTCTGGCCGCGTGGCTCAATTGGTTGGAGCATCATCCCATACACCAAAAGGTTCTGGACTCAATTCTGGGCAGGACACATAACTGAATCTGAGTATTTTTATTGAGTATTACTGTGCTTTCTTTGATAATATAAATCTATCAGTGTTTCAGCCCTAAATTTGAAGTAGTGTTGCAAAATGATAAAAAGTTAAAGGCATTTTACAGAATACCAGTGTATAATAATTAACCTCCCTGCCCCCTGTCTCATTGAGAGCTATAAAGTCTGAGAGATTTAAAATCTTTGAATCTTAGTTCCTTACTTGTAAAATGGAGTAAATAACTATTTCATAATACTGTTAAGGGACTTTTAATACATCATGTATATAGTGTGACTGCACATAGATAGATAGATGGTGTTTACTATTACTTTCTTTTCAAAGATTTCAATCAAGGTATTTCAAATGAGTTCAATATGTAAGAATAAAGTTATCATCTAAAATACATCATTCAGGAATGAGTTTTCTTCCTTCTCTGTAAAATGAAATGTATGATCTACATAGTAATAGTTTATAAAATGCATAGTCCTCACTTAACACTACCATGAGAAGGAACAGTGATGATATACAACTGCAGGAATTCCCAAAAAAGATGACCAGATATAAACTTGGGAATAGAATGGCAGATAATTTTTCGGCTTTATGGCTTTATGGTGGCTCACTCTGCCTCCTGGTGGCTCATTTCCTACATTGGTTTGCCGTTCCTCACGGTGAGTTCATCATTGCAGTTTGTGTGTTTTGGTTTGAATGTGTCCCACAGGGATCCAAGTGCAGCCTCAAGGTTGCAGTTGTCCTACATTGTTTGAATGCTAATTTCTTATCCCAGGATGTCTCTACATGCGGACAGTAGTTCCCACTGAAGCACTTTAAGAAATTGGGGATTTACATTATTTCAGAGACTTTTGAGGACCACAAAAAATTTGTGAAATATGTCAAACTTTTTTGTTTCTCTTCCTTGTTGGTTGATAGAGTTTTTCTAGTACCATTTTATCAATTATTGATTTATTTGGTTGATTCCATTTATGAGGATAATTTATGTGAGCCCAAACCCATTTGTGGGTTTAAAAGGGTGGATTCTGTTCTAAACTTTGTAATACAGTTGTGTATTATGCAATTTACTATGTAATGATCAATGTGAAATATCAGTTCTCTCACAAAGCTCATACTTTCTTTCAAAGTTCTTAACATAGTTTTCTAATTAAATGTAAATATGCAAATTAAATTAAATTTCTTATAACAAACGTTCTTTTACACAAATTACACAAATTCAGCCTTTGAAAGAGTGTGTGTCCAAGTTTGTAACCTCTGAACTATCCCATAAGCTACATGAAATTCTTAGAATAGTAATAATCTATGTGCGGCTATCATGCTGCATTTATTCTCAACTGTGCCAGGCTTAAAGTAGGTCCTTAACTAAACATGGAAGGAAGGAAGGAAGGAAGGAAGGAAGGAAGGAAGGAAGGAAGGAAGGAAGGAAGGAAGGAAGGAAGGAAAGGGAAGGGAAGGGAAGGGAAAGGAAGGGAAGGGAAAAGAAGAAAGAGGGAGGGAGGGAGGGAGGTGAGGGACAGGGAGGGAAGGGGAGGGGAGGGGAGTGGAGAGGAGGAAGTAGGGCGGTAAAGAGAGGGGGGCAATTCACTAGCCTCTCTGTCTGCTTCCACTCTCCCTGAATCTATTACCAAGGTTATTTCCTGAAGTTAATAATGTTCACACTTAGCTAAGAGATTTAATGTATTTTTCCAATAATTGAGAGACAGACTTGTACTATGCAATTCTTTTGATTTGAAATTCCTAACTATAGCTTTATCCCAAAGTGCGAATTGTTTTACCTAAAATTTTAAAGTAGTGAGTAAAGGGTCTGTTTTCTAATGCTGACTTTCATGGAGACTGCTTTGAGGTTAATTTAAAGTGATCTGTAATGAGGTAAAAAAAAAAAAATCTAAACTGGCAATCACCACACTGCTTTTGTGTCCATGAGTTTCAGTTTTATATCCCACCTATGAGTGAAATCATATGGTTCTTAGCTTTTTGTGACTGACTTATTTCAATTAGCATAATATTCTCAAGGTCCATCATGTGTTGTAAATGGCAGTATTTCATCCTTTCTTATTGCTGAGTAGTAGTTGTCAGAGGGGAGGGGGTAAGGGGTTACAAGGGGGAATATATGATGATGGGCAAAGATTTCACTTTGGGCATTAGGCACACAGTGCAATATACAGATCTTGTATCATAGAAATCCACAACTGAAACCTATCCAATATAATAAAAGCCTAATATGCAAATTGTCCCCTCTGGCGGTCTTTCGACCGGGAGTATGACCACTCGCTATGACATATGCTGACCACCAGGGGGCAGCGTGGAACATGGTGGGCATCAGTGATGTGCTACAACCTCTCACCGGCTACCTGGGGATGGGGGTGACAGGAACGGAGGGGCAGTGAGAATGCGGGGTGTCCACTGAGCTCACTCTCACTCCCCCTGCACCCTCCCCGGGGACGCCAGGGCTTATATTCTGGGGAAGCCCCCGCACTCAGGTGCCAGGAGCCTGCCCCACACCTGCGTGGCCTCTTCCAGGTGAGCCGGGCCACAGCCACCAGGACCACAGGGGCCGGTTGGGCTCCTGCGGTGGGTTCGCACAGGAGCTGGTCTGCGAACCAACGGGGAGAGAGCGTGCTGCCCACCCCACTTCCGTGCAGCACTGCTGGGCGGCCCAGAGGCCCACACTGCGCCTCGGCCCCGTGGTGTCCAGCTGCGCTCACCGCATCGCTGAGTGGGGACTCCGGCGCCGTGACTCAGGTGGAGGGGGGCACACAGGGGCCCGGGGGCCCAGGTGCTGCCCAGGGCCCAGAGGTCAGCTGGGACCTGCCCTTCCACACCAGACGCTTGCACGGGGCCTCTAGTATGATCATATTAACCGATGTCACCCCAATAAATTTAATAAATAAAAAGTAATAAATTAAACCATCATGAAAAAAACTAAACTGAACTTTGGTACAAAATATCAAAAACCATTTATTGTATAGCTAAAATTTAAAATTTGACATGGGATAATATAGACAATATGAAAAGAAGAAAGTGTGAAAATAATACTTTTGGAAGTAAGAATTGCTGATATAAGGGTAAAATTGACATGAAGATGCAAGTAGCCAGGAATGTTATCTGTGTATTTATGACAGGGCATGGCTGGAAACAGAAACAGACCAAGCTACCAAGTCACTAAAATCTGAAATACCATAAGCTAGGATCACTATGGTATCCATTTCTGATAAAATCAGGAAGTACAGATTGTACATAGCTAAATATAACATCATAATTAAGAAGATGGAATACTTTCAGACTGTATAAAGTACAGAGAAAGTTTAGCTGGGTAGAAGATGAAACAAAACCATCATTAGGATTTTAATTTAACACACAATTATTTTTAAACTGCTTGTTTTGATGTAATTGTAGATTCACATTCAGGTGTTTTTTTTAATGCTCTTTTTTACTCTTGAAAGTATTACAGATGCCCCCCATTTTCTCCCTCCACCCGACTCCTGCCCTCTACAGCAATACCCTTTACCCAGTTCCCCCAGTGGAAACATCTTGTAGAACTACAGGAAATATTATCCCCAGGACATTGACAGTGACACAGAACATTTTTTTAACCACAGGGACCATTCCTATCTCTCATTGTCCTCTTAGAGGTACACTACTTCTCCCCCACTTCCATCCCCATCAAATGATGAACGATGACTTCTCTTCATTTAAGATAGAAGCAAAGCCGATGTGAGTTTGGAGGTGAAAGGTGGACACAAAGGTTATACATGGCTATCTGACGAAACAAGCTAAAATCATAGCAATCATTAAATTATCCTCCTCATCCTCAGTGCCTTTATGGAGCACTGGCACTCTGTTAACAAAGCATGGGCATTGTATTTTTTCCCCAGCACAGAGCTACTAAATGAGTTATCTGCAGTGCTGTGTCATGTTAATGCTCCTCTAAGTGTGAGCTATGGTGATAATTTGAACATTTGTCATGTGAGAGAAGGGGAATGAATGTCTTTCTAATGGATTATGCTGACATATCTCAATACCCTTACTTTACTTTAAAAACAAACATCTTCGTTTTTTCTGGATATTTATTTGTCCTGAATAACCCACCTCATGACAGCATTCTGCTTGTCTAGCATCATCTCCTAAATGACAGACATCCTGAGCCAGGTTATGGGAAGCACACAGTAACAGCTTGTGCTCTAAGCTTAATGCCTGACAGAATCGCATCATCAGCTATCAGTGAACACAGGCACAAAGTTCTATGCACACCCTCCAAATAGACCGTGTGAGAACAAACAAGATAATGAGTTCTGGCATCAAAGAGGACACTTAAATGGAAACAATATGAAAATTCCCAGTTAGAGTAGTAACGAATCACCCATGTTTGGATGATACATATTCTTACACAGTTAAATTTATTTTTAACCAATATAAGTAAATATTCTGAGTATTACTTTTCTCTTTTTTCTATGCTACTTTGCATTAGCAATTAATAGAAAAAAGTGACCTAGAACTTGTTAAATGCTTTATGGTTTTGAAGCACATTCTCACCCATTATTACAGCATTTAAAACTATTTTAGCTCATATTATGACCATTTTTTTTTTTAAACACAGAGAGATGGCAGGACATAGATGCTAAGTGATTTACCCAAAGTAATGAATAATAAGTGGTAGAGCTGGGATTCAAGTCTAAGTCTCTCTATCTGGCTATATGTATAGTGATCTTTTGTCATATCCAGAAGCCTACTGAGATATTCTATCAGCTAAACACCTCACATTTATGAACTGATATAGACCACTGTATCTTTTGATTGCTCTGGTAAAAGAAATAAAAATGTATCCAAGGTCAAGACCATTGCTATGTTTGGGGTGGTTTTATCTGAAACAGGAATCTATTTTGCATTGGAAAGATAACTCATGTGATTCCTTGAAAGGTTCAAAGGAAGATCAAAAGTGAAGGAAAAGAGTAAGACTGAGAACTAATTATGTTTCTCTTTCTATGTACTAAAATTCTAATTAGATACAACTCTTCTGTAAAATCTGACATACACTTGTGTTGGTAATTTTGTTTTCCATTAATGGATTGACTTAAAGGGAAATGTGGTTTTCTTCCTGTGTTGAAAACAGCAAGGAAATTGCAGCAAGGTGTCAAGCCAGGGATCTTAGAGTCCCAGAAAGCAACTGGAGCAGAATAATCAATGGCCAGAAATGTATGCAAGTAAAAAGTACACAATGCTGAGAAGCAGCTGCCTGATAAACAACTCAGTGGTGAATAATAAAAGTAATTTCAAAATATGAGATTGTGAGACCTTCAAGGAGGGAGAGAAGATGGTCCTTCTTATTGAACATTAATTTCCATAAAAGAAGTGACTATTCATATGGTTGTTTACACAATCCTTTCACAGGATTGGTTTTTTGGAGTCAGAATGTAATACCTACTGAATAAAATGCTAATTATCTTATTGAATACATATGTAGAGCTTTCATTTACATGGATACATTTATAGTAAATTACAAGGAAAATTCATAAATTTGATTTTCTTCTCTGTGCATACAATTTTATATGTTTTCAGAGAACTTATCATATATGAGAAGGCACAAATGGACTAATTGAGTACTGTGCCTTGTACTAGTATAATGATTCTGATTCTAGCAATTCACATTGAAGTTATTAAATTTAACAGAACTTTTCTGAAGTTCTGACTTAAAAAACAATTGAAGTAATTTATATTATGTGTGTGCAAAATAAAATGTAATATGGATCTATCTTCCCCAGAGAAGTAGGAAAACTAAGTGAATCTATATTATTCTGTCAGTCATGTTGAACCATGCACTGTCATTTACTTGGCTCTAGTTCATTGTCTCACTATGTTTGCATTCATAAAATTTTCTTAAAAATATAATAGTGCTTAAGTTATGCAGAAAAAAAACATATATTTGCCTACAAAGTTTGAAGGTGGGGGAAGGAGATTTTCAAGAAAGCAGGGCATATAAAAAAATTCTCGTATGAAATAGAAAGCAGCACATCTTATGTAAAAATAAATTATCTAGAAAAATGTTTCTGTAGATCCATGCTAATGCTATGCCTTTAATGGTTTCACAAAATATAAAAACTTTTTCGAGTATTGAGCTACCCATTTTAAAGTATTCCATGAGATTTTTTCAAATGATGTTTATTACTGCATGGATAGAATAGTAATAAAAAAGTATAAATGCACTCATATCCGTGAAAATAAAACTGTTCACAATCTCTCCACATCTACATAAACAAAGTAGTTGGAAAAATATTCATGTATATATTTCTATCATATTTTATGCTCAAATGTAGAAAGAAAGTTTTTAAAATTTCTCTGATTTTGACTATTTTTTTTCTTAATTCATCTTCTGGTCAAACATTTTTTTGTAAAATATCAAAAGAAACAAAGTTGCTTAGCTTGTTTAATACCATTTGGGGTATAATTTTCTCCTTTTCAATGTAGGTGCACTTGCGTATATGTTTATGTTCCTTTGAATACAAAGAAAAGTTAGCTCCAATGCTAATAAAGCTAAGAAAGTTATTTATTTCAATATTCTACCTCGTATTTTAAAGCTTTTCTCGAAAATAATTTAAGTGAACTCCCCTCCCAAATAAGTCCTCCTCCTCTAACCCAAAAAGTATTTTCCACCATTCTTTTACAATTTAGAAGCCATAGGAACTTCTAACTTTGGTGAGATTGTATTTGCTGAGTGATCCCCAGTGAAGTCAAAAGGAGTCAAGATAAACTCATTAAAATATGATCCCTAAAATCCTTAGGGCTCATGAATGCTGAAGAACTAAGTAAGCTATCTTGCCACCAGCATGTTAGCATAAAAGAAGATAAGGCAACGTACAAACATCATCTGTAGCATATAGTAAATAGCATACCTCGAGTGGAAAATAAAATTCATTAGTACTTTTAACCCTTAACAAAGTCTTCAATGAGTCATTCACGGAAATTTGAATGCTAAAGCCTTCATATGTATGATCTGATCCATAAAGTAAGTCCACAAATAGATGGTCTAATTTATTAAAAGAACACTAATCCACTTTTATTATCCTTCTGTTTTTCTATTCTTGACAGAGTAATATCAACCATGATGTGATATAGGGTTTGTTATTAGGACCATAAAAGTAATGGCTTTATGTAGAATAATTTGTCTAGACTTCATAGGTAATTTCATATTTGGCTCCCACTCAAAATTGCCCCCAAATCTTCTACTTTGTAAATTCCTTTAATTATGTGTTTATATATTATTCTCCCTGTTTATATATATGAACATTTATAAATGTTAATAAAACATTTTTATTTTTTTCTAACAAATATAACATGTGTTTACCATGAGCCATTCATTATGAAGGACACAAAAATAAATTGTACCTCTATTCGACCTCCAAGAGAGTGATGGAAAGTGGTAAGTGCCAAAAGAATGTAGAAAAAGACATTGATTTTTTTAAAAAAGGTTATGTATAATGAAAAGGCATGGATAAGAACATAGAAGAAAATGTATATGGATAATGTGGTTATATTTGCTTACTGAGAAATATTTTAAGGTTATATTTGCTAAACTAAATTTAGTTGGAAAGCTTGCCTTTGGGAAAATGAGCAATGATGTCCCTCAGAAGAGAAAAGAGATTTCAGAATACTACAGATGAAAAGAGGAAAGTAGAAGGGTATAACATATATTTTTAATGGAGCCCAAACATTGGTTCTTAGGGAGTAAAATCTTAGATATTTCAATGGTTTAAAACCTTCCAAAACTTAATATTACTGAGAAAAATCTTATTCTTTAATATTTAATTAATTTTGTTGGAGATTTTTTGTATCACATGAACAGCATTGATGTGAGATTCTTTAAAGTTATATAAATGTATGGAAGATGAGTGCTATGAAATGTTGAGAATAGATGACTCTGGAGAACCTTCTCTTAATCCATTATTCAATCTTAAGTCTTATCACAAGAGTGGGCCATTGTGTGCCTATAGGTTGGCACTATCTTGTTGATGCTGTTTATGTTGATCCTAAGTAATCTTACCTAATAATAGACAAACATGTAAATTGACCATACCTCTGCTACGCCCACAGCCAATCAAAGTGAGTATGCAAATTAGAAGGCCAAAGATGGTGGCTGCTTAGCTGCTCCAGGAGTGGAGTGGCCAGGCGGGGCAAGATGCCTGCTATGAGAGGGAGGGCGGGGGGCGAAGGGACCTACAGGAGTGGAATGCTGCAGTGAAGACAAGACTGCAGACTCTGGAGTCTGCAGCAAAGAGGAAGAAGGCAAACTGTGGCTGGAGTGAAGGCCTGGGTCCCGGGTGCTGGAGGAAAACGAGTGCTGGAGGCCAAGGGAAGGAAGGCCTATTGCACGAATCTCTTTGTGCAACAGGCCTCTAGTTTTGTGTATAATCTGAGCTATAAAAACTGAATAAAAATCATATTTTAATTCAATTCTATAAAAGTTATTCAACATGTGTCAATTGGTGAACAGAAAATAATGTTGACAATATCTAAATGAATATCTAGCAGCTAAGTTGAAATTTCTTTTCTCATATCAAGCAGAAGTTAAAAGTTAAGCTCATTAAATATACTTTTAACAATTTACATTTTCAATTGTTTTCTTTTGCTGTTCAAAGAGCAATTTTGAATTATTTTTAAATTTGCTTAGACTACTATTACCAGTCTTTATACAAACCACTAATTTGCATTTATAATTTGACACATTTCAATTTATTTAAGGTGAATACATTACAAGTTACTCAATATATGTGGTTATAAAGTAAACCTAAAGATAAGTTATCCAAATTCATCTTAATTTCAAGATCAGGTTTCCTCTAAACATTTTCAGTCCATAAATGTTTCAATAGCTTTCAAATTTCTAACATATTAAATGGTTTGTTCTATATAGTTGGCATCTCATTATGTACTGCTTACATTTTCACTCATTTGATTATAATACCCACTATTTGCTTGGCACTATATTTCATACTAGAAACAGAACAGATGTATCCTCTCCTTCATCAAAGCTCCCTAGTCATCAGAGAATCGAACTTTCTGTAGAGAGGGTCATCATGCAATGTAGCAGGGCCATGAAACAAAGACTCAGTGGTATGGGAACACAAAGCCCCTTAATTAGGACCCATCCCATGAAACCCAGAGGTCCCTGTTTCAGGAATTCAGCACAGGAAGTCATAAGTCACCCTTTCAGAAAGAGTGTAATTTTGGAAAGAGGGCAATAAAATATTGAAGAACATGCTGTTTCTAATGGGAGAGATCTGTTTCTGATAGAAAGACTGAAAGTCATATTGCTGCTTTTGCAAGCATTTAAGTCTACTCTAAGCTTACCAGCTCCATGACAGCAAGTGTGTTTAGTACAAGCTCACTGAAGGCTTATTTGAATGCATGAATGGAATCAAGGAGTGGAAAGAGTTGGGACTGAGCTGGCAACTCAGTATTTGCAAAGGAGTGTTGTAGTCCTAAATCGAAGGGACTGAGTTAGCAACAGACAGTCTAAGTTAGTGCAGAGGATATCCTAAACAGCCCAGCTTTTCTTTATTTGTATCTTTCACAGAATGCTACCCACAGATGTAGAATCACAGCAGAATTTTCCAAGAAGCTTTGTTGACACAAGTCCTAGATTATTAAAAAGATATTCCTGACTTCTTTAGAAGATGTGGAGAGTTGTACCAATCTGGAAAATACCAATCTAAACCTATTTCTTCAGTGTTAAAAATTAGGACTTAAACATTTGTTTTATTTATTTTTTAATCTTTATTGTTGAAAGTATTACATATGTTCCCCTTTTCTCCCATTGCCCTCCCCCATTCCCTTTTCCCCCAAACACGTATTTTTATTAAAATTCACAAAAGATTACAAATGGAAATGTGTTATATACTCATCTTTTACAGAGATAAGATTGCTAATATTATTGGGATTTTAATTATTTAATATGATAATACATATGAGGGTGAATCATAGGGGTTTTGTCTTCTCCAACTCTGTGATCTAGAATTAGTGAAAACTGATTGCCAATCTTGTAGCAACCTCTGAGTCAAGGATGTGAGTCAGTTAGAACAATCAGGCCATGGAAAAGCAAGTTTAACCTGTTTTGGTAGAAGCCTGTGTTGCAAACTCCACAGCAAATTAACAGAGCAGGTGTTAAAAATGAACTGATGAGAACTTATGAGTTCCAAATAGAATTACTATTATTTGCCAAACATTACTGTGATTTTTCAGACAATATCCTAAAAAATGAAATGACATGAAAAGAATGTTTTGCCATGAAAACGTTCTTTTAAAATTGTTAAAATGCAAATATTATCAGAAATAAGCCAAAGTTAAAGTGAAATTAATTGGCACTCAGGATTCCTACATAGGGCAGTTCTGTACAAAACAATTGTGCCTATGAATTTTCTTTGGGCAAATTAACAGTAACCATGTGAAGCTACTGGCCAACTATATCTTAAAGTAGGCAAGACACAATATTTTTTTTCTTCTCTTTCTATCCTATATCTTATCCTATATAATAAAAGGCTAATATGCAAATTGACCAAACGGCAGAATGACCAGTCACTATGACACACACTGACCACCAGGGGGCAGACACTCAATGCAGGAGCTGCCCCCTGGTGGTCAGTGTGCTCCCACAGGGGGAGTGCTGCTCAGCCAGAAGCTGGGCTCACGGCTAGCGAGTGCAGTGGCAGTGGCAGGAGCCTCTCCCGCCTTCATGGCAGCGCTAAGGTTGTCCCACTGACGACTTGGGCCTGCTCCCCATGGCCCTAAGCCATCAGTTGGCCATCCCCCAAGGGATCCTGGACTTCGAGAGAGCACAGGCTGGGCTGAGAGACTCCCCCCGCCCCCCTGCTGACTGCATGAATTTTGTGCACTGGGCCTCTAGTCATAATAATAAAAGGCCAAGAGGCGTCACGACCAAAACAACCAAATGACTGGTCACCATGAGATGCATGGAGCACCTCTCAGGCCCGGTGCCCTGCGGGGTGCCTCCTCACACGGCGGGAGGTGAGGCACCTCCTCGCAGCGGCGGGAGGTGGGAGGCGGGGCACCTCCTCATGCGATTTCCATCGCATGCTGGGCCTCCAGTATTAAATAAAAAGTCAATAGCTGTGACTGCTTAAGGCATTTGAAAAAACACCCCTGAATCTGGGTGACAAATCTCTCAATATATTAACCCACAGGCAGTCAGTTTGGAAGTTGCTGACTCTACCTGGCTGCAACCCTGATATCCAGCCACTGAAATAGCTCTTCGCCGTGGCAGAACCTAAGCCCATTTACATTTAGCCTGCCCTGAAATTGCTTCAGATAGAATATTATCTACAGTGTCTTTATGTTTCAGTCATTGGGTACTGGAATTGACTTAAGCAAAAATTTCCTACTCAGATAAGGCATAGTGATTTTTCTTAATAAATAAATGAATGTAAACAATGAACATGCAAGATAGACACCCTTATAAAATTTAAAAATTTCAAGGCCCTCTATACATAAAATACTGGTTCTCAAGAGGATTGTAATATAAATGTGTTATCATCCTTAGCTACTTAATGATGAAGAGGAAGCAAACAAATTGAGCATATTCAGCTGGGAAGCAGAAGCCAGGAAGCTACAGCTTCACACCCCAATAAATGACAACATTGTCCCTCCCAGGAGATTAACACGCCTCTCTTCCCCCCTGCAGTTCAGGATTGGGTGTGTGGGGGAGAGAGCAGGGGAAAATAATGACATACCCAATAAAGACAAAATGTGCAGGAGGAGGTGCTGGACCACAGAGGGTTGTTGGTCTAACCTGGGAAAGGGATCATTTGTCAGAGGGTGGATCCCATCAGAAGCCCACAAAACTTTGGACAGCAAATTGGTTACTTTGGACAAGCTCTTGGATATAATTCCAGGAGAAAAAGACTCTCTCTCTCTCTCTCTCTCTCTCTCTCTCTCTCTCTCTCTCTCTCTCTCTCTACACTTGCCCCTTAGTTTGTGTTCTCTCCCACCCAGGAACATGGGATCATACAGGTCTAGTGGCCATCTGGGGCCCGGGACATACTGCCAGAAACTCTGGGCATTAGCCTTTGCCTTGGCCTTGCTGAATACAAGACTAGACCTTTTCCATGGCTGGAGGGAGGGAGATGGGACATTGGATGACCAGGGGCAGAGGCAAGCACACCAATAAAGCACCTTGCCACATTACAATTTCCCGTGCATGCATGGATCCTTGAAATGCTTTCCTCACAATCCCATGGAAGATCCTATTTCCCACCCACAACAGTTGAAGGAAATGCATCTTTATGCTTGCTACCTTCGAATAAAATTGGGTATTTTCTTCAATCAAGAATACAGGCAGAAAACTATAGATATTAGCACTACCTGTGACTCTCTAACCAATAATAATTAACAATATTTGATATAATATTCAAGGTCTGTGATTATCTGATTACTCCTTTGAAATAATAGTAGTTATTTTATACTTGGTTAGGTCTTGTCATTTAACATACATTTATTAGGTCATAATTTTTTATTTTAAAAATATTTTAATAACTAGTATTAATTTAATTGTTCCTTTATAATTCTAATATTTTATTTTTTACATTTATAGAAGTATTCTGAGAAGTAATTCAGAAGTTCATCACACTAAAAATAAGTCAATGATTTTCACAAACAACCACACACATGATAAACTCCAGATCTTGAAGAACTCTGATTTTAATTTAGAATGTCTCAGTTTTAAAGAGGGAAACATTATTATTGACCAAGTTTGATCATATGAGAGGAAGATTCTGAAAGAATAGATGTTTGCAATAATTTTAAAGATTTCATGCTTGAATAATAATTAATGTAATTAATTAGGAGACTCATCTATCTAGTTTTGTTCTTATATAAGTCAAATTACATTGTTTTAAATTCATTCTTTCCTTACCAACATAAAAATGCAGAAAAATAATATTAGATATGATTTTGAAATTTATGAATTATATTAGATATGAGGGAGAGTGCTTTAGATAAATACAATTACTGTTGATAGATATTGACAAGCTAAGGTGGAAAAATAAACAGCAGAAGTTGCTGAACAGAATCATGTCCCCTCTCTAACATGTGTGTGGAACAGGCCTATGGATTTATTAATATGTAGTGATGGAAATCTCTAATTTGTATGATTTCTGAACCACTAGAAAACTTTGATGGACAGTAATATCTCGACACCCTGAGTATAAAAACGGTTTAAATGCAAATAGCAAAAGTTAAAAGTAATGGTTAAAAGTGTGGATTTTGAACTTAGACTTGGCTTTTAATCCTGATTATAACATTTACTATTTATGTGATCTGGGTCTCAATTTCCTTCTCTGTAAAATTAGGGCAAAGAATCTACCACAAATTTATTTTGCAGGTTATGTGAGTTAATATATGTAAAAGACTTAGCACATTGTATGAAAAAAAAGGGGGGCGGGAATCAGCCAACAACTAGACATGACAAGAATAGTAGCAGTGGAAGTCTAAATAGAAGTGAAATAGGAGGAGGAAGATGGCGGCTGGCAGGATGGAGGTGAGGGGATGAAAAAAGAGTGTATGGATGTGTGTGGTGAGTGTGTGAGTGAGTGAGGGTCAGTTAAATCCCTGTAGGAGCAGCAGGGGCTGGCAGACCAGGGTCTTTTGGACAGGGAGAGACTACCACCGCTCCGGGCACTCCCAGGACTGCAGGACTCCGGCACGGAGCCCACACCATCTTGAAGGGGAGAACATGCTTTTTTTAGGAACTCATCATCACCACCAACCAAACCGGCCTTGGAACTGCCCCACGACCCAGCAGCCACTCCGGCCAAAATCCTGCTGTCCCACCCACAGACCCGCAGACCGTGGGACCTCCACCTCCAAAGGTGCACCGTTCCTGCAGCAGTAAGTGCAACTTTCCCCTCCCCAGGCCCAGAACTCCGGACACCACATTCGCGCGTTTCCAGCACACAGGCATTCAGGGAACACCACTCCATAGGCAGTGCCTGGGAGCCACTGGGAGCCCCCACAGGTGTGATTTTGTACAGACAAGGGTGTGCAGCCCTGCACTAGAAATTCTGAACTCCCTCTTCCTGAATAACTGCTCACGGACACCCCAGCTGTGCAACTTCAGTGCCAGGGCCCCTCAAAATGCGTCAGATCTCTGCACAGGCAAAGGCACCTCCACACTCATGCATTTCCAAGGAGCAGGCCCCCTGAGCCCATCTATCCACAGCACACTCGGGGGAGCAGCTATGAGACTCTGCTGGGTGTGATTCTGCACAGACAAGGGCGTGCTGCCCCACAGCAGAAATTCTGAATTCCCTCTTCCTAAATAACTGCCCACAGCCACTCCAGCTGCTCAACCTCAGTGCCAGGGCCCCTCAGAGTGCGTCAGAGCTCTGCACCAGCAAACGCACCTCCACAGATGCGAATTTCCAACAGGCAGGCACCTTGAGCCCATCTATCCACAGGGCGCTCGTGGGAGCCACTGTGAGTTCTCCCTGGGTGTGATCTTGGACAAACAGGGGCACACTCCCCCCCAGCAGTAGAAATTCTGAATTCACTCATCCTGGATACCTGCCCACTGATGCCTCAATTATGCAGCTACACTGCCAGGGCCCATCAGAGTGTTTCAGTATGCCTCACTGGCAAATGTACTGCGGGTGCCCCTGTGAGCCACCACTGGGAGCGAGTGCCTATCAACCACAGGTGCAGCAGCAAAAGCTGAGTCTGCCCACCCCACAACTACAGAACTCTGGACACCACAGTCACGCCTTTTCAGAGTGCAGGCCCCCTGAGCCCCATCACCCCAACAGACAGTTCCTGGGTGCCACTGTGAGTCCCCACTGGGCACACGTGATTTCAATTAAGGGTGCAAGACAGCAAAAATTGGGACACCCCCCCTGCATGGCTGCTGACTTCTAGACATTGCAGTTGTGCCTCTCCAGCTCACAGGCCTACATCATGAGAACCCAAATAGCTCAAGTAGGGAGCTACACTAGATTACCAAGCCCTGGAGACCTGAGAGATTACACCAGTAGCACCATCCCCAAAAGAACCTGGGTAGCAAAGCAACTGGATCTACAATTAAAACATTACAGGAAAACATGGGAAGACAAAAAAGCAATCCCCAAAGGAAAGAGGAATCACCAGAAGGGAGTTAAATGAAATTGAGGCTAGCAACATACCAGAGAAAGAATTCAGAGTAATGGTTCTAAGGATGCTTAAATAGCTGGATGACAAATACACACAACTCAATGAGAATTATAAGGAGATGAATGAGAATGTTGCCAACATGAAAAGGAACCAAGAGGAGATGAAGAATGACATAGCTGCAATAAAGTACACAATGGAAGGCTTAAACAGTAGACTAGAAGAGGCTGAGGACCGCATCAACGAATTAGAAGACAAGGTAGGAAAAAACACACAAACACAGCAGCAACTGGAAAGAAGACTTAAAAAGTAAGAGGAGAGCCTAAGGGAGCTTTGGGACAACACAAAACGAACAACATTTGTATAATAGGGGTACCAAAAGGAGAGGAAGAGAAGCAAGGAATAGAAAACCTGTTTGAAGAAATAATGACAGAAAACTTCCCTGATATTGGCAAGAAAAAAACCATGCAAGTCCAAGAAGCACATAGAGTCCCAAACAAGATGTACCCTAAAAGACCGACACCAAGACACATCATAATTAAATTGGCAAACACCAACAACAAAGTAAGAATCTTAAAGGCTGCCAGAGAGAGACAGAAAGTTATCTACAATGGTTCCCCTATTAGAATATCAACGGATTTCTCAACAGAAACACTCCAGGCCAGAAGGGAATGGAATGAAATATACAAAGTGATGCAAAGCAAGGGAATGAATCCAAGAATACTATAACCAGCAAGGCTATCATTCAAAATTGAAGGTGGAATCAGGAGCTTCACTGACAAAAAAGGGCTAAGAGAGTTTATTACCACCAAACCAGCAATGCAAGAAAAGCTAAAGGGACTGCTGTAAAAAGAAGAAAGAGAAAGGCAAGAAGAAATACAAACATTAAGGAAAAATATGACAACAAACATGTACTTATCAATAATAACATTAAATGTAAATGGATTAAATGCACCAATAAAAAGACAAGGGTAGCTGAATGGATAAGAAAACATGACCCATATATTTGCAGTCTGCAAGAGACCCACCTCAGAACAAAGGATTCACACAGACTGAGAGTGAACAGATGGAAAAACATTTTCAGGCAAATGGAAATGAGAAAAAGCTGGGGTTGCGATACTTATATCTGATAAAATAGACCTCAAAGTAAAGGGCATAACAAGAGTTAAGGAAGGCCACTACATAATACTAAAGGGAGCAATTCAACAAGAAGATATAACTCTGGTAAACATATATGCACGTAATACAGGAGTACCCAAATACATAAAACAACTTCTGGAAGATATCAAAGGAGAGATTGATAGCAATACAGTCATAGTAGGGGATGTTAATACCCCATTGACACCACTGGATAAATCATCTAAACAAAAAATCAGCAAAGAAACGGCAATCTTAAAAAACACACTAGATCAGATGGACTTAATTGACATCTTTAGAACATTTCACCCCAAAGCTACAGAATATACATTCTTCTCCAGTGCACATGGAACATTTTCAAGGATAGACCACATATTAGGACACAGGTAAAGTCTCTTCAAATTCAAGAAGATAGAAATCATATCAAGCATCTTCTCAGATTACAATGGCATAAAACTGGAAATCAACTACAATAAAAAAAATCCAAAAAAAATCAAACACCTGGAGACTAAATAGCATGCTATTAAACAATGATTGGGTTACCAGAGAGATCAAAGAAGAAATAAAAAACATCATGTGACAAATGACAATGAAAACACAACAATACAAAATCTATGGGACACAGTGAAAGCAGTCTTGAGAGGGAATTCATTAGCTCTATAAACCTACTGCAAAAAACAAGAAACAATGGTAATAAATTACTTAACCCTACAACTCAAAGAGTTAGAAAGAGAGCAACAAGAAAAGCCCAGTGTAGGCAGAAGGAAGGAAATAATAAAGATCAGAGTGGAGATAAATGACATTGAGACAAAAAAAAACAAAACAAACAAACAAACAAAAAACACAATACAAAAGATCAACAAAACCAAGAGCTGGTTCTTTGAAAGGATAAACAAGATTGATGAACCTCTAGCCAGGCTTACCAAGAAGCAAAGAGAGAGGACCCAAAAATCAGAAATGAAAGAGGAGAAATAACAACAGACCCCACAGAAATACAAAGGATTGTTAAAAAATACTATGAACAACTCTATTCCAACAAATTGGAAAACCTGGAGTAAATGGACATATTCCTACAAAAATACAACCATCCAAAACTCAATAAGGAAGAATCTAAACATCTCAATAGGTCAATGACTATGGAAGAAACTGAAGCAGTCATCAAAAAGCTTCCAGCAAACAAAAGCCCGGGGCCAGACGGCTTCACAGGAGAGTTTTACCAAACATTTAAAGAAAAACTAAAACCCATCCTCCTCAGACTATTCCAAAAAATTCAAGAGGAAGGAACACTTCCAAGCTCCTTCTATGAAGCCAGCATCACCCTAATATCAAAACCAGATAAAGACAACACAATGAAAGAGAATTACAGGCCAATATCCCTCATGGACATAGATGCCAAAATCCTCAACAAAATTCTAGCAAATAGGATCCAGCAGTACATCAGAAAGATCATACACCATGACCAAGTAGGATTTACCCCAGGGATGCAAGGATGGTACAATAACCACAAATCAATAAACGTGATACATCACATAAACAAATTGAGAGATAAAAACCACATAATTATATCAATTGATGCAGAAAAAGCATTTGACAAAATCCAACACCCATTTTTGATAAAAACTCTCAGCAAGGTAGGAATAGAAGGATCATACCTCAACATAATTGAAGCCATATATGACAAACACACAGCCAACATCATACTCAATGGGCAAAAACTAAAACCATTTCCCCTAAGAACAGGAACAAGACAGGGATGTCCGCTTTCACCACTCCTGTTCAACATAGTACTGGAAGTGCTAGCCATTGCAATTAGACAAGAAGAAGAAATAAAAGGCATCCAAATTGGAAAAGATGAAGTAAAATTGTCATTATTTGCAGATGACATGATACTGTATATAGAAAATCCTAAAGACTCCATCAAAAATTTTTAGACTTAATAAATGAATTCGGCAATGTAGCAGGATACAAAATTAATGCCAAGAAATCTATGGCATTTCTATACAACAACAGTGAACTTACAGAAAGAGAGACTAAGAAAACCATCCCATTTACCATTGCACCAAAAAAATTAAGATACCTAGGAATAAACGTAACTAACAAGGTAAAAGACCTATACATGGAAAACTACAGGACATTGAAAAAAGAGATAGAGGAGGATATAAATAGATGGAAGAGCATACTGTGTTCATGGATTGGTAGAATCAACATCATTAAAATGTACATACTACCCAAAGCAATCTATAGATTCAACGCACTCCCCATTAAAATACCAATGGCATATTTCACAGACCTAGAAAGAACTCTCCAAAAATTCATCTGGAATAAAAAGAAGACCCCGAATAGCCGCAGAAATCCTGAGAAAGAAGAACAAAGTAGGTGGGATCTCAATACCAGATTTCAAGCTGTATTACAAAGCCACTGTTCTCAAAACAACCTGTTACTGGCACAAGAACAGGCATATAGACCAATGGAATAGAATAGAAAACCCAAATATTGACCCAAATCACTATGCTCAATTAATATTTGACAAAGGAGGCATGAACATACAATGGAGTCAAGATCTCTTCAATAGATGCTGTTGAGAAAATTGGACAGATACATGCAAAACAATGAAAGTAGACCACCAACTTACACCATACACAAAAATAAGCTCAAAATGGATAAAGGACTTAAACATACGACGAGAAACCATAAAAATACTAGAGGAATCCACAGACAGAGAAATCTCAGACATATGCCGAAGCAATTTCCTCACTGATACTGCTCCTAGGGCAATGGAAACTAAAGAGAAAATAAACAAATGGGACTACATCAAAATAAAAAGCTTTTGCACAGCCAAAGAAACCATAAAAAAACAACAAGAAAGCCTACTATGGGAGAGCATATTTGCAAATGTTATCACTAATAAAGGTTTAATCTCCAACATTTACAGGGAACTCATACAACTTAATAAAAGGAAGATAAATGATCCAATAAAAAAATGGGCAACGGACCTAAATAGATATTTTCAAAAGAAGACAGAAGGAAGGCCAAGAGACATATGAAAACATGCTCAAAGTCACTAATTATCCGAGAGATGCAAATCAAAACGACAATGCGGTACATCTCTCACCCGTCAGAATGGCAATCATCAACAAATCAACAAACGACAAGTGTTGGCGAGGATGCGGAGAAAAAGGAACCTTCATGCACTGCTGGTGGGAATGCAGACTGGTGCAGCCACTGTGGAGAACAGTATGGAGTTTCCACAAAAAACTAAAAATAGAACTCCCATTTGACCCAGTAATCTCACTTCTAGGAATATATCCCAAGAAACTAGAAACACCAGTCAGAAAGGATATATGCACCCCTATGTTCATAGCAGCACAATTTACAATAGCTAAGATTTGGAAACAGCCTAAGTGCCCATCAGCAGATGACTGGATCAGAAAATTATGGTTCATCTACACAATGGAATACTACACTGCTATAAAAAATAAGGAATTCTTACCATTTGCAGCAGCATGGATGGAATTCGAGAGCATTATGCTAAGTGAAATAAGCAAGTCAATGAAAGAAAAATACCACATGATCTCACTCATTTATGGATAATAAAGAACATTATAACCTAATGAACAAAAAGATAGATACAGGGGCATTAAAGCATCAAACAGACTGTCAAATTACAGCGGGAAGGTTGGGGGGCGGGGGGAAGATAAGAGATCAATCGAAGGACTTGTATGCATGCATATAAACATAACCAATGGATGCAAGACACTGGGGGGTGAGGACATGTATTCCCAATGCGGTGGGGGGCAATGGGAAGATATGTACTACCTTAATCAATGAAAAAATAAATATCTGTTGAATGAAAAAAAAAAAGAGAGAAAGCTAAAAACAAAAAAGTGCAATAGCAGCTAGAGTAGTGAGAATAATGTTCTGCAGTGCTGACCAGATGTGTCTCATGTAAAGCAAAAACTCCTGGGATTAATTAAACAGTGTTAGCATCCTAAATAAATGTTTTCTCTGCGACAGAAGGGACGCCAGTGGCATTGGCTACACAGAAGTCTTAGTGCAGTGGTTGGCAAACTCATTAGTCAACAGAGCCAAATATCAACAGTACAAAGATTGAAATTTCTTTTGAGAGCCAAATTTTTTAAACTTAAACTTCTTCTAATGCCACTTCTTCAAAATAGACTCGCCCAGGCTGTGGTATTTTGTGGAAGAGCCACGCTCAAGGGGCCAAAGAGCCGCATGTGGCTCGTGAGCCACAGTTTGCTGACCACTGTCCTAGTGAATAGCAGGAGAGGAAACTGAAAGAGGTAAGAGATGTAGGAAAGAAGTGAGAAATTTTTTTAAAATCTTACTTAGTAAAAAGTATGCCTGGAACAAATATGCCCATGTTCTCCAGGGTGATTGAAATAAACATTTATCTATAATAATAAAAGCATAATATGATAATTAAACCAGACAGCCAAACGACCTTCCGGACATCCCTCCGGGCAACCTTCTGGAAGACACCAGGGTTGCGAGGGCCGAGGCAAGCCACCGTGGCTGTGAGGGCCGAGCCTCTTGCACGAATTTCGTGCATCGGGCCTCTAGTTATACATAAATCAGGACATTGTGATCTGGTGGCAGCTAATTTAATAAATCTCTGATTGGGTTGATATCTTGCATGGCTCCAGCTTGAAATGCAAAGATCAGCTTTTCTCCCCTGACTTGGTCAAGGTCAATAATGCAATCAATATAGCTTACACTATGTAGATGGAATTGTTAAGGTGCTGAAACAATTCTGATTTTTAAAAAAATGTTGATACTAAAAGTTTAGTATAATTGAATTATAAAATCCACATGGCAGTCTAAAATAATCAAAATTTCAAAATATGTATCAATAGAGATTCTATGTATCCTCTCTATCCATATTTTCTACATCATTTTATCTGAAACAGCGAATAAGATGCCAGCAATGTGAGTAAAATAGCATCAGATATTCAGTAAGCTGAAGAGATCAAAATATGTCTAAATCTGAAAGTCCATCTGACATACTCTAATACTTAAGCACATGTGGTGTTAGTAACTACAGTAGATGTAAACCTCAGATCAGGATGTGGTGAGCGTGTGTGTGGGGGAGAGGGTAATGGTAGGTTGGGCAGGATGGAAAATGCTCATTTTTGCCAGTTGATAACTGAGGCTCACTGTTCTCTAGATTGAGAATAAAAGATGACTTATTCTACTAACTAAGCAAAGGAATCTGTCCTTTCACTTGTTGATTTGACATTTTTCACTGCCTATTGAACAAAATTTGTATTCCCATATCCAATATGATCTTTACATAGAATTTCCAGGAAGTCAAGTATAATAACTCTAAATTAGAAGTCAGAAGAATTGGATTCATATCCTAACTTTTTTTTTCTTAAAATACCGTATGAGTTGGGGCAAGAAATATAACCTCATATTCTTAGTTCCTTCATCCGTAAAATGAATAGCTTAGATTAAACATATTTCAAGGACCCCACCAGCTCTAAAATTCTCTGAATCACTAAGCAAGATAAAGCAATGAACTAATTTGATTATGGTTTTTCAGCATAACTAGGCTGCTATAATCAGAAGGGCTCTCCTGAAACACATTATTTTTCTCCACTTCTGGCTTGAATATATTATGTTTTCTATCATAATGGTATAATGGATAGCCCTGAATGCTTTCAGTCAAGTAGATGCAAATTCCCTACAGCATACAGTCCTTTGATTAAAATAACATTTTATTACGGATGGAATAGCTCCAAAACACAATAATGTTCTTCAGGTAGCAGGTGTTCCTGTATTTTTTCAAATGACTAACTGAAAAGATGCGAAGGTGTTTTGTTTCTTGATGAGTAAACAGATGTATACCCATGACAACAAAATGTCAGACACAGGTAAATTAAAATATTCTCCCCAAATTCTTTATAGTGTATTAAAATCTACATATTACTCATCATTAATTAACTTCATAAGAAAACAAGTGAGTGGAAATATGAATAAAGTTAAATATATTTATAAAAACAAGTTAACTTTTATGTTGTAGAACTCTTACTCTACTCCTGAGCATGTGCTTTTTTGTTTTAAATCTTAGATGATCTGAAAAGCAATACATTTAAATTTGATGAGAATGTATCAAATTTAAATAAGTTAAAAGGTAGGTTAAAATGATCAATGTTATCAAGAATAAGTATACTATTTAAAAATGAATTATTGCTAAATTCAGAAAAATACATGACCCATGGATTTTAATTTAGATTATCAACATCCAATCTTCCTCCATAGAACAAAAACAAACAGATTGTATAACATTCTAATCTTGATTTTTATAATCCCTGGGTTCAACTATTAGCTCATCTAGTATCTTATAACCTTGGACTTAGTACTTAGCCCATCTGAGTCTTCAGTGAGGAAGGCAATGCAAAGCAGAGATCACAACCAGTTCCCATTGACTACATCCCATTCTCAACATGGCTTGGCCCAAGCAGTGAGTGTTAGGCAACAATCCTTCTATTTGACAAACTATAATCTCACAATAAAACTAGCTGTATTTTTTAAAGTTGTTACTGCTCTTGAAAATTTTTTAGCTACTTCATTTCATCATGGTTATTTTTTACATTTATAACTAAAGCAAACTTCAAAGAAAGAAAAATATTAAGGTTAATTTCTCAACAAAATACTTCCTCTATCTTCTTGTAATTCACTTATCACTTTAAGACCCAATGGTTACATTTGTTTCAATTACACCTGTTTAGTTAAAAGTAGTTCTCATACCACTAAAAGCAAGAAACATAGAAGTAATACATATATTATGTAAAATAATACTGTTCTTTACTAAATATTCCCTAAAGCAATAGATTTTCTTTGTTGGGATTTCCCTAAATTAACTCTTTTATTACAGGAGCAGTTTAACAATTACACATATCCATTCTAAGAACTATTATTCATTTTGTTTTCCTAAAAAATAAAATGATTCTATGCAATGAATTTGGATCTCAGTAAAATAAAATCTCCATCTTATTAGGAGAGGGAAATATGCACTATTATCAGTGAAGGACACTTAGGGATAGTGAGGGGTAAATATATAGGTTTTGGATGTAAATATACCTGAAAGCCAACTCCCAGTCTGTTACTGACTGATAAGTAGCCATGGGATGGTTATGTTATTTCTATGAGACTCCTTTATTCCCTATTATAGTAAAATTGGAGCTCACATTATTTAACTCAGAGGGTTGTGCCAAGAATTACATGAAATAGTACATGTTGATGTTCAACAAATAGCATGTGGTTAGTTTTCAATAAATGTATCTATTATTGCATGTTATTGTGGTTGTGCTCTACAAGCAATACTAACCTTTAAAACTATCCTACCTAATAAAAGAGTAATATGCAGACTGACCATCACTCCAACACACAAGATGGCTGCCCCCATGTGGTCAAAGATGGCTTCCCCCATGTGGACACAAGATGGCCACCACAAGATGGCCAGCAGGGGAGGGCAGTTGGGAAGGACCAGGCCTGCAAGGGAGGGCAGTTGGGGGCAATCAAGCCTGCAGGGGAGGGCAGTTAGGGGTGACCAGGCCAGCAGAGGAGGGAAATTGGGGGAGACCGGGCCTGCAGGGAAGGGCAGTTAGGGGTGACCAGGCCTGCAGCGGAGGGCAGTTAGGCGTTGATCAGGCTGGCAGGGGAGCAGTTAGGCATCAATCAGACTGGCAGGGGAGTGGTTAGGAGCAATCAGAAAGACAGGCAGGCGAGCAGTTGGGAGCCAGCAGTTCTGGATTGTGAGAGGGATGTCCAACTGCCCATTTAGGCCCGATCCAGGGCCTAAATGGGCAGTCGGACATCCCTTATAGGGTTCCAGATTGGAGAGGGTGCAGGCTTGGCTGAGGGACACCCTCCCCCTGCCCGTGCACAAATTTCATGCACCGGGCCTCTAGTAATATTATTAAACTAGAGGCCTGGTGCATGAAATTCGTGTATGGGGGGGGGTATCACACAGCCCTACCTGCACCCTTTCCAACCTGGGACCCCCTGGAGGATGTTCAACTGTTGGTTTAGGTCCCATCCTCTGCCAGCCTGATCACCCCAACTGCCCTCACCTGCAGGCCTAGTCGCCCCCAACTGCCCTCCCCTGCCAGCTTGATCACCTCTAACTGCCCTCTCCTGCTGGCCTGGTTGCCCCTAACTGCCCTCCCCTGCAGGCATGGTCTCCCCCCACAACTGCCCTCCCCTGCCAGCCTGATCACCCCCAACTGCCCTCCCCTGCTGGCCTGGTCGCCTCCCCCCCCCCACAAGTACCCTCCCCTCCTGTCCTGGTTGCCTCATGCAGCCTGCTGTTCAGTAGTTTGGTTGTCCCTCACTAATTCCCCTGCTTGCCTGGTCACCCCACGCAGCCTGCTATTTAGTCTTTTGGTCACTCACCCCTCTGCCGGCCTTGTCACCCCAAGCAGCCTGCTTTTGGGTCATTACTGTTACTGTGACGAAGTCTGTGACAATTTGCATATTTCTCTATTATTAGATAGACTAGAGGTCCATCTTGCCCAGTCCTGATCGGGGCCAATTGGGGCCAGCCAGCCAGGAGGAGGGACTGTGGTAGGTTGGCCTGCCATGGGAGATTGGCTGTGGGAGCGCACTGACAACCAGGGGCAACTCCTGCGTTAAGCATCTGCCCCCTGGTGGTCAGTGCTCATTGTAGCTACTGGACAGTTGTCTTGTCATTCGGTCATCTGGCTGTAACAGTCACTTAGGCTTTTACATATATAGACTAGGGGCCCAGTGCACTATTTTGTGCACTTTGAAAGGATCTGTGGGCTGAGAGGCTGCGGTAGGCACAGGGGCTGGTCTTGGCCCATCCTCCACGACCCTGCCCAGCCCCTCCTGCCATGGCCCCCAGTCCTTTGTCTGCTGGAAGCCCTGCTCCCGCTGCCATTGCTCTCACGTGCTGACGCCAGCCCCACTCACACCAGCTGATGGCGCAGAGTGATTGGGGCTGGTGCCAGCAGCGGGTGTGAGCGGGGCCTGCACCATCAGTGGGTGCGAGTGGCAGCTGCTGCCCCAATCACCTTTCAGGAGAAGGGGAAGGTGGAGAAACCCTCAGGGGCGATCAGGGCTGGCAGCTGCCACTTGCACCCACTGATGGTGTCGAGTGATTGGGACTGGCGCCTCCACTGGCAGTGGGTGTGAGCGGCGGCTCTAGCACCAGCAGTGGGTGAGAGCTGGGCTGGTGCTGGCAGCAGGTGTGAGTGCCGGGAAGGACCATGACGCACGGGAGCAAGAATTTTCAGTAACCACCAGAGGCTCACCCCGATGACAGCGACCGGTGCCCTGCTTTGGTAGGGTGCCCCCACTCATCTGCTCCACCATTCCGCAGTGGCCAACACCCACCATGTTCTGCACACGCCACCTGGTGGTCAGCACACGTCATAGCAACCAATTTTTCTGTCGTTTGGTTGTTCGGTTGTTCCAGTTGTTCCACTGTTTGATCTATTTATTAGCCTTTTATTATATAGGACTAGAGGCCCAGTGCATGAAATTACAGCCTCTCACGGTCTGGGAACCCTAGGGGATGTCCTACTGACAGCTTAGTCTGGCCTCCCTCTGCGGGAGGCAACCAGGATGATCAGGGAAGGTGCCACCCCCATCACCCCACTGCTGCAGCCACTGCCAGTCACCGCAGCCACCAAGGTGTTTTCATCAACACGGACTCCAGTCCCTTCACCACGAAAAAATGTCAACTTCCTTTATGCATTTTCAAGATGTCTCTTTCATAGGATATGACATTTTCTTTTTTTTTTTTTTTAATCCTCACCTGAGGATATGTTTCCATTGATTTTTAGAGAGCGTGGAAGAGAGAAAGAAAGACAGAGAGAAATATCAATGTGAGAGGGACACTTTGTGGGCCCCGGCCAGGGAGGATCCTGCAATCTAGGTACATGCCCTTGATCAGAATCAAACCCGGACCCTGTGGTCCGCAGGCTGAGGCTCTATCCACTGAGCCAAACTGACTAGGGCAGGCTATGACATTTCTTAGCCCCTCCAGCAGTGGACCTTCGTTTTTTCCTCCAGGAGTGAGGTGGAAAACCCTAGATCACCTTCTTGGATTCTTATTACCCAAGTTACCAAGAACACTGCGAGTGGCGTACAGGGAGCTTAGCCAATGAGCGATCAGAAAAGGTGTTTCTTCTGCAGCTCACGTGCAGAGGTGGGACTGCTGGCATGCAGCGGCTGGCAGGTCACCCTGTCTGCTTCCACTCCAGGCCTGCTCAAGCCCCCACGGCCGGCGCTGGCAGACCCCCACCCCCGTCTCTGTTCTGGGCCTGCTCAAGCCACTGCAGCATCTGTGGCTTGCCTCACCTCCCACGCAGTCCCCTCCTGCCCACCTGTGCATGCAGCCTCCTCCTGAGCAGTCATGACATTACAGCATCCTGGACAATTTGCATATTGCCTTTTTATATATATAGATTATTGTTCAATATAATGTGACTCTTGCAACTGATTGCATGTCTGTATTTCAGATTTAGATTAAAAGTTCTCAGGTATGACCAAAATGTTATGCATATAATACAAAACAGCCATTCCTTTGTCCCAAACAAGGATTGTCCTGAGCTTGGCAGTGGCTCTAGGAGGATACCACTCTTCCTGCAGTGCCTTCACCCATCAGTCCTTTCTCTGAATAGCTAGGATGGGCACATAGGGACTAAAACCTCAAGGTCTTGCTCTCAGGATTTTATAGTCTCTCTGTTGAAACAGAATAAATATAAATGAATAGCCAGGGAGCAGGAAGAACTTCTAGAATTTTGAGGGACACTCGGTTTAAAAGATGAGAAGAAAAGAGAAAAAAATGAAAGGCAGATTCCCCACCGCTCTTGTTTGCCATCTGGCTGGGATGCTTTCAAACTAATGAGCAGGGTGCAGTCCAGCCTGGTTCCACAGAGAAAAGCCTAAGAAGATCTTTGTAATGATGATAAAAAATATATGCCATACTAACTAGCAAAATAAAATGATTGCCCCAAAGTTCATGAAAAAATCAATACATGCTATAAACTTTTTCTCTCCTTTGTAATTAATGTCACTAAGTGAGAATAGACAAATATTTTAAATAAGTTTTTTTAATATGTTAGGTAGATAGGTTTTTAAAAATGTTGTTAAATGTCCATGGGTATGTAGGAATTCAACATGACTCATTAGGAAGATGTGTCTCAAAACAGTTTAATTGTACATTTTATAGCAATATAAAGTGTGTGTCTATAATGTAAGAGAGCTGAAATGCAAACATGAGTGGAACAAATAATTAAAGCAAAGTCTGCAGAGCTGAACCAATCCTCTGCATGGTGCACATCACATACGTATCACATTTAACAGATACTAGGAAAACAACCCTGTGGGAACTGCAAGCATTACATTTTAGTAAGTCTTCCAATTTAAATATAAGAATAAATCACTGCAATATTTGCTGCATGTATTTTATTAGGCTGGCTTTCCTGCATTATTATTGCAGAGCCCTAACTTACAAAGTTAGCTCAAGTTTCAGATAAAACATGGACTGTGTAGATATGTGGGCCCAGTTTTCTGGTCAGGCATTTCCGTCAGTGTCAGGGAACTTCACCAAAGCTCCTGCACAGTGAAGCAGCAGTAGCCTCAGGAGCATGATTTTAAAGTCAGCTTTCTTAAAATTCTAACTAGATTCTTGAAATGAACAACACACACACACACACACACACACACACACACACACACACACACACACACACACCTTTTTGCTGCTGTTTGAACTTGCCAAAGAGTAAGGTATATGAACCAAGTCTCATTAATATTAACATATACTTTGTTATTTTGTTCCCCGAACACTATCACTTTATTATACTAAATTAAAGCCCGAACAGAAACATCCAATTAATCCTCAGGAATAAAATGCATTACTGTGTCATAGTTAATAAGCAGTTCAAAGTAATCATACCTTGATCACTCTCCTGAGTAGTGCAGTTCTTTGCACGGTGTGCTTAGAAACCAGAATATCTAATATCAGTTCCTTTAATGATCACTCACATATGAGTTAAAATGGATAGTCACTCTTCTTTCAGATGTACAAATACTCTACTTTCTTTTACTAAGAAAAATAGGGGCGGAAATATCTAAGTAGAAGAAAAAACGTACCTGTCTTAGATAGATTGATAACATAAAAAGTGTCTCTGGGATTCAATCATAATCATAGGGGATGATGTTGAGCTCAAAACTGGTTTATAGGCTCAGCTTACTAAACTCCACAGACCATTTGAACCACAGCAGGAGCTAAAGGAGGCTTTCTCTGGCCCTGTTAGCAGAGTTGTAATTAAAATCTTTTTGGCCATGTGCTATTTGTAGGAAACTTCACTAAACTCAGAGGCATCATGGGCAAAGATCCTACCTTAATGAGAATCTGAATGGACCCCGTGGCCTTTGCAGATATGAAATACCAGAAGCTCATGGTGCATGCAGCACTGGATTCTTGCCACACACCACTCTTGAGGTGTGCTTCTTCACCCCGAAGGCCCACTGGAGTAGCCTCCAGATACAAAAAATGCCCTAGGAATAAGGACAGGATTCAGATAGGATAAAATAACAATGAGGGAATTATTTCAGCTTTTCCATCTTTTAGTTATTTATAAATTAAAGTATACTTGACATATGAATGGTCAACAGACACATAAAAAGATGCTCATCACTAATTATCAGGGAAATGCAAGTCAAACCATAATGAGATATCACCTCACACCTATCAGAATGGCTATTTATAAAAAAGACAAGAAATAACAAGAGTTGGTGAGGATTTGGAGAAAAGAAAACCCTCATGGACTATTGGTAAATTGGTGCAGCCACTGTGGAAAAAAGTATGGAAGTTCCTCAAAAAATTAAAAATAGAACGACCATATAATCCTGGGTGTTTATCTAAAGAAAATGAAAACAGTAATTCAAAAAGGTAAATGTGCCCTAGCTGGTTTGGCTCAGTGCATGGAGCATCAGCCTGTGGACTGAAGGGTCCCAGGTTTGCTTCCGGTTGGGGGCATATGCCTGAATTGCAGGCTTGATTCCGGTTAGGGGACGTGCAGGAGGCAGCCAATCAATGATTCTCTCTCATCATTGATGTTTCTATCTCTCTTTCCCTCGCCCTTCCTCTCTGAAATCAATAAAGATATTTTTTTTTAAAAAAAGGTAAATGCACCCCTATGCTTATTGCAGCATTATTTACAATAGCCAAGATATGGAAGCAACCTAGGCATTTCATATGATCTGAGCTGCCAAACAAAAGGGAAATCTAAGAGGCTTGCTTCTAACTCACTGACAGAACAATTTCCAACTGTATGCTTTTAGCAAAGTATTTTATAGTATGCAGATTAACTCATCTGACAAGAAATTTACGCTATTGCATCAACAAGATAGTTATAGAAATCATTTAGTGGACCCATCAGACTATCCAGTTATTGAAAAACAATGCAAAAATTACCTATGAGAAATGAATAAAGAAACTTTTAAAAATGCAGTCATCAGTAGAGTGCATAAATGAAACACAGAATTTTAATAGGCAACACAACAGGAAACATGTTGAGTTTTATATTTGTGTATCCAACTATCCCAAACATTGTATGTACATAGAGCTCAGTGCTGGGGTGGAACTTAGGCCTTCCATTTTCTAGTTTGGTCAGGCTGTCTTGGAGAGCTTTGTTTTTTCATAGGCCTGTGGAATTTCAATATGTAGACTTTTTTTTTTTCTACTCTGTAGCACCCAGGAATTCAGGGCCTTTCTTGCTAATGCCCTATATCTTTTCACCAGTATATCTGAGACTTGCCTTCAGCTCTTCATTGTAAAAACGACAATCCCCAACACCTTTAACCTATGAATCTTACAGTGACATTGGCACAGCACCTCTACAGCTTTCACATTGCTTTCCTTGTGTGCACATGACCTCATTTGATCTGTACAACCCATTTGGCACACAGGGGTAATTGTACTATCACCATTTGAGAGATGAGGATTTTGAGAATCTGAATAGATCAAATGAGTGGCAGAATTCAGAGTGTGTCCTTTAGGAAATGTACCTTATGGCAGCATACATTATCATCTATCTACACTTATCAGCATAAGATTAGACTGAATACTCACTGTTCTGGGTTGAATTGTGTTCCCTAAGAGATGTTCAAGTCCTTATCTCCAGTCCCTATAAATGTGACCTTATTTGGAAATAGGCTCTTGCCAAAGATCAAGTTAAAATAAGGTCATTAGAGTGGGCCATGATTCAATATGTCTGTGTCCTAAAAAAGGGAGGAGGAAATTTGGACACAGAGGCAGATATGCATGGAGGGAATACAATGTGAAGACACAAGGAGAATAGCTTCTGCAAGCCAAGAAATGTGAGGTTACTATAGGCTGGGAGAGAGACATGGAGCAGATGCTTCTCCCTGAAGGCCCTCAAATCCAGTCCCACTGACACCTGGTTTCATAATTTTAGCTTCCCAAACTGTGAGAGAATAAATGTTTGTTGTGTATACTAATAAATGTTTGTTATTTATACTCTCCAGTTGGTGGCACTTGGTTATGGTAGTGCTTGGAGACAAATACACTCATTAAATGTTTGACTTACTTGCCTTGGAACCTAGGTGGTCTCTCCAGAGCACTCCAGTTGCTCTCAGGGAAGACAAAGTGATGCTCATTGTGAATATGATTAGAGTGACTATACCAACCTAACAACCTACCATTTTCATTTCCATGTGTGTGGTCTTTGGGGGGTCTTAGGCTTTGATGAGAGCCAACTCCCAAAACCCAATCAAAGTTTTCAGCCAGGGAGTTTTGCCAGCCACACCAGCCTTGTTCAAAAGTACAGGAGCTCCCACATTCATTTTCATCAGTGGAATCTCCACAGTCATCTACAAAATTACAGCTTTGCTCTGGTTTATAACATTGGCCATTCTGACATTCCCGATAGCCATGTGGGCAGGAACCTAAAACATAGAAAACAAAACAAAACAAAAGAAGGATGAAGAAGTTAAAAGGTAGTAAAAGTGGATTCACTTCAATATATAAAGAAATATGGTGTTCTTAGGAGTTTGAATTTTCTGACCCCTATCTCTCCGTCCTAATTCTCCCCAGGGTCCCGGCCTATAGATCACTCACAAGGATCATTCAAAAATGGAAAAAAAAAAAAAAAGAAATATAATTTTATTGATCTAGAAAAGTACCTCAAGTCTCCTCAAAAACAACATTTCTTATAAGCAATATTCAAGGATGTAAATTTGATCCAAAAGCCAAAGTGAGGCTTCCCATTTTTTAATCTGAAACAAAATCGTTAGGGTACTAAGAGGCTATATATTATGGTGCATTTGGAAGTATATTCCATTAGTATCCATACACTCCAATATTTATCAGAAGCCAAGCATATATATGATACTTCCTTTAAGTAGGGGCAAGGATATAAAGGTAATAACAAACTATCCAATAGCTTTTTCTCCACAATGCATATTTATCTGCCAATTGTTTGGAATTTTAGAAGTAACTTCCTTATAAAGCAAGGTCAACCATAAAGATTTTTTCACAAAGCTTAAGATAAAGAGCAATATTTTTGAAGACCTGAGTTTGAACTATGACTCTGAAACTTATCAGTTACATGATTTGATGAGCTTTTAGTTTTCCTATTTAAAAAGAGAAAAAATAATAGTAAATGTAGATAGGTTAAACTAAATAAAAAGCCCACTGTTTATGTCAATAGCATCTAGAACAGTGCCTGGCCCTTATTTAGGTGATCAGCAAATATAAGTCAAATAAATGAATAAGTAAAATAAAGTGCTTTAGAAATTATAAAGCAGTTCAGTATGCTTATTGAAGGTATTATTATTATCTTGCTCCAATATTACAATAGAACCATTGATAACAATATTTCAGTAGGCAAAGTTTCTTGGAGATCAAACTTGGGACATTAGCTTCACATTTGCTCTGTGACGCTATAGTAGCAGAAATTTTCTTCCAGTCCATCTTTTCCATCTGCCTGGTGATGGAACTGATAATTCCATACCTAGATAATTCCACTTCTAGATGATAATTTCCATAGCCTGAGGCAAGTTGCCCGGTGGTGAGGGTTGTGTGGGTTAGAGCTAGAAGGTGATTGAGGGATTTGTCCAAAGGTGTTTATTAGCAGGAAACTCCAGTTAATAAAATCTTATCTACCAAAAAAACCACAGTCCAATTAAAAAATGGGCATAGGTCATAAATTGACACTTCCACAAACAACAAACAATAAAAAATAGTGGTGAGGATGTGAAGAAAAGGGAATCTTCATGCACTGTTGATGGGAATGCAGACTGATACAGTCAATGTGAAAAGCAGTGTGGAGATTCCTCAAAAAATTAAAAATGGAACTACCTTATGATCCTGAAATTCCACTTCTGGGGATATATCCAAAGAAACATGATATACTAATTCAAA
This sequence comes from Plecotus auritus, assembly GCF_963455305.1. Lineage (NCBI taxonomy): Eukaryota > Metazoa > Chordata > Mammalia > Chiroptera > Vespertilionidae > Plecotus > Plecotus auritus. Next base: position 146,368,535 of record NC_137770.1, read on the forward strand.
AGAATATATGCACCCTATGTTCACTACAGAATTATTTACATTAGCCAAGATTTGGAGGCAGCCAAGTGTCCATCAGTAGATGAGTGAATACAAAAGCTGTGGTACAGTTTACACAATAGAATATTAATCATCTGTACCAAAAAAAAAAAAAAAAAAGGAAATCTTACCCTTTGCCACAGCATGGTTAGACCTGGAGAGTATGCTAAGTGAAATAAGCCAGTCAGAGAAAGACAAGTACTAATGTACAAAACAAACTATCAAACAAAATAGAAGCAGACTCCTAGATGCAGAGAGCAGACTGACATCTGTTAGAGGGGAGTGGTTACAGGCCAGATGGAAAAGGTGAAGGGATTAAGCAAAAAAACAAAACAAAACACACACACACACACACACACACACACACACCCACCCACACACACACACAACAAACCAACCTCATAGACAACAGACAATAACATTGTGATTACCAGAGGGGAATGGGGGTGGGAAGCAGTGGAATAGGGTACAAGGGGGATAAATGGTGATGGAAGGAGATTTGACTTGGGGTGGTGAACACACAATACAATATACAGTTAATGTATTATAGAATTGTACATGCTGAAACCTATATAATTTTATTAACCACTGTCATCGTAATAAATTCAATACTAAATAAAAATAATGAAATAATAAAATAAAATCTTATCTAAAATAAATCTTAGTCCTGAATCAGTCTCACATTTAAGAAAATAGATGAGTAAGAGGCAAAAAGTGGGAGGAGATGACTGGAATGCCATGTAAAAATCACTGGGGAGGATACTGGTGTTCTGAAGGCTGCTAGCCATTTGCACACTAATTGTTCTTGAACTGCGTGTGCAGGTTGCCTCATTAAATGGCCTTTACAATTACAAAGCCTTTGGACATAAGTTTCAACTGTGCATTATGTCTCTTAAACAAAGCTTTCTGTTTGGGTTAACTGCTAATATTTCCCTTTCTTGCAGTGTGGGTTTAAATGATTTTCACTTACATGCCCAGGTCAGTTTATCAGATTAGGGGTAAGACAAAAGACTTCTAATGTTTCAATTACAGAGCTTAATTCTAAATCATAACCTTAAAGCATTTTTTGAACTACATAGAAATGGAGATCATTTACATTAATCCTCACATTTACAGATGAGAAAACTGAGGATTACAGACATGAAATGACTTGCTGATTTTTCAAGAGCAGGGATGCAACTGGAACCCAGGTCTAATGTCCAAAAAAATGTTTTTTAAATCCATTGACTTGAAGAGAAGAGTAGTGATATCAGATCAACTATCACAACACATGAGATCACCCAGGAACAAAAGTGGTGGTGTTGACTACCAGAAGCATTGTTTCTCATGGGACTGCGGAAAACCTGAGAAATTACTAGATCGTTTCATTTTATTCTCGTTGGCATTGGTATTGATTCTGTCAATTCCAATTTGCTTGGGGAGTAAAAACAAACTGCTCCTGAAAATACTTTCCTCCAAAGTGACTAACCCAAGCTAAAATCTAATTCTTTTAAAGCAAACAAGAAAATAATTTGGACATGTTTCTAATTGGGAACACATTACAGATTGCAATATATTATGTAATCAATATAGCTAATATTTTAGAATAATCAGAATGATTTAGTTTTACATTTCTAAACAAATAGCTGCATAATTTTAAAATACAATAATTCTAATATTACACAAGATTAATTTTGAATAGAAAGCCCTCTACATTAGTAAATAAAGTTTCACTGCAATAATGCATCCTATCCATAAAATAACATGCAACATTTTTTGACGAATATAAAGGGATATTATCAACTAATGCTATTCACCTATTTCCAAATTATTTTCCTTGCCTGTTGTTTTCTCCAAAGAAATCAACTATCTAAGGGTGTATATCTTTAAATGATTCTGATTTTAAATCTCTTATGAAATTGTGCAACTTTGATTGTTTATTTAAATTAGGCAGTGGCCCTCTTGGTGGGCAGTTTAGTTTTGTAAAAAAAATAAATTATGTGGGATATAAAGCAAAAAGGAGCAAACAAAACAAAGCAAAAAAAACAAACTCATAGATGCAGACAACTGAATGTTGGTTACCAGAGTGGAAAGGAGTTAGGGCAGTGGTCGGCAAACTCATTAGTCAACAGATCCAAATATCAACAGTACAACGATTAAAATTTCTTTTGAGAGCCAAATTTTTTAAACGTAAACTTCTTCTAATGCCACTTCTTCAAAATAGACTCGCCCAGGCCGTGGTATTTTGTGAAAGAGCCATACTCAAGGGGCCAAAGAGCCGCATGTGGCTCGCGAGCTGCGGTTTGCCGACCACTGGTTTAGGGGGAGGACAAAGAGGGCAAGGAGGCTCAAATAGATGGTGGTGGAAGCAGACAAGACTTTTGGTGGTGAGCACACAGCAGAGTACACAAATGTCATATTGTAAAGTTGTGCACCTGAAATTTATATAGTGTTATTAACCAATGTGACCTCGGTAAATTTAATAAAAAATAAATACCTGGAAAATATTTTAATGGGTAATTAAAAAAAAGAATAAATTATAAAAGTTACAAATCTCCAACTCAAATCTTAGAGGCTTCTGAAACTCAACACGCTTAACTGCAATCTGTGAATTTTATCCCCAAAACTTTTTTTCAATGAATAGTCTCCTCATCTCTGTTAATGGCAACTCTATAACTCCGATACTCCAAAAAAAAAAAAAAAAAAAAAACAACAACAACAACAAAAATCTTGTAAGAATCTCTGTATAGGAGTCTGACTCAATTTTTTTATGTTTGACTTGAGTGCTGACAGCTTTTCCCCTCGTGCCCATATTTGGCAGAGCTGATTAAAAAGTCCAGTTTTTCTCCTGTTGGCATTAGGTTCAAACCACACAAGCCCCTATCTGTGCACAGGATTCCTCCCCCTGGTCACACCCCGGTAACCACCATACAACTCTAAGCCACTTTTCCTGCTCTCTAAAACGACCTTTGGACATGCCTGGGTGCTACTCTGATCTCCCAGTAAGCCTCAATATGTGAGTGACAGACATGTTTAAACCCTCTTGGTGTGTATGTGGTATCATCAGTCTTAACATCCAAGCCAAATTTGGATGAAGGTCCATCTTATAACTGAGGATTGTCCCAAGCTCTAGGAGCTGTATTAATAATAATATGTATTTTATCTCATAACTCGTCTATAATATTTCAGTGAATTCTATTAATTAGCAATGCTACTATTAGAATATATCTCATCATCTCTACTGTTACTATATTGGTTTTAGTCACTACCATTTTGTATGATTTTATTGCAATACTTTCTTTCCCGTTCTCTGTGCCCTACCCCTATCTTGTATGATCCATTAAACAGTAAAGAACCAAGGTGATATTTTAATATAAGTTGAATGTCACTCCACTGCCCCAAACTCTACTATATTTAAATACTGTTCCCCAATACAAAGAACCAGGTCTTCTTGGGAAATGGTCTATTGGGGCTGACGAAAAGAGAGTTTAAGATGAGTCTGGGATTTTTTTCTTGAAATACAAAATAATAAAGAGCTCAAAAAATTATGACATGATGAAGGTTTAAAAAGCCAATTTTTGCAAATGGTAAGAATTCCTTCTATTTTACTGCATTGTGTAGATGTACCACAATTTTTTAATCCACTCATCTGCTGATGGGCACTTAGGTTGTTTCCAAATCTTAGCTATGATAAATTGTGCTGCTATGAACATAGGGGTGCACATATCCTTTCTGATTGGTGTTTCTACTTTCTTGGGATATATTCCTAGAAGTAGGATCACTGAGTCAAATGGGAGTTCCATTTTTAGTTTTTTTTTTTTACAGCATGGATGGAACTGGAGAGCATTATGCTAAGTGAAATAACCCAGTCAGAGAAAGGTAAATATCACATGATCTCACTCATTTGTGTAATATAATGAACAACATAAACTGATAAACAAAAACAGATCCAGAGACATAGAAGCATTGATCAGACCATCAAACCTCATAGGGAAGGTAGAGGAGGGAGGGGGTAAGGGGGAGAGATCAACCGAAGGATTTGTATGCATGCATATAAGCCTAACCAATGGACACAGACACCAGGGGGGCGAGGGGAGGTGAGGGCATGAGCAGGCGGGGTGGGGGACAATGGGGGGATAAGGACACATATGTAATGCCTTAATCAATAAAGAAAAAATATAAATTAAAAAAAACAGATAGCACCTTCAAAAAATAAAAATAAAAAGCCAATTTTTAAATGAACTTAATGGACAAATTAGAGACAATTTGAGCATCAAAAGAGTAATGAAAAGATTTTTGCTCCTAGCATGTACATAGTAAGAATGAGGTTATGAAGTTCTCCTCCAGCCATAAACAATTAGAAACTGGACAAAATACATGAAACAAGTGTTTTCAGATCATTGTCCAACAGGAAGCACAGAATTGTGATCTCTTAAGGAAAGGGGGGAAAGCACAAACGATCACCCCATATTTCTGCTTGAGGCACTTTCTAGAATGTAGCTCCCACAGGGTCAGCCCAGCAGAAAATGGGGCTGCAGTGAGCTCAGGAGACAGAGTCTGTAAGGCAAAGTGGTGATGGAAAGGGAGCTATATTGAGAAAGAGATCCAGAGAATTACTTAAGTCTTTGGATGAATTTTAGTGTTCAAATTTATAGGGCAAATCCATAAAGAGAGACAGAGAACAACTTCTAATAGAAAAATAACCAGGAGCCAAAAGCTGAAAAATGACCAGAATTCACATAGAACCAGATATCTTTGACTTTCTACCAGTCAGCATGAAGAGTCCTTGCTGAATAAGCAGGGTATTCAGAATGAACGCCAGAAAGAGTTCATTCATTTTAGTAATGACACAGAGAAACTTTAGAAGGAAGTAGACTCTAGACCAGGGGTGGGCAAACTTTTTGACTCGAGGGCCACAATGGGTTCATAAACTGGACCGGAGGGCCGGAACAAAAGCATGGATGGAGTGTTTGTGTGAACTAATATAAATTCAAAGTAAAGGAGCGGAGGGGAGAGCAAGAGAACCCTCCGCTCTTTTGGCTCCGCAGGCCGGATAGAACAGCCGAACGGGCCGGATTCGGCCCGTGGGCCGTAGTTTGCCCACGGCTGCTCTAGACTGTGGATTGGCAAACTACAATGTCAGGACCATATCTGGTCTATCACCTGTGTAACTGAATAATGTTTTACTGACCTTTACCTGCTCCCCCCGACCCAGTGTCTTTCATCCACTGGCTATGCTTATATGCATGCGTACAAGTCCTTCGGTTGATCTTAAAGGCATGTACTGGGGGGAAGGGGAGGCCAGGGGGAGGTCAATGGGAAAAAAAAAAGGAGACATATGTACTACTATTTGTAATATTTCAAACAATTAAAAAAAATAAAATAATAAAAATAATAATAAAAAAAATAATTTTGTAGCCTTAAGCGGAGGTCAGGGCCGGCTGGAAGCTTGGGTTGCCCCTGGAAACCCAGGCTCCCATCCCCTCCTTTTTTTCTTTTTTTTTTTCAGCACTTCCTTGAGCAGAGGCCAGGGCCGGCTGGAAGCAGGTATCTTGGGATTTATTTATCTTCTATAATTGAAACTTTGCAGCCTTGAGCAGAGGCCAGGGCTGGCCAGGGCGGGCAGGAAGCTTGGCTTCCTTCATCACCGGGGGCAACCCAAGCCTCCTACTTGCTCCAGCTCCATGGTGGACGCCATCTTAGTTGGGTTAATTTGCATACTCGCTCCTGATTGGCTGGTGGGTGTAGCGGAGTGATGGTTAATTTGCATGTTTCTCTTTTATTAGTGTAGATAAAAAAATTGAAGAAGATACAAATAAATGGAAGCATATACCATGCTCATAGATAGAAAAAATTAACATCATTAAATGTTCATACTACCCAAAGCAATCTATAGATTCAATGTGATCCCTATCAAAATACCAATGATGCTTTTCACAAAACTAGAATAATTCAAAAATGTATTATTTGAACAAAAAAGACCACTTGAGAAAGAACAAATTTGGAGGTACCACACTACCAGATATCAAACCATATTACAAGGTCTATAGCAGCCGTGGGCAAACTACGGCCCGTGGGCTGGATCCGGCCCGTTCGGCTGTTCTATCCGGCCCGTGGAGCCGAAAGAGCGGAGGGTTCTCTTGCTCTCCCCTCCACTCCTTCACCAGCAGCAGTGTTAACATGGCAACGTCAGGAAACATGGTCACAGCTCCTTCTTCTGAGTGGGCGGATTTATATCGGTCCATTCAGTAGAAGGAACAACCTCTCAATCTTCCAGAGGCTCCTTGTAATGCCCGCGGACACGTCCCCCGACATCACCCTGGGAATGCGTAGACATGTTATCGTGGTGATGTAGGGAGACACGCCCCTGGAGAGCACAGTATCAGAGCATTAGCTAAAAAGGAGACCAACAACACTGTTCCCACTGAAGTTGATGTTTTAAAGACCAAAAACCTTTCAACCCAGTCTGCATTGCCATCTACATCTACGTCCCGGGCATAATTTGGAAGTTGCACTGAAGAAAATGTTTAATTTACTGTTTACACATTTTGTTCTTTTCTATTTGTTTTAGTTTTAAATTATTTTATTATATTTAAGTTTAATTTGAAAGGCTTTTGTACCTTTCCTTTGTTAGGCAATTTTATTTTGCCTTTGCCATCTTCAATATAAGGTATGTTATTGTGCTATGATTTCTCCATTTTTTGAAGTTTCAAATTATAATAATTAGTGTTTACATTCTTCTTGTTAAAATGTTTGAAATGAACAAAACTATTGAAATTAAAAAAAAAGACAGTACCCTTTTATGTAATGATGTTTACTTTGAATTTATATTAGTTCACACAAACACTCCATCCATGTTTTTGTTCCGGCCCTCCGGTCCAGTTTAAGAACCCATTGTGGCCCTCGAGTCAAAAAGTTTGCCCACCCCTGCTCTAGAACAAAGTTCAATGCTTTTTAAAGGAATATTCCAAATTTCAGAACACAGCAACATAAAATTCACAATATATAGCATCAAATTAAAAATTACTAGCATGTGAAGAAGCAGGAAAATGTGATCTATAATGAGGAGAAAAATTAGCCAATAGAAATAAGTATAGATATAAGAGAGATTATCAAAGAAGCTAAAGCAGCTGTCAGAATATGCTCAATGTGTTCATCTACAATTTTACAAAACGTATAGAAAGATATTTGTACTAACAAGTAAATTTAGCGATATTATATACTACCAACATACAAAAATGAATTATATTTTCATATTCCAGAAATAAACAACTGAAATCCAATTTTTTAAAAAAACTCCTTTTAAAATAGCATCCCAAAAAATGAAATTCTAGGGATAAGTTTAACAAAATACATGCCTGGCCTTTACACTGACAACTATAAATCACTGGGTAAGAAAAGAGACCCTAGATAATTATCAGGTTTATGATCATAAACCTCAATGATATTCAAAGCTCAATTTTATCTACAATTAAAATATAATTCCAATAAGAATTTCAACAGGATTTAGTAAAAATTAACAAAATAATCCTAAAATGTATTTGGAAATGCAAAGTACTTACATTAGTGTAATAGTTGGCAGACTTATAATATATAATATGAAGCTATAATAATTAACACTGTGTGGGATTGACATATATAGACAGACTGAGCAATGTATCAAGGTTATAGAGCTTATAAATAGACTCACAAACATGATCAACTGATTTTAGAAAATGGTGATGTTAGTATGTCGTATTTTTCTACAAAATGCATAAACTGAATCTAATTTGAAGAGAAATGAACAAACACAAGTTGGGGTATTCCACAAAATAAAAGGCCTGTATTTAAAAAAAAAAAAAAAAGTCTGGGTAATTGTTATAGATGAAAGAAATCTAAAGATACATAAAAACTAAATGTAGTATGCCCTGGGCAGTTTGACTTGGTGGTTGCAGTGTTGGTCTGTGGATGAAGGGTTGAGGGTTCTATTCCTGGTCAAGGACACATACCTCAGTTGCAGGTTCAATACCCAGTCCCTGTTAAAGGCCACTGCAGGAGGCAGCCAATTCATATGTCTCTCATATTGATGCTTCTTTCTCTCAAGCTCTCTCTCCCATTTCTCTTTCCCACTTTCTTCCCTTCAACTGTCTCTAAAAATCAATGGGAAAAATATCTTAGGGTGAGGATTAAAAAACAAACGAACAAAACAACAACGATAAAAAAAACACACCTAAATGTAGTGCATAATCCTTGATTGGATCCTGAACCAAGTTAAAGAAAAGTACATTAAGACATTTTGGGGGTGATTAGTAAAGTTTGACTGAGGCCTAAAAATTGAATAACATTGTATCAATGTTAAATGTCCTGATTTGATCATTATTCATGTAATTTATAGGAAACAGACTATGAATTATTTAGAGTTAAAAGGGCATGATGGTTTCTGCAACTTACTCTAAAATGATTCAGAAGAAAGTAAGATTATATGTAGACCAAATGGGCAAAATGATAATAATTTGTAAATCTGAATGAAGTGCAAGTTCTCCATAAAGTTTTTGCACTATTTCTGTGAATTGAAAACCATTACAACATTTAAAAACAATATTAAAAGTTAAAAAAAAAGAAAATCCTATAATCTCACTCAGAGTAAAAGCTAAATCCTTAAAACGGGCAACAGGTACCCCACAATCTTGCTCCCATTTTCTCTCTTATCATTGTCCTCCAGCCAAAGACCGCCAGTCACACATCTGCAGGCTGAACAACTTGGGTTTATTACTTGTAGCATACACTGAGTGGCCAGATTATTATGATCTCTGAACTCAGTGTATATCCTGTATAATAAAAGGCTAATATGCAAATTGTCTCCTTGACCAGGAGTTCAACCAGCAGGCAGGCGGGCCAACCGCCCATGTCCCCTCCCCATGGCCAGGCTGGCCGGACCCCACCCATGCACGATTTCATGCACTGGGCTTCTAATATATATATATATATATATATATATATATATATATATATATATATATACACACACACACACACACACACACACATATACACACACACACACACACACACTGAATGGCCAGATTATTATGTGTTGAGGGATCATAATAATCTGGCCACTCAGTGTAGATGAACAAATACCATTGGAATAAATGGGGCAGTTCAGTCAGAGGGTATAAAGAACTTACCATAGAATTAGGGCTTTGGTTACGCTATTTTTGGAGGGGGGTGTCCAAGGAAATGGAGTTTTGCTCCAGATCAATTACTGTCAGGAATCAGGGCTAATTCTATGATTGGCTGTCTTAATAATTCTTATCTAACAAAAGAAAAACTAGAATAGAATCTATACTAATAAAAGAGTAATATGCTAATTAGACCAAACAGCCAAACAACATTCCAGACGACCTTCTAGAACAACCAGTGGGCAGGGGGTGGGGTCAGTGAGCCATGGTGGTCCCAGTCCAGCGCCATGGCCCCTTCTGCAGAAGCGTCGCTGGGAGAGGCCGCAGCACCGCGGTCCCGGAGCCTCCACAGAGGGTGGACAGGGTGCGACCGCAGTGCCACAACCTCCCATAGTTCCTCCCTCAGCCAGCCTAGCCCCAGATCGCCCCCCCACCAGTGGGCAGGGAGGTGGGGCAAGTGCTAAGAAGCAGCGAGCCTGGCTTCTGGTTGAGCCACACTCTCCCTCCTCCCTGCCCCACCCCTGCTCAACTGGAAGCCAGGTTCACGGCTGGTGAGCACAGTGGAGAGAGATGTCTGAGTTCCAGCCTAGACCCGATCCCCAGGGGTTCCTGGACTGTGAGAGGGCATAGGCTGGGCTGAGGGTCCCCCCTCTCCAGTGCACGAATTTCATGCACCAGTCCTCTAGTAGAGTTATAATTGGTTAGAAACAGCTTTCACTCAGATGAATCAAAATGTTTGTGTTTTGTCTGTGTTCAGGCACAACTGCAAACTGATCTTGTTTTTATTTTAATCCACCATGGTCCCCGAGTGGCCTTGTCTAATATTGATGTTCTGTGAAATTGTTTATGTTCAACAGGAGAATCACCAGCTTGAAGCAACACCAATGCCTATATGAAAGGACAAGTCTGGTTGTCAGGGGCTGCTTTTCTTTTTCTCACTTCGCAATTCTATTTACCTGGCAAGAGAGTTCAGAGGGGCAGCTAACCCTTCTATGTGATGTGAGAATAGAAAATAAAACCTTTCTGGTTAATTTCTTTGTAGTAGGTTAAAAAAAAAAAAAAAGGCAGACCAGTTGCTTTGGGAGATCCTGAAACATTTAAAAGACCATCATATTTTTTTAAGCTTTTTGATTTTTCTCCTTACTAATTTGCAGCAAAATCTTGAAACTAGGAAGTGCAATGGCATCTACTTTTTTTTTTCAAATTTTTATTAAGGTATTATATGTGTACCTATCTTACCATTGCCCCCCCCCCCTACTCCCATACATGCCCTCACCCCCCAATGTTTTGCATCCGTTGGTTACTCTTATATGCATGCATACAAGTCCTTCAGTTGATCTCTTATTTCCCCCACCTCTCCCTAACCTTACTGCTGTAATTAGACAGTCTGTTTGATATGGCATCTACTTTTAATGTTAACATAGAAGGAGGTAATATGTGGAAGAAATTCCATTAAATAGATGACAGTAGCCTTAAGGAACTGACCAAAAAATAGGTAGAAAAATTGTGTTTGCATTAAGAAAAAAGAAAAACATGGAAGTCTAGGCAGAAAAGAAGCCTGCAGGCTTAAGGAGAAAGGACTAATGTGGTTCCAACTGGCTTGCTAAATGTAGTATATGATCCAATATGGCTGAAACTCTAGTTCAGAGAAAACAGCAGCTTTTATGCTTACATGTTTCTAGGCAATGCTTACTATCCCTAGTCTCAGCCCCAACCAGAAACAAAGTGCAAATTGGTCCAAATACTGTCCCTGCAGCCTCCATCTTTCTCATTCCTAATAGTAGCTCTCCAAATATTCTAAGAGCAGTTTCTGCAGTCTTGAGCTACATGACAAAATTGACACTAACCAAGTTACCACTAGGATTCATTCAGGACATATTTCCAGAAAGAATGACTTATATATCAATCTTTAAGTTACCCAATTTTAATATTAATGTTTTTAAAATGTTATGCTAACATTACATACTAACATTCAACTGATTCTAACTCTATAATTGGGAAAGCATTCAAACAATAAATCCAAAGTACCTGTAAAAAGAAATATGCCTTAATGTTTCTGACTTGGAAGAAATTTTGAACAATTTGTATACCTTCTTTTCTAGTTATCATATTTAGAAAGGTAAGGTAGTGAGTCTGATCATAAAAAATCATTATGTTCTGAAGTTTTATTTTTTTCATTGAATTTACTGTGGTGACACTGGTTAACAAAATTATATAGGTCTCAGGTACAAATTCCACAACACATCATCTGTATATCGTATTGTATGTTCACCACCCCAAATCAAGTCTTCCATCACCATTTATTGCCCCTATCCCCTAAATTTTAAGTTCAACTACCAGGAATAGCATGAAGACAGTCCACTGAATTATTTTTGCCACCAGGAAATGTAGGATATAATAGTCTTTCATTGTCTTTCAATGCACCTGATAGAGCTTTGAGTATCTGAGGAGAATTAGTTTTGTCTAACGCATTGTGAAGGGAGCTGCAGCCATAAGACAGAGCTGGAGCTACAAGTATTATCTACGGATAAATCTCAAGATCAATATCACTTTATGAAAATTATATTTTGTACTTTTATGCAGTCTAATTTGTCAATCTTTCCTTTTATGATATTTGACAATATAATATTAAATAATTTTTTCCCATATATTTTCTAGTGCTGTATGATTACTGTATGATTTTATATTTTTAAACCTTTGATGAACCTGAAATTTACTTTGGCATATAAAGTGAACGATAGATTTATAAAGTGAAGAAGAGAAATACATACAAACTTACAACATACACACATGCTCATGTATTTATTGAATACCTTTGAAAAAATGCATAAGGAATTAAGGGCTCCTGTGGAAATCTATAATAATAAAAGCGTAATATGCTAATTAGACCGGATATCCTTCCAGACATCCTTCCAGGATGAAGCGGGGGCTGCAGCCACCCATGGCTGCGAGGGAGGGTCCCGGTAGCCAAAGCAGCTGCGAAGGTCTGCCTTTGCACCCTGACCAGGACCGGGGCTGGGGAGGAACCTGCAACCAAGGTACGGGTCCTTCATCAGAATTGAACCCAGGAGTTTTGGTCCACAGGCCAACGCTCTATCCACTGAGCCAAACCAGCTACGGCAGAAATGTTTTTTTTTTTTTTTTTTTAAATCAATGACTTTTTGGTAATACTATGTGTGTGTATTTAAATAAATATTTGGCCGTGACCGGTTTGGCTCAGTGGATAGAGCATCGGCCTGCGGACTGAAGGGTCCCGGGTTCGATTCCAGTCAAGGGCATGTACCTTGGTTGCAGGCACATCCCCAGTAGCGGGTATGCAGGAGGCAGCTGATTGATGTTTCTCTCTCATTGATGTTTCTGACTCTCTATCCCTCTCCCTTCCTCTCTGTAAAAAATCAGTAAAATATATTTTTTAAAAAAAAGCTTAAATAAATATTTGCATTATCTTTAAAAGTAATAGCATGATGTCAGAACAAAGGCCTGAACATGCCAGAACCTCATTCTAGGATAAAGAAAAGGCTCAAGTAGGATAGTTAGGGTTGGAGAATCCTTGGATGAGGATCTGGAATGAGTTACAAGAATGCTGACAGTTTCTGGACACCATGGTTTATGGGAACTGGGAGATAAAACATTCTCCACTCTACATGACTGTGGAAGAAATGTTGAAATTAAGGGAGAACAAAATATCAGTTTAGAAAAGATATAAAGAACAAAGTTACCTGAGAAAATATATAAGATCTACCCTAAATTTATAGTAGAGTATGAGTTGCAAAAGATAGAGCAATAAGAGAAAGTTGATTGTGATAAAAGAATTCAGGAGAAACCCGATAGTCATTCTTGTTCCTGCCCTCATTTCCCATACTTAATCAATCATTGACACCTTCCATTTTATTTTACTTTCCAAATACCTCTTAAATCACTCGCTTCTCTCAAGGGACACTTCTGTACTTGACTAATGAAATAGCTTCCTAATGATTGCTCTGTGTCTACTCTGGGCCTCCTGAAATTCATGTTCTACATTGTAATCCGAGTGGTGTTTTCAAAATGCAACTTGGATCACCACCATGCCTGAACGTCTTTACAGGCTTCCATCACAGTGAAGGTAAAGACCAAATTTGTAATGTTGACATAGGATCAACTCCAAGTCTGTGTGCTACTCATTCTTCTCCTACCATGCTCTCCTCAGCATCCCACCACAAACCTACTAGCCCTCTAGCCACTCCGTCAACAACAGAAACTTTACAAATGCTGGATCACCTATCTCCAGAACTCTCTCTCTTTGAAAATCTTGCAATTTTTGTTTTAATGTCCACTTCCTGTAAGAAACCTTGATTGGTCAATTCACGGTTTGAGAGCCTCTTGTCATACCAGGCAGTTCTCTTCCCAGAACTGTAGTAACATGCAGTGCTGTACTTGTCTGCCTGATTATTTGCATAATAACTGAACACCACAAACCTGTAGGGCCACAGATTTTGGGATAGAAACTGGCTTTACTTAGAAAATAATATTCTAATAACAATGTATGGTATCAGATAGGTACTAGATTTATGGAGTGATCACCTTGTAAGTTATATACTGGTAAATGTCTAATCACTATGTGGTACACCTGAAACTAATATAATACCTGGTATTGTGTGTTAACTGTAATTAAAAAATTAAAAATATTTATAAAAGAAAGTGCTCACTATACATTTTCTGGATAAACAAAAAAAGTGAATGAATATAGCAAGGAGGAGGATACATGTCACTGAGTGAGAGCATTCTAGATGGTTGTCTGGAAAATCAGTTGGCATTTTGGTTGTTGGGCAACGATGAAAGGGAACGGGCTGTTTTGGTTGATAAACTTTGAGATACCAAGACTGAAGTCATTAGAAGAAGAGAGTCAACTACCTCAGACAGATGTATTGTGATAAAAATGACAAACATTTCTGGGTTTCTTTCTTTTGTTTTGGATAATGATAGCAGCTAAACAATTTGTTCAAAATATGCATTTCTAATACATTAAGCAAATATTTCTCTACTATATCTATAGACAAAATTCTATAGTCACAGTCCCAATTTCTTTATTTTTTCATGTATAGTCATGCAAGTAGAAAAGCTGTATTTGAAAACACAGTAAGGACATACACATAGATTTTTCATTAACACTTATTGAATTAAACTAAGGTATTGTGCTCATGTGGGCCTTAATTCTTCACTTCAGTGAGAATTTTGCCAGAATAATTTAAAAGTTGAACATGGCCTTCAGTCTATTCCCTGACTATCATTTTTCTATTTGCCAGTCTTTTTTTAACTTTATTTTTATTGTTGACACTATTACATATGTCTGCATTACACACAATCCCACCTCCACCCAGCCCTGCCATCCTTCCCTCTGGCTATCACCACACTGTTGTCTGTGTCTATGGGTTATGCATATATGTTCTTTGGCTAATCCCTTCACCTTCTTTCATCCTGTCTACCTCTCCCACCTTCCCTCTGACAGCTGTCAGTCTGTCCCATGTATCCATGACTCTTTCTATTTTGTTCATCAGTTTTGTTCATTAGATCCCACATATAAGTGAAAACATATGGTATTTGTCTTTCTCTCTCTGGCTTATTTCACTTAGCATAATAATCTCTAGGTCCATCCATGCTGTCACCAAAGGAAATAGTTCCTTCTTCTTATTGCCATGTAGAATTCCATTGTGTAAATGTACCTCAGCTTTTTTATCCCTCATCTAGTAATGTGCACTTGGGCTGTTTCCAGATCTTAGCTATTGTAAATAATGCTGCTATAAACATAGAGGTGCATTCATTCTTTCTGCTTGGTGCTTCAGGATTCTTAGGATATGTTCCCAGAAGTGGGGTCGCTGGGTCAAAAGGCAGCTCCATTTTTAATTTTCTGAGGAAGCTCCATACTGTTTTCCACAATTCTAATTTAAACTACCTTTATATAACTTGATCCCATAACAAAGCAATTTCCATTTGTAAACCTTGCTGATCTGGTTAAAAATAGTTTGTGTAATGAAACTGAGGAAAATTTTGTTGTTGTTGTTGTTGTTAATCCTTACCTGAGGATATTTTTTCATTGATTTTTAGAGAGAGTGGAAGGGAGGGGGACAGACACAGAGAGAGAAACATTCATTTGAGAGAGACACATTGATTTTTTGACTCCCACAGGTACAGTGACCAGGCCAGGGATTGAGTCTGCAGCCAAGGTACTTGTCCTTGACTGGATTTAAACCCATGACCCGCCAGTCTATCCACTGAGCCAAATAGGCTAGGGCTGAGGTAAATTTTTAACTCAAAGGAGAAAATAAAAGAAAACAGACCATCTAAGCTAAATTATATTAAGAGGAAGCAAAACATACTCACAGTACGTTTAGGCCTAAACACCACTCCCATTTGTGAAGTATTTTATTTTAAAATTAATTAGGATAAGTGAAATAAGTCAAAGACAAAGATATAATTTCACTTATAAGTGGAAAAATAAATGAATAAACAAAACTGGTTGGGTAGCTCAGTTGGCTGGAGTGTCAGCCCCATACACCAAGGTTGTGGGTTCCATCCCCAGTTAGGGCACATATAAGAAGCAACCACTGAATACATAAATACAACAAATTGATGTCTCTCTCTCTCTCTCTCTCTCTCTCTCCCCATTCCTCTCTTCCTCTCAGGTCAATAAATTAAAAATTTTAAAAATCTTAAAAAACACATAAAACAGAAGCATAGATAAAGAGAACAAACTGATGATTGCCAGAGGGGAGGAGGGTTGGGGACTAGGTAAAAATGGTGAAGATCTGTAGTTACCAAACAGACCTGAGATGTAAAGCTCAGCATAGGGAATAAAGTCAATAATATTGTAATGATTTTAGTATGAAATAAACTATGTTTGAATTTTCTTCAAGTTATGTATTTTTGACTATATATATATATACCATTCATAATGAGTAGAGTAAAAAATTATTTTAAAACAGAAATAAAATATGAGCTCCCTTTCCTTAAAGCATATATCATCTTACTAGGGTAAAACTCTTTTGAAGTATTTGTGTGTACATACACACATTACATATGTGTCACATAATTCACACACATAGCACACACATGTGCATTACATGTGTGTATATGTGAAAATTGCATATGTGAATTAGCATATATGTAATATAATTTAAAAGGACTGAAGAGTAATTTTAAACTGAGTGGTAAAATTAATCATAATGGTAACTACTATTTATTAGTCACCTCCTATATAAAGTGCTTTGTACCAGGCAATCCCATATAATAAAAGCCTAATATGCAAATTGTCCCCTCATTCGGGAGTTCGGCTGGGAGTTCGACCGCTTGCTATGATGTGCGCTGACCACCAGGGGGTAGTGCGGAACATGGCAGGTGTTGGTGATGTGGTGCTGTCAGTGGAAGGCAGTGGAGGCACTACAAGCCTCGATGGGCCTCCATGGGCCCCGATGAGAGTGGGATCGTGGTGGGATGGTGGAGCAGGTGAGCAGGTGGCACCAGGCCTAGGTGGGTGCAAGCAGGGGGCTGATCACCCCGCTGATCAGCCCAAAGATGACGACCAGTGGTGGCGGCGGGGGACAGGGCTGCTGCCTGGCTCCCGGGCACTGAGGGAGCTGGGTGGGGGGCCCAGCCCTGATCGATCGCTCCACAGATGGCGACCAGTGGCCGGTAAGCCCTGATCACAGGATCAGGGCCAGGGCCAGGCTGGGACGGGGAGCTGGAGGTGTGTAGTGGTAAGCAACCTCCTGCGGTGCCCGGCAGGGGGCTGAGACCCCTCAATGGCTACTGGGAGCGGGGGTGACTGGGATGGTGCAGTGAGAATGCGTGGTGTCTACTGAGCTCACTCTCAGTCCCCCTGCTCCCCGCCCCTGGCGCCAGGGCTCGTGGGCCAGGGGGGCTCACGTGCTGGGGACACCCCTGTGCTCAGGTGCTGTGCACCTGTGAGAAGCCCGTTCCACACCCATGCAGCCTCTTCCGGGTGAGCTGGGCCGCAGCCACTGGGACTGCAGGGGCCAGTCGGGCTCCCCGTGAGTTCGTGCAAGGAGCCGGTCTGCGAGGCCGACCAGGAGAGAGTGTGCTGCCAGCCCAGCTTCCATGTGGCACCACTGGGCGCCCCAGCCTGTGGTGTCCAGCCACACTCACCGCATCTCCGTGTGGGGACTCTGGTGCCATGACTCAGGCAGAGGGGGGCACGTGGGGGCCCGGGGGTCCAGGTGCTGCCCAGGGCTCAGAGGTCAGCTGGGACCTGCCCTTCTACGTCAGACACTCGCACTTTGATCGCCAGCCAGGCCTAGGGACTGCACCCATGCACAAATTTCATGTACTGGGCCTCTAGTCTATAAATATTATCTCTAATTTTCATGTAAACATTGCAAGAAATGTTAGTTATCTCCATTTTCAAAGGTGGCAATTAAGGATAAGAAACCTAAAGTATACCCAGCTGAGTGTCGATCTATGAACCAAGAGGTCAAGGCTGGATTCCCAGTCAGAGCATATGCCAAGGTTGCAGGCTTGATTCTCAGAAGGGGTCATGCAGGAGGCAGCTGATCAATTATTCTCTCTCATTATTGATGTTTCTATCTCTCTCGTCCTCTCCCTTCCTCTTTGAAATGAATAAAAATATATTTAAAAAGAAAAAATAAGGAAACCTGAAGTACTAATTCACACACCATGTGCCTGTGCCCACCAATGATTCTCAGAATAGTAATGGGAAAAGCGTGATTCATACCTTTGTGCAGGAAGAAGGCTCCTGCTTAACACTGAAGGGGCAGCAATAATCATGAACATGGGAACCCTGAGTGCACTGTGTCTCAATTTGTTGGAGAATCTTCTAAAGTGTGAAGATAACAGATCAAGTTGTCAGCATGGTTAGAATTACCAAACAGTTCATCTGGCCCATGTCAGCCTTTTATACTGAGGGCAAGTCATTTTGTATCTTGTTCAAAGCATGATGAGCTGATACACATATTAAGGAATAGGAAAACAGAATTTTGGAGATTGACATAGGTATTTTATTAATACTTTATATATTATTTCCTTTCAATAAAAATCAAACTGGACAAATGGGTAAATTGACTGAATCAGTAGAGAAAGAGGAAATGGGACAATGACTCCAGATACTAGCTTAGAACTCAAAAATCACCCTACAGTGTTATAGTAATTAGGCCACAAGATCACTGAGAGTATCACAAAGGAGAAGTATAGGAAGTATAAAAATCAGCATCTGTAAGACAAAGTCACACTATTTTCTAAAGAGAAGCAGCACTCCCTGACACTACATTGTAAAGAAATTTCTTCCACGAATCTTCAACATTGCAAATTACATGTTTGCAGATTTTTTTTAAAGTAAGCTAAAGATTTAATGCATAAAAGGAGGCAATTGGGAAGCTATTATTATATCCAGCTTAGGCTATGAAGTAGGTTCAGATTAGGGGTATTAAATAAGTAGCACCTAGAACATAGTAACTACTCAACAAATGTGACCTGTTGCAACAATTATGAGCATAATAGCAGGGTTGATGGTGAAAAGTAGCTGAAATTAGAAAATATTTTTAAGATAAAGCCCATAGAAATTCCCAGTAGATGGAAGGTGGATAATCAGAATGGAAGAGGCCAAGAGTTGCCTTGATTCTTGGCATGAGAAAATGGCTGAATGATGTAGCTATTTACTCAAGTGGGGGATGGGGAAAGCCTGAGGCAGAATTAAGTTTTATTCTATTGCCAGAGGCCCAGTGTACAAGATTCGTGCACTTGGAGGGGTCCCTCAGCCCAGCCTGTACCCTCTCACAGTCCGGGAGCCCTTGGGGGATGTCTGACTGATGGCTTAGGCCCGCTCCCTCTGGGGAGCGGGCCTAAGCCAGCAGTTGGACATCCTTAGTGCTGCCGTGGAAATGGGAGAGGCTGCCACCACCTCCACTGCACTAGCCAGCCGTGATTCCAGCTCAGGGCTTTTGGCTGAGCAATGCTCTCGCTGTGGGAGCACAATGACCACCAGGGGGGCAGATCCTGTGTTGAGTGTCTGCCCTCTGGTGGTCAGTGTGCGTCATAGTGACCAGTCATTCCACTGTTTGGTAGATTTCATATTAGCCTTTTATTATATAGGATTATTTGCAAGAGAGAGAAATTTTTATCATACTAAAATGTAAATACTTCATATTTATAGGACATTAACATGTATTATCTTATATTGATTGCCCTCATCTCAATTCCCAGGGAGATTAAGAGAACATGATCCTTTCTGTAGAGTTAAGAAAACAGCTTGAGGGAAGTATAAATGGCTTCCAAGTCTATAAATCAGTCAAGACATGTTATCATAGCATATCATGCATTGGCAAATATTGGCTATACTGCTGAATTTAATTGCTCTCTCAGGGAAAATGCTGAATTTTCCTTGAAATTTACTGATAAGTAACTGTACGTATACTTATAAACTATATGTATATCTATAAAAATAAAAGGGGATAGACATAAATTACTTAGAAAAGGTTGAGAAATTTATCAAAGACTGAAGGAATTGAAGTAATAAAGTTAATCAAAGGTAAACACAAATTGTTTTCTCCTGAAGTTTTTGGAAAATAGAAGAAAAAACTTGAGTAAATACCAAATAAAGAATCAATGTTATTTCCTATTGTGTAATCAAGAAGCCAAATAATTTTGATGAACATATGAAAATGCCAGGTAAGTGTAGCACTATGAATGCTACTTTTGGTGAAAGAAGGCTCAGTGCAGGAAGCAAACCGTTAACTAAGCATAGCACCTAAAGTCACCACATTCAGGTCAATTCACAGAACTTCAGTGATTTAAAGTCTGGTCTTAATCAGTTCCTTTAACCTTTCTGTATAAAAATTTTTCCACTTCTAAACTAGTTATTAAGACAAACCTCACAAGGACATTTTGAAAAATAAATAAATGCTTATAAGATGTTTTAAAGAAAAATGAATCACTATTTAAATAATGATATCAAAACTAATTTAGGTGCACATATGCTTTGTTACAAAAAATAATACCTCTATATATAAAAGCCTAAGCGACCGAACTACCGAACACTATGACACGCACTGACCACCAGGGGGCAGATGCTCAACACAGGAGCTCCCCCTGGTGGTCAGTGCACTCCCACAGCGGGAGCACCACTCAGCTGACCCACCCTTCCTGGTGGCCCACCAGCCCAGCAGCAGCCACTCACTCCCTCAGTATTCCTGCAGGTCCAATCTGTGGAGACAGGCCAGGCACCAACAGTCCAGCGCAACAGCACCACTGGCCCCCTGGAAGTCAGCCTCGGACACCACGGCCATTCCCCACCCTAGATGCTCCTCAAGGAAGAAACGATATATAAGTGTCCGCCAGGTGGCTCCCGACACCCGGCGCAAACATCAGCCATCCCACCACCCATCCAGAAGGCCTATCACATCCCACCCCCGCACCCCCCACCCCCGTACCCACCACCCCCGGGTCGGGCGCCAGACACAGGGCTCACGGCTGGTGAGCACCACTGCGGTGATGCAAGCCTCTCCTGATTGGAATTGGCTGGGCCCGTGCCTGTAGAGGGGCCGGGATGAGTGGGAGTGGCAGGCAGGAGCAGCAGGCAGCATTGGACCACCAGTTTTGGCCCAATCCCCGCAGGCCACCTGGAGGGACCCCACCTGTGCACAAATTTGTGCACTGGGCCTCTAGTTTATTAATAGTCACTTATGTCATCTTCATAGCTAAAATAAATGGAATGCCAACCAATGCTAGACATTTTATAAATATCATCTATAACTCTCACAATATTTAATAAGTATTACCTTGATTCTACACCAATATTAGTTAACTTGTGCAAATTCACAATGTTTGTTAAAGGTGGATCTGAGATTTTGACTCAAATGGATCAAACAATGAAGTTTGTGTTCCTTTTCATTCTAGCACATTGCATGAAATTCTAGGATAAAATAGAAAAATTAAGAAATAACAAGAATCAAAAGTCTATAACTTTATCTAATGGGGTTTATAAATAATAACCATGCATACAGTTATAATAAAGTTTTTCCAATAATGCAATTCAATACATGGTGGGAGAACTGAATGATGTAGTGAATGCTGTGAAAGATTGGTGACACCAGTAGCATGGGTTGACTCCATAGAGAAGTTGGGTACTAATGCCCTAAAAGAAGGGTAGAATTCATGGAAGACATATGAAGAATAGGAAAATGCCTTTTCAGTATTTGAAAATCAATCTTGTTTGAGAAACAAATTAATATTTTCCTAGAACTTGATACTTTGAAAAGCACTTTAATATTGTATGTGTAGAAATTTGCACACATGTATGTACCTGTACATATTCACATGTGTATAATCATACTTTTTCTGTATCAAACTTTAAGAGCAACTGTATAGAGAATGAACTAATCAATATTGGAGCCAGAACATAAAAATCATGTTCTCTCGCTCCAAAATACAGCTAGGGAATTAGTAGAGATATAGAATACTCAGCTATCTGCTTCATATTCAAAACTTTTCCTCACTTTCCATCTTCAATGGGATTTAGTCCAAACTCCTGAGTGCAGCTTTCAAGGACATTCACAAGCCAATCCCAGAACCTCTTTCTGGCATCATTATTCCATGTCCTCACTACATCATCTACTCTTCATTCACACCAGACATCTGTTCATTCCTCTAAACATACATGGGCCTTTAAGCACCTGAGTCTTTGATCATTCCCTTTTAGGTACAGGCTCACCACAATAGAGCGAGTATTGCAATAAAAGAGTCAATCTTTTTGCTGATGGAGAGTCTTGCCTTCAACTTGTGAAAAATACATCTGTGAAGTGCAGAAAAAAGAGGTATGTTTATATATATTGATCTCTGTATTAAAAAGGTACTATTCCATCATCTCCAACTAACTGAACTTTATCAGATTTTTCATTCTTTAGGCAAAATGATAAAGAAAAGAAACTGGGTATTGTAGTCTGAGTAATGAATATCAAACATGTCCCTGCCCAAATCTCTGGGACCTATGAATATATTATTTTACATGTAGGGGAGATGTGGTTTTGGCAGATGTAACCAAAGGTAATAATCTTGGAATGGAATATTATCCTGGATTTTCCAGGGGGTATAAACTAACCACATAAGCCCTTAAAAGTGAAAGAAGAAGGCAGAAGATTGAAGTACAAAAATAGAAAAAGAGGTTAAAAAGATTCAATTTATGAGATGGACTTGACCCACTTTTACTGGCTTTAAGGATGGAACAGAAGGGCCACTAGCTTAGAAACCTGAGTGGCCTCTAAAAGCTAAGTATGACCTCAGCTGACAGCTAGCAAGGAACTGGCAACCGCAGTCCTACAACCACAAGGAACTGAATTCTGCCAATAACCTGAATGACCGAAGGAACAGATTCTCTCCTAGAGCCTCCTGAAAGAAATGCACCCTTAAAGACACTGTGATTTTTGCTCAGTGAGATCTGTGTCGGATTTATGACTTACAGAACTGCGAGATAATAAATACATCTTCTTTAAAAGCCACTACATTTGTAGTATTTGTTATGGCATCATATAAAACAAATACAGGGGGACATGGATGTTGTAATTAGGCAAACATAAGTGTGAATCCCATATCTCTTTGTGTGATTTTCATTCAATTATATCATATGTAAGGGGAAGATAATCTTACACAAAAAAATCAACTAAAATGCCAACAGTGATATACCATACATAGCTGTTACTATTACATTATTATTATTTTAATTATAATTTACTTGGGGGAGGATCCAAATAATGTGTTCATCACAATATTATATAGCACATAGTATGTTTTTAAAATAATTATTCATTTACCAGGATGCCTCTATTTATCAAACTATAAACTCCTTACAGAAGAACGAAAGACTTGGGGTATTTAGCTTTGCATCACTAGAGCTTAGAACATTATCATTTATAGAGTATCCACCAGTAAGCATATGATAAATTGAACCAGATGGGAATACCCATCTAAGAAGTTTGAACATTATCCTTTAGTGTAGGAAAGCTATTCAGTAAATCTCTCACTAGAGGAGTGATATGGTCAGAGTATTGTTCTAACATTTTTAACTGAAAAAGAATTAAAATTGGGAGTGACCAGAAGCAGTGAGACTAGTTAGGTCTCAATTAGTTCGTTTTTTTTTCTCCATTTGAAATTTGACATATTTAGGAAATTGACACAGAACGGTAAAGTAACTTACTGAAGGTGATATTGTTAACTGTGAGGAGACAAAGGAATAAAATTCATTTTAAAAAATCAAGTCCAATATTTCTACTCTATAACATTGCTACTTGTGGTTCAGAGTCTGGTGGTAAACTTAATGCAAATTCCTAAAAAGCAATATTATTTTACAGAGAGTTCAACTTTTCAAAGTATAATGGGAAATTAACAAGGGACAGCCTACCCTGGTCCAGCTTAATTCCCAGGGAAGCACTGCTTCAGAGGGCTGAAGCTAGACATAAAGTCATGTGAAGCTGTTCCTGAGAATCTACGCTTACAATAGTTTCTGGTTATATTCAGTCTCATAAGACTCAATAATATTAAGAATACTAAAGATTCAAGTGTAAGAATAATTATTGGAGGCAGTAGATATTAATAGGGACCATTCAGCCTAATAAGATTCTTTGAATCAAAGAGACACATCTTTCAGGGGCCAACACCACGTCCATTTTTTCAGTGCATCTGATTGGGAAAAGAGGAACAATTGAATGGAGGGCCAATTTTCATAGGGTCTGTCATGGAAAGATGTGGAATATATGATATGATTCATGCCTTACTTAAAATATTCCTGGTAAATAAGACAATCATACAAGCAACTTAAAATAAACATAAAGACTGTGGTTTGCCCATTACTGCTCTAAGGCAAGACAGATAGTCTTTCAGAGTAGTAACTGGGACTAGACGGCTGCTGCCACCCAGTGGACACCATCAGATTTAGTTTGGCCAAGCCATCAATAAATTAAGTCCAAGCAACTCCTGGACTTAAGTTGGAGAAACTCCTGGAAGTGGGGTCCCAAGGTAGTCAAAAGCAGCCCCTGTTATTGGTACTGGGGGAGGTAAAAGGTCTTCAGATATACCTGTAACCTTTGTGTATAAGGAAGCCACAATTGCAGAACCAAACTGGTTTCTCTTTTGAAAATACCATTTGCATCTAATATGAGAAGACTGTTGAACCTTTCCAACTCTATGGTTAGCATCCGAGTGACCCCCAACCCAAGATGGTAATATCTGGGCACAATGACACTTGGAAATCCTGCAAAAGGTACTTGTTCTCCAAAAGTTCCCAATAGCAGGCCAGTGTCTGCTTCTCAAATGAATGTATTGGGCACACCTATTGGGGAGGCAGTGAGTCTAGTACCTAAAGCTGCTTCCCTTTGCCAGAGGTTCCAATAAGTTAATAGGTACCTGTAGCTTAGAGGGGGCCGTAGGAATGTAGGCTTCTAGAGGAATACTGCTGGGGCAGCCTATTGCACTGTCTCTAGCACTGTGTGCTGCTCAAGACCACAGCTAAATGAGGCATATTTTCTGGCCCACTTGTACAAAATCTCTAGATGAGGCAAATATTATCTCTAATACTCAGATAGTCTGATTAGGTGCTGGATTTCCTGTTTGAGCCCCAGCTTATATTGTTCTCCAGAATTTGATGGGTTACAAAATAATTGTGAAGGGTCTGAGACTTTACCCTAGTTGAAAGCTTGTGAGTTAGCCTGCTATGGCTTTATGGATTATTATAAAACACAGGACTCCTGGATAAGAGATGAAGGGCACTTTATTATTCAGAGGGGTAGAAGTAACAGGAGTATCCTCACTTTTTGTGTGTGTTTGTCTCTGAATCTCAGTTTCCACAATGTGATGTAAAGATAGTGGGTTGCATTGCAGGAGAGGAACTCTGAGAATAAGAAACCTGAATATTTTGTAATAAGCAGTAAGTATGCCTGCCCTTTGCTTCAGAGAAAGAATATATCTTTACACTCCAAAGCTGTTAACAAACCTGGACTTTCTTTTGGAGGGAGACAATGTTTTTATTCCCAAAGCTGTTTATTATACAAACATCCAAAGAGCAGTCAGTGCTTTGTTTTGCAAAATGTGCAGAAATGCAAGAAATGCAAGAATTGTCTCCCAACATTGAATGGTTGGTCCCTAATAATGAATAATTTATGAATCATTCTTGGGGTCTCATGTGAGCTCTTGTCAGCTCTAAAGCCATTGTCCTTTATACTCTTGAGGCCTATCAATATTATATCATCAAAGTAGTAAAGCCAATTAGCCTTAAGGGTGTTTCTTCTACATCTCAATCCATCCATTGGTGAGACATAGGAGAATTCAAGCACCCCTGTGATGACATAATAATTGTGCTTTGGGGCCCAACCAGATGATGGTACCAAAGTGACCAAGACAAAGGCATTAGCAATGGCCATGGTGGCATAACAGGTTCTGTCAGTTGTGCATTTGATTCAGTTACAGTCTTAATGTCTGAAATAGCTGGGGCTACACTAAATTAAGTTAGTGATAGTCAACAGTTCAACTTTTCTTTTTTCAATCATCACCTGAGGATACGTTTTCATTTATTTTAGAGAGAGAGGAAGGGAGAGAAAGAGAGAGAAACATAGATGCGAGAGAGAAATATTGATCAGTAGCCTCCTGTATGGGCCTGAACCTGGAAAAAAACCACAATGTAGGTATTTTCCCTGACTGTGAATTGAATCCACAACTTTTGGTCTATACAATGACTGTTCAACAAATTGAGCCAGCTGGCCAGAGAAACAGTTCACTTTTAGCTGACCACATAGGGTTGATATATGAAGATATTACATCATAAAAAAAAAATAGCTCTGCTGTCTTGAAGTCATTAGTGAAATATGTACTTTTCTCCTCTTGGAATACTGTGTTGTTTTTAAAATAATATGGGAAGCGTATTTGGTGGTCAGTAGTGCACTAGTGCAACTATAAGATGGACTAGTGCAGTGGTCGGCAAACTGCGGCTCACGAGCCACATGCGGCTCTTTGGCCCCCTGAGTGTGGCTCTTCCACAAAATACCACGGCCTGGGTGAGTCTATTTTGAAGAAGTGGCATTAGAAGAAGTTTAAGTGTAAAAAATTTGGCTCTCAAAAGAAATTTCAATTGTTGTACTGTTGATATTTGGCTCTGTTGACTAATGAATTTGCCGACCACTGGCCTAGTGCAATCAACAGATCTACTAGTCAGCTAGTGGAGCCCTCCCTACAAGGTGGTCTTTGCAATCAGCAGTTGGACTTGATGAGCATTCACAGTACAAGCAGATGAAACATCAATGGCAATTACACATTCAGTAGCATCCACAAGGGAAGCCAACAAGAGTCTGAACAATCTTACCCAAGGTTTCAGTTACTGATTTTCCCTTCCTGATTTTCACTCCATTTCCAAATCCAGCCAGTTAAATGCCTGGCTCTTACTTCTCAAGAGAACCTGAATCCAAAGAGCATAAACTTTTGTATCTATCACTTTTTGCCCCTACCCCATAGTACCTTCACTGTGTTGTAAAGCCACTGTTTCACCAGAAGATGGAAAACCTGAGGCCCACCCTGTTCTCCCTTATTTAAAGGCTGTCAAATCAGGATATGGAGACCCAGGCTCAGATAATGGAGGAACTGAAGGACTAATTTGTTCTAAGGGTCACATTCTTGACCTAGTTTCTCCTGTAAAGGAAGATTTCTCTGTACAAAGTTATTTGGTTTTATAAGGGTACCTTCTCTTTCCACCTGTTGCATAACTGCCCAATTGGCTTGAATTGCAAACTTTGCCTAGTGTAGGGGAGAGTCTATCTTTATTCTGAGCATCTTTTGGCACAAAATGATCACAGCCTCCTATACAGGGCCTCCTATTACTGACAACAGATTTAGAGAAATCCTTCATAGTGGAGAGTAAGGTGGGTGGAGCAGATCTTAAAACTTACCAGTCATTCTCTGTGTGAGGGACTCATGATCATAGCTGTTGTTTTGTCAAATTATCCAGGCAGAATGAAGCAGCTTTAACTAGCAGCCTCCATGTGATTTCAAGAAATGTTACTGACCTTGGAGAAGTGGCCCCATGTTAGCTATAATACAGTCATAGAAACTGAAACCCAAAGTAGCAAGTTTTGTTGTGAGGCAAATTCTGTCCCCACTGCATCCAAGTGGCTTGAAGCATGAAGTCACGTGTGAGATGGCTTCAGTGCTGCCATTTGCTCTCTAAGTGTATAACCTTTCTCACTTACTCTTCTCACAGAGGCACCAGCCAAGAGCTCTGCAGTCTATTGTATAAAGTGGTGCAGGACTTTCCATCTCTTTCTCTAATTACAGGTCAGCATCTCAGGGGTACAGAGGCATTGTGACATATACTGATGGATCTACATGTGCCATATCTGAGACACTCAAGACCTAATGCTCCATTCCATTTAAAACAAGCAGCAAACAAGTCAGCTCCTCTACCCAAGGGAGGAACCATTCTATAGACTCTATGGTCACCCTGTCCTACTTAATTGCCTTTGTGAGCAGCAACAGAGACTGCACAATCTCAAGGGACAGTTTGACACACTCGTCAAGGACACAAGGAGGGCTGATGATAGACTTTCTCTACCAACAATATGTTAAAACCTAACAATAATGGTTGAGCCCTGGCCAGTGTTTCTCAGTGGTTAGAGCGACGGCCTTCACACAGAAGGGTAGCAGGTTTGATTCCTGGTCAAGGGCACATACCTGGGTTTCAGGTTCGATCCCTGGCCCCAGTCAGTAGAGGCACATGCATGAGGCAACCAATTGATGTGTCTCTCTCACATCGATGTTTCTCTCTCTCCCCTTCCCTCCCTTCCACTTTCTCTAGAAATCAATGGAAAAAAATATCCTTGGGTAAGGATTAACAAAACAAAGAGTAATGATTGAATTATTTGTAGAAATAGTGATAAAATGAAGTCAGCTGATATGTGAGGCATGCTATAATAAACTCTAGTTTTCTGAATTTTAATACTGTATCCTAGCTAATAAAGAGGGAATATGCAAATTGACCATCACTCCATCACAAAGATGGCAGCGCCCATAGCCACAAGATGGCGTCACCAGTCCCCTCAGCCCCGCCGGAATCCCCCAGTCCTTTTAGCCATCACCATGGTGAGGGGCAAGCAGGCCCCTGCAGAGAGCAGACACCAGGGCCTGTGGCGGCGTTGAGCAGGCAGGTCTACAGAAAGCAGAGAACCATGGGGAGCGGGACTAAGCCATCAGTAGGACATCCCCTGAGGGTTCCCAGATTGGAGAGGGTACAGGTTGGGCTGTGGGACACCACTCACCCCCTGTGCATGAATTTCATGCACCAGGTCTCTAGTATTGTACTAAAGTTGATAAACTTTGAGATGTGAAAGTTGATACAAATAGACACGTAAATTTGAAAAAAAAAACTGAGTCCTAAACTTTCAGTTCATAAGTTGATTTAATGGTGCTGCTTTTTAGTAAATGATACAAAGTTAACACAAAGTTTACTTAAGAATATATGAATTATTGCCTGGTGAGTTTGGCTCAGTGTTGGAGCACCAGCCCATGAACCAGGATGTCACAGTTCAATTCCTGGTCGGGGCACATGCGTGGGTTGTAAGCTCATTCCCCAGTAGGGAGCTTGTAGGAGGCAACCGATCATGATTCTGTCTCATCATTGATGTTTCTATCCTTTTCTCCCTCTCCCTTCCTCTCTGAAATCAATAAAAAATATTTTTAAAAGAATATATGAATTAGCTCCTTTGGCCAGGAAGATAAATAAGCACTGCATATGTGAGGTGTGTTTATTTCACTCTCTCCTCTTATGAAGTCCAACCCAACCAGTTCTTGCTACTAAGAAACATGAAAAATAAACAAAAAACTTCATCCCTTTCCACATCCTATATAATAAAAGTCTAATATGCAAATCAACCAAACAGTGAAACAACCAGTTGCTATGATGCACCCTGATCACCAGGGGGCAGACACTTAATGCAGGAGCTGCCCCCTGGTGGTCAGTGCGCTCCCACAGGGGGAGTGCCACTCAGCTAGAAGCCCTGAGCTGGGCTCATGGCTGGCAATCACAGCAGTGGTGGCAGGAGCCTCTCCCGCCTCCATAGCAGAGCTAAGGATGTCTGACTGCTGGCTTAGGCTTGTTCCCCTGAAGACATCCCCCGAGGGCTCCCAGATTGTGAGAGGGCACAGGCCAGGCTGAGGGATCCCAGCCATATGCACATTGGGGGCGACCAGGCTGGCAGAGAAGGGCCATTAGGGATGACCAGGAAGGCAGGCAGAGGTGGTTAGGGGCCATCAGGCAGGCAGGGGAGCAGTTAGGGGCATTGGTAGGCAGGCAGGTGAGTGGTTAGGAGCCAGTGGTCCTGGATTGCGAGAGGGATGTCTGATGGCCAGTTTAGGCCTGATTTGGGATCGGGCCTAAACCGGCAGTCAGATATCCCCTAAGGGGTCCCAGATTGGAGAGGGTGCAGGCCGGGCTGAGGGACCCCCACCCTGTGCACAAATTTCATGCACTGGGCCTCTAGTTTATTTCATAAGACAACAACTTAAACATACCCATCATCTAAGATTCTTGTTTATATTACCTTAAACATTACCCTCTATATTTCATGTTTACAATGGAATTTTAAGTAAAAAGAACTATGTGATATACAACCAACATGGGGACTGAGTAAATGCAAAGTATCTTTGTTGTATCATCTAAAACCAACATTCCTTTACTATGATTGCATATCAGGAATTTAATACAATTATAGCTCATGCATTATCTTGCATGGAATAGGTACTCTGAATACTAGTTAAACTAAACAGCAATCTGGTCCTAAGAATATTTACCATTTTGATGAGAATTGTTTGTATATAAATAGGTTGGTCTCAGAGCAGTCAGAGCATGGTAAAAAATGAATAAAATGAACCAGTAAATACTACTAAACTCTGATAAAATATTTTAAGTAGTGGCATAGACACCTAGAAATCTACTTTGACAGCTGCGTTTTTTAATCAGCAAAGACAGCTGCTTGCTCATTAATTGTCGTCTTCCAATCCCCTTATCTTGGTAGCTTTTGCAATTAAGGTTTTAGTGTTTGGTGTGTTTTATGGTTCCTAGTTTTCCAGGCACAGAAGGCTTAATGCTATTTTCTGTTACATACTCACTAAGAGAAACATTTCTCCTCTATAAACATGTCCATCTTTTAAGGGTTCTTTCAGAGAAGAAAATGAATGGCAGCCCAAGTTCAACCAGGTATTTATCTGGAAGCCCACTGACTGACTTCGGTATATAAGACAAACTACTCAGGCCAGTTTGTAAAGGAGAGCTCCTGAGAGTTCTCCATGCCACATAAAGTCACAGTGGAGCAATTCATTTATGTGACATTTCCATTCCTAGCCCTCCAGTGGTGTCTGGGCTCTTAACAAGACAGCAAAGGAAAGTGTTCTTACTCCCAACAACAAATTGCAGAAAGGAGCCACGAAACAATCTATTTTCCGAAGACACTGGCATTAAATAATTGCGGTAAAACTAACACTTACTTAACGCTAATTGAGTGCTATATGAGAGTAGCTCTTATTGTGGCAATTTGACATCACAAAATAAGCTTTAATTTAGCTTTATTTTTAATTTACTTTAAAATGTTTTTTATTCCCCTATGATTTCTTCTGTGATGATTAATTTGTTTAGAAGAATGGCACTTAATTGTGTATATTTGGAATATTCCAGATGTGATCATATTAATGCCTAACTAATTCCATTGTGTTTAGAAAGCATACTCTGTATGGCTTTCATTCATTTGAATCTATTGAGACTAGTTTTTGGGTTCAGCACCTTGTTAAATATTCTACATGTACTTGAAATCGGTGTTATTCTGGTACTCCTAATAACTAATAGATTAAATATCACTGTTATTTAACTTCAACACCTTACAAATGTGTGTCAAACTTCTGTACAAACACATTGCAAATAATCTTAAAATAAATAAAATAACTTTGCTAAAGGTGCTCTATACAGTTACTACTGAATTTTACTCATACTATCAATTATAGAAATCTTTACTGTACTGTCATTTTAGTTGAAAAAAACAATATCTTTCTCCCTCTCCTCTCCTCTCCTCTCCTCTTCTTTCCTCCCCTCCCCTCCACTCTCCTCCCCTCCCCCTTCCCCTTCCCTTTCCTGCCATCCCCTCTCCCCTCCTCTCTCCTCTCCTCTCCCATCAACCTTCTGCCCTTTCCTTGCTCCCTCCCTTCCTTTCAAAAAAATGCTCAGTTGAACTACTAATATGTCCCTTTTTAAGACAAGAAGATCTTAAGGAACATATGTTCGATATAGGGTGTTAAATATCCTAAGACTTAGAGCAGTAGAATTTTCACAAATGAAACAGTTCTAATTAAAAGAGATGCAATGGACAGTTACTACTAAATGCCATTTAAAGAAAGGACTGTTAAAAAACAAAGATTCCTCCCGGTGAGGAAAAAAGATATGGTACTTCATGTTTCTGCATCCTATTTTAGTAACACCGCTATTAATATAATCTGGAGTATTATTTTGGAAGATGATTACATGTAAAGATATCTGATTCATAAAATTCACCATGGATTTCCTACATCCATGTGTAGCTGAGGCCTCTCCTTCTAATTCCCAATAAGGTAAGCTTTCAAGAAGTAGAAATAACTACTTTACTCAGCACAATAATTACTGGTAAAGATTAAAAAGAAACAAACAATTATCCAGATATTAATTATGTGTAGTGTGTGTTTTTTTATTCCCTGTGTCTCACTAACTTTGTATTGATGTCTTTAAGATCTCAGTATATGAGTCGGTTCTTGTTTTTGCACCTATAGCAAAATATTCACCTTTACATCAATGCCCCAACATTATTCTGTGACCATTTTCTTCCTTTCCATTTTCAGATTATGCTATACTTTTATATTTACACTAGAGGCCCAATGCACGAAATTTGTGCAAGAGTAAGTGACTGGCTGCCTAGATCCCTCCCTCACAGCCGGGCTTTGTCCAGAAGGAAATCTGGTCTAATTAGCATATTATGCTTTTATTATTATAGATACAGCTTTCTGGCAAAGGAATTCTTAGCTTTACATTGTGACAATGGGCTTATGTTTATTTGAACTTAGTAAGAAGAGGAGTTAGGCAGTAATAGTAACTTTATGCCAGTGAACTCTTTCTATCTTCTCTGCAAAAAAAGCATTGATTGAGTTCTATTGTTTCTCCAGAACAAAATCAAGAACATTTGTTAAAAATACAGAAATTTCTATTGTAAAACTGGATTTCTCACTTGAGGATTACAAGAATTACTTTTGTCTGCAGCATCTTATTTCCAGTCAGACATTAACATTTCTGATAGAGTTGTTATTTTTTAAATCGATCATGTCAGTTATAAGATTGAAGTATATGACTACATCTGAATGGTCCTGCTTTACAGCCCTTCATGGATGCAAAATATTTACTTGATGGCCTCCCTGTAAGGTTCAGCTCATAGTAAAAACTAAAAGAAAAATAACTATGAAAGTTGGCTGCCTCTTGAGTCTGATAATTAAATTCCCATGCGTATGTTTTATATGGGAACATATGCTGTTTTCAGTTTATTCTTGTGGCTTTCATTTCTGACCTTCAGTCAATTGTTTTGTGTGCTTTCAGCTTGACATGCCTTCATTAGTCAAATAACCACACAAAAATGTTGTTTTGTGTGTTTATATTTCTGTTATCTATTAAAGGTTAACATTTACCAAGCTGGTCAATCTTTTATTTTTTAATCTGTGCAACTTCTTACTATATCCAGGTGCCTTATATACAAAGCAAGTCTGTCAGCAAAGAAACACACATCTTCAATAGTTAATGTAATAGAATGAAAATAACATAGTCATGGTATAATCTATATTATATTCTTATGAATATTTTACTAAGATAAAAAGCACAATTCCTAACATGAATCTAATATGATATTATTTTTTTCATTAACTCTAGTTTCACATACATTAGTTCTTGAGATAAAAATAAAAGAGATTTTATAAAGAAAATTTAAATAAAATAATAAGTGGAGTTAAAACAATTGCTTCTTTTCTTTGATCTTGTTCTTTCTGTTCCCTTAATATTTTTTAAAATACTTGACAGTAGAAAAATACTGAATAAAATCCATGTTTGATATTAGAAAGCATTTTACAACATAAGAAATTATAATATTATAAGTTATATAACCAAACAATTTATATAATAACAGATTTAATTATTTACAACATAACTGCCATACAACCTATTTTGCCACTGTACTATAAATTTGTGTGTGAATCCTTCTATAGGAATTTAGTAAATAACAAAGGCCCATTCATATTGGACAGCAAAAAACAAACAATTATTCCCATTATGAATAAGAGATAAGCATCATTATTGAAAAATACCCATCTCTCAAATATAAATAATGTAATGTGGATTTTTTCACAAGAAATATGATGTGGAATGCTTTTGGGAGATCATGTCCAAACTAATAGGTAATAATTTTTATGATAGGTAATAATTTTTATGAGTCCTAGGAAAAAATGTGGAGGAACAAATAAAAACATCACTTTTGTAGTGCATGGAGATTAAGATATAATGAGTTGTTGCTAGGTTATAAAAATTTTGGCATAATATATTGCACAATATTTATATGATATTTTCAATAATTTAAATCATGCAGGGCTTGGACAATGAAAGACACAAAGGTAGTATGTCAAGAAGTGGCAAGAGAGGTAGATAGTTTGATGGCAGCTGAGTCTAAATTGAATAATATTAAATACTCATCATAGATAATATTTTCCAAAGGTCTAGAGGATTCAAAAAGCAAGAAACTCTTAAGAGGCAAGGTAATGACCTTGCTTTTTATGAAAGCACTGCTGTGTACCAACCACATGTGTGTAGATCATCCTTGGGCTGCTGTGCAAGGAGTTCTGGCAAGATGGAATTGGCCGAGTGTTTAATGAGCAAATTGACTGGAAAACAATAATGCTGTAGTAAAGTACAGAAGACCCTTGAACAATGAGAGGGTTGGGGTGCAGTTGAAAATCCACGTATAACATTTGACTCGCCAAAAACTTAACTACTGATTAACCTACTGTCAACCAAAAGCCTTACCTAAAACATAAATAGTTGATTAACACATATTTATATGTTATATGTATCATATACTGTATTCTAGGAAAAAAAAAAAAAAAACTAAGCTAGAGCCCTAGCCAGGAGGCTCAATTGATTAAAGTGTCATTTCATTCAAAAGGTTGTGGGTTGGATTCCCAGTCAGGGCCCATATCTAGGTTGCAGGTTTGATCCCCAGTCAGGGTGCATATGGGAGGCAGCCAATGGATGTTTCTCTCTTACACCAATGTTTCTCTCTCTCGATCCATTTCTCTCTCTAAAAATCAATAAAAACATGTTCTTGGATTTTAAAAGTAAGTCATAGAAAAAATGTTATTAAGAAAATTATAAGGGAGTGAACCAAGAGGGCAGCATAGGTAAACACCTATACTTGCTGCCTCTCACAACCACATCAAAATTACAACTAAAAGGTAGAACAACTACCTCCCAGAACTGCAGGAAAGCTGGTTGAGTGGAAGTTCCACAACTAGAGAGGTGAAGAAAGTGCATTGAGACTGGTAAGAGGTGCGGAGGCACGGAAAGTGCTGGCACCTGGATATGCTGCTCTTTAAATCGGGAGGGAGATACAAGCTCCCACGTGCTCTGAACACTAGTTCCGGGTGAGACTCTGTGGGACCCAGACACATACTGGGAGAAACTGGACTGTCTGGCATCGGGACAGGAATGCAGGGCGGCTTTCTCTCAGAGGTGCTCGCAATGATCATTGTTCCTGCACGGGGGCGAGGGACACTGAGAACTGGAGACCTCTCCAGTGCAGGGCTGGCTGGCAGCCATTGCTGTTTGCTCCATCCTGATGATTCCCAGATACCCCACCCCTCCCAATTTACAACCCCACCCACGCTGTGTGCAGCAGCTTTTGTATATGAATGGCCTGTGCTTTTTCTGCCTAAAACTTGTCAAACGGCAGCTGGGTCTGAGAGCCCCAGAGCTTCCAAAAGAAGGCCCAAGGCCTGGTAGCAGCAGCCTGCCTTGCTTCACAGCTGGGCCTTGTCTAGGCACTTCCAAACCCCATACAAAGAGGAGGAAACTGCAGATGTCTCTGTAGCTCCTGACCTTGCACCTCCTTGGAGATCCAACACGCAGTGTACCCAGTGGTAAGAGTGACACTATACTGGATTACAACTCTTCACATCCATAAGAGACACACTCAAGGGGCAGACTCAGTGAGCACCAAAGTCCCACTGAAGCAAGTCCTGCCCCATAAGGGTATCTCCTACACAGCAGCTCTTCCATTGTAGACATAGCTGGTCCTCACAGCCAATTGGCCTGGAGGTCAATTCCTCCCAGTGTTAACAACAGCAATCAAGGTTCAACTACAACAAGACTGTGCACACAGCCCACAAAGGGGTGCACCAAGAGTGTCCACCTCAGGTGATTGGGGAGGCAGAACCACTGGGCCCAATAGGACACCTACCACACAAGGCCACTCCATCAACTCAAGGAGATTTAGCAGCTACCCAGTACATAGAAATAAACACAGGGAAGCAACCAAAATGCAGAGACAAAGAAACAAGTCACAAATGAAAGAAATGGATGAAAGCAAAATACTCAATGTAGAGTTCAAAGCCACGGTTATAAGGTTACTCAAGAATCTTCTAGAAACCTCTGAGAAATTTAGTGAGAACCTCAAGGAAATGAAAAAGGACCAATCAGAAATTAAGCATACACTGACTGAAATAAAGAATAATATACAGAGATCCAAGAGCAGACTAGAGAATCCCAAGAATCAAGTCAAAGATTTGAAATACGAAGAAGCAAAAACACCCAACCAGAGAAGCAAAAAGAAAAAAGAATCCAAAAAGATGAAGATAGTGTAAGGAGGCTCTGGGACAACTTCAAGTGTACCAATATCCAAATTATGGGGGTGCCAGAAAAAGAGAGAGAGCAAGATATTGAAAACCTATTTGAAGAAATAATGACAGAAAACTTCTCCTACCTGGTGAAAGAAATAGACTTATAAGTTTAAGAAGCACAGAGAACCCCAAACAAGAGGAATCCAAAAAGGACCACACCAAGACACATCATAATTAAAATGCCAAGGGCAAAAGACAAAGAGAGAATATTAAAAGCAGCAAGAGAAAAACAGTTACCTACAAGGGAGTACCCATATGACTGTCAGCTGATTTCTCAACAGAAACTATGCAGGCTAGAAGGGAGAGGCAAGAAATATACAAAGTAATGAATTGCAAGAACCTACAACCAAGATTACTCTATCCAGCAAAGCTATCATTTAGAATTGAAGGTCAGATAAAGAGCTTCACAGACAAGAAAAAGCAAAAGGAGTTCATCACCACCAAACCAGTATTATATGAGATGCTGAAGGATATTCTCTAAGAAGAGGAAGAAGAAGAAAAAGGTAAAGATTAAAAATTATAAACAATGAAGTGACAACAAATACATATCTATCAACAAGTGAATCTAAAAATCAAATGAATAAAACACCTGATGAACAGAACAGGCTGGTGAATGTAATAGAATCAGGGGCATGTAAAGGGAGCAGACTGACAATTCTCAAGGGGAAGGGGTTGTGGGGGGTCCGGGAAGAGATTAGACAAAGAGCTTATACCTATGGATGAGGTCAGTGCGGGGGGAGGCCTGGAGTGGGGTGGGAACCGGGTGGAGGGGAGCTTTGGCGGGGTGGGGAGAAAGAGGAACATCTGTAATAATCTGAACAATAAAGATTTTTAAAAAGTTAAAAAAATCATAAGGAAGAGAAAATACATCTACAGTACTATACACATTTACTTTTTTTTAATCTGTATATAACTGGTAGCATGCAGTTCAAACCCATGTTGTTCAACAGTCAACTGTATAATCACTAGTGGCCTGGTGCACGAAATTCATGCACTGAGGGGGGGTACCCTCAACCTAGCCTGCACCCTCTCCAATCAGGAACCCCTTGGGGGATGTCAGACTGCCAGCAGTTGGACATCCCTCTTGCAATCTGGGACCGCTGGCTCCTAACCACTTACCTGCCTGCCTGCCTGATAGCCCCTAACTGCCTCTGCCTGCCTGCCTTATCACCCCTAATTGCCCTCCCCTGCTGGCCTGATCTTGCCCCCAATGGCCCTCTCCTGCTGGCCTGATCTCACCCCAACAGCCCTCCCCTGCCAGCCAATTTGATTCTGATTGGTTGGTTTCTATGCCAGTCAGTGTCTAAAGCTCCGCCTCTTAGGCAGCCATTGGCTCATCACAGTTCACCTGAGATTTGGTTCTGATTGGTCGGTTTCTATGCCAGTCAGCATCTCCAGGCCTATCTCTGGGCTTGATCAGAGACGGGGTGCTGATCAGCAGCCCCTGCAGAGGCCCAGAGAGAAACAGAGGCACAGCTGCTTGCGAAGGCCAGAGAGAAAGAGAGAGGCAATGGCTGATCAACAGCTGCCATGCAAGCTACGGATAAGACCCTGCCTCTCTCTTCAGGCCTGTCTCCGTGCCTGATCCACAGCCCTCTCGGCAGTCAGTGCTGGGTCGCCATGGCAACCCAGCACTGACTGCAGGACTGACTTCCGTTGTTCAGTTGAGCCTTCAGTTGATTGTTACAGACCTGGGTTTTTACATATTAGGATTAGCTATAGAAAATAATTTTTACCTATGCAAATTCAGGATCAAAATTTTAAGTAGTGCTGCTGGCTATATATGATTATTAAAATAAAGCAAAACAAAACTAACACATGGTTTGAATTTTAGTTCTCCATACTTTCTTTAATTCTCTGAAACTTCAAACAATCTCTCTGGAGTGAAGAAAGGATTCTTAACAATATGAAAGCCAAACTCTGATTATCTGTTTTTAGTTCTCTTCTTTTAACCTAAACTTTCACCATAAATGAACTTATTTTCTCACTCATAGTTTCAAGTACCATTAATATGCAGCTGACTCCTAATCAAAACCTGCAGCTACCTTGTTTTACCTGAGCTTTAGACTTCCTATATCTAACTGCTTATTTATTTCTGCACCTGAAGGTCCCTTAGATATCTAAAATTTAACATGCCCATACTGCCCATTCTTCAAGTTTCAGTTCAAATGTCATTTCTTCTATGGCACTTTACTGACCACTCAGAAAGTGCTTCTTCATTCTCTGTAGCCCCATGGTTTATTGACCATACAATTGCTCACTAAACACACTGTATTTAAATTAATTATTTTAATTATCTAAGTTAGTCCCTAGCACATTATATTCATCAAAATGCTTTCAAATGAACAAATAAATAAAAGAGTGAATGAACGAACAGGTTTAGAATGAATAGAATAGGAGACCTGGATTTCAATCATAGATTTACTGCTAACTAGATGTGCAATCTTACAAAGTCACTTAAGTGCTGTAGAACTCAGTTTTACTAGTATTTTCCCTAAAATGCAAGATTTTATGTTACATAACTTCTTAAGTCATTTGTCTCTCAATCAAAATATTATTTTATTCCATATCTTAAATCAGGAGACAAATGATCAGTTATAGTCTCAGTATATTTCTCTAAGCAAATTGGTGACTCACTAGTTTACTCTATGTGCGTTTGAAACCTGTCAGACCAGAGATGCTTTCTGTAATCTAAGAAGAGAGCTGTCACCAGAACCTGACCATGCTGAAATCCTGATCTGGGACTTACAATTTTCAAATATATGAGAAATAAATGTTTGTTGTTTAAGCCACTCAGTTTATAGTATTTTGTTAAACAAAGTTGATTAAGATACCCAGTTCTATTCTGGCTGACTTGTGAGTTATGGATATTGATGGTTCAGCACACCCTAACCCAATCAAAATGCACTCATGTCCATGAAGGACCAGTTGGAAAGCTTTAGCCTAGGGCTTTGTAGTGAAGGAGATTAGAGTCAACCTTGGACTTTTGAAGTTTCAGGGAGCTATAAAGGAGACAAAAGCACATAAAGCTGGGGCAAAGAAGAGTTCCACCCCAAAATAAAAATAAAATAGAAATTTTTAAGCATCACCATAGGTCCTGGATGGTGTTTCCCAGTTGTTAGAGCATCAGCCCTCAGACTGGAGGGTCATGGGTTCGATTCCCCACCTAGGGCATGTACCTGGGTTGCAGGTTTAATTTCGTTGCTGGTGGGGGTGCTTGTGGGAGGCCACCAATCAATGTGTCTCTCTCACATTGATCTCTCTCCTCTCTCTGTCCCCTCCCCTCTCTCTTAAAATCAATGGGGAAAGAAAAGAAAAGAAAGCCAGCATAGGATATCATTATATGGTTTGGCTTTTGATCTGGATGGAAATAAAAGTAAAATTTCTTAAAAATTGGTATTAGCTACTTGTTACATAGGTATTTTTGCTTATTAGCTATATATTATATAAGAATTATATAATATATGATATTATATTATATAAGTCTATATTATTTGGCCAGTCCTTCAGATCAAGCTGAGAACTATATTTGAAACCAACACTTGTCCCTGTGTTGACACCAGGTGTCAGGTTGGAGCATAATCACATCTGTTTGGAGGATCACCCACATAACCTAAGCCTCAAAGAGATCACACAAGTGGCATTCTAACAAATATCAGTTCACAATCAAATTCTCAAAACATATAATAAGCCAATGTGGGCAGAAACAATCACCAACCATCTGAAACAGCCCCACAAAGACTTCAAAACAGATATTACAGAAAACAATACAAGAGAAATTCATTGAATATGTTAAAAATAAAAGAGATTGGAAACATGTTGTTTTCATAAATGTCCAGGTGGGAAAAAATTAAATAAAATTTATAAACTATGAATTTAAAAGTCAATAAAAAGACTAAATAGAAAAATAGACATATATAAAATAAAAAATTATAATGAGAAATACAAATCTGAAGATATCTGTAATGAAGTTTAAGAGGTAGAAATGATTCAGTGAGAAAGCCTAGTAGCATTTAATCAAAATTTCAGAAGGAAAGAGGAGCTTATAAAAATAGTCAGTGTTAAACTGAATATACTGTAAACAGCTTCATTAAACTTCAGAATAACCAGAGAAAGAGATCTTCAAAAGACTGAGAAAAAATTAATGATTTCTTAATTAGTAATAATAATAAATTCTCAATAATAACTACAGAATTCTAAACAGAATGGAATAACATCTTCTAATCTAAGGGAAAATAATTGTAAATCTAGAATTGCATGCCCATGAAACTGCCTTCAAATGTAAGGGCTTATTAAAGACATTTTCAGGTAAATAAAAATTGTAAGTTTATCACCAAAAGATCCCTGCTAGAGAATTGCTAAATAATGTTTTTCTAAGAAGAAGTCAGATGAGCCTAGAAGAAAGATGTCAGAAGAAATATAGAGCTAATAAACTGGCACAGAAATTTCTAGAAAACAATGGCAGTAATGTCAAAATTTGATATAAAAATATCAAAATAGAAATAAAGCCCTGGAAAACAACTACATGTAAGTGGGTAGAAGGGAAACTAGAATTAAGGCATTTTAAGTTCTATGTAATATTAAGAAGGATGATAAAGGTGCCAAGTTACTTTAAGCCGTATTATATTACGTATGCACATTAAAATTCTAGGGTAAAGTCTAAATAAAAGTGTCTATTTTCCAAAGGAAGGAGGGATAAAAATGTGTAAAATAAGTCTTAAATCATTTTTAAAGAAATAAAATCCAAGCAAAACAATTCCTATAATTCCCATATTCCTGGAGACATTTGAATCCCATCCCATGAAATTAGAAATAATAAATAAAACTCAAGGGGAGAAATACTTCCAAAGATAAAGACACACATTTTGTAACAATAAAGAGTCATCTAAGCAAGAAAACATGACAATCGTAACTGTATATGAATCTAATTACAGAAAACAAAAACTAACTAAATCAAAGGCAAATTCACAATATTTGTTGTGTTACCACTTCTCTATCAGTCTTGATATAACAAGTTTAAGGATATAGAAGACTAACGTTTTACGAGGCACATTGATCTAATTCACATTCATAAGAGACTACCTCAAACAAGAGTAGAATGCACATTATTTTCTAGGTCATATGGAACTGTCACCAAAATGCACCATATACAGGGCCATAAAAATTATAAAGGAATAAAATCATGCAGAGTTTATTCTCTTAATAAAACAGGATTAAATTAGAAATCAATAACAAATAGATATCTGGAAAATCCACCAAATATTTTAAACCAGACAATGGTATTGTGTGTAAGTCATGTATTGAAGAAGAAAGACAAAGGTAATTATATATTTTGAACTGAAATAAAATGAAAACAGTATATTTAAAATCGATGGAATGCTTCTAAACCCAATAGGTAAATTTATGCCATTAAATGATTAATTTAGAAATAGTTTAATATATATAAAATCTGTTTTCTAATCTTATACCTTAAGAAGCTACAAAAAAAGAAATTTAACCTAAAACAAGTAAAAATAAGAAAATAATAAGAATAAGAGCATATCAGTGGAAGAAAAAATAAAAACAGTGAAAAAGATTGGTGAAACTAAAAGCTGTGTGTGTGTGTGTGTGTGTGTGTGTGTGTTTAATATATTTTATTGATTTTTTACAGAGAGGAAGGGAGAGGGATAGAGAGTTAGAAACATCGATGAGAGAGAAACATTGATCAGCTGCCTCCTGCAAACTCCCTACTGGGTATGTGCCCGCAACCAAGGTACATGCCCTTGACCGGAATCGAACCTGGGACCCTTCAGTCTGCAGGTCAACGCTCTATCCAATGAGCCAAACCAGTTAGGGCTAAAAGCTGTTTTTTTTTTAAATATCAGTAAATTTGATAAAACTCCACTTACACTGATTAATAAAATAAAATAAAACATAGATTATCAATATGAGAAATGAAAGAAGCAATGATAATAAAGAAATATATGAACAGGTTTATAACAATGAATTTGACAATTTGGGTGAAAAAAATTCCTTCACACAAGCAAGTCACCAAATCTAACTCAAGAAATAAAAAAGGTGAACAACTCTACATTTATGATATAGAAACCATAATTAACAGCCTCCCTACAAAGAAGACTCTGGAACAAAATTTAGCTGGTATATTCTACCATACTTTAGGGGAAAAAAGACTACTAATCCAACATGCATTCTTCCATCAAATAGAGTGGTAGGGAGCACTTCCACTTGCATTTTATTAAGTCAGTATTACTCTAATACCAAAAGCAGAAAAGGGACATTCAAGAAAATGATAGATCAATTTGCTCACCAACATAGGCACAATGCTATTTAATAAATTAGTAAATAAAATGCAGTGGTATAAAAGATAAAATACTTAATGAAATATTTATGTTAAGATGTAAGGAATTTGTTTAATTATTAATCAATATAAATAACCATATCAATTTTTTTAAAGGGAAAAAAGTTTTTTCAATAGATGCCGAGGGAAAATGACTGGTTCAAATACCTGGCACACAGCAGAGTAAGCGCTGCACAGGCCCTGTGTTCTCTCAACTACAGCAGAACACCAGGGGCTTTCACTTCTTTTAGCACTTCGCCTGTGCAAATCAGTACTCTTTTCCATGGCAGCTATAGAGAGCTGTTTGAATACGCAAAGCATATGCTGATAGTGGTATGGACCGGGCCTAGAAAGCACTCAATCAAGCAAATCCACTTTGAACTGTGGATTCCATTTCATCATCATCATCGTGATCATCATCATCATTGTGATCATCATAAAGTGCATCTGATAAAGCACAGTAGAGAAATCTATCTTCAGTGAGGCTTTGTGAAATTCAAACTAATTAATTTCTCCATTAATTCAATACATATTATTTAAACTATGTATTGAATTAATGGAGAAATCGTGCACCGGTGCAGTCCCTCGGCCTGGCCTGTGGGATCAGGCTGAAACCGGCTCTACGACATCCCCCAAGGGGTCCCAGATTGCAAGAGGGTGCAAGCCAGGTCAAGGGACCCCACTGGTGCACGATCGGGGGCGGGGAGGGATGCTGGAGGTTGGCCAGCTGGGGAGGGACTGCAGGAGGGCTCCAGGGCATGTCCGGCTCATCTAGCTCAGCCCCAATTGGCCGGACCTCAGCAGCAAGCTAACCTATCGGTCAGAGCATCTGCCCCCTGGTGGTCAGTGCACATCATAGTGCGAGTGGTTGAGCGGCCTTAACATATCATTCGCATATTATACTTTGATTGGTTGAATGGCTGACTGGTCAGCTGGACACTTAGCATATTAGGTATTTATTACATAGGATTTTAGTATGGTTCTAGTTTAAGATAAAGAGGTGGCAGCCATAGAGTATAAAATCTAGTGCTTAATCTCCAGGAATTTGAAGTTTAGTGTGAAAAAACATACTTATATATTAAAAAAGCTAAATAACTAATATTTACTAATAAAGTATTATAGTGGGTGATAGACACAAAAAGTATCAAATTAAGTTTTTTAATCTTTATATCAAATTA
The DNA here is from genome assembly GCF_963455305.1 of Plecotus auritus. Taxonomy (NCBI): domain Eukaryota; kingdom Metazoa; phylum Chordata; class Mammalia; order Chiroptera; family Vespertilionidae; genus Plecotus; species Plecotus auritus. The sequence continues at coordinate 146,412,202 of NC_137770.1, forward strand.
ACTTTTATCATGAGATCCCTGGTGATTTTTAGGTTGAAAAAATGGGGAAAACTGTGAATTAAATTGTATTGGGATTTTCATTGTTGGTAATTATCATAGTGTCATAGAGCTGGGAAAATCATTGTTCACAGAGCATTTAAAAATCCACTATAGAAAATTCCTGATCAATTTTATCACATTTAGGATTATTAATTTGTCTATAATTGGCTGGAAATACCAAAAAAAAAAAATGCTCAAAAATTACAATGACAATTTCCTAGAATCACCACAGTTAAATCATACCTGATATTTTCCTTTACCATATATAGTCATTGGAACAAATTTGTTTCTTTTTCCTCAATCCTATCTAATAAAGAGGGAATATGCTAATTGACCCTCACACCGTCACAGAGATGGTGGCGCCCACAGCCAATAAGGAGGGAATATGCTAATTGACAACCCTGTCCTCAAAGATGGTGGTGCCCACAGCCAATAAGGAAGAAATATGCTAATTGGCTGCCATGCCCTCAAAGATGGCGGTGCCCAGAGCCACAAGATGACAGCACCCAGTCCCCACAGCCCCACTGGGGCAGCAGGCACATGGCAAGGCTTTGCGTACCTGCCTGCAGAGTCCCCCCCATTCCCTCAGCCCCCAGCCGCCCAGGGCCGGCCAAGAGCCAGCAGTGGCAGCAGCAGAGGTGTGATGGGGCCTCGCCTTCCCCTGATCACCGGGTCACCTCCTGCCCCTAAGGGCTCCTGGACTATGAGAGGGGGCACGTTGGGCTGAGGGACCCCCCACTCCAGTGCATGAATTTTCATCCACCGGGCCTCTAGTGGTTAAATAATGAATGGTAACTCACCGCTTTCATAACAACAGTAACAATAGCAACACAATAATTGTTATTTAAACCTATAAAGAACTTAGCATTGTTGGTAGTCACACTTATAAATGTTTTACATCTTATTCCAGCTTCACAATAACACAATTGGGGTAGATCTACTTATTAACCCTATTTTACATGTGAATAAACTGCTGAAAAGAGAGTAAAAAGTAACTTGCTCAATGTCACACGGCTAGTAAGGAGCACAGTTGAGATTTGTATCCAGATAATTTGGTTCCAAAATCCATATTCTTTTTTTATTTTTTTAAATTTTAATGTATTTTTATAGATTTCAGAGAAGAAGGGAGAGGGAGAGAGAGACAGAAACATCAATGATAAGAAAGAATCATTGATTGGCTTCTTCCTGCGTGCCCCACACAAACATGAGCTCACAACCCAGGCATGTGCCCTGACCGGGAATCGAACCTAAGACCTCCTGGTTCATAGGTCAATGCTCAACCATTGAGCCAAGTGAGCTGGGCCAAAATCCATATTCTTAATCACTATGAATATTGCTATTTGCTTAAGGGCATGGAATGTATTTTAGTAAAACATTTTGAGTTTATGAAACTCAAACTTAATTAATTTTTACTTAATATATAAAAATCACTAATGTATTTTTCCTTATCTATACTAATAAAAGAGAAATATGCTAATTAGACTGAGAGACCTTCCAGAGACGTTCCAGACATCCTTCTGGACAAAGCCAGGGGCTTGGCCAGCCTGCAAACCACCCCCAAATGGCCCTCAGCTCTTCACCCAGGGCGGCCATGCCCTCCAGCAGGGACCCTCACCCCAATTGGGGCATGGTCAGCCTGCAAACAGCCCTCAGCCTCTCGCCCAGACTGACCATGCCCCCCAGCAGGGACCCTCACCCCGATGGGGGCATGGCTGGCCTGCAAAGCACCCCTAGCCCCTTGCCCAGGCTGGCCACTCCCCCCAAGGGGACCCCCACCCTGATCCTGGACCCCCTTCAGGGCAGACAAGCTGGCCCCCACCCGTGAACCAGGCCTCTATTCTATATAATAAAGAGGTAATATGCAAATTGACCATCATGCCCTAGCACAAGATGGCCAACCCATGTGGTCACAAGATGGCCACCACAAGATGGCCAGCAGGGGAGAGCAGTTGGGGCAACCAGGCCAGCAGGGGGGCATATGGAGGTGATCAGGCTGGCAGGGGGAAAAGATGGGGGCAAGCAGGACAGCAGGGGGGCAGTTGGGAGCGAGCAGGCCAGCAAGGCGGGGCAGTTGGGGGTGAGAAGGCCAGCAGTGGGAGCGAGCAGGCCACCTGGAAGAGTGGTTAGGGGTGATTAGGCAGGGAGGCAGGTGAGCAGTTAGGAGCCAGTGGTCCCAAATTGGGAGAGGGATGTCCAATTGCTGGTTTAGGCCCGATCCCTGTGGGCCTAAACCAGCAATTGGACATCCCCCAAGGTGTCCCAGATTGGAGAGGGTGCAGGTCAGGCTGAGGGACACACCCCCTGTGCATGAATTTCATGCACCAGGCCACTAGTTTATATATATAAAAGCCCAGCAACCCTTACAGTAGCAGAACAACCAGAATGACTGGTTGCTATGATGTGCACTGACCACCAGGGGGCAGACACTCAACACAGGAGCTGTCCCTGGTGGTCAGTGCACTCCCACAGAGGGAGCGCCGCTCAGCCAGAAGCCAGCTCCCAGCTGGCGAGTGCAGCTGCAGTGGCGAGAGCCTCTCCCACTTCCGTGGCAGCACTAAGCAGCAGCGAGTCAAGCAGTAAGGAGCGAGCAGGCGGGCGGTAAGGAATGTGTGGTCTCGGATTGCAAGAGGGCAAATTTTGTGCATTGGGCCTCTAGTTTGTTATAAACACAATAAAATATACTTCACCATCTTTTTATTTTTAAAATGACCTAAGCTTTCTCTCTATTTTGTAAATATTAATGAACAAGTTATATAGAAACGACATAGAAATTAAAGTGTTAAAACAACTGTTTTGATTCCAAACATTATGCATAGTTTCATTTATACATCAACATATTTGACAACAATATGTTATAGTTTACAATTAACTATTTTTAACTAACATAGAATCATGTTCTAATAATTGTAGAATTTAATATTTTATTTATCTGACTATGGCGATGGACTATAGGGCATGAATTTCTCTTTGTGATTCTCACTCCATAATGTATTATTTTCTTATTGTGGCAGTCCTACTGCTTGTACTCTGTCCTCTGTTTCTGTTTTACAGTTTTTAGCTGGATACATGACTGCCCAGAAAAGAGTACATTTCTAAGAAACCCTTAGTGTGATCATGTGACTGAGTGAATGCCAATATCAGGTAACCCCAAGTATCCTGTGGCAACCTCCAAAAATATTCCTTAATGGAAAACTGGTACATACCCATTAACCATTTCCTTTACCTCTTCATCCATCATTTACTTTACCTCTCCATCCATCTCATTACCATCATCTTGGATCATGAAGTCTGAGGATCCAGAGGATTGCTTTAAATGTAGGGCAGTGAATTAGAAGAATCTGGAGTCCATCAATACTTAGTTGATGATTATATATATATATATATATATATATATATATATATATAATGAATATACACTTAAGTGTATGTTATTTAAGTGCTTTCGCGTATCAGTTATGAAATATGTATGATATTAATAAAATCATGTAACTGCCTCAAAAATTTGCATAGAGCTTCAGAAACACACTAACTAGGTTCAAGATAGTTTTCAGAAAACCCTGTAGCATTTGTACTACAAGGCTTTATGCCAATCATTAAATCTTTAATTTAAACATTTATCGTGAAGAGTATTACATTGAAATTTTAATTTTATCTGTATAGGCCTCAGCCTTCACCACACTATTATCTGAGTGCATGGGCCATATATATTAATATATAAGTCCTTTGCTTTATTTCTTCTTGTCACCCCCTCTTCCCAAGATATATCAGTCTGTCCCATGCCTCAGGACTTATTTTTTTGGTCAATTTATTTTGTTCATTAGATTCCACAGGTAATATATAATATTAACATAAATTGAAATCTAAGCTGTATGTGCTGGTAAGATTATGCAATATAATTTTTAGTATATTAAAATGTTCTATGTATTACAAGAAAATGTATTTCTACACCATTACTTTAATGTACTATACATGTAGTCTAAATAACTAAAGCATTTAAAAACTAGTTGTGTGTATTTATATGTACAGTCTAAGTAACTGAAAACATTTAAAAAGTAGCAAATGCATGCACATATTAAAACAAACTTTCTTTAGAAAAGCAACAAAGATGCCAGAATTAAAGACCCTTCCCAAATAGCTTCTCAAACAATTTACCACTACAAAGAATAATTTATGCTAACAGAGCAGTAAAGAACTGCTTTTGCAATATCTAACATGAGGGAGAAATAAGCTAGTCACAAATTTTTTTGAATTAATAAATGTGTGTTTTTTATATATTGAGTGCAAATCTAACCAATAGAAAATTCCAATTTTTCAATTTCCATGCTAACCTATGTTTTCATTTTGATGCCAGGGTCATAACACACACAGTGTGAAAACTATAAAAGCTTCCTTGCTCATTTAACTTTATAATTTTTAGGAAAACATTGTGAATAATGTCTAGCCTACAAATCCAAGGACAATTCAAGGTGAGAAATAGTACCTATAAAAGTGTGAGAAACTTACAAGGAGTCATTTCCTTAAAAATTTTACAGAAATGTTTTCCTTCAGGCAATAAATACCATGTCATTCTTTTGATATTTACTAAAATGCAGATAGAAAACTTTCTGAGAAAAATATCAACTTTCATCTTTCTGTTCTGTGTATTAAAATAGCATACATTTTAGCAATGGCTTAATTTTTCTTCCAAAACAATTATATATTCACATTTTCTATGAATTTTAGCTTTCAAAGGTATACTTAAGAAGGACCATTTAGACAGGACTTTAATTCACAAGAATATTTATTTTCATTATTTATGATCTTTCATTATTTTTGAAGATTATTTATGAATACTATAATGACAATATATGGCCTGACTGGTATTTCCAGTCTTGACAAACCTGACTATTTTTTTAAAAAAACTAGACCAGTCTTATTTATTTGTTATACATAATCTCTCTTATAAACATAAATTTCCCTTTTAAATTTTCATATATACTAAAATAATACATGAATGGAATTTTAAAAGGTGAATACTACTTCAAGTAGTCCATGTCTCATTGGACACTAACTTTGCATGAATTCATTTTTAACTCTTTCTGTTTTATCTGTCATTTTTTGCAAGTATCTAAATAAGATATCTACAAAGCTAATTCATGGTTTTTCAAGTTTCAGTGTTGTCTTTGTCCTATGGGAATAAGGACATTAGTTCTATATGATTCCTTTCTCCAACACATATTCTTCTCTCCCCTCATATACCCAAGAGTTGTTACAATTTTTGGTTAAGTTCTTATTCAGTGTTAATCCCATATAATAAAAGCCCAGTGACCAAAATGGTGGAATGACCAGAATGACCAAGGCCCGTCACCCAAGCTGGCCCTGACCACAGGGAGCGGTTAAGGGTGATCAGGTAGGCAGGTGAGCAGTTAGAGGCCTTCTGCACGAAATTTGTGTCTGGGGTGGAGAGGAGTCCCTCAGCCTAGCCTGCACCCTCTCACAATCTGGGACCCCTCGGGGAATGTCCAACTGCCAGTTTAGGCCTGATCCCGCAGGGATGGATTGGGCCTTAACCGGCAGTCGGACATCCCTCTCACAATCCAGGACCACTGGCTCCTAACCTCTCTGCCAGCCTGCCTGATCACCCCTAACTGCTCACCTGCCTGCCTGATCATCCCTAACTGCCTCTACCTGCCTGCCTGATTGCCCCTAGCCACTCTGCCTGCCTGCCTGATTGCCCCTAATTGCTTGCCTGCCTGCCTGATTGCCCCTAATTGCTTGCCTGCCTGCCTGATTGCCCCTAAATGCTTGCCTGCCTGCCTGATTGCCCCCAACCACCTCTGCCTCAGCCCCTGCCATGGTGGCTTCATCTGGAAAGATGTCTGGAATGATGTCCTGAATGTCATTTGACTGTCCAGTCTAATTAGCATATTACACTTTTATTATCTACTAGAGGCCAGATGCATGAAAATTCATGCAAGAGTAGGCCTTATTTCCCCCACCTGCCAGGACCAGCTTCCCTCCAGCACCTGGGATCTGGGCTGCCGGCACTGGCTTCCTTCTGGCACCCGGGACCCGGGCTTCCCTCCTCTGGCTTCCAGCAGGCACCCGGGACCCAGGCTGGCTTCACCTGGGCTGCCCACGGGCACCCAGGACCTAGGTTAGCTTCCCCTGGGCCGCCCGCAGGCACCGGGGACACGGGCTGGCTTCCCTCCAGCCCTGGCTTCATCAGGAAGGATATCCGGAATGACATCCGGAAGATGTCCATGCTAATTAGCATATTACCCTTTTATTATTATCCATAATCATTTTGAACGTTCTTCCTGATGAAGTCAGGGCTGAAGGGGAGCCAGTCCAGGTCCTGGGTGCCTGTGGGCGGCCAGAGGAGGGAAGCAGCCTGGGTCCCGGGTGCCTGCAGGCGACCAGAGGAGGGAAGCCCGGGTCCCAGGTGCCAGAGGGAAGCCAGTGCTGACAGCCGGGGGAAGGAAGGCTTACTCTTGCACAAATTTTCATGCATCAGGCCTCTAGTTATAGATAATTAGTGTCCTTTATTTAAACACACATATTTAAGTTCTTATAAAAGTATTTTCCCATATTTGTTTCCTGTTTTTACTCACTTGACTGCATAATTGACATATGAACTCTAAGTATAATCAAATCTATGATATAATTGTACATTTGTGTGTTTTCTTAAAGATATTGTTTCTGCAATTTGTGCCTCCTGACCCAATCTTGGTTGATTACCTTATGAACCTCCTGCATACCCATAGCTGTGGAAATTCACTTTGCCTTTCTAATTAATTTATGTAGGAAATAATTACATATTGAGCTCCCACTATGTGCCAGAGCTCATTTTTTAAAGGAATTTTTAATATGCCTGCTACTATGGAACTTCAATTTCTTTGAGAGGAAATAAAATAAATACATATATATGTAGATAGTATATATATGTGATAAGTATAATATGAAACAAGGTGATTATAAGAAAATGTACAAGGAAATAAAAGTTACAGACAATGCTTGCATTAATATATATGCAAATTTCCTCAACAAAAATTTATCATATAAATTTTAGCAATGGATAGGCCGAATATACATTCTAATCACATGTGGTTAATTTCAAGAATGCAAGGCTTGTTCATGATTTGAAAATCAGTTAATGTAATACCCATAGTTAGATATTAAAGGAGAAGTATCGCATATTCAGAAATAGCATTTGACAAAAGTTAATATATAATAATAATTAAATATTAAAAGATTAGAAATAGAATAAAACTTCTTCAATCTAATAAAAGCCACTACCTTAAAAATGAATAGCTAACATCATACTTAATGGAGAAAGACAGAATGCTACCCCCTAAAATCAGAAGCAATGCAAAATGTACCTTCCCACCACCTATATTTGATATTGTTCTTGATATCTAAGCCAGCAAGAAAAATAAAGGCTTGAAGCTTGGAGATAAAGAACAATACTATTTTTATAATATGTTTCATAATTTTAAGTCCTAAAGAATTTATGAAAATATAACTATAAGAATTATTAATGTGAATTTTGCAAAGCCATAAGATTAAATTGTCAAAAATCAGTTGTAGTTTTACATCCTAGCAATGAACTTTTTAAAACAAGGTAAAAAACAACAACACAGTACTACTAACAACAGCACTAAACAATAAAAATTTGGTAAAAACTATCAGGGAAAAATAAACTGAAGCCACAATGAGATATTATTTCATATGCACTAGAATTGCTAAGATTAAAAAGACAAATAAACTGAATATTGTTGAGAATGAGTAGCAACTGGCAAACATAAATTATTGATGGAATTTAAAATTAGACAATCATCTTTAAATATTATTTGGTTGTTGCTTATAAAGTGAAACATACATCTGCCTCAGGATCAAGCAATTGCAGTTCTAGGTACTTATAAAGAAAAAACATATTTCTATAAAGAGATGTGGACACAGCCCTGGCCATTGTGCCTTGGTGGTTAGAGTGTCAGCCAACACACCAAAGGATCTTGGGTTTGATTCTAGGTCAAGGGCATATACCTCAGTTACAGGTTCAATTTTTGGCCCCGGTAGGGGTTCACGTGGGAGGCAACCAATTGATGTGTCTCTCTCACATTGATGTTTTTTTCTCTCTCCCCCTTCTTTCTTTTCCACTCTCTCTAAAAATCAATGGGAAAAAATCCTTGGGCAAGGATTAACAAAAAACAAACAAACAAACAAAACAAGTGAAAGAAAAGAGATGTGTACACAAATTTTCATAGCAGCTTAATTCCTAATATCAATAATCTGAAACATCCCATTTGCTCATCAACAGAATGAATAAACACTTTGTGATATTCTCATAAAATAAAATAATATCTCTTTGTGGTTTCAGTTTATTTTTCCCTGATGGTTTTTACTTGTGCTTATAGGTCATCTGTATATATATCCTGCTATAGAGTGTCTGTTTAAACATTTCACTAATTAAAAGATACAAAATAGTGATACACTCAATAATATGGATAAATTTTTAAAAACTTACACTGAGCACCATTAATAGGAAGCTCATTACAGGCAAATCTAAATTATGGTGATAAACAGCAGGATTGGTTGCCTCTGGTTGATGGGATATGATGGAATAGGGGGCAATATTACTGAGAAGGAGAACAAGGAAAACTTTGAGAGTGATAAAAATGTTTGGTATTTTGATGTGTTTTGCATTCCATTGGTTGTATGCATTTGTTAGAATTCATTGTATTTTATACTGAAAAATCTGCACGTTCTGCTATATCTAAATTATAATTCATTTTTAAAATGGAAAAGAAAGGGTAAGATGAGATCAAACTTAAGTCTTACTAGAGATCCAGAGGAGAGAAATGAGTGAATGCAGGAAAAGCAATATTCAAAGTCATAATTACTTAGAATGTTTCAGAATTTATGAAGCACATCAATGCCCAGATTCAGAAAGCTCTTGAGCATGTGCCCTTGACCGGAATCGAACCCGGAACCCTTCAGTGTGCAGGCTGACACTCTATCCACTGAGCAAAACCATCCTGGGCAAGAACTGATTTCTTGATCATAATAATCAATAGAAGGCAAGGGACAGTGGGAAATTATCTCTCAAAAATATCTGTCAGAAAATACCAAGCTAAACTTGTACATCTCGTGCAACTATCTTTCAAAGATTACATTGAGCTTAAAGCATTCAATCTAATTAGAGATTATAGGTCATCATTAAAGAAACTTCTTACAGATATATCTCAGAAAGCAAGAAAATAATTTCAGAACGATCAGAAATATAAGTAAAAACAGATTAGCAATAAAACTGAACCTAAAAATTGTAAGCCTTTCTCCTTCATTAAAATCACTTGAGATAAAATATTTGAGATCATGTGCATCTTGTCATAAAATTTTATATCTTCAATTTTGGAATTATAATTGATATTCTGATTAGATAATTTTATTTTGATTATCTACCCATATGTGTGTTAACGCAGACAACATGCATTGAGAAGCCCAAATGTCAGTTAAAAAAATAGCAAACAAAAATCTTAATTATCCATATTCTTACCCAATATGAAAGAAATGGCTCATATGGAAAAAGTCCTAAATTAAAGGACATTTTCTTGGAACAATGATATAGTTAAAAATTAAAGTATTTCAAATTGCATATCTCTCCACTACTATATAAGTAGGGTACAGCCAATTGACATTTCAAATAAAGCTGAAATTTTCTAACATGTTAAGTTCATTGGGATATGAAATATATTTGGTTTCACACAATCATATTTTCTTTCCAAGAGAAATGTAATCTGTATTGTTTCACTTATACTAAACCATTTGAAATATCTTTCTTGGTTTTTAATTAATGAATATATTTTGGGGGTCTCAAACAGGAAAAATAATTTAATTTTAGCCTGATAACCATGATAATGCAATAATGTAATTCCTAACTTTGCTTATAAATATTTCAGTTAGGATCAAGTTTATGAAAAACACAAACATAAATTATTTAAGAGATTAAAAATGTAATGTTTTGCTTTTTATAGTTCCCAATGGAGGTAAACATAGACAATGAAATATTAACATAATACAGTTTATTGAGCAAAGAGTTGAGGCTTAGGAATAGCTAGTCAGATATCACAGAGCATCCTAGGAATACTTCCATCTTCATATGCTTTGATGATTTTTGATATCTCATTGGCTAATTTCCAAGCCTCCTTCAGGTGTTTGCTCAATAAACCTCATGTTAATTTTTCATTGTTTGAGTTAATCTGTATTATTTACAGAATCAGATTAGATTTGGAAGAAGTGAAGATCTGTTAACATTAGAAGTTACTTGTCTTCCCCAGTACTCAGTAATAATTTAAATATTACCTGCAGTAACCTAAAAAGAAGTACCTATTAAAGTCAAAGCCTTAGAAGTCAGTGATGTCTACTAATCTGATTTGCTGGTTGTCTTCCTTAAACTACCATTACATCTATATATATAAAAGCCTAAGAGACCATTTGACTGTTTGACCATTCACCTGGTAGCTATGAACACCAGGGGGCAGATGCTCAATGCACAGGAATGGACATATGAACAGACTGATGAATCTCAGAGGAAGGGGCGGGGAGGGCAGGAAGAGAGTAACCAAAGATCCGGGACCCCTGAGGGAGATTTTGGAGAGCTGGTTTTGGTCTGATCCCCACAGGGCAGGCCCAGGGACCCCACCAGAGCACGAATCTGTGCACCAGACCTCTAGTGTTTACATAAACAAACTCAGTAGTAAATCCCTAGATGACATATTCTAAGGGCTCTTCAACTATTTTATTTTTAAATCTGCCTCTTCAAAGCCAGATATCCTTGGTCAAAATGTTGCATCCTTTTATTTTCTCTTACATTCTAATCTCTTTTTTACGTGTCATGTTTTCCTCTCCACAATTTTCTCAAGTTCTAGGGGCTTTTGTTGTTAACATTAAGCAAAATATGGCTACATAGAGAAGACATGGGAGAAACATACTCAGGACAAATGCAAAATGAAATAATGGCTCACAGGACATTTGTTGCTGTGATGCTTCTGTTAACCATAGCAATGTCCATGATCAGCAGGCTCTGTATTGCCACTGCATGAAATTTTCAAAACCTTTTTGTCTACCAGCTGTATTTGCAATAAACTTGAGAATTTTTTCCATATAATATATTGTTTAAACAGTACTCTACTGATTTTGAGGCGATATAAATATATTTTCCAATATAATTATTAGCCCTAACTCCCCAGAAAACAAAGAAGAGATACATGCATTCTATGAATTTGAGTATTAAAACCAAGAGGTATTCTACTTGGAAAACATTAACTTGGAAAACATTCTGAGGAGTATGTCTATATTTAAAAATTAACTTATTTCCTCTCCCCACCCATACCATACCCAATCAAGTCATCAACTTTTGTGAATTTTAGTACTATTTCTTGTTTATTATAAGAAATATTAGAGGCCCGGTGCATGGATTCATGCACCCATGGGGTCCCTCGGCCTGGCCTGTGGGCATCCCCCAAGGGGTCCTGGATTTCGAGAGGATGCAGGCCAGGCCGAGGGACCCCACTGGTGCACAATGGGGGTGGGAAGGCTCCAGGGCATGTCTGGCCCATGTTGCCCAAACCCAATCAGCCGGACCCCAGTAGCAAGCTAACCTACCAGTCAGAGCATCTGCCCCTTGGTAGTCAGTGCACATCATAGGTACCAGTCAAATGGTCGAACAGTCAAATGGTCAAATGGTCGAATGGTCACTTAGGCTTTATATATATATATATATATATATATATATATATATATATATATATAGAAAGTAAAATCAGCAAATTTACTAATTGCATATTTTGGGGTTTTTGTGAGAGCAATTCCTTTGAAGAGAAATAGGGGCAGAAAGGATCTAAAATATTTCTTTGAGCAACGAATGAAATGTCACAAAGGAAAACCAAGTAGATACTATGCTTTTAACAAATTTCAACTTGTAGTTTAATTTTATAATCCCTCCAGTAGGAGTGGCAGAAAAAAAGAAAACTGAAAACCAACTATCGGCTAATTATTTTAAAAAACATATATATCTCAATTATGTTTTCAAATCACTTGGAAGTAAATTAAATAATCCCATTTTTACAGATAAGAAAGGTGAGAATTAAAGAGGTTAAGTAGACCAGGTGACTGATTTCATAGGTAGTAATCAGTACAGAGATCCAAGTTCATGTCTTTAAACCTCAAACACATGCACTTTGCACCAAACTTTGTGTAAAGGCTTCACTAAATTACAGAGCCAAGTGCAACCAGCCTTATTTCCCTAACTCAGGACTCTGACTGATTTGCTATGCTGGCATTCTCATAAGTAGATATCAGCCTTTTAAACTTTTGCCAAATATTTCAGGGAAATGAGTGACCTTAGAAGGAGCTAATCCACTCAGCCCTCTTTGCCTTACATATATTTTTAAAGCAAAAGTTGATTACCATGTTATATCCCCAACTATTCTTCTTGAATAACTCATATTTAAAAATAACTGTGGGGACTCAAAACACAACACACACACACACACACACACACACACACACACACAGAGGACTGATTCCCTGACCTCATTATACTAAGAGATTTTTAAAAATACCTGCCAATAAAACAGAGAATCAGATAGTGGCTGAATCTGCATATGAACATTTAGAGAGGAATCTTGGTTGAATTTTTCATATTAAATTTGTTAAACAATAATTTTTATCCATCATCACTTGGTACTTAATAGAATTGCCAACAAAATAAGCTTTTAGAGGTGGAGGGGTTAGGGGATGTGTGAAAAAGGTGAAGGAATTAAGCAAAACAAACTAACAAAAAACCCTCATACATACAGACAACAGTATGGTCATTGCCAGAGGGAAAGGGAGGTGGGGGGAAGTAGGAGAGGAAAAAGGGGAGATAAATGGTGATTAAAGAAACTTAACTTGGGGTGCTGAACAGACAACACAATATTACAGATGATGTATTATAGAACTGTATGCCTGAAACCTATATAATTTTATTAACCAATGTCATCCCAATAAATTAAAATAAAGTTTTAAAAAGAGGCACTTTTTATGAATGTATTTTTTCACTCTTACTTATGTTCATATCACCCAATATACTTAACAGTGGAAAAAATTGAAGCTTCCTTCCTAAAATTAAATAAATAAATAAATAAATAAATAAATAAATAAACAAACAAACAAACAAACAAACAAACTCACTCTTAAATATAACCCTGGGAAATTAATAATAATATAACTAATTTGCTTATTTGCAAATTAGCAAATTAGTTATATTATTATAACTAATAATAATAGTTATAATAATATAACTATTATTATAACTATTTGGGTCTTATTTGGTTCATTAGAATCACTGATTTCAGATTAAGTTCAATTGCATTTTCATAAATATATATGTTTTGTCTCCCCTTGTCTTTTCAATTTTAAGCTATTCTTAATGGAGATGTTAGCCTACATACCTGAATATAGATGACAAGTCTTCATGAACTGGAGTGACTTTCAAAACTTTAATAAATGTGAACATAACCTTATTACCCTTCTTCAAACTGTGAAAGTTTCAAGTTAAGTGTTTTAGCAGTAATAAGAAATTAATATTTATTAAACATTTCAAAGATACACACATACATATTATTCATTATTTCAAAATAAATTAGAGACATTATCAATAAATGATAAAATTGAATGATTATAATGTAATATAAAATAATTACATGCTTGTGGTCTCTGCAAGAAAAATAATTTTGTCAAAACAAATGGTAGAAAAACATGTTTTAATAAAAATGTGAATAATGGAGACTTACTTTCAAATGGCTACACTGCCTAAGGAATAATGATAAAGGTGCTCCAAAATATAGCATAATATAAAATGAGATTATTTTATTGAATAAGTGCTTACATTATGCCCGCCATGAAACTAGACAAATTACATAGGCAATTACCTCTTTTTATTCATAAGAACCCAAGAACCTAAGAAATAGGTGATGATCTATTGGCTTTAGAGATGAGGAAACTGAGTCTCAGAGTTGTGCAGCATGCAGTTAGTAAGAAGGAAGTCTGAGTATGTAGTCCACTAGAATATGATACTTGTGCTTTCATATTTGGCCCTGGGTATATTTCTGTGCTTCTATTTAAATAAGAATACAACTGCAATTCTTGAGAATTCACAAAATTTACCCTGAAAAATGGAACCCATTGTCAGAGACAGACCTGAAAGTACCCTGTGCTGCCTAGTGGGTGGCCATTAGCCAAGACTGGCTACTAAACAATTGAATTATGGCTAATCCAATTTGAATGTGCTGGCAGGTAAAATACCGTATTTTTCTGTGTATAATACACTATTTTTTTTCTAAAATCATTAGACTGAAAATTAAGGGGCATCTTATACAGGGAAGTCAGCAGAGGAGGGAGCCATGTAGGTGCGTAGCTGCCCATTCCTTGTCAAACAGGCTTCCTACAAACAGGAGCCTTATTGTTATTGACATCAGTTGATGCTGTAATTAGAGGTGGAGGTGGAGAGTGCACAGATGCAACAGGGATCAGAGCATTCTGAGCCCATAAAGATATCAACAAATAAAAAGATAAATATGGATAAGCCATTGTCTTATTCTGCAAATTCAAACTGAATGTAATCAGCTATACAAAAGAGCATGGAAATAGAGACAATTTGGAACCCCTCCCACTGAGTGTATGATCAGACAGTGGAGAAAACAGGAAGAAAAACTCCTCAAGATGCCAAAAAAGAAGAAGGCCTTAAGAGGAAAACCAAAAAAAAATGTTTAAAATATTGATTTCTTAATTAGGGGTTGGAAACGTGGGGGATGTCTCATACACGGAAAAATATGATATACACTGTACTTAAAGGCTTATGAAAACAGGAATGGAAAATACCTTATCATATTTTATATTGCTTTTATGTTGAATAATAGTACTAGTATGTTTAGTTAATAAAATATGTTAAAATTAATTTTAGATTTTTAAACATAATTACTAGAAAATATAAAATTCATACATGGCTTACATGTGTGACTCTCATTATACTTCTGTTAGACCTCCATGATATCAGTGAACTCTGCACGACTTTCATGAACATCAAAGAAAGCAGTTTGGCATTTTATTTGTACAGGGCACCCCAATATATATATTAGAGGCCTGGTGCATGAAATTCGTGCCTGGGGTGGGGGGGCGGTCACTCAGCCTGGCTTACACCCTCTCCATTCCGGGTCCCTCAGGGGATGTCTGACTGCTGGTTTAGGCCCTGCAGGATCGGGCCTAAACTGGCAGTCAGACATCCCTCTCGCAATCCAGGACCACTGGCTCCTAACCGCTCACCTGCATGCCTGTCTGATTGCCCCTAACCACCTCTGCCTGCCTATCTGATTGCCCCTAACTGCTCCACTCTGGCCTGATTGCCCCTAACTGCTCCCCTGCCTGTCTGATCACCCATAACTGCTCCCCTGCCTGCCTGATTGCCCCTAACCACCTCTGCCTTGGCCCCCACCACCACAGCTTTGTCTGGAAGGATTTCCGGAAGATGTCTGGTCTATCTGGTCTAATTAGCGTATTACCCTTTTATTAGTATAGATGATGAAATCATTGCTATTTAGAAATATTTCACATTTAAAGTCTCAACAAAGTTAAGCTTCTCACTTTTACCAAGAGAAAGGCAAATACTGTTGGTTTCTAGAGGTAAGTTAAAAGTATCTCAAATTGTTTATAAGAATGTAAACTCCATACACATTTATTTTTATTTTTCATCTGCTGCATTTGAATGTAGGCATCACAGCTGAGATCGTTTTGAAAACATTAAATCATTTCATCTCAATTTTCAGAATTTTCCAAATAGCATAAATAAAGACATGTGGTGATCATTTTTTTTTGTGTGTGTGTGTTTTACTTTGTGGGTTTTTTTTTGTGTTTTTTTTTTGGGGGGGGGGGGTGCAAGGGCCTCTTTCTACTATAGCCATCCTACCAATTACCATACCTTAAATTAATAAACACTGTACCAGCTTTTTGGGCCTTTATGTTTTTCTTCCTTCTTTTCTTTCCTTCCTTCCTTCTATCCTCTCTTTCTTCCTCTGTTCCTCCCCCCTTTCTTCTTTCCTTCCTTTTTTAAAAAATATATATTTTTCTTGATTTCAGAGTGGAAGGGAGATGGCATGTGCCCTTGACTGGAATCGAACCCGGAACCTTTCAGTCCTCCGACTGATACTCTATCCACTGAGCTGAACCTGCTAGGGCTTTCCTTCCTTTCTTGTTTTTTTTTTTTTTTTTTTTTTTTTTTTTTAATAAAACAGTTTGTTAAAACAAACTAATATTCACCTTAGCTCCGGGTTTCTTTTGTAATATTTTATCTCAGGTACTCTGCTACATGAAGTACCTGCTTCAGCCAAATCCCCCACACAGTTCACTTCCATGGTCTGCATTAAACCATCTCTGCTCTATCTCACACCTTGGACTTGCCCACAGTGCTCTCCCTTCCACATTTATTATCTGGTCCACAGTGCTCACATTTGACTTCTCTGTCCTTGCAAAATGAAGGGCTCTAAGTGTGGTTAGTTCCAAATTTCTAGGCATCCTGTAAAGAAGTCTCAGATTAGATGTTCTCAACTAGAGGCTTTCTTCATCTTCTCTGCATCCTTACAGTGGTTTGTATACTTCTCTTGGCACTTAATTATTCTATCTAATATTAGAGTTATCCAAGGTATTTTCTTAATCCCTCTTACCATTGAGTTACATATCTATATTTTTTTAACTTAAATTCTTTATTGTTGAAAGTATTACAGATGTCTCCTTTCCCCCCCATTGACGACTCCCCACCTGCTCCTGCTCCCCAGTACATGCCCTCACCCCTCCTACTGTCTGTGTCCATTGGTTATGCTTACTAGTATATGCATGAATACAAGCCCTTTGGTTGATCTCTTACCCCTCACCCACTTTCCCCTGCCTTCCCTCTAAAGTTTGATAGTATGCTCGATGCTTCTTTGTCTCTGAATCTATTTTTGTTCATTATTTTATTGATTTCAGAGGGGAAGGGAGAGGGAGAGAGAGATAGAAACATCAATGATGAGAGAGAATCATTGATAGGCTGCCTCCTGCATGTCCCCTACAGGGGATCAAGCCAGCAAACCAGGCATGTGCCCTGACCGGGAATTGAACTGTGACCTCCTGATTCATAGATCAACACTCAACCACTGAGCCATGCCGACCAGGCAGTTAGGTATGAACAGAGATGCTTTTATTTCCCATTCATCAAAAATTTTAATATAATACCTCAAATATCATAAGAATATACAAATAACTCTAGTATTATTAATATGTGCCCTTAATTTGATTAATATATAGTTTGCACCCTTCGTAAATACTTTTTAATTTTTCTTTTGGAAATTAAAAAAAAATAACTTTATTCAAGATTTCACAGATTTATTCCTCTTGCACCCCACTTAGTAGTTGCTCATTAAAGTTTTAGGTGATTCAACATAAAACTTGACTTTCTCACTGCTTAGATGCTATGATATTATTTTTATTATGTTAAAAATTACTATTAAGAAGACCAGACATGTACAAAAGCTAGAATACCTGTCATCCAAACAGCCACACAGATTGGAATAAAAAGCAAAGTTTCCTCAAGGAAGTAGATTAGTCTGAGGTTTCTGAAATGCTTTTGCATTACATTCTTATACTTAATTTTCAACACAGTCTTGAAATGTTTGTCTGTTCTCCTCTATGTTACTCCATATAGTGCTAAAAACATGGTAGGCAAAGAGCCTGTTGGACTAATTAGCAACTGTAATACAGTTACCTAGGAACTTTCTCAACCAATTTAAAATACTCCCTTTGTAATGAATGGGTAAGTAAAGGTAGAAATGGCAATATTACTTATTCCATCCACATCTTAAAAGCAAAAGCAAACACATTTATTCTTTTTAAAGCACTTTTGTTTTCATTAGTTGCAAGAGAAATAATTTAGCTACCAAAGAAACAGCACTTTTATTTTTGATGCTAAACACATGGTTTAAATATTCATATGTGATATTATCAACTGACAAACTTTGCTCCTTTGTCATTTTAATAATACTATTGCATTTATTTTCATCTCATCCCTCTAGTATATTATATAAATTCTTGCTATTGCCACTTCTTACAACATTGTCACTCTATGTTTTATATTGAATATCTACCAACTCAAAATTTTAATATAATTCCTTGGACAAATTACCAAAATATATTTTAGATTAAAAGAGTTTATGGACATATTCAATTATCTAAACTATTTAAGTATGTAAACTCAGCCACTCAAATTAGAGTTGTTGGTCTAAAAAGAATAAAGTAAACAGCATAACCACAGTAGTCTAACTAAAATTAAGTAACTCTGCCCTCAAAGTTCATATATTTTATTGAGTGAATTGATATTTTTTAAATCTTAAATTCTGTATCAGACTGCAAGCAGAGGGTCTTATTTTATTGGTCTAAGAAGAAGTTGACTAAACAGAGAACTCAGGAACTGATAAATATATGGATACTGAAGCTTAGGGAAAATTAGGAAGATAATTTTATAAGAAAAGGCTTGAAAGGTACCTGCATTTTTGGAATACAAAGGATTTTTTTCATTATGGAAGCAGTAGATAACTACTTGTATATGTCATTGCTTTTTATTTCCTTTTTTCCTTCCCAGTTTCTACCCTGTAAAACCACCAAACAAACGCAAGTTGAAGTGTACCTGTTGGAAGAGGCACCGCTAGTTGTTCTTCCAAGGACTGATGGGACGGTAGACAACTCTTCGTAAGCACAATGTCATCCAGTGCAATATCACCGCGGTGTCCTTTCCCAACTCTTCCTTCAAATTTGAGTTGGAAGTCCTCCTCTCCAGACAGTATTAGTTCCTTCCGCTGCCAGAAGTTGCCTTGTTCTACAGTGAGATTAACTAGGAACGTTGTTTTGTTTGAGACTGATACCTGCATCAAGGTGAGTGCCCCAATGCCATTTCCATACATGTGATAATGAAAAATTATCTGTAACCAAGAATAAGAATGTTATATGTAATTAGTACAATTAATTCCATTTTATTTTCAATGATAGTATATTGCCATCTTCGTTAATTCCAGAAAGAAAACTAAATCTACATATCCTATTGTTCTGTGAATACTCTAACACTGAGTACTAGTAAAGTGAGGCCAGCCTTAAATCATATGTTGCTGTATATGGAGGATAGTATAATAAGGATCAAATAGAAATTTAGTTTAAAAAAATGAGCAGAGTTTACTTTCTGTGATTTCTAAATGCAGGATTCATTGATAAACTCTTAACATGACCATCAAAGGAATAAAATATGATTAAAAAGTGATGTGTTATACAAAAAGACTTTTCATGATTAAGAAATAAGAGGGACGAAACACAATCATTTTCAGTCTCATGAAACTTAAATCATTTTCTCCAAAAAGCAGAATCCTTTATTGCTTATTCCACCACATTCTTGCACTTGAAACACATTTTCAGTTCTACAAGATCCTTGAGGCTCCACTATATATATCAAAACCACCAGGACAGCAATTACCCACATTTTACTCAAAATGCTAAAAACATGCTTCAGAAGAGCAGTTTGGGAGTTTTTCCCCCGAGTAAAAATTAATAAACACTTTAATATTTCAAAGATAAATTTGACTAGCTTTTTAGCAATTGTTACATAGAAAGGGAGAGTCAAAAAAATCTGAGAGAAAGAATAGTACAGGTTAGGAACAATAAGAATTCAGAGGGTTGCCGAAACCGGTTTGGCTCAGTGGATAGAGCGTTGGCCTGCGGACTGAAGGGTCCCGGGTTCGATTCCAGTCAAGGGCATGTACCTTGGTTGCGGGCACATCCCCAGTGGGGAGTGTGCAGGAGGCAGCTGATCAATGTTTCTCTCTCATCGATGTTTCTAGCTCTCTATCCCTCTCCCTTCCTCTCTGTAAAATATCAATAAAATATATTTAAAAAAACAAACTCAGGCTTTAAAAAAAAAAAAGAATTCAGAGGGTTTTAAAGCTTTTTTTTCCTTGTCATTTGTATGAATGAGGGAAAACTGTAATGGGGCTTGATCTTCACACACAAAAAGACATTACTGAAACAATAGCATACTCTAGAGAAAGAAAAATGGACGTGTTTAAAGGGTAAAGAATATGATCAAACAATATATGCAATGCATACTTCAAAGAGCATGAAGAATACGTAAGCCCTATTAAATGACTCTACTCAAATTGCCCAGCTGATGGAACTTTCAGATAGTATGCTCCAATCCAAACACATTTCTTCCAATTGTTAAGCAATTAATGTTGGAAAATGTGAGATCTTATGACCCCTGTGCCTTGTCCAAGAAGGTCTGGTGAAACCAAGGTGGCATAACTCCTTAGAGTGAGAAACAAAAGGGGCCGGGCAGACTCTTGGGCAGCACCAACAGGCACGAGAGAAACAATCTGATGGGCACGGCACATGTCTCTCTGGATCCTTTCCAGTCACAGGCGCGGTCCGTTCTCTCATTTGTACAAGAAACATGAAGTGTATGTGTTACAGCACAGTGAACACTTCTCTATCTTCTTGAGACCATTTTCTGAATGATGCCAGTAGGTTATCATGCACAAAAAAAAAAAAAACATCGAAACACCTCCATTTCTACAGAGAACACCTGATGACAACAGAAACTTATCACAGGGCAACCTGAGTGAATAAAAGTCTGCTAAGTACTAAATTCTAAAGAGGCACTTTCACTGAAAATTGTAGTCACTCAGAGGTTTGATCTCTTTCCTCATCAATCTCCATCACCACCACCCATTTCTCAAAAGGAAGAGAAACCTTCAATTTGAGTTTTTCTGCTTGAAGGTATTCCACAAGGTCAAGTGATAGACAGGATTTTTGTGAAAAAATGGGAGGTCATTCTGCTTATCTAATACATATATATTTTTTACATGAAAGACACAATCATTTCCAGCTTGACCTTTCCTTACTTCTTTGTATTTAATCTATATCATAAATATTCATAAAGTAAACCATTCATCATTAATTTTTGACATTTCTTCTAAGCATACTTCATTATTCTCACACAGATGTTTAAAACAGTAGGGACTACAGTTCTGGGACCAGGGAAAACAGAGATGGATGAAATCCTTGGTTACTAGAGAGTGAAAAGAAAAAAATTTTTTGAACATTTTTAGAGAAAGTGTCTAAATAGAAAAGCTTAGAAGTCAACTAGAATTTTATATGTATTTTATGTTTAATTTTTAATTGGCTTTCTAAGACTAGAACTTATTTGTAATTTTCATATATATATTTATAGATACTCAAACTATATAAAGTCTGGTGTGTTTGGGCTTTATTTTTAAGAAAGTATCAAGTAATTTGGAAGACAACAAAAGCAAACAAAATAGACTTGATTAAAAGTCAGATTTCATTGTTAGGCTAATTAAAGTTTAGTATAATTCTGAATCATATATTACATTCATTCTGGACATCTGAGTTATTTTTCTAAAACTCTAATCTGAACATTTCACTTTCTTGCAGAAAAATCTCTGAGACCAGAGTGGCACAACTCCTATCAAATGTGCCTGAAGACATAAAAGAGATGAAATCACTATCTGAGAGTTTACCTATGAATCACCTTAAGCTCAGACAGAAACTCTCCCAAGACAAACTAAAGATTTAACATGCTTTAAGACTGTGACAGTGGTGGGATGTGAAGGTTAGTCAGTATGAAACAGAAGAACAAGCATCGGTAACAGAAGCAGGTACAATTGGGAGCCTGTAAACAATGATTTAATATATCTCCTTCCCAGGGTTAGGGCTCTCACTAATGTGGAGAAAGGTACATGAGAATAATAGAATTTGAAGACATTAAAGAATTAAATCATGCACTGTCTCCCAGCCTGATTCTCTGATCAATTACCAACTTTGTGGATATAATCGGCTTTTCTTTTAGTGCTCAAACTTTGGGGAAACACCAGTCAGAATCATGTGTTCAGATCTTATGAAGATTGCACTTTTCATTGTAAATATAAATAAAGACACAATGATTTATATATCAATCTCTCAAAAGCAAGATTCCTGTGAAGTCATCCCTGAGGGCTTAATTTATATTATATATAATGACAAGTTTAGTTCCTACTGTAGCTGACTTGGTATTTTTGTGGAATAGAAACCATGGAGCAAAAAATAAATAAAGGAAAGTGAAAGATTCTGAAAATACATAGTCATTATATGAGGTTGTTTGGCCGTAAGAGCCACACAACCTTATTTATACTTTTAATACTCTATAAATGTTTTCTTCAAATTTCCACAGCATAGTGGCAAAACCACTGTTTTCTTCCTACCTATATAAGTTATTCTACTTCTCTTTTTTTTTTTTTTCGGGGGGGGGGGGGAGGAAGGTCAAGTTCAGTCTCTCTTTTTCCATGAAGACATCTTCAAACATTTTATTGTACCTCCACCTATCTCATATATATATGTTTTTGTTTATTTATTTTTTTTCTCATGGAGAAATTCTCATAATAGCAATAAGTACTAAACTTCCTGAGTGAAAACAACTGGTATTTTACTCCTTTTGAATTATCCATGGATAATAATCATGAAATTTCCCAATGGTTTCCAAAATTCCAATATTTATGGATTATACCCACAGAATAAATTCTTCCTACAGGTCCAAGTATCCTTCCATCTCATCCTTACTTCACCATCTTTCTTCCTCACATATCCCAAGTTGAATAAATTCAAGCACATTTTTGGTCTTGTCCTAACCATTTCATTTTCCTTATTGAATCTATCAGAAGTTGATCATAATATTTCTGTCTTTACCATACCTTGCAGTTTTTGCTTCTTCTACTTATGACCGGGCTGGAAATTCTGGCTGCTCTCATGGGCTGCTGAGGGAACAAGCTCTTTATGAAGATGTAATGACCAGACGAATTTCGCAAGGTGTGGTCAGCAGCTGGCTCTGTGCCTGCAGCAGGGATGCTGCTAGCTTTCAGATTCCAGTCAAAGTCATCCTCCTGTTCCTGCTCCCAGGAACAGAGATCAAATTCAAAATCACAGCGCCCACTGGAGGGACCTGGAAAACATTTCCCAAATTATGGAAGAAAGAAAGAGGAAATAAGCTGACTTAAAGACGTGCAATCCAAAATCACAGTGATCTTGCCACGTCACTGTAATATACAAAACTTTGCAACATTCAAACAGAATATTTTAGCTTGCTACACACAGTTATTTCTGTAGTTTGCATAAGTTTATCTCTCCACAAATCTGGTCCCCAGTCTCAAAATCAATGAGAAAATATTTTAGCATTACACACATTTTCTCCTCCAAGTACTTATTTGGTCAATGTGATTTATTTCCTCTGTCCTTCATCTTTGCTTCTCAGGGCTTGGTAGAGAATTTAGGAAGTTTATTATTTTGCAATACAGTTTGGCTTGGGAAATGCTGCCTAAAGCAAAAGTTATTAATCATTACAATTAGTTTGTAAATATAGCCTCATTTTAGATATGAGAAAATTTTAAAACAGAAAAGTAAGGTAAAAAGTGAAATAATTTTAATTAATTTATTATAAGTTGCATAAATTAAATGTTAAGTTGAATTAAATACCATCTATCTAGTATCTTAAAATATTTTTTTACTAACATTGTTTAAGTTTTTTCTTCCATTTCAATCCTTATTGAATTTCTGCCTGAGGGATCTATGTACTTCTGATAGAGTGGTATGGAAATCCCCAACTATGATAGTGTGTTCATCAATTTGCTTTGCAAGTCTATTAGTTTTTGTCACACATGGCTTGACATTCTGTTGTTAGGCACTTACACATTATAGACTGTCATGTTTTCTTGAATAATTGACCCTCTATTGTTATGTAATTCCTTTATTTACCTTTGATGACTTTCCTTCTTTGATGTCAGCTCTGTCTGATATTAATATAACTACTCCTGCTTTCTTTTGTTTAGTGTAAGCATGGTATATACAGGTGTTCCCCCAAAAATGTATATACACTTTAACAGCTGGTAGCTCAATTTTGAAAATTAAATGTATTTTAATAAACACTGCCATTATATTACTCAAAGTTTGTGTATACATTTTCTGGGGACAGCCTATATTCTTCCATATAGTTACTTTTAATCTATACATGTTTTTATATTTAAAATAGACTTCTTGTAGACAACGTATAGTGGGGTCTTATTTTTTGATCTACTCTAAAACTTTCTGTTTTTTAACTGGTGCATTTAGACCACTGATGTTCAAAATGATCATTGAGAGAATTGGATTAATATCTACCATATATGTTACTATTTCCTATTTGTTGCCCACATTCTTTATTCCTATTTTTATCTTCTATAGTTTTTCTGCCTTTTGCAGTTTTAATTAAATATTTTATATAATTGCATTTTATCTCCTCTCTTGGCATGTTGGTTATACTTTTTTTTTTAAACTCTTTTACTGATTTCCCTAGACTGTTACATTACCTTTACAAATAATCCAAACTCACTTTAAAAGAACATTATATTCCTTCATGGATAGTGTGAGTACCTTATAATAACAATATAATCTTAATTCCTCCCTTCTATCTCTTATACCATTGCCATTATTCATTTCACTTGTATACAAGCATACATGATTATATATGTATATAAATATCTACACTAATAAAAGAGAAAGATGCAAATTGACCGTACCTTTGCAAATCCCACCAGCCAATCAGGAGTGAGTAT
This sequence comes from Plecotus auritus, assembly GCF_963455305.1. Taxonomy (NCBI): domain Eukaryota; kingdom Metazoa; phylum Chordata; class Mammalia; order Chiroptera; family Vespertilionidae; genus Plecotus; species Plecotus auritus. The sequence goes on from NC_137770.1 coordinate 146,436,966, forward strand.
GCAAATTAACCCAACAAAGATGGTGGGTTAATTTGCATACACAGGTGCAGAGAGGCCGGGGGAGTTCCACACCACCCCAGCAGCTCCGGGCCTCTGGGCATTGTGGGAAGGCAGAAAGGTGGCTCCAGGCTGGAGCGAAGGTGGTGCCGGCAGCCAGGGGAAAGAAGGCCCATTCTTGCACAAATCTTCGTGCATCGGGCTTCTAATGTTATATATAAGAATACACAATTGAATACATTGTTGTTATTTTATTTTAAACAGTGTTGACTGGTAGATCAATTGGGAGGGAGTCGATGGGAAAAAAGGGGACATCTGTAATACTTTTAATAATAAATATAAAATTTTTTAAAAGAAAAAAAATTAAGTTTTTATTTCATCTTCACTTATTTCTTCTTCATTCCTCACCATCCTTTATGTAGGTCTGATACGTATCATTTCCTGATCTATATTGTTTTGCTTCTCTCTAAAAAACATCTTTTAACATTTCTTGCAAAGTAGGTCTAGCAGCAAAATATTCCCTCACTTCTTGAAACACCAGTCAGAAAGTATAAGTGCAGCCCTATATTCATTGCAGCATTATTTAAAATAGCTAAGATTTGGAAACAGTCCAAGTGTCAATCAGTAGATGAGTGAAACATTTACACAAAGGAATACTATGCAGCTACAAAAAAGATGGGTCTCTGACCTTTTGAGACAGCAAGGATGGACCTGGAGATTATTATGCTAAGCAAAATAAGCCAGTTAAAGAAAGACAAATATCACATGATCTCACTTATATGTGGAATCTAATGAAAAAAATAAACTGATGAATAAAACAGGTCCAGAGGCATGGATACATATCTCAGAGGGAAGGGTGGAGGGGAGTGAGAAGAGATTAACCAAATAATTTATATGCATGTATGTATAGCCCATAGACACAGATAACAATGTGGTGAAGGCCTAGGATGGGACGGGAGACAGGTGGAGGGGGGCAAAGGCTAAAATGGGGGACATCTGTAATACTCTCAACAAGAAAATTAAAATTTTTTTAAAAAGGTCTTCATTTCTCCTCACTTTTGAAGGATTATTTATCAGGATATGAATTCTGTGTTGGTAGGGTTGTTTGGATTGGTTTTCCCTTCAGCCCTTTAAATACTTCATTCTACTCTTTGCTTGCTCCCATGGTGTCTGAGAAGTTAGATGCACAGTCAAACTTAAATTCTCCAATGTCTCCCATCCCAACAATTTGATTATTGACCAAGTTATTCACGGAAAATATTTCAGTTGTCAAACAAAACTTCAGTTCTACACCAGACAATCCTTTCATGCTGATACCTGTCTGAACCTGTATCTCAGGAGACAAAGGAGAAAATGTGTGAGCATGAGTAAGTTTACCACTAAACCTTGTGCTAGGAATATTTTTGTGTGATTTTTTCTGCTTATTATTATTAAACATGTACATTAAGTCACCATAGGCCCTAAAAAGGTTATTGATAGCAGCAAAGTGAAAAGGAAAGTTGTGAGAAGTATAGAGCTTAAAAAAAGAAATACATTGGAACCTCAGCTTTTTAACTTAATTCATTCAGGTAAATATGTATGAAAATTTTCATTTTTTATGTACATTTCATTTCTTTTTGTTAAATTTTCATTTACATTTCATGTCCATTTGTTTTTAATGTGTTTATAGTACTTTAGATATGTATTATATATAAAAAGATTAAAACTGAATCATTTAGGGGGTCTGGAAAGGATTAATTCAATTTACATTATTTCTAATGGGAAAAATGGATTCAGTTTTCGAACAAATTGCTTCTCGAACAGCCTTCTGGAAAAACTAAGTTCAAGAACTGAGGTTCCACTGTATTTCTTACTTTTGTTCCTCTATAGTTAAGGTGCTTTTTTCCAATGACTATTTTCAGGGTTTTACTTTACCTTTGATTTCTCTTTAGTTTAAAAATGATGTGCCCAATTGTGTGTGTGTGTTTGTTTGTTTTTGTGTGTGTGGTTTTTTGTTTGTTTGTTTGTTTGTTTGTTGTTGTTGTTTTGCGGGAGGAGCATTTTCCTGCTTCATGTTCTCTGAGCTTCCTGAATCTGTGCTTTTTTGCCTGACATTAATTTGGGGAAATTCTCAGTTGTTATTGTTTCAAATTACTCTAGTCCTTTTCTCTTTCTTCTTTGATATACTCATTATTCATTTGTTTGTCCTAAAGTCCTTGGATATGGTGTTGTGTTCTGTTGTGTTTTTCTCGGTGTTTTTGTTTTTCAGTTTGGGAGATTTCTATCTTTATATCCTCTAACTCAGATATCTTTCTTAGTTGTGTTCAGGTTACAAATAAGCCCTTCAAAAGTATTCTTCATTTTTGTTCCAGTGCTTTTGATCACAGCATTTCTGTTTGATTCTTTCTTAGGATGGCCATCTCATTACTTACGATGCCCATATGTTCATGCTGTCTATTTTATCCATTAGGGGCCTTAGAAGATCGATCATAGTTGTTTTAAATTCCTCATCCCTTCCATGTCTGATTCTGATATTTGCTCTGTCTCTTCAAAATTTATTTTTCCTTTCAGTATGCCTTGTGACTTTTTTCTGGATAGCCAGACATGACATTCTGAGTATAAGGAACCACTGTATATAGGCCCTTATAATATGGAGAGAGGGAAAATATTCCTCAGTTTCATGATTAGGTCCCAGTCTTTAATGGGCCTGTGCCTCTGAACTGTAAATATCATAAGTGTTTCTCAGTTTTTTTCTACCCATTAGGAGGAACAAGATGGCTAGGGGGGGGATAGCATTGGGTATTTCCCTCCCTCCGGTCAGTTAGGCTCTGATAATACCCAGTCAGTTTTGTTACTAGAAAAATAGAATGCTCTGTCAGAAGTATGAGAAAATGTTTTCCAATATTTACTATGGAACCTGGTTGAATGTGTGGAGATAAATTTCACAAACTTGTCCACACTGAGTCTCATCATCAAAGACAGGTCAGCTTTTCTTCCTCCGGTGCTGGTTCCCATAGTGGTTTCTGCTCTTGAGTCTCTGCTCTAATAAAGTGTTACTCCCTGTGTTCACCTGTAGGTCTCTCGAGTCCTGGGGAAAGTAGTGTGCCCTGTGCACCCTATGTCCTTGCCTCTCTTGTGGGTCTCAGGAGAATTATTGATTTTTCAATATGTCTAGCTTTTTACTTGATAGGACAGAGTTGCAACTTCCAAGCTCCTCATATACAAAACTGGGTAGTTGGGATTATACAAACATATATATATATATATATATATATATATATATATATATATATATATATATATATAAGCTTAAGCGAACATTATGACCAAATGACTGGAATGACTGAAACGAGCACTGACCACCAGGGGGCAGACGCTCAGCACAGGAGCTGCCCCCTGGTGGTCAGTGAGCTCCCACAGACAACCTCCTGTGGCCCCAACCTTCATTGGCCCCTCCCCCCAACTGGATACCTCCCCCTGGCCAACTGGCTCCTGATAGGCCTCGATCACCAGCCAGGTGAGGGACCCCACCTGTGCACAAATTCATGCACCAGGCTTCTAGTCTTTTCATAATTCTGTTCAGTAAATTAAAAACTAGCAATGTAAGCTAAGGTATTATAAAACCAAGCATTGTGTAATTGAGAAAACATATACAATTTTATGTTAAAGCTACTTTTTATAATCTTTATTTTTAAGTAAATATGTATAATACAGCATAAAAACCAATGTGTGATTAATTTGACCATAAGTTATAAAATATCCTAGAGTTATTTGATAACAGTAATTCTGTATTAACTTTTGTTTGAAAATTATAACTGAAAATGGAAATCTTTAAAATCATAATTAAATGTGAGATGGTGCCAGGGCTGTCCGGCAGACCCTGAATGACAGATGAATGATAACTGACACACATTTCTGTGAAAGAGAAGCTAAGGGGCTAGTTGGCATAAGGAGCCAAGAAAGCCCTGATTGCCTGCCTCGTTAGCTTTTTATTGTAACAACTAAAGGCCCATTGCACGAAATTCGTGCAAGGGGGGATGTCTCTCAGCCCAGCCTGCACCCTCTCCAATCTGGGAACCCTCGAGGGATGTCCGACTGCCCATTTAGGCCTGATCCTACCGGGATCGGGCCTAAACGGGCAGTCGGACATCCCTCTCACAATCCAGGACTGCTGGCTCCCAACTGCTCGCCTGCCTGCCTTCCTGATTGCCCCTAACTGCTTCTGCCTGCCAGCCTGATCACCCCCTAACCACTCCCCTGCCAGCCTGATTGATGCCTAACTGCTCCCCTGCCAGCCTGTTTGCCCCTAACTGCCCTCCCCTACAGGCCTGGTCCCCCACAACTGCCCTCCCCTGCAGGCCTGGTCACCCCTAACTGCCCTCCCTTGCAGACCTGCCCCCCCCAACTGTCCTCCCCTGCTGGCCATCCTGTGGTGGCCATCTTGTTTCCACATAGGGGCAGCCATCTTGTGTATTGGAATGACGGTCAATTTGCATATTATCCTTTTATTATATAGGATTAGATAAGATAGAGGCCTGGTGCATGAGTGGGGCCAGCTGGTTTGCCCTGAAGGGTGTCCCGGATCAGGGTGGGGGTTCCCTTGGGCTGTGGGGCAGCCTGGGTGAGAGGCCTGTGGTGGTTTGCAGGCCAGCCACGCCCCCGGCAACTCAAGCAGAGGCCCTGGTGTCTGGGATTTATTTATCTTCTATAATTGAAACTTTGTGGCCTTGAGCGGAGCCAAGCCTACTGCTTGCTCTGTGGCCGCAGCCATTTTTGTTGGGATTTATTTATCTCCTATAATTGAAACTTTGTAGCCTTGAGCAGAGGCCTGGGCCCGCCAAGGCAGGCGGAAAGCTTGGCTTCCTCCATTGCCGGGGGCAACCCAAGCCTCCTGCTCTCTCCGTGGCCGCAGCCATCTTGGTTGGGTTAATTTGTATACTCGCTCATGATTGGCTGCTGGGTGTGGCTTGTGGGTATAGTGGAGGTACAGTCAATTTGCATATCACTCTTTTATTAGATAGGATAGCTTGAACTAAAATTAACCTCTAGATACAATCAGCAGGGTAAGCATCCTCGAGAAAGCACCTGCATCTGTAGTGTCTTTCAAACAAGGACATTTTGAAGTCTAAACATAAAGATTCTAGTCAAACACCCCAAGGGGTCAGACTTGTTTGGAAAAATCAAGGCAGGGGCTGCTGCCTGCAGCAAGGTCCCCCCAGAGGCCCCTGACCTTTCAGAGTATCCTCCTTACAGACATTCCAGCCAAGTCCCATGCTTCCCCACAAGATGGTGTCCAAAAACTAAAAATACTTGAGAAGAATGCAATTTGCAACATGTCAATCTATATTTAGTTAAAGATTTCTCTGTTAATGAACAACTGCTCAAATGTTTATAGGCAACTTTATCTAAATGAGAGTAAGGACCTGCCCTCCAATGCTAAGGCCAAAGGAAGGCAGAAATACATCCTAGCTGAAGTCATGGAAATTCCTGGATGAAGAATCAACTCTATTCTATTACATGAAATTACATAAGTTTTTAAAGAATTTCCAAATTGTGCTAGGCATCAAAACCATGTGTTTGTTTTTTTAGGGATACATTCTTACAGTTAGCACAGATCAGATAAGTATGTTTAAATACACAAAATAATCTCTATTCTCTTTGTAGTTGTATAATGTGGAGGATATGAGAACATATGGGTTTAACTGTAGTTTCTATACCATTTTAAAGTGTATAAGACTACTAAAATGTAGATTAACTTAATCACATTCCCCACCAAGGTACTTGTCCAACAATAAAAAATGGTATAAAATTACCAGTTTTAGCTTTTGAAAGAAGTAAACATTGATAAATGTAAGATAGCATCAGGACTAATATGCTTTTTAAAATGGTTTAATTTAACAGTCAACCTAACACTGATGTATTTTCAAGGATAAAGACAATTTTTCTGTTATAATTTCTATCACCCAATGAACAGGCTGTTGTTTTCTACCCAATTGCTAATTCCATTTTAAAATTACACTTAAAACTTATTTTGGTAATTTACTCTTTCCTAGAATAGACTGTAATTTGTAGAGCTTCTTTTAGTTCAGAATACTAAAATTCTCCTAGGTAATATTTCAGAAGACTGAGAGGTAAATTTCAACTCAGCGTCTTGTTTAGAATCTAAACTGTTGACTCAGTTAAGAATTATAATGAAGTAACTAATTCAGTTGCCCTTGTGCTGGAAAATTCAGCAGCCCACAAGGGCTAGATTAACATTCAGACCAGCATCTAGAAAGGACATCTGTATGAAGAATGATGTGTGTGCTGCTAAAAAACAGATTTCATTTGGCTTCAAAAATCATACATATGCTGCTACATAAACCTCTATGATGTAAATCATATTTTTCTATTTCCATACCTACTAAAGTTGGAATATATGTTTCCCCAGAAAGTTTAACTCTAACATCACTGGGAAAATACAAGCAAGTATAAGTTCTTTTTATTTCACATCACTGTGCTGAGAGAGAACAACTTATAATTTAATATTTTATTATTTCCCACAGGTGCCAGGTGAGAAAACAGCCATCTTCTGTGCAGATGCCAATTCCTGGCATTTCATGGAGTAATTAATGCCAGTGCCAGACAGTTGTATCATGGGTAAGAAAATGACCACCTTTGTCTACAGCTGCATCATCAATCAAACCAGTTTCTACCTTTCTAAATGCTATAATTTTTTCCATTGATCATTATCTTTATAAGCATGAAATGACTGTTTCATTTAAAAGATAGATCATTTTAAATTTATCTTTATTATTGAAAATATTACAGATGGCCCCTTTTCCCCTCATTGGCCCTTTCTAGCCTGCACCCATTTCTCACCCAGGCCTTCACCACACTGTTGTCTGTGTCCATGGGTTATGCATATATGCACATAAATTCTTTGGTTAATCTCTTCTTACCCACCCAACCACCCCCAGCCTTCCCTCTCAGATTCAAAAGTCTGTTCCATATTTCTATGTCTCTGATCTATTTTGTTCATCAGTTTATTTTGATCTTTAGATTCCACATATGAATGAGATCAAAGAACATAATGTAAGTCCTTTTAAAATCCTACTATCAAATTCCTAAATTTAAGATCCCACCACTCTATTCATTTATTCATTCAATATAAATGTATTGAGCATATGCTATAAATAAGAGCACATTTAGGAACATGGAAAATTGACTGGAAAGAAGGATACTGTATATTAAACAACTGTGTGTCAGATCCCGAGCTTTCACTTTGTATGTTATTTTATTTAAATCTCACACCTCTACATAATAGTTATTATTCTTATTTTTGGATGATGAGAAAGCTGAAGTTCGGAGTTAAGTACTTTGTTCAGTATTACACAGCAAGTAGCAGAACTAGTTGTGAAGAGTATGATACAGCCCCTCTCCTACCATCTGGAACCTTCTTTACCTATTATTTATTTAATGAACTCCCTATTCATTTTTTTTAGTCATGATCAACAAAATACTTAATTAACTAAAAAAACCTAAACTACTAAAATTCATAGGTTATATGACTCTGTTATGGTAGGCATAAAGAGAAAATGACACTGAATATTGTGATAGTCTAATCATAATTAGAGCACTGTAGTATTTTTAAACATTTAATTCCCATGTTTAAGGAAATTTTGATAGCTGAAACCATTCAATGAGAGAAAGACTAGATAATGGAGATCTAAAACCATGCATATTAGATGCTATTAAAGGATTCCAGAATATTAATTCTGATATCACAATTACTAACATGAGAACGGGGAATGTGAAAAGATGTGCAGAATTGATGGTACCTGTTTCCAATACTTAAGTTTTTATTATCATGAAGAAGTACAAGTTGTAAGAAATATTATAATAAAAAACATACTGGGTAAATACAGAAACACTAATTCAGTATTGGAATAAAACATTATTATATCCAGAAATGACTGACAGTTGAAAAGGTTTTATATGTGAGGCAGTGAATTATCTCGTGTGAAAGTTTTCAAGCAGGAATTAGGTGATTCTCCATTGCCACCTCCATTGTCTGCTAGGGCAGAAAAGTTATAGAAATGATCCCTTTATTGGTTGGTCATTCATTTCTCAATTCATTCAACAGCAATTAGTAGCTGTTGGGGCTAATTCAACAATAAACATGTCCTAATGGATTTCTCTCACATTTTAATAGAATGTGATAAGTGCTAGAATGAAGATAAAAATGTATGATTCATTATAATTGACTAAAAGTGAATCCTTCATAGAAATCTTAGTGTTAAATCCTTATTTCAAAAAGCTTGGACTAACTTCTATTAATCTCAACAACTCTATAATTCTTTGATTTCATGATTCAATTACTTCAACTCCACATATTTTAACAAACTGTTTATATCGTATTTATAAAAGGGTTAGAGCTATATTGTTTCTTTTTATTTAATTAATTGGCATTTTCAATAAATATGAATATCAAATAAAAGATTGAATGGAGACAAATTATCTATAGCAGAAATGAAACAGTAAATATCATAGATCCTGTGGATAACAAAGGGGTAATACTAGAATAATATGCACAACTCCACATGCATAAGTTCAACTACTTAGGTGAAATGAACCTTTTCCTGGCAAAGCAAAAGCTTACATAATGAAAAAATAACATGAGTAGCTTTATAACTACTCAAATTACTAATTTTACTTATTAAGGAAACTGAACTCAAAGTTTTAAAATTCCTGAAAAAATTCCAGGTTCAGATAGTCAAACTGGAGAATTCTACCAAAATTTTAAGGCACATAAATCGAAGAGGAAAACTCTCAATTTTCAGATGATTTGATGTGTACATAGAAAAAAAATCTAAGGAATGTACAACTATAAAAAATGAGTCAACAAAATTAAAGGACACAAAATTAACATGCAAAATTAATTGTATTTATATAAACTAGCAATGAACATATAGAAACCAAATTTTAAGATATACTATTTAAAATCCCCCAAACAATGAAATATATAGCTGTAAATCTTATGAAATATGTGCAGGACTTGTATGCTGAAAATTATAAAACACTAATGAAGTAAATTTAAAAAATCTAGATACTAGAGAGACTATTGTATTCATGAATTGGAATACTCAGCATATTAAAGATAATTCTCTCAAATTGATATAAATATTTAATGAAATTATCAAAATTGCATCATTTTTTTGTAGATATTGTCATGATTTTTCTAAAATTTATATAGAAAGCCGATGAACTGAAATAACTAAAACAGTTTTGAAAAAGAATAAATTAGAAGAAATCACTCTACCCAATTTCAAAATTTATTATATTGTGTAGCTTTAGTTACCAAGACTGTGTGGTATTGGTGGGAAAATGGACACTTGGATCTATAGACTGGAAAATAGAACTCAGAAATTGCTTTACACGGGTACAACCCACTAATTTTTGACAAAGCTGCAAAAACAGTTAAATGAAGGGAGGAGAATCTTGTTAATGGTGCTGGTGCCACTGGATAGACAAGACAAAACAAAACAAAATCTCGACCCAAACCTTACACCTTATACAAAAATTAACAAAATGGATCATAGACTTAAATGTAAAATATACTACACAACTTTTAGAAGAAAAATTAGAAGAAAATCCTTGGTGAAGTGTTTTTCGGCATGTAAACAAAACCATGATTTCTAAAAGGAAAGATCAATACATTAGCCCTTATCAAAATATTTAAAAAATGTTTGTTATTTCCCTGTTAGGAGAATGAAAACACACTCTGAAGCCTGGGAGTAAATATTTGCCACTCACAGAGCTGTAAAATAATTTATATCTATAATATATAAAGAACTTCAAAATCAACAGTTACAAAAATCTGATTAGAAAACAGGCAAAAGACATAAAGAAACATTTCATCATAGAGGATACAGATGGCAAAGAAAGACAGGAGATGTTCATTCTCACTACCGTGTATTCCTAAAAATAAAACATCCTCCGAAAATAAGACCTACTTACAGGTTTCCTTCTGAGTGAAATATAAGGCATCCCCCGAAAATAAGGCCCCCGGGCTCTGTCACAGAATGAAAATTAATTTACGTAAACTGGTCGCTAGGGCTGCCCCGACTGGCGTCTAGCAACCAGTGACATTACGCGGAGTCCTGAGGTCACTGCTGTGTGGAGGCGGAGTGGAGGTCGGAGTGAGCGGTGAGCGCGGGGCAGGAGAGAGGAGGAGACTTTCACAGATGCGTGTAGAAGAACAGGAGGATTAGAGTGGACGGGACGCGGCAAAGGTGGTGAGTGCTGGTCTGTCTCTGGTGACACTACCTGATGCTTGCGGCCGCCTTCATGATGACTGAAGGTTCTCAGTCAGTGGCAGACCTTGCTCCAGTTCAGATCCAGGCCCCAGCAAGCCCAGTGACAGACCCCAGGAAGGCACCAGGGGGTAAATGTCTGATAAAGAGATAGGGGGGGTGTCTGGTGAAGGTGTTCAGTGGCACAGGGGTGGGGGGAGGGGGATCACTTAAAATGACACAGGAGGATCAGAGGGGACAATCAAAATGACACAGGAGGATCAAAAGGGGTTACTAAAATGGTAATCCCCCCTCTGATTCTCCTGTGCCATTTTGATTCCCCCCTCTGATCCCCCCTGTGTCATTTTGAGTGATCCCCCTCCCCCCACCTTGATACCCCAATTCCTTTTTTTTACCCCTAGAAATGAGCGCAAAAAGAAAAAGCTACTCCGTGGAGTACAAGAAAGGAATCGTGGAAGACTCTTGGGGCCAAAATCTTACTGCTTTCTGCAAAGAGAAGATGTTGAGTATCCGATTGGTCTGAAAATGGCGAGCAGAGTATGGTAACCTCATTGAACAAGTGGACAAGGGAAATGCTAAAAAGCGCAAGTGTGGATCAGGTTGGCAACCATTATTTTCCGAGCTGGAAGACCTGATCTGTGAATGGGTTGTTGACAGGAGAGCAAAGGCTTTGGTTGTGAATAGGGCTCAGATTCAAGAATTTGCCCTTGCAATGGCACCACAGTTTGACATAGCCCCCGAAGACTTCAAAGCATCACAACACTGGCTGGATAATTTCCTTCAGCAAAGTGAACTGTCTTTAAGAAGATCTACAACATTGTTTAGGTTGGAAGATACTCAAGTTATTAAGCGAGCACTTGCATTCAAGTCCTTTATTGATGATGCTGACTTCTCTAAATACAATCTTTCCAACATGATTGCTATGGATGAAACTGCAGTGTTTATGGGCCAATCATCTCAAACAACAATTGAACAGCGGGGTGCCTCCTTAGCGTACATTCCCTCCACTGCTTATGAAAGTGCACGTGTTTCCTGTATTTTGGCAATTCGTCTGGATGGCACTAAAATCCCACCTTTAATCATTTCTAAGGGCAAGAAGGAAAAGATTGAACGTGTTTTGGGCGTTTTTATTCTTGAAACTGAAAAAGCCTGGGCCACACAAGCAGTTATAAGGAAGTGGGTCGATTTAATGCTGCCGCTTGTTATGCGAGGAAGCCAAAGAGGTCTGCTAGTCTGGGATGCAGCCAGCACTCACCGTGCTAAAGACATGAAGACATTTCTTCACGAAAGAAAAAGAGATCAGATAATGTTTCCCGCAGGAATGACGGCCTATCTCCAGACTCTTGATATTGCAATAAACAAGCCATTCAAAGACAATTTGCGCATGGAAATTAATGACTACATTGAAAATAGAATGGAGAGAAATCAGTGTGGAAACTTTGTGAAACCTAAACTGCAAGAAGTTGTGACTTGGGTGAAGAATTCATGGGAGAAAATCACTGACAGTTGCATTGCAAATGCACTGCGAGCAGGCTACCTTGACAAGAAGTACTCATTTAAAGACAGTGCTATTGCTAAACATGAGAGATTTGGTCCACTGATTCTGAAAGAAATGGAGTCACAAGAAATTCACCAGGAAATTCAGGAATTGGATTGTTATGATGTTCCAGAAGATGATGACATGATTGTCATTGAATAAATGAGTAAATTCTTGATACTGTAGGATTCACAGTTTGTCTGGTTTGTGTTGACAACTACTGTACTATCATACCGTATACAGGTAATAAATTTCCTTTATTTTCATTTAACAATAAATGTGTACCGTATTCTTCTTCATGGAAAAATAAGACATCCCCTGAAAATAAGACCTAGTGTGTCTTTGGGGGGCAAAAATTAATATAAGACACTGTCTTATTTTCTGGGAAACACGGTAGGTATTAGGGAAATGCAAATTAAGACCATGATGGGGCTACTCCACCCGTATAAGAACAACAAAAATAAAAATAAAATAGTTACAATATCAAATGCTCACAAGGATGTGGAGAAACTGGATCTCTCACTGTCAGTGGCAATGTAACATGGCACAGTCACTCTGGAAAACAGTACTATGGTAGGTTATATCCAAAGCATCGAATACCAGTCAGCAATAAAAAGAACAAATGATTTATACACAAAACAACTTGGACAGATCACAAGGGAATTACGATGAATAAAAAACAATAACAGTCTCAAAAGATCATATACTACATGGCTGCATTTACATAACTTTCTCAGAATGGCAAACTATAGAAATGGAGAATGAAGTAATGATTTCCCAAGGTTAGGTAGGGATAGTGGGAATAAGTGTAATTCTCCAAGAGCAGATTAAGGGAGATCTTTGTGGAGATGGAATATCTTGATTGTAGTGATGATTACACAAATTTACATATGTAACAAAATCCCACGAACTATATATACATGCATATTAAACCAAAGTTAGTATCCTGATTTTGATATACTATAGTTATATAAGATGTAACCATTGCATAAAGGTTACACCGAATTTCTCCTATATAACTACCTATGAATCCATTATTATTTCATCTTTCCAAACTGATTAAAAAAACTATTGTTCTGTAAAAAGTATATTTGTTTTTGTAGGGAAAAAAAGGATTTGGGGTAAGTAATTTGAAAAAAATGCTATTAATAATATCAACTTTTTGAAAATTCACAATGCAGCAATTGATCCAGAAAAGTCCCTCATGCATGAGTTTGTCTTCCTTGATGACTACCTGATTTCATAATTTGGAAAAGAGTATCCTAACACATATCACCTGAAACACTGAATGGTAATTTTGGAAAGACAGTGAAACTTTCTGAGCCCCATTCAGCTAGAGGCTGCAATAATGAATTCATGAAGCTTCGCACAGCTGGTCCCTCCCAGAAAACCTGGTTTATTAGCATGATGATACCTAACCTACTTTCTAATATAAGCTCCCAAAGACAACAGCAGCTACTCACAGACCATGGTTAATAAAACATGTACCTGAAAAAAACACTAGTTTTTTTCAGGGTGAGGTGCTGCTTTTATAAAAGCCCATGCTGGGGTTAATATTCACAAATGAATAAATTATGTCCCTTCACCCCTCCAAAAATGCTTTGCATTTATCTAACTCTCATTTGTAATGTGAATGTTTATGTACCTATCACATTTACTAGACAAAGAGCTCCACAATTATTCAGATAAGATCTGGTTTTTTGTTGTTTTTGCTCCAGGGCTTCTTATATTGGAGGTTCCCAATGTTTATCCAATAAATAAATGAAGGACAGTGTCAGGTATTCAAGTGTTAATTACAGAATGCTGGCATAGATTTATTTTATTTTTGTTTATCTTATTATTAATTTTTTTGCTTAGATTTTATATGATTATTGACTAAGAACTAGGTAACTGCCCAGATCAGTGGTTTTCAGTGCCCAAGATGATTTTTTATTTTCTTTATATTTTCTCACATCAATTGTGACCTTTCAATAAACACTATAATTTACTATACATATATATATACTAGAGGCCTGGTGCATGAAATGCGTGTATGGAGGCGCTGTCCCTCAGCCCAGCCTGCACCCTCTCCAATCTGGGATCCCTCTCACAATTCAGGACTGCTGGCTCCCAACCGCTCGCCTGCCTGCCTGCCTGATTGCCCCTAACTGCTTCTGTCTGCCAGCCTGATCACCCCTAACCACTCCCCTGCCAGCCTGATTGATGCCTAACTGCTCCCATGCTGACCCGATTGCCCCTAACTGCCTTCCCCTGCCAGCCTGGTCACCCCTAACTGCCCTCCTCTGCATGACTGGTCCCCCCCAACTTCCCTCCCTTCAGGCCTGGTCACCCCCAACTGCCATGCCCTGCAGGCCTGGTCACCACTAACAGCCCTCCCTTGCTGGCATGGTCCCCCCCAACTGCCCTCCCCTGCAGGCCTGGTCCCTCCCAACTGCCCTTCCCTGCTGGCCTGATTGCCCACAACTGCCCTCCCCTGACGGCCATCTTGTGGAAGCCATCTTATGTCCACATGGGGGCAGCCATCTTTGATCACATGGGGGTGGCCATCTTGTGTGTTGGAGTGATGGTCAATTTGCATATTACTCTTTTATTAGATAGGATATATATATATATATATATATATATATATATATATATATATATATAATAAAACCATAATATGCAAATCAACCAAATGGCGGAACTACCAGTCGCTATGATGTGCACTGACCACCAGGGGGCAGATGCTCAATGCAGGAGCTGCCCCCCCGGTAGTCAGTGTGCTCCCTACAGGGGAGCACTGCTCAGGCAGAAGCCGGGCTCATGGCTGGTGAGCGCAGCCTCTCCCACCTCTGTAGCAGTGTTAAGGATGTCTGCAGTCGGACGTCCCCCAAGGGCTCCTGGGCTGTGAGAGGGTGCAGGCGGGCTGAGGGACCGCCCCCCCAAGTGCACAAATTTCATGCACCAGGCCTCTAGTATATATATTTTTGTGTGTGTAGAGACAGAGACTACATCTTCTGCTTAACACAAGAGTATGAGGAATGGGATTTCTGCCTGTTTATTTATTGATGCATACTACACAAACACTGCATAACACATAACTTCTTAATAAATATGTTAAGTTAATTTTATATTTCTGTCTTCTTTATTTCTCTTGATCATTCTTGACAGGGTTTTGAAAATTTTATCAGTCTCTGCAAATCCTATCTTAGATTTGTGTTCTATTTCATTAACTTGCAGTATTAGATAGCTTCCAACATAAAAATTTAGTCTATACATTTTTCTCTAAGTATTCACTTACCTAAATCCCAGACGATTTTATGATTATTAAAACATATTCTAATTTTATTGTGATTTTTAGGGGGGGCATGAGTTATTAACTGTATCTGTCTTTTTCCTTCCCAACAGCAATTTTCTAGCACTTGTCTCATAATTGATTTCCAGTGTAATTCAAAAGAGATAATCTGTTACTTTAACCCACTGAAATTATTTAAATTTGCTCGATGCTTAAAGATATACATTTTTTTTTTTTTTTGGTAAATGTTCTGTGTGTGCTTAAAAACAATAGATATATACAACTGGTACTGCAGTATTATATTTGCCCATTAGGTTCAGATTACTTACCAATTATGCTGATCAAAATCCAGCATCCTCACTAATCACAGTGAATTAAATTATTCTGAGTGTGCCTGAGATACTCTTAATTATATATCAACAATAAATATGCTCATTAGAACATACATACAGAAAAACAAAAATATGGTTATTTTCCAAAGAAACCTCTATATCATGGCAAAGATATGTTCAAATTAGATTTTAGAGTTCTCAGATATAGAAATCACTTTCTTATTTGGTTACATCATATATTTTAGACATGGTATTTATATTATAAAGTAATAAATAATATTCTAATTTTTCTTCTAGATTTTACTTTCAGAATCTACATTAATATATGAAAATTAAACCAGCAGTTACTTTTGTTTACAAAAGATTATTTTCTTCTTTATCAGAGGTAGTCTACATCTTTAAAAATAGTTCAGTTTTTAAATTATTTCTGTTATTCCTATGTGGCATTTTTTTACCTAATGATATTTCAGAAGTTTTCTTAGAATTGTGATTCCTGTTCAGTCTTCACTTAGAATTCTCAAGAAAACAAACAAACGAAAAACCAAAAATCCAAAGACTGTGGAACTTAAACCTAAATGCTTGGTTAGTTGTCAGACAAACTTCTGAAAACAGTTCCTATAGTGATTTATTTTTTTTTCTTCCTATTCTTCTGGATCTAATTAGAGCTCCAATGTTTATAGTATACACAGGATAAATAACAGCACTCATAAGTCAGATAGCAGATTTTACCATTTATAATTAAAATATAACATTTAAGACCAGTAGAAAGAATAGTTAAAATTTTTAAATAATAAGAAAAATAAGCAATGCCATGTAAAAAGAACTCATTATCATGTAATCAGAACCAATATAAAAATGTGGGTTACTTTTAGAGTTTCTTACATATTTTTTGTTAGTTTATTTGTTTGAAGAAGCTGAAAAAGTTTTCTTCTTTCTATGTAACATCTAGAACTAAGTCAGCTTTCTTGCTTTAGTATTGCTGATATAAGTAGGACCATTCAAACTTTAAGTGATTTGGCAATCATTTCACCAAAAAACACCTCTAGCACAACCTTCCCTCCAAAGGCGTATGATTACTTTTGCCTTTATTTTCCTTACAAAACAACTACAAAAACAGCAAATTTCAATACATTCTTGACCCTCTTAGAAAACCAGCACCCTTTCCCTAACACAGAGGATTCCTAGAAATTTCCACAATTTTAGAACCTAAATGCAAAGAGGTCAAGAAAAATTTAGTCAGAAATTAGTTGATAATTTAAGTACTGAAAAAATTGCATTAAATTACATCTTGGAAAATAGATACATTGGCAACATGACCCCCAAAAGTATAATATCTGTTCTGTTTCACTGATAACCTAATAGATTTGTGTGATATTCACAAGAAAATGGCAATGAAGAATTTTAAAACATTAGATGAAGAAAATAACTATAAATACATCAGAAAATATTCATGAGGTAGAGATTAATATTAATACAGAATTTGAGATTTGCCAAACATTTTTGCTCAGTTCATATATGATAATAATCCTATCTAATAAAATAGTGATATGCAAATTAATCATCACTCCACTACACAAACCACACCCACCAGCCAATCAGGAGCAAGTATGCAAATTAACCCAACCAAGATGGCTGCAGCCATGGAGCGAGCAGGAGGCTTGGGTTTCCCCGGCAATGAGGAAGCCAAGCTTTCCGCACACCCTGGCCAGCCCAGGCCTCCACTCAAGGCTACGAAGTTTCAATTATAGAAGATAAATAAATCCCAGATACCAGGTCCTCCGCTTGGGTCGCCGGGGGGTGTGGCTGGCTTGCAAACCACCACAGGCCCCTCACCCAGGCCACCCCATTCCCCAAGGGAACCCCAACCCTGATTCAGGATATCCTTCAGGGCAAACCAGCCAGCCCCCACCTGTGCACCAGGCCTCTATCCTATCTAATAAAAGAGCAATATGCAAATTGACCATCACTCCAATACACAAGATGGCTGCTCCCATGTGGACACAAGATGGCCACCACAAGATGGCCAGCAGGGGAGGGCAGTTGAGAGGAACCAGGTGTGCAAGAGAGGGCAGTTGTGGGTGATCAGGCCAGCAGAGGAGGGCAGTTAGGGGTGACCTGGCCGGCAGAGGAGGGAAGTTGGGGGCGACCGGGCCAGCAGGGAAGGGCAGTTGGGGGGGACCCAGGCCTGCAGGGGAGAGCAGTTGGGGGGGGACCAGGCCGGTAGGGGAGGGAAGTTAGGGGTGACCAGGCCTGCAGGGGAGGGCAGTTAGGGGTGACCAGGCCTGCAGGAGAGGGCAGTTAGGGGCAAACAGGCTGGCAGGGGAACAGTTAGGCAGCAATCAGGCTGGCAGGGGAGTGTTTAGGGGGTGGTCAGGCTGGCAGGCAGAAGCGGTTAGGGGCAATCAGGAAGGCAGGCAGGTGAGCAGTTGGGAGCCAGCAGTACTGGATTGTGAGAAGGGTCCCAGATTGGAGAGGGTGCAGGCTGGGCTGAGGGACACACCCCCTCATGCAAGAATTTTGTGCACCGGGCCTCTAGTGGATATTATAAGAAAGAATCCACAACTGAAGGAACAAACAATTATATGATATAAATAAAATTCGTAATCTGTAACTTTTTTTTAAGATTCAGTGTTACACAGAAGTAGTATGGTAGCTTGGGCAAAATAGTGGTTCATAAATTAAAGTGCATGGGTAAGCACTGCTGTTCCTGACTTCTGTGGAATGCACTAATAAAATATGTTCCTACCCCTCAGGGCTGCTGTGAAGATTCTGTGGAGATTAGTAGATAAACGGGCTTTGAAGGTTAAAAGTTTTATATAACTGTGAGCTCTCTTTATACTGAAGTTATTCTTAATATGCCAGATTTGGTTTCAAGAGATCAAAAAGGAGCAAACTGCAATATTCTAGCACAGAAATTATTATTAGAAATACTTTGTCAAACTTCATTTTGACAATTTGTTTTCACCTCATTTGCAATGAAATGAGGCAACAACTGGGCTACATTGTACAATTTTATAGATTTACCCGAATGAGCACATATAGCCCATTGAGCTAAGGATATTTTAATAGGTGTTGTTTATTATAAATCAATCTCCTAAAACAATATTACATAGTTGATATGTATCTCCTTTAGGAGACCACTTTGCCTTTTTTATGTAATATCTGGGTATTCATTTTTGGTTTTTAAGCAACTGACCACATCTCATAATTTACATGAAGGAATGACAACTCTTTGAAATGCATCCAAGCATAGAGGCTTGATAACCCTGCATGAATAAGTTTTGATGGATGTTTTACTGTGTATTTTTTTTGTTTTGTTTTGTTTTTGTGTGTGTGTGTGTTTTAAAACTTCCTTTTACATGGAAAATACTTGCTTCCCTTCTGGGTTTTCCAATTTATCTACAATTCCTTCACACACACACACACACACACCCGTCATCTAGTTTTAAGAGAATTCTGGTTCTAAATTAGGTATTGAGAGGAAAAAAAGTAATGTATTTATTTTTTAAAATTTATCTTTATTGTTGAAAGTATTACAGATGCCCCCCTTTTTTCCACCATTGACCCTATCCAATACACACACACCCAGGCCTTCATCACACTATTGTCTATAATAGGGTTATGCATATATGTATATAAGTTCTTTAGTTGATCTCTTCCTGCCCATCCACCAATCCCCACCTTCATCTGAGATTCCTCAGATTGTTTTATGCTTCTATGTCTCTGGATCTAGTTTGTTTAACAGTTTATTTTGTTCATTAGATTCCATTTAGAAGTGAGATCATATGATGCTTGTCTTTCTCTGACTGGCTTATTTCACTTAGCATAATGCTCTTCAGGTCCCTCCATGCTGTCTCAAAGGGTAAGAGATTCTTCTTTTTTACTGCTGCAGAGTATTCCAGGGTGTAAATGTACCACAGCTTTTTTATCCTCTCATCTACTGATGGGCACTTGGGCTGTTTCCAAATCTTAGCTGCTGTAAATTCTGCTGTTATGAACATAGGGGTGCACATATTATTTCTGATTGACCCTAACTGCCTCAGCTGCTGAGCTATATACATACTCTGTATGTTCAGCAATTAATGCATGGAATTGAGTAAGATTGTGGGAGATAAAGGCAAAAGTTAGAAAACAGAACACTTTTACTTACTGCAAATGAAGGTAGTCTCATCTGAATTATCAGTGCAATCATTCACAAAATCACACAGCTTGTCCTGTGCAATGCAGTGCTTGTTAGCACACATGAACTCTTGAGCAGTGCATTTCCTGTCTGGGCGGAGGAGGGGTGAGCAATCTTGAAAGGTAATGTCATCCACTGCTACATCTCCCATGTAACTGACACTGCGTTTTGCCCTGAAGATAATCTACAGAAGGAGGGATGAAGAAAGAGAGAGAGAGGAAGGGAGGAAAGGAAAGGAAAGAAGAGAAGGAGAGGAGAGGAGAGGAGAGGAGAGGAGAGGAGAGGAGAGGAGAGGAGAGGAGAGGAGAGGAGAGAAAAGAAGAGAAAAGAAGAGAAAAGAAGAGAAAAGAAGAGAAAAGAAGAGAAAAGAAGAGAAAAGGAAAGGAAAGGAAAGGAAAGGAAAGGAAAGGAAAGGAAAGGAAAGGAAAGGAAAGGAAAGGAAAGGAAAGGAAAGGAAAGGAAAGGAAAGGAAAGGAAATGAAAGAAAAAAAAGAAAAGAAAAAAGAAAAGAAAAGGAAGGGAAGAAAATCAGTTTCAGTTAAGCTGTCCATCATATGCAAAACTTGGAGCAAGCACTAAATACAACACTTGACTCTATAAAAATGCCGCATAATGAAACTGACCCAGAAAGCTTGGGGATCATTTAGATTTGTACCATCCTCAACACATAAGAATGTGGGAGTGGCATCACCAATACCACTGCCTCCTGCGTTGATTTGTGGGATAGGTGGCCTAGAACACTGGCCGGAGTCACCAATCCACCATTGCTGCCTCTGCAGCTCCCAGATCCCAAACAAGCCCTGTGCATTTCTTAGAGCCTCCTCACACATGGAAGCAAGAGGCCAATCCAAGTGCAGAATATACCAAGAGAAAGGAGATGCATGCACATCCTTTACTCTATTTTGCCCAATTCTTGCCATTCCTCAGATCTGTCCACCCCAAGATATCAAACCTCAATACCATGAGGTTGTTTTATTGGCCACATCTTTGGAACTCACATTATTTTGATTTTCCTTTGATTAATGTATGTGATGAACACAATTCTCATGTGTGTCATTGTTTGGTAGTGAGCTCCCACTTATGTGGACTGCAATAGAATTAGAAGTGATGAAAAATAATAGGAGTCACTATAGTTTTCAGAAAGGCTAGCTTCAGTTTATGACATGACCACTGCTTAGAATAATAATGAACATAGTTTCATAGAACATAAAAAGTCACATATTGTTTAGTGTCAAATTTTTAAGTGAAACTAATTCAGAGTTTCTCTGCAGGCCAAATATGGATTTGTGTGTTATAACATAAGAAATACTCCTGTATTCTAAAGTAAATTTAGAACAATTAGAAATTAGTTAACAAGAAATACAGTTACCTCAGTGATTTTACACAAAATATTTGTTGAGATCGAACACCCAAACACCTTTGACCAAATATATATATAATTATTTTTCTTAAAAGAAATTATTATAATTTTGTTGTTATTGTTTAAGACATGTTATGCTTCTCTACTACTGTGTGAAAAGCTAGGTGCTTTCTTCTTAAGATGAGTGGATAGAATAGTTGAAAATCAAGTGTCTCCCATTATAAAAATAAATAAAATATAAAAATACAATTTATATGTAAATTTCTATATAAATTTACATAAAAGGGATAAATTGTTTTTCTTCAGATCAAATGTGCTAAGAAAAAATAAATTTATAATATTTATTAAGAGCTTGGAAGTAATTAAAAGGAGGTAAAACTGGGAAAATAATAATGCCTACAACTTTTTATAAGGTAAATTGAACCCTAGAAAACTGAAAAAGGTACTCTATCATCTGGATATATCTAAACATTTAAATATGTGATGGAATGTTCTGTGGATAAGAAATCAGAAAACTCAATTACTATTACATTAACTTGTTTATCTACTATCCTTTAGACACAATCTCAGTTGCCTGTCATGTCCAAATGATCAAATCATCAATTATATCACTACTAGAGGCCTGGTGCATGAAATTCATGCACAGGGGTGTGTGTCCCTCAGCCCAGCCTGCACCCTCTCCAATCTGGGACCCCTCGAGGGATGTCCGACTGCCTGTTTAGGCCCGATCCCGGTATGATTGGGCCTAAACAGGCAGTCGGACATCCCTCTCACAATCCAGGACTGCTGGCTCCCAACTGCTCGCCTGCCTGCCTTCCTGATTGCCCCTAACCTCTTCTGCCTGCCCGCCTGATCACCCCCTAACCACTCCCCTGCCAGCCTGATTGATGCCTAACTGCTCCCCTGCCAGCCTGTTTGCCCCTTACTGCCCTCCCCTGCAGGCCCGGTCGCCCCCAACTTCCTTCCTCTGCCATCCTGGTCACCCCTAACTGCCCTCCCCTGCAGGCTTGATCGCCCCCAACTGCCCTCCCTTGCAGGCCTGGTCCCTCCCAACTGCCCTCCCCTGCTGGCCATCTTGTGGCAGCCATCTTGTGTGTTGGAGTGATGGTCAATTTGCATATTACTCTTTTATTAGATAGAACTAGAGGCCCAGCGTGCAATTAAAAACATGCGAGGAGGCGCCCCACCTCCCACTGTGCAAGAAGGCACCCCGCAGGGGGCCGGGACCCGCACCTGACCCGGGTAGCGCCAGCTGCCGCATTGTGTCCTGTGTGTTGGGGTGGGGGCATGCTCCTAGCTGTGCAGCTACTGCTCAGAACATGCCCCCGGCTGCAGAGTTGTGTCTGCTGGGGTGGGGGCAGGCGCTCCTGTGTGTTGTGTCTCCGCTCTGGCCTGTCCCCAGCCCCAGCCTCTCCATGTGTTCTGTCTCCACTCTGGCCGGCCCCCAGCCCCAGTCTCCCCACGGCCACTGGGACTGGGGGTGGCATGTAGTCACCTCCCACCCATCTGGGCGTGCAGCTCCTCCTGAGTGGTCCTGATGCCTGGCTAATTAGCATATTCCCTGTTTATATATATAGATGCTCCATACAATGTTGGTTAAGATTCCACAGACTTTACTATTAAATGTAATTAAACATTTTAAAAAGATCAATGATGTAGTTTTGGTAGAATTAAAGCA
The DNA here is from genome assembly GCF_963455305.1 of Plecotus auritus. Classification (NCBI taxonomy): domain Eukaryota; kingdom Metazoa; phylum Chordata; class Mammalia; order Chiroptera; family Vespertilionidae; genus Plecotus; species Plecotus auritus. The sequence continues at coordinate 146,459,598 of NC_137770.1, forward strand.
GGATCAATTATTTTTTTAAATTTGGGAAACAATATAGTGTAGCCGTTGGATAATGGACTTGTAGATGACCTGCCTATGTTTAAAGTTTGTCTCTGCTGTTTTGTGGTTATATAACTAGAGCAGGTTACCTAACTTCTAGGTATTTCTGTATTCTAATCTATAAAATCTATACATATGAAGAGGTAATATGCTAATTGTCCATTGCAGTGTCCCAGTAATGACCAATTTGCATATTGATAGACCAGCAGGGGGCTGCACGTGCAGCAGGGGGCGGATGGCCGGAGCCAAGTTCCTGAGGTTCAGAGAAGAGCGCCTGACAGGAGCCTGGACTGCAAAGAAAGAAGAGGAAGCAGCCACAGTGAGCTCTTCCAATCCCCCTGCATGGGCACCCTACCCCAGCCTTCGCACTCCCAGGGGGACGGGGAGGCTGACTGGATGGGGAGAAGATGCAGCCTCAGGGGTAGCTGCAGCCTGCACCTCCAACTCCCGATCTCTTCCCCCGCCACCCATGCCAGGGGCGCCCACACAATAGTATGCCGGCGACCACCTGTCAGCACCCCTGAGGCACCCGGGGCCAGCAGCCCGCCCCTGCTGGGCCACCTCCGCTGGGGCCAGACACACCTCTCCTCCCTACAACTCCAGACCTGGGTGGAGGCAGGCCTGAGCGGCCCAGAGGGTCAGACCCTTCCCCACGACAGCAGCAGCACCATCTCTGCAGCAGAACTGCGTTGAACCTCACTGGGGACGCAGCTAAACCCACCCTCCTAGCCCACCTGGCTCTGCCCTGGCCCGGCCGCCACCCCGCTCCAGGAGATTGGAGCCCCACCCTGAGCAGGTACAGCTGCGAAACAGCCACGTACAATTTAAAGAATGGCACCAAGTGGGAAGGTTTGACAGTTACTCCTCTTTCAGCCTCACCATCTCCCTAATGCCCCCCTAATGCCCTGCCCCCCGCCAGCACCTCCAGGGACAGCCACTGAGACAGGGCTGCTGGCCAGAACCTGCCCCTCCGAGGCCTGCGGAACCCTCTGCAAAGCTTCCATAGCTACAGTCCCAGGAAACAATCATGCCCTCCTCCCCTAATCAGCACCTGCTACCTGTGAGGGTACCCGTGGGCTTAAAAATAACAATCCCTTCCCATTTAGACATCACTTACTTGATGAAACATTTCTAGGTTTATTAGCTCAGAACCTCCTCATGACAACCCAGTAAGGTAGGCGGAGAAGAGATCACAATTCCCATGGTATATGCGTATGTATGCAGAAATGAAGCTCAGAGAGGAAAAGTGTCAAGCCCAGTGGTTCCCAAGGTGCAGCACACGCCCCATGTGGGGGGGGGGCGCAATTTGATTTTAAGGGGGGCAATTCGAGAATGAGTTAACAGTGAATTTTTTGCATTTCTTATGGTTCTAGGGGGCCTCATCTACAGCGTATCCTACATAATGAAAGGCTAATATGCAAATGACTGAATGGTGGAATGACCAGTCACTATGATGCGTGCTGACCACCAGGCGGCAGACACTCAACACAGGACTGCCCCCTGGAGGTCAGTGTGCTCCCACAGGGGAGCGCTGCTCAGCCAGAACCTGGCTCATGGCTACGGCTGGCGAGCACAGCAGCAGTGGTGGGAGCCTCTCCAGCCTCCGTGGAATGCTAAGGATGGCCGACTGACGGTTTAGGCCAGTGATCGGCAAACTGCGGCTCACAAGCCACATGTGGCTGGCGAGCCGTGGTTTGCTGCTCTGTTGACTAATGAGTTTGCTGACCACTGGGATAGGGGCTTAATCACAAGGAACAACAACAGCCTATAATTACTGGAATCAAGAGTCTAGGTCAGTGGTCGGCAAACTCAGTAGTCAACAGAGCGGCAAACCGTGGCTTGCAAGCCGCAGTTTGTCGACCACTGGCTTAGGCCCACTAAGCCGTCAGTCAGACATCCCCCCAGGACTCCCGGATGCAGGCCAGGGTGAGGGATCCCCCCCCAAGTGCACAAATTTTGTGCACCAGGCCTCTAGTGGTGATAATAATAGTATGTACCTCGTACAGTTATTGTGAAAACTAAAGAAGTATTTTTAAATTCATAGAATAGTACTTAGCACTTAGTAATTGTTATGTATGGGATTGCTCTAGTTGTAAAAATTATTATAATTAAAGATTCTGTTTAAATCAGAGTGCAGGTTACCAAACAAAACTCTGAGAACTAACCAGTGTTGAATCAGCATGTAATTTCTAAAATTATCTTATACTTTTCCTCAAGAATTAGAGCCATTCATCTTTCGGAGACTAAAGGAAATGATATCATAAACATGAAAGAATCATGGACAATATGCCAGCTCACACTCTAGCTCCACTGCATAGTATTTTGCTTTGCACATAGTAGGTGTTAATAAGTTTTTACTGACAGACTGATTGGATCACACACAGAAAGATTTAAACAACAAATTTCAATATGTGAAATATTTAATTTTGGAAAGGCTAAATTAGTATGTGATTCCTCTTGATTACATCCCCTTTATTGTTGTTTTTTATACATGATATTGCCATACAAATATTCTTCTTACATAAAACTAGTTAAGATTTCATTCCCTCAAGTGTAAGCCTATGTCTAGCAGCAATGAAATCTTTTACACATTGTTGCTGAGGATTTTTCTTGCCTCAGTTAAAAGATCATGGAGGTTAAAAGGCAGAATCACTTAATAATATATTTCAGGATGTGCAAGGCCATTAAATTGCTTTCTAATATTTACGTCTTTAGGTTGAACTTATTTCTTAATAATTTCCTAAATTATCTATAAATGACCCATTAGAACACTAGATTCCAGTGAGGCCAAACATGCATGGGATTTATTATACCTATCTTTCCAAGATATTGGGGATAATGCTGTATCATTCCCTTTATACAGCTGTGACTAGCCTGTGCTTCCACAGGAGCTGAGAGGGGCTGATCTATCAGACACAGCACACAATTGTAGATACAGCCACTGAATATTAACAGCAGAATTGGCTACTTCTATTGCATATACAGAGGATTAGAAATGTAATCATTAGTAAATATATCTTATATACAGAGATAAGTGATTCTAAATTTGTAGAATTAAGCCCTGTGCAGTTAAGGCTAATAGATATTTGCCTCATCTTCTAAGAAAACCCCTATTGTGCCAAAAAATAAAAATTTAAACCATACACACACACATTCATGGAGCTCTTGCTTTCTTGGTAATCAATAAAAAATAAAATCCATACCAAATATCTTTGCACATAATTATTTTCACTTTAAACATTTTAATCTATGTTCTTTTCTTTAATTGTTTTACATATACCTTATCCTCTGAATAGTATTATAGTCTATGTAAACACAAATACTAATACAACACACAATTTTGTTTCTCTCCAAAATATTTTCAAATTAAGTGAATCTATTATCTCTAATAACATTCAACAATACAATATGCTTTAAAAATATGTCCTTTTAATCAAATTTTAAAAAATTAATGTAGTTACTCTATAGTCTCTTAGAATATGCATATTTATAAATAGAGGGAGGTGTTCTTTACATATGGGAGACTGTAGAATGGAGTAGAATTGTCATTAAAATTAAATGTTCCCAGAAGCATGTTTGTCTAATTGGAAAAATAAGAACATTCTGAAATTTCAATTTCCTATGGAAAATACTATATATATTCATACAACACATCAGAAATGGAATGGGAGGACAAGATTATGAGTGAAGAAAATAAATTAGGATTAAAGAAGAAAATCACCAAGACTTACTACCCAAGTACTTGGATTACAAACCTGTATTTGTGAATGAATGCCTAAAAATAGTTCTACTTTTTTCCACTGTGCACCTTGCTGTCCACTTTGAGCCCACAATTTAGAGGTAACATTGTCTTTTTTGCTCAGTACCTGCAGAGATAAATCAAGTATGAAGTGCTGAAATATTTTATCATGATAAATTTTAAACATAGAATTTTCTAAGTTTTTACTTTATTTTAATATCAACATGAAGTCCCTGATAGGAAATCTGAGACAGTTTTCATTAGATATCTTTGTTTTCTATACAGCACTATGTCCCAGGGCACCTCACAAGCTTTGTGTAATAAAAGTGAGCATGATTATCTGTCATTCAAGTCCAAAGAAATCTGGGCATCATTTCACTAAGAACTCTATGTTAGCTTTTTTTTTAAAGAAATTTATTGATTAACTTATTGGAAGAGAGAAGAAGGGAGAAAAAGAAAGAGGGAGGGAGGAAGGAGAGAGAGAGAGAGAGAGAGAGAGAGAGAGAGAGAGAGAGAGAGAGAGAGAGACAGGTATTCTTTGTTCCATATTTATACATTCATTGGTGTGCCCTGACCAGGGATTGAACCTACAAGCTAGGGGTATATGGATCACACTAACCAACTGAGCTACCCAGCCAGGACCTACCTTAGCTTTTAAAAAAAAACCTGACAGCAGTAACAACTGGAATTTTACATATTAAATAACATCCATGTTGTCGAAAAAAGCACACATTACTTACTACAATACTCTTTTGAAAATGATCTTCATTTTCTTGGGTTCAGTTGGGACAGTGACATTATTACAGTGGGAGCTCAATTAATTTTAACAACACACGCGGGTGATATGAGCACCACCTATTCATGCTGTGCTAGTAAGATCTCTGTATACCACAGCCTTGAAAAATAGTACTATATCCTCATTCTAAGAGAAAATTCAGATTAGTCTCAGCAGACAAATTATTAGGCTCCTCTTTGAGAATGATACAAAATGAGTCATCAAGAGAGCAACTGAGGGTTAAGAGATCAACCAAAGGACTTGTATGCATGCATATAAGCATAACCAATGAACAGAGACACTAGGGGGATGAAGGTATGTGCTGGGGGGTGTGAGTGATTGGGGAGAGGTCAATGGGGGGAAAGGAGACATATGTAATTTTTTTATCAATAAAGAGTAAATAAAATAAAACAAACTCGGGAAATGCAGAACAAGTCCACATTCTAAAAGAACGGGCTCAGGTAGTTTTTTTTATTCACCCTGTATAATAAAGAACTAATATGCTAATTAGACTGGACAGCAGAACAGCCATCTGGATGAACTTCCTTACAAAGCCAGGGCTGCAAGGGCCAAGCCCCTTGCATGAATTTCATGCATTGGGCCTCTAGTTTCATAATAATACTTTTTTAAAATAGGAGGTATACAAATCAAGGAATTATTGAAAAGGGTTTGTGATCATTTTGCCTTTAAAGTGAAGGTAATTTTTAGTAGTTTCATTATCTTTAAAAAAAAAGTAAGTTCAAATGGCTGTAGAGCTTTTAGAGTCTTAACTTACTCAATAATATGTGCCTATCAAAAATAACACTAAATTCTCAGTCTATAAAATTCATCATGTTATTAAAATCAAGAAAACATAATTTCTTAAAAAAATAAAAATCATTTTTGTGGATAATAGAAAGATTGTATTGGGAATAGATCTTTGTATGAATATTATTCTATACTAGAGGCTCAGTGCATGAAATTCATGCACTGGAGGGGAGCGTCGCTCAGCCCGGCCTGCCCCCTCTCACAGGATGGGAGCCCTCAGGGGCAGGAGGTGTCCCGGCGATCAGGGGAAGGCAATGCCCCATCACACCTCTGCTGCTGCCACTGCTGGCAGCGCAAGCCTTGGCCAGCCCTGGTTACCTGAGCTTCAGGCGGCCCTGGGTGACTTGGAAGCCGCCATTTGAGGCTTGCCTGTGCCTCAGGCTGGCCCTGGGCGGCTGGGGGACTGAGGGGACTGGGGGATTCCGGAGGCAGGCACGTGGATGGGCCAGACCCACCTGGGGGCGGGCCCAGCCATGCTGTGTGCCTACCATCCCGGTGGGGCTAAGGCAGGGGTGGGCAAACTTTTTGACTCGAGGGCCACAATGGGTTCTTAAACTGGACCGGAGGGCCGGAACAAAAGCATGGATGGAGTGTTTGTGTGAACTAATATAAATTCAAAGTAAAGGAGCGGAGGGGAGAGCAAGAGAACCCTCCGCTCTTTTGGCTCCGCGGGCTGGATAGAACAGCAGAATGGGCCGGATCTGGCCCAAGGGCCGTAGTTTGCCCATGGCTGGGCTAAGGTGACTGAGCGCCGCCATCTTGTGGCTGTGAGCACCATCTTTGAGGGTGTGGCAGTCAATTAGCATATTCCCTCTTTATTAGATAGGATATAAATCACTAAGGAAAATGTATTCATGAACAGAGTAATGCAACATTTAGTGTTATTCAGCCATGCACAAAAATAGGGATCAGATGTATTACTATTCTAACTATTTGATAGTTATGCATCTACTAATACAAAATCTTATCTAAAAAATGAAAGCATATTTTAGATCATCACAACTATAAAATATAGTAGGTAAATAATTCTCATTTTTCTAGTGAAAAACTTGTAATAAATTGTATTGTTTTGCCTAAAGATATTTTTTAAAAGTCAATGTAAAGCAAATGATAAATTGCAACCTCAATCAACAAGACTATTAGAATACTTTCAGATTATTAAACATGCAACACATACATATACCAGTATACAAACAAGTTTACTTTTAAATTGCTTTTGGTAAGAAGTCTCATCTATAATAAAGAAGACAATTCTTCTAAAATTCATCTATAAACTTAAAAGTGTTTCCAATAAAAACAGCAGTTTTGAAATAATATGTTTATCTAAAATTTTATTTGGAAAAGTAAGTATTTAATATGGCCAGGAAAAGCCTAGAATAAGACAGTAATAACATTGAGGAAGGGGAAAACACCTAATATTAAAATTATAATCAAGCTACTGGGAAAGAAGTAGTTAAACAGCTGGTCTGCATTATATTTCTCTCTATTGAGAAAAAGAAAGCAGATAACCCAAGTACAATCTCTTTGCAAATGTGTTAAACACAGACTTCTTTGTAAATAAATTAATGGTATTCAACACAGGGAGAGTCCTTATCTATGGCTGCCTTTACAGATTTAGCTCTGATCTAAAATTGCTCATGGTAAACAGTTCTAAAATGTTGGAATTCATTTTTTCAGACATGGCTTTCTGGAAAATTTAATATAAGCTCTGTAACTGAGTAAAAATATAGATGCTTCAAAAACTGAGTAGGCTTTTATGTAAACAATGTATCTATACATATTACAGACAAGCTGTATATTACATAAGGCATTTCCAATATGGTAAGACAGGCTCTAAGGATGTGCATTCAGATTCCAGAACCTCTCTCTGGTTAGCCTGTACAACTTAGTTGTCTGAAATAAACCCGGGCCCCATGGAGAAATAGTTAACTCCAAGGATGGAACAGTGTAAAAGTAAGATGAATCTAGAACTTCTTTTTGTCCATAATGAAAGGAAATACTTAAAGACGGAGGAGCTTGTTAAGGAAACATACAAGTCAGCTTAAAGGGACTCCTATGGCCAAATCTGTGACAATTTAAAAACCAACAAATAAGCAATAGATAAGAAATTGAATACAATAGGAATCCATGAATCCACACTGATACAGTTCAATAAATGAATTTAAAAATGGAGAGAAAATATTTTGGGGTTTTTTTTGTTGTTCTTCCCAAATAATACCAACCTATAGATATAGACAAAATAATGGAGTTGGAAAATCACAATTAGGTAATCATCATAGTAAAATTAACTCCATTAAAAATACTAAAGGATGCAAAAACTAGTGGGCAAAATTGAATCCAGGTCAGGATTTTACGTACTCTCAAAATAGTTCTTCACAAAATATTTATTGATAACAAAGAGAACAGAAGTACTGAGACTGATTGACATCATGTACTAACCAATGGGATGGAATATTAGTGATGTTAAAGGGGGAAAAAAGCTTAACATTCAACAAATCCAAATTGAGGAACATTACAAAATAATTGAATTACAATTTTTAGAATATCAGTCTCATAAAAATCTAGGAAAACTGAGTAATCATTCCAGTTTGAAAGAAACTAAGAAGAAATAACAACTAGGTGTAATATCTGATTCTGTATTAAACTGATTTTTTCCCCAATAAAGCTGCTCCTGGGATAATGGACAAAAAATAAGATCTTTGAACAAGGGTATATTGTCTGTGAGATTCTGGCAACCTTTTGTGAGTTTGAAACAATGTAATCTTTTTTACAAAAAAACAATATGAAAAAGACTCCTGGAGAATGAGCACCACTACTATAAATAACAACATGAAGGATGCACATTCAATTTTTTACTAAAGTGTGTATAGTCATTTGTGCTATTCTCTGAACATTGTTACTGAAATCTAAATGAAATATTTCAAGTATAAAACCGTATTACACAGAAGCTGTAAACTCAGAATACAGACCATAATCATAAATTCAACAGTAAAAAAAATATATCCTACTAGCCATGCAGGTCCAATTCTTCTGAGTATTTTTCCAATCATACCATGTTGAAGTGTTAATAATTGTCCATTTTCATTTATTAGTAGACTACATTTTAATAACAATAAATTATACATTATGAATTTTTATGTAACAAATTTTAAAAATTTTATAATCTAAGCAATACCTGGAGAGAGCCAACGGTGGCACCATTCATGTAAGTCCAGAACACCAGGGTACATTTTGGTCCCGTGCGTGAAATAACAGGAGTGAGGATGTCAGCCATGTCACCAAATTTTCCATTTGAGCTATCAGCATACAGGTACCAGCCATCCGTGGTATTTCTAGGGAAGTATGATGTGTTTATAAGATAAAAAGAAAATAGAAAATCACAAAATATAGTTTGTCATTTATCATATTTTATCATTCTACAGTTTTACCTGTAAGTATAACAATGTTTTATAGCATAATGATGACTCATAATCTTCAGCAAAAATAATTCTTCTATTTTGATTTTGAATCCATGTATCAATTAGTATAATGTGTGCAAATTATGGTAAAGGCTAAAATTACCAGGTCTAATCTGTAATAACTTGGTTGATTTTTTTTTTTACAATGATACTGCCAATACTCTGAAGCTTTATAGAGCTTCTTTTCATGTAGGTTAAAATGAGACCTTGAAACAGTGAATGCCTTAAGAAGAGGCATTAAAAAAATAAATAAATATATTGATAAATAAAGCATTAAAAAAACAGAATAGAAACTGGCCTGGGGTTATACTCATAGATCTAAAAGGCTGTCAGGTTCAAATTTATTCTCTGTTAAGTTAGGTCAGTTTTACTAAGTTGGTAGATAATTTTAGTGTGTCTTTACTTTCCTAGCTCCAAATTAAAGAAGGAAATAATGGTGGAAACAAATATCAATGCAATCTTGCCATAGAGGATAGTGTTTATGCCCCTACTTTAATTGTCAATTCAGGAAAAAAAAAAGAAAATAAAATTGTAAGACATCCTTGGCAATACACAACTTTCTTAAAAGTTTAAATTTATTAGGGTGACATTGGTTAATAAAATTATATAGATTTCAAGTGTATATTTCTATGATACATTCTTCACAATTTGGGCATTCTGGCATTCTGTCTTTGATTAATTCGATTTCTTACTACTTTCTCATCTAAATATGCTAGATAGTATAAAGTTTAAACTTGATAGTTATTAAAACCCCTTTCATTTTGAAAGTTTTATGATTTGATCAATGAAATGTGAGTCATTAATAGCAAATAGAAAGAAGTATTCATTCAATCACCATGTATTTATTGACTCAAACTTTCCAGTCTTGCCTGTCTAAGGCACTGGGAATATGACTGAGCAAAAGACACACAGGGTGGTTGGCCTCATCATTTACTAGATCCATTATGAAGGTAGAATGATCAAGACAGTGTGGTATTGGAGTAAAGACAGACAAATGGGCCAGAGAAATGGATGGAATAGTTCTGAAAGAAACCCACACATATTTGTACACATGATTTATGAAAAGTTTAGGTCATCAGAGCAATGAAGGGAAGGACAATATTTTCAGTGTGTACTAAATTAATTAGATAGCCATGTATGAAAATAAGAAAAATCGATATCTATTTCACTGCATTTAAAAATAATAAATTCTAGGTAGATTGTACCAGGAATGTGGAAGGTAAACCAATGAAGCTTATCTAAGACTAGAGGCCCAATGCACAGAATTCATGCAAGGGGCTCTGCAATTGCAGTCACAGTGGCTTGCCTCAGGCCTCGCAGCCCCGGCTTCATCTGGAAAGTCATCTGGAAGGACATCCGGAAGGACATCCAGAAGGCCGTTCAGCTGTCTGGTCTAATTAGCATATTATGCTTTTATTATTATAGGTAATATAATAATATCTTTATAATGTAGAAATTAGAAAGTTTCTTTAAACAATATATAAAAATAACCATAAGGGGAAACACTGGAAAACAGAGCTGAATTCAAATTAAGGATTTCTATTTATCAAAAAATACCCATACGATGATCAAAAAGCCAGTGAATGGGAGAAATCATACATACCACATTTCATAAATGCAATATTTATTGATGGCCTACCATATAGCATGCTCTAGCCCACATGTTCAACGGTATATATGTGTATATGTGTATGTGTTGTTATACATATTAGTACATATTATGTAACTACATATATACAAGCAAGACCTGGAAGAAATATTCCAAAATGTTAAAATGTTTATATCTGTGTTTGGGGCCATGTATATTTTGTTTCCTATATAGTGCATAGTTCAGAGTAGATAGACCCTCAAAAATACTTGATAAAGAAAATAGACAAGTGAGTTTAAAGTTAGTAGAACATGTGTGGAGATAAAAGGGAGTGGCAGAACTGCGGATTCAGATGAAATTCAGATGACAAGTTGGTAATGTGTTCTAGGCTGGGTAAAAACAAAACAAAACAATACAAAACAACAACAACAACAAATTTAGAAAAGACAGAGCAAAGCCAATAGATCTGGAGACTGAGGAGGAATTAAGTGACTAAAAGTCACAATTTTGGCAATGATAAAAAGCATCTAACCTATGGTTCAACTAGAGATCTCTGTGTTTGTTTCCCAAAAAGTATACAATGAAAATAATAGTAATTTGCCCAATCCATTATAATTCAAAAATATTCAGTCACTCACAAGAATAAATCCTATCTAATAAAAGAGTAATAAGCAAATTAACCATCACTCGGCTACACCCACAAGCCATGCCCACAAGCCACGCCCACCAGCCAATCAGGAGGGAATATGCAAATAAATCCAACCAAGATGGCTACAGCCACAGAGAGCAGGAGGGAGGCTTGGGTTTCCCTGGCAATGGAGGAAGCCAAGCTTTCTGCCTGCCCTTGCCAGCCTAGGCCTCCACTCAAGGCTACAAAGTTTCAATGATAGAAGATACATAAACCCAAACAGAAATGGCGGCAGCCACGGAGCTGGAAAGAGCAGGAGGCTAGGGTTGCTCCCGGCGATGGAGGAAGCCAAGCTTCTGCAGCCCTGGCCGGCCCAGGCCTCCGCTTAAGGCTACAAAGTTTCAATTATAGAAGATACATAAATCCCAATAGAAATGGCTGCTGCCACGGAGCAAGCAGAAGGCTTGGCTCCGCTCCAGGCTACAAAGTTTCAATTGTAGAAGATAAATAAACCCCAGATACCAGGGCCTCTGCTTGGGTTGCCAGGGGGCATGGCCGGCCTGCAAACCACCACAGGCCCCTCGCCCAGGCCCTCCCACGCCCCAAGGGAACCCCCACCCTGATCTGGGACACCCTTCAGGGCAAACCAGCCGGCCCCCACCCATGCACCAGGCCTCTATCCTATCTAATAAAAGAGTAATATGCAGATTGACCATCACTCCAACACACAAGATGGCTGCCCCCATGTGGTCAAAGATCCTGCCCCCATGTGGACACAAGATGGCCACCACAAGTTGGCCAGCAAGGGAGGGCAGTTGGGAGGGACCAGGCCTACAAGGGAGGGCAGTTGTGGGCGATCAAGCCTGCAGGGGAGGACAGTTAGGGGTGACCAAGCCAGCAGAGGAGGGGAGTTGGGGGCAACCAGGCCTGCAGGGAAAGGCAGTTGGGAGGGACCCAGGCCTGCAGGGGAGGGCAGTTGGGGGGAAACAGGCTGGAAGGGAGCAGTTAGGCATCAATCAGGCTGGCAGGGGAGTGGTTAGGGGGTGATCAGGCTGGCAGGCAGAAGTGGTTAGGGGCAATCAGGAAGGCAGGCAGGTGAGCAGTTGGGAGCCAGCAGTCCTGGATTGTGAGAGGGATCCTACTTCCTGTTTAGGCCCGATCCCGGTGTCCACATGGAGGTAAGATCAGGTCTAAATGGTCAGTCAGACATCCCTTGAGGGGTCCCAGATTGGAGAGGGTGTAGGCTTGGCTGAAGGACAGCCCCCCCCTGCCCCTTGCACAAATTTCATGCACCGGGCCTCTAGTATAAAATAATTAGTTAAAATTATATAAATTATAAATCCCTGCAATACTCCCTTGCCAGCAAGGAAAAGAAGGGAGACATGACAGGAGATCAATTTGAAAATTTCAAACAACAAAACTGCATGTGTGTTTTTATACCGCACTGTGAACACAGTTACCAGTGTAGCAGTATATCATATATGCATTAACTCAGGGCACATGATGTATGTACAATTCCTATTGGAAAAATGAAGAATTACACAACTTGTAATGAACACTTGCCTATGTTCGAGATGAGATTATTCAACCATGTACCTATAAAGGAAATCAACTCCCCTCCTAAAATGAGAACAGCAATAATGATCACACATACTGTGCTGTCACCCATAAAATATCAGCATCTCTCTACCAGCCTTCAAATTGTCTTTTCTCATATAAAGCATGAAGTAATGTTTTATAGAAACATATGTTTTCTAATAAAACATATAATAAACCACATAGTAGTAAAAGTTTAAAGAAAGTAGTGTTACACACCCAGGTGTTGCAAATGTACAGATCCTTGGTGATAATGTACAAGTTATTTAAAAAATCATTATAAAAAGAGATCTGATTTATAGTCCATGCTATTTTAAAGAAAGTCTCCTAGGTCTCCTAGGTGATCAGTTTCTAAAATCTTACCATTACACAGAGTAAGCAATTAAAATATTACATTGCTTTCCCCTCTTTATTTGAGAATCTCCTGGGTACTCAAATTAATAATAATAAAAAAAAATCCTCTTGCATGGACAAAGTAAAATATTTTTTAGTTAGGTCAATTGACCTTTGATCTTGTAAATATTCCAGATGAGGGACATATTCTCCAGGCTTATTCGTTAGGTTGAGATATATCTTTTGATTCTTTATAATATTGTAGGCTGTTTTAACATAACTGACTGCTATTAGCTACTAAGATTTATCATGAACTTTAATAGCTTCATGAGTAGCAGAAATACAAAGTGTCCTTTTTGCAAGTGCAAGGTATCTCAATTTTTAAAAAAGACTTACAATTTTAGTGGAGTGTGTTTGGATTTCTCTTTCCTAGTCTCATGAAATAAAAATGAAGTAATTAACATTTGTTGAAATTTTATATAACCACCTGGGGTTTTTACCAGCTCAAAATTCAATAACAAAGGTACCAAGGCAACTATTTTAATTAGAGGCACCCACAGTTCCTGTTTCAATATTATATGACATTCACTGGAGAACCATTATTTGTGAGTCAAGTAGAAAAACATTAAAAAGTAACTGCAAATTTTAAAAGTTTAAGAAATTACACAATCAGTTGTATTTATTTTCTAATTCTAAAACAGAATTTTAAAAGGCTCACTAATGTAAATATATATTTTTTTATAAAATAGATTTTAAGCCAAAGGAACACTAGCTTTTGAGATGAATAAAGTAAAATATTGTAAGTTTTTAGATGAATTTTTAAATTAATAAGCCTTTAAATTAGGGAATATTAAATAATAGTTTGTCCTTGGACACTCATAACAAACCTCAAAAATGGGATTATAATCATTACTACTTCCTGGATGAGATAACTGAAATTAATAATTTGCCAGTGGTAATTCCCTTGAAGCCAGGACTTTGATCTATCTATCTCCCCATGCTTTATATTCTAAACTCATTCTCCTTAAGAGAAGTGTCTGAACCAGCAGCATCACCTGGGAACTTGTTTAAAATGTGAATTCCTGGGCCCTATCTCAGATCTACTGAACAAGACTCTAAGGAAGGGATCAGCAATTTGTTTAACAAATTCTCCAGCTTATTCCGTACATGCTAAATTTTGAGACTCTGCCTTAAACCACTTACATTAACAGTTAAAATGGTATTTACAATCCCAAGTTACTAAATCAAAATGTCAATCCAAAAGAAATACCTAGAAAAACAGATATTCCACTTTTGTTTTTCTTCTCAAAATAAATACTCTGAGGAAAATAAATAACTATAAGATTAAAACAAAATTGTGACACCTGCTTTTAAAGCTACTCATTTTCTTTTATATATTGACTAAAAAATAGGTCAGATGTTCTAGTAAAAAAAAAAAAAAAAGAAAAAAAAAAAAAAGAAAGAAAGAAAAGAAAAAACTAGTTGGGAAACGTTTGGTTTGGAATTAGTCAAATGTATTTGAGAAACCCAATACATAACATTTACACACACACACACTTTTTTTATTTTTTTAATGTAAACAGCTCTTCTGGGAGTTGTATAACAATTGTCTATTATACTGTTCTTGTTTTTGTTGTTGTACATTCCTAACACTTTTGACACATACACACACAAAACACACACACACACACACACACAAAACTGCCACATGGTAAGCACTCAAAAAATATTTGTCAAATGAGTGAATGAAACAAACTTGATTTTGAGAATCACTAGATAAGTGATAACTTCTAATAGAAATTTTCTGACCCAGCTTTCAAAACATATTAGAAAAAGTTATGAGAGATAAAAGGTATGACAAAACGTTATAGAGATCAACAATCCAAAAAGACATAACAATCTTTAATGTACATGAACCTAACAACAGAGCATCAAACTATGTGAGGCAAAAACTACTAAAGAAATAGATGAATTCACTATCTTAGAAACTTCAACAACCCTATATCAGGAATGGACACTTACAGCAGATAAAAGATCAGTAAGGACATAGTTGAACAAAGCAACATCATTAATCAACTGCATATAATTGACACCTATAGACTACCTCATTCAACAACAGATTACGTATTTGTCTCAAGCTTACATAAAACATTCACATTTAATGAGGACTCTTAGCAGAAATACACAAGCAATTCTTAAAGCTTAACAATAAAAAATCAAAAAACTCAACTCAATTAAGAAATGGGCCAAAGACCTGGACACCTCACCAAAAATATACGAAAATGGCAAATAAGCATATGTTATCAGGGAAATGCAAATTAGGGCAACAATGAGATACTAGTACACACCTACTAGAATAGTCAAAATCTAGAACATTAACACCACCAAATTCTGGAGAAAATGAGGATGAATAATAAGTCTCATTCATTGCTGGTGGGAATACAAAATGGTACAGACACTTTGGAAGACTGTTTAGTGGTTCCTTATAAAACTAAACATACTCTTACCATACAATCCAGAAATTATACTCCTTTGTATTTACCTAAAAGAGTTGAAAACTTGTGTCCACACAAAAACCTGCACATGGATGTTTATAGCAATTTTATTCATAATTGCCAAAACTCGGAAGAAACCAAGATGTTCTTCAGTAGGTGAATGTCTAAATAAACTGTGGTGCATTCAGCAATGAGATATCATTCAACGCTAAAAATAAATGAGCTAGCAAGCCATGAAAAGACATATGAGAACCTTAAATGCATATTACTAAGTCAAACAAGCCAATTTAAAAATGCTACATACTGATGATTCCAATATGACATTCTGGAAAAGGCAAAACTTACGGTGAGAGCCAAAAGATCTGTGGTTGTCTGCAGTTGTGAATAGGGGAGGGATATATAGGTAAAGCACATAAAGGATTTTTATGGCAATGAAACTTATCGGTATATTACCAAAATGCTGGATAGATGGCATTATACATTTGTCCAAACCCATTTAATGTATCACACCAAGAGTGAGCTATAATGTAAAATATGGATTTTGGGTCGCTTGATACATCATTGTAGGTTCATCAATTATAACAAAGGTACCTGGATTCATTCTAGAGAATGAAGCAAGATTCATCTAGCACATAAGGAAAGGATCTACAGACAGAGAGGCAGATACACAGTATAAATAGAAATAAGGTGAAAGATACAAAAATGCTTAGTAAATTTTAACCTGTGACACAAATGATATTGTTATTATTTTGTTGATTTCAGTGTTAGACAAAAATAAGAGAATTATTTTAACAATATTAGCTAGCCATGTTTATAGTGAATAGATTTGTTTATTAAGACTTTTTATCTTAAAACATCATATATAGAAACACACCCTGAAATCCCCTCTAATTTGCCCGGTGTATCTTACCGGTACTATTACTTTCTGTAGGTTCCCTAATATGAAAAAGCTTGAGAAGCACAGATATATCCGAGCCCCTTTCCCTATTTGTTTGCTAGTAAACTTAGTTGTAGGAATATAGAAACTGAAAGGAGCAATGGGAGTGAGCAGAAGTCTATCACTGTCTCAAAGTGTAATGTCTGTCATAGAGAAACAACTTCCCTGAAATACCTTCCTATGAAAAGCAGTTTTGCTTATTCTGTAATCTAAAATCGGTGTAAGACTGCTACTATAGTAGGTAAAGCATATATACAAGGAACCAGTCAATGTAAATGGAAAATAGGCTTGTCAGATATAAGTGACAATTATAAATATGCAAATGAGTCAAGGTTTTCCACTCATTTCTTGTTCCTTTAATATTATCAGGGTCTAAATTTAAATGATTCCTGTATGTGAATATTCACATCTGGAAATACCTTTCCAGATATCACAGGCTATGCTGCCTTGAGATTTTAAATACTTCCACCTTTGCGCCAATTTTTTTTTAAAAGAAAAGCCTCTCTGTACTGAGCTAGAAATTAAATTAGTAATAGAATATGAGTAAGTACCAGCTGCAGTGTCTAAAACTAATTATAAGCTGACCCTCGGATTTATGCACTTGAGAGAGCAGAGGAGTTGATACTAGTTCTTAACCTCCTCACAATCATTTGTAAATGAGGAGATTCATGTTGTGCCATTACTTCCCTGTGCTTTGCCACCAGAGTTCAATAGCAGTATTTTAATGCCTTATATACTTTGTTAAGGATGATCATGAATTATCTTTCTTTGAACTTTGCACTATTCTATAGCTTTGCCCATCAGCCATGATTGGTTATTTATAACATCACTGATCTGTGATAGAAAGGTCTATCTAAATTTGATCATGTTAGAAGTATTTTAAAATGTAAACAAACACCACCACAGTGTTTTTGTAGCTGATTGTCTGTTTTTCTAATAATATGAATACAGAATGTCAGAACTGGAATTTATACTACAGCAGTCCTAGCAGTGAAATGGAAATAGTACAAGCTACAACAGTTAAGTGCTATTAAAAGGAAATGTTTTTATTTGAACATGAACAATAAAAGGCTCTAGTCCAGGATAATTTAACAGCAGATTTTTCCATTTCATAAAAAACCTATCATGTCCTTTCATTGTATACCAGGCTTGAAATATGCTGATTCCGTTGCCGGGAATTATTGGGTGTTCATATTTATATGTTTTAGAAATTTTTGATAGAAAATTACATTATTGAATTTAAGAATTGAATTTTGAAATAATGTAATCCTATATAACAAAAGGCTAATATGCAAATAGATCAAATGGCGGAACAACCGAACAACTGGTTGCTATGACGTGCACTGACCACCAAGGGGCACTCACGGATCATGGCAGGCGTCTGCCATGGTGGGATGGTGGAGCAGCTGAGCGGGGGCACCAGACCAAGGCGGGGCACTGGTCGCTGTCATCAGGTGAGCCTCTGGTGCTTACTGAAAATTCTTTGTTCTCGTACACCTGGCACTCACACCTGCTGCCAGCACAGGCCCCACTCACACCCACTGCCAGTGCCGGAGTCGCCGCTCGCACTGCCAGCACCTGGCGCTGGCCCCGCTAGCTTCTCCACCTCCCCTTGCTCCTGAGGGGCAATCAGGGCAGCAGCCATGGCACCGGCCCTGTCGCACCCACTGCTGGCACTGGCCCCAGTAGCTCTGCGCCAACAGTGGGTGTGAGCAGGCCCAACGCCATCAGCACTTGGGAGCAGTGGGAGCAATGGCAGCAGAAGCAGGGCTGCAGACTGACGGGGGACTGGGGTGGGGGGGTTGCGGTGGGAGGGGCCAGGCAGGGGCATGGAGGATGGGCCGAGACCTGTCCCATGCCCACTGCAGCCTCGTGGCCCACAGTTCCTTTCAAGGTGCACAAATTCATGCACTGGGCCCCTAGTAATAAAATAAATAAAAATAGTTTAAGTTTTTAAATCTACACTTTCTAATTAACTTGCCAAAAGTGTTCTCAGATGTCATGAGTCCTAGCTAACAGTATAACTGTGTTTGGTTAGAAAACTTTGTATTTAACTTAAAAGAGACAGCAAAGTAATCCCTTGCAAGAGATTTAGATCTCCACTTTAAAGAGAACATGAGAAATTTTAATTTTAAGCCTAGTGATTTCCCCAAATAAATTCTAGATCAAGACATTTTGTGTCTTTTTTTTTTTTTTTTTTAAGATATGTTTTGTTGATTTCAGAGTGAGGAAGGGAGAGGGAGAGAGAAATAGAAACATCAATGATGAGAGAGAACCATCAATCAGATGCCTCCTGCACGCCCTCTACTGGGGATTGAGCCCACAACCTGGGCATGTGCATAGACCAGGAATAAGTTATTATTCATTTCAGTTACTGTATCCTTCATTTATGACTGGTTCTTTTCTATGCTTTCTATGTTCTTTTTCATGCTGTTGAAGTTCTAAGTTCCTTGAGCAACCTTAAAACCGTTGTTTAAACTCTGTATCTGGTAATTTGCTTGCACCATTTTATTTAGTTCTTTTTCTGGAGATTTCTCCTATCCTTTCATTTAGGAACTATTTCTTTGTCATCACATTTTGGATGCTTCCCTGTGTTTGTTTCCATATATTATGTAGAGCTGCTACATCTCTCCAATGTAGTAGAGTGGCCTTGTGTAGTGTGTCCTATAGGATCCAGTGGCACATCCTCCACAGTTACCCAAGCTGGGCACTCCAGGTGCACCCCTGTTGTAGCTGAACCTTGATTGCTGTTGACATCACTGGGAGGAACTGATCCCACAGGCCAGTGGGCTATGAGGGCCAGCCTTTGACTACAGTGGAGGAGCTACTGCGCAGGAGTCAACTCTATAGAGCAGGACTTGCTTCAGTGGGGCTTTGGTGCTCACCAAGTCTGTCCCGAGTGTTGCTCATGGAGGTGGTAGGGTTGTACTCTGTGTGGTCTGAAGCTGTCTGCTGGTGCACTGGCTCTGAGGCCTCCTGAGAGGTACAAAGTCAGTCACTGTCTGTGCCCGCCAGGTGCCACCCAACACAAACTACAGAGTGATTTGTAGATGAATGCTACTTGTGTTGGGCTTGGAGATGCCCAGGAGAAACCAAGATGTGAACCAAGGTGAGCTGCCACTAGTGCTGGGCCGGGGCTGCTTAGCAAGTGGTAGGGGTACATAGAGGCCAGCTGCTGCTAGTTGAAGAAATCTGAGTAAAGTCCAAAGCAGGACAAGTGTGCCCAAAGCCAAGTGGAGTGAGGAGCTGGGATCCAGGTCTCTCCGCCAGTCTGGCCAGCTCAGCCCCATGACTGTGCCACCCTCACCATCAGAACAGAAGTGGTATTACCTCTTGGGCATCAATGATTTCCAGTGGTCACAGGAAACACACTCTTTTGATAATCATTACTCAATATAATAGAATGTTTCCCTCAGATATAACTTTTCTTTCCTGAATTTCTTATCTGTTGTCTTGTAAAATATCTCCTTCCCAAGTTATCTTCATTTCTGTTTGAGGTACTACCAGTCACCAAGGCACTGAACCTGGGAATCAAATATTTCCCTGCCAACCACTTATGCTGAGTTATTAGGATTTTATATTATAAATCTAAGGTTTATTATTCCTCCATCATGGGTGTAACCACATTTTATCATTGGTGAATTTCTGTGTAGCTATTTAAAACAAGATCAAAATTACTTTTATCATACTGTATTTTGTTTGTTTATTTATATTTTGTGCACTATCAAGCCTCCCACCTTTGTGCCCAGATAATGTTGTGCCTTTGTTATAGTTCTTATATTCTGTTTTAAATGATACCTAATTTTTAAAATCTGTCTTATCTGTATTTCTAAATTTTAAAATTCTTGTATCCCCTTCTGTTACTTGTTTAAATTTTATATAACAGATATTTTAAAAATATCTTTTTACATTTAAAATTTTAATTTAATATAGGGTCTGCTGATCAGAAAACAACTAAATGTGTTCATAAATTTTTTTCAATTACTGTTGACATATAATATTATATTCGTTTCAGATGTACAACATAGTGATTAAACGTGTATATAACTTATGAAGTGATCAACCGCATAAGTCTAATGGCCATCTGACACCATATATAGTTATTACAATGTTATTAATTATATTCCCTATTCTATAATTTACATCCCTGTGACTGTTTTTCTAACTGGAATTTTGTATATCTTAAAACCTTTCCTATTTTCACCTAACACCTGTCCCTTCTGGCAACCATCAATTAGTTCTCTATATCTATGAGTTTGTTTCTGTTTTGTATGTTCATTAATTTTGTATAACCCACATATAAATGAAATTATATGGTATTTGTCTTTGTGCAAAAATATCTCTTAAATTGCATTTTAACATGCCTTTAAAAGTAACATTCCTTAGAGACTATAAATGATCTTATGAATATAGTTTGAAGCTATATATATAGTCACTACATTCTTATAAAAATTTATCTAGATATATGGAGACAATTACAAAAAATAGCAATGATGATATAGTTTTTAAAACCAACAATCTAATCTTAAACTTTATTATCCTAGAAACTGCATTATTTGTGGTGTTATGCTATAAATAAAGTATTTAAATATTTTTAGTTGCCTAAAGTAAACACCATCTATATATACTTCCACTTTTAATCTTATGATTGCAGAAATCTAAGAACTCTGTTAATTATTTTATGCTGAAAAATAATAAAGAAAATAAATTGCTTCATAAAAATGAAAACAATTATGAGTAAATAATAAATAAGTCTAATTAAAATAAAGTTCACAGAACTAGTATATTTCTAATGAGATTATTAAGTGATCACTTAAACTTCAACTTGTTCTCAAAATGTAATGCTATTTACAAAAAAATACATATGATATAGTATAGCATCATAAACTAAAAGATACACACATACACATATATGATAATAACATCAAAAGAAGAGTGGAGACATTAATTGAGGCCTTAGATAAAACAAGGATCAAAAATGCATTCTATAAGTTTCACAGAGTCACTGACATTAGATTATGAACTGAAAAGCATAAAAAGTAATATAATTCAGAGCTCAAGAAAACACAAAACTAAACCAATCCTATATAATAAAAGAGTAATGTGCAAATTGACCATCACTCCAAGATACAAGATGGCTGCCCCAATGTGGACACAAGATGGCTGCCACAAGATGGCTGGTGGGGGAGGGCAGTTGTGGGCAGTTGGGGGTGACCAGGCCAGCAAGGGAGGGCAGTTGGGGTGGCCCAGGCCTACAGGGGAGGGCAGTTGAGGGGGGGAGGCCTGCAGGGGAGGGCAGTAGGGGGGGACCAGGCCGGCAGTGGAGGGAAGTTTGGGGGACCAGGCCTGCAGGAGAGGACAGTTGGGGGCAACCAGGCCTGCAGGGGAGGACAGTTAGGGGTGACCAGGCTGGCAGGGGAGGGCAGTTAGGGGCAATCGGGCCAGCCAGGGAGCAGTTAGGTGTCAATCAGGCTGGCAGTGGAGTGGTTAGGGGCAATCAGGCAGAGGCAGACGAGTGGTTAGGAGCCAGCAGTCCTGGATTGTGAGAGGGATGTCCGACTGCCCATTTAGGCTCCATCCCAGTGGGATCAGGCCTAAACGGGTGGTCTGACATCCCTCAAGGGGTCCCAGATTCAAGGGGATGCAGGCTGGGCTGAGGGACATCCCCTCCCATGCATGAATTTCATGTACTGGGCCTCTAGTATTTCAATAAAATTATATCATGTGCTCATATAGACTAAAAACTAATTGTTCACAAATATTTTCATAAGGAATAAACAAGGTGTAATTTAATTAATCATTTATTCAGTCACTTTAAAAGGGCTATTTTATTTAGCAAATACTGGTATACATCAATAAATCAATATATGTGTAACCAATAAGATAATTAACTGCATCTTTTATAAACCTATTGTAATTTATCATGACATCATAATGCTGGGTATTTTCAAATATCAACCAGGTCTTTATATTGAGCATATGTTTAAAGCCAATTCTTATTAATACTAAAATCTTGAAAGGAAAAATCAATGAAAGGTCCAAATAATATTAAATTATTCCTGAAAGATTTGTCCACAGGATGATGAAGACCTCTACATTTATCTCTATTGAAAAAAATCATGCCAAACCTGCTTGTTCCTTACATAAAACACTTAAGTGGGAAAGTCAGACTCCAATTCGCCAAGGTACAAACTATAAAGCATTTCAAAACAACAAATAGCTAGAAATTAAAAAAGACTGTGATTCTAGAAAAGGAAATAGTTACCTTTGGGGGAAAAGTTATAAAAAAGAGTCCAGTCTTGTGAATACATACCCAAGAAGTTGGTAAAGGTGAAAAAGTTATTAAAGTTAGAAGACCATCTCTCAGAGGCATCCCTGTATGAGAATCAGGGCAAGAAATAGAACTTGTGTTTTTGGGTTATTCACATGAGACCTGAATTTCAATATCTTTTATCAGTGTCTCCAAGTAATTCCAATATGCTTCCAATTTTGAGAACCAGTTCTTGACTAAACAAATGCGTCCTCTAAGTGTGGTTCCCAACCTGGCAGCATCAGCATCACCTGAGAACTTGTTAAAAATGTAAATTCTAGGGTCCCCCCACACCTACCTAGTCAGACATTGTGCAGTGAACCTAAGATTTCTGTGTTTCACAAGTTCTCCAGGTGATTTTGAGAACCACTAAACTAAATCCTCAGCAAAGCAATATGAGCTCACCTTGATTGGCTTATATCAACAAAATCTCATTTTTGGAGATTAAGAAAGAAGGCAAGAATGGTTTGGGGCTTTCAACATTTCTTGGTTTTCTCTCCTGGTTGCCATCACTAGCACGTCACCTATCTCTTCTCCCTTTTCTTCAAAATTATTTATAGAGTACCAGTTTTCTGTCTCTCCATCTCCTGTGGCATAAAATTGCAATCAAGTCATGTCAAATCTTTCAAATGCTTGGCTTTTAAGTAAGAGAGATTCACAAGAAGATGGAGGATAGTGTTAAAGAGCACAGACATTAGCATCTGTGAGATCTGGATTTACAGTTTTCCATCTCTCAAGCTCACTAAGTAGAGTGCCCATAGGCAAGCATCCTTAAGTCTTTGTTTGCTCACTTGTAATTAACTTGAAGATAATTATACCACCCCCAAAAGTTCACTGGGAGGACTTGACATGATTGCATGAAAGGCATCTACACCAAACCCATCACATAATAAACACTCAATTAGGACTGCTTTCATTTCTAGAATGCTTCATTATATGAAAGCAACTACTGTTCTTTTATCAGGCCTCCTTGTTAGTTTTGTGTAGTCAAAGCGGACATGCAGGAGAACACATACCTACTTAAATATAAGAAGTTAATGTAAATTTGACATTTCCCCGATTTTCATTAACAGCATTCACTTAACTGTTTCGATATTGTTCTTTGAAATAGTAAAATTAAAGTAGGTTTCAAATATAAAAATAGACATAATTTATCTTTATTCTACTTAAAGCTTACTACTAATAAATAAATCACCTGAAGTCTTCAGAGAAAAATTATTTAAAGAAATAATTGAATTAACATTAATATCTTCCTTTAGCTCATACATTTAGATTATGAATTGGTATGCACATAATTTGTGTTAGTACCTATTATATGCAAGACTATGCATGATTTTTAATGCATACATTTCATGTATTTTTATAAATACTTTTAAAATAAACACTATGTTGAGAGATATGTATCCATTCATGCATGAAGATATAATAGTTACTCTATGATCTTCATTATTGCTAAACCCTGACTAAATCTTCCATCCTTTTGTTACATGCCCTTAAAACTGATCAAAAATATAAACAAAAACAAAAAACACAATTTTTAGTCTGATCTGCCTATCAACCTTGATAACTAAGGCAAAACTGCCCTTCTTAAGTAATAATGTCATGAAGAACTTGAGGAATATTAGTTCTAAATATCAACTATTTTGGGAAAAAACATGATATTAAGGAACTATATTTTTAATTTCATTATAACTACAGTTCTAAAAGGTAGACTTTGTAAGATCAATGTAAATAGTACTTAGGAGAAAGTACTGTGCTAGACAGAATTATTAATAAAATTTACCTCTACTCCTACTTTATGGTTTAATTTGAATATCACATATACTCTTAGGAATAATTCACATTTTTAGAGTCAGAGACATTTGGATAGCTGCATTAAAGTCATATCATTCTGTAAATAAATGTCTCCAAAATACAAGCATCACATTTAAACAAAATCCTTCATGCCATAAAGAAATAGCAATCTTTCTTTATGCATATTTCTGTGCCTACTCAGTGAGTAGACAACAAATGTAGGAGATAATAGAGCCTTCTTTTCTGCTCTATTAAGTTCACTTTAACTTTTATACTGAGCTTCATATAGACCTCATTAATTTTGTTCAATTTATTTTAGTATCTCAAAATCCACAAAAAAATTTAAGTGCAAGCTAGTGAATTTTTTTGAAACAGAAGTTTAAAAACCAACTTTTATGGTAATCCTTACTGATTGAAAATATTACAATAAATTAATAATGTTTATAATGAAGATTAAAATGTTGAATAGAAAATGAAACTAAAACAAGCAGGTACAGGCAAAGAAATATTTCCATTAGAATACAATTAAGAAGTCTGAATGCAGATTATGTAAGAGATGCATTTAGCTAACTAGGAAGACACTTTAAAAAGCCATCTAAAAAAAACAACACACCAACATTTTTCAGGCACTTTTCTTAGCATTGGAATTTAGGAAAAAAATTCAGATCAGTGGATTCTATGAGACTAATATCCTAGTAGGAGAAAGAAAATAAACCCAGATGGATATATACAGAAAACAATTGATGGAATTAATGTTAAATATCTGAAAAGTGAAGACAGTCATAAAGAATATTATTGAAACAAATAATAGTTCCAAAGTAAAAAAAAAAAAAAAAATGTCCTTTACATCTCCACCTCCCTACCCTGCACTTGATGTAGCTTACTTGACAAACATTCTAAAGTGTAAATGATACAATTTTCTTCCTGGAATCTTGATCACAGCCATATATTTGCTCCACCATCCCTAGTAACTTCTAGTCAAGGTTCTCATCTGATTTAGTTCTGCTGTAAATACTCAGTGCCCTTAAACTTTAATATAATGGCATTGCTTTTGGGGAATCTGTAATGTTATTTTTTAGACATATCCTGCTCATATTTTGTTACACTATCTTTCACTGCCTTCGAAGATGTGATGCCAACCTCAGAAACAAAAGTTACTTTTACTCCTTTCCTAAAGTGATAACTTGTTTTCATCTTTTCTAAATGGTACCCGGAATTTTTGTGAATTTCTATATTCCCTTTCAGAGACCCATTCTGTTCCCTTTATGCCTGGTAATAATTCACAGTGTACTATGGTGAGTGTATGTTACAAACAGAGCAGAAAATTCTTCTTTAGTACTCTAGAGAAGTAATCATTCATGATAAATGGTTAAAAAAAAATAATAATAATAATAATGGAATTGCCTCTATTGACCTCCAGCTTATGGTCCAGGGAGGCATTTACATGATAAGGACTTTAGTTTTTCAGAGATTCTATTTCTCTCTAGTTCATGTCAATAAACCCAACTCAATTATTTCAGCTAATTTTCTGCCAGCTTCCCCCCGCCAAATCCTGTCTACACTCATGTACCAGATTTAATTTTAAATCACTTCTATTATCGTATGATTCATTTGTATAAAAAAACTTGAAATGATTCTTGTGTGCCCCAACCAACTTTGTTGGGTTAATTTGCATACTCACTCCTGATTGGCTGCTGGGCGTTGCGGAGGTATGGTCAATTTTCATATTTCTCTTTTCTTAGTGTAAATAGCAAAGATATATAAAGTATCAACATTTCCATCAATGAATAGATGAAGAAATGTTATACATACATATTTTCAACTGTAACTTAGAAACACCTGCCAGTTGCAATGTAATAGATGAAACTTGAGGGCATTATTCTAAATGAAATAAGTCAAACAGAGAAAGACAAATACTGCATGATCTCAGTTATGTATGTTATCTATAAAAGCCAAACTATAGAGAAAGATGGGAGAATGATGGTTGCCAGGGGCAGGAGGGAGAGAAAATGGAGGAAATAGTTATCACATGAATAATTTCTATATGATATACAGCTGTTGACTATAGTCAACAATATGCTATACTAGAAAGTTGCTAAGAGAGTAGATCTTAAATGTTCTCACCACACACACACACACACACACACACACACACACACACACACACAGTAACTATGTGAGGTGATGGAAATGTTAGCAAACTTTATTGTAGTAATAGTTTTACAATATATACATATGCCAAATCATGTGTCATATACCTTAAACTTACACAACATTATATTTCACTTATATCTCAATTAATCTGGGGAAAATATCACTCTGGGAAAAATAATAATGAAAACTTACCAAGAATACAATTGGTAGAACTAACTGTACAACCTAAGAATTCTGAGATGTAAAAATGATAAAAAGTAAAAAAAAGGCTAATAAAAATGGGTAAAATCATTGCAACATTCAATGATGAAAAAACCCTCCCTCAATGCTTTAAAAGATCTTATAAATCAATAAGAAAAGAAAACACACAAGCACTAGAAACTGAAAACCAAGCAAAATAGCACAAATAGAAAACACACATATACACATCCTGCCCCCCCCCCCCACATACACACACAGAAATACTCCTGGACCAGGCACAGAGAAAAAAATAGGTTACCCTCCTTAGTATTAAAAAAGTGAAAAATAATACAGTTAGCTGCTACTTTAACCTGTCAAGTGAAAAATATGAAAAAATAATTAAATACTCAGTGTTTGGCAAGCATACAAAAAAATAGACACCATCATATGTGCTGTTTGCAAAATGGTAAATTTTTGGAGAGTAACTTAAAATTATAAATCAAATGTTTTAAAATGTAAATATTACTTAATATAAAAGTTCAACTCCGTATGTTTTTTTTTTTACTTTCATGATATAATCTATAATGTGTACAAAGTTGTATATTATTCAGTAAAGACTGATTACATTTCTGTATAACCAAAAGCAACTCATAAACCAACTAGTGAGGAGATGAATTAGTGAATTATGGTACATCCATTTAATGGAATACTATTGGCCCTTTAAAAAGTATAGGTAAATAGTTGCTTATCAATTGTATATGAAATAAAAAGTGGATTAGAAACAATGTGGTTGAATTTGTTACCATAGTTAGCTAGATAAAGGAAGGAAGCCAAGAAAGTCAGACATCATGAGCCAAAATGGCGCAGGGGGAGGTGCTTGACCATAGAGGCCTGTCAGTCTCACCTGGGAAAGGGATCATGCGTGAGGGGTAGACCCATCAGAAGCCCGGAAAAGTTGGGAAGTTGATTGGCTGTTTTGGAAAAGCACCTGATTATAATCCCAGGTGAATAAAGAAGCTCGCTCTCTCTCTCTCTCTCTCTCTCTCTCTCTCTCTCTCTCTCTCTCTCTCTCTCTCTCTTGACCCACACTTGCCCTGCTGGTTCCTATAACAGGTGACTATGTGGTCTAGTGGCCACCTAGGGCCCACAGCTGACTGTGTGGGCTCTAAGGTTTAATATGAAGAGAGACTCTGGACAATGGCCGTTGTTTGAACCTTGCTGAAGACACGGCTGGCTTTTTCCATGGTGGGATGGAGGGAGATAGGACCTTGGGAACTCAGGAAGAGAACTCCTTTGATTTTGCATCACAAATAAACCTTACCACAGCACAATCTCCCCTGTGTGGGTCTCTGAAATGCTTTTCTCCCTATCCTGTGGAAGAGCCTGATTACAACCAACAACATTATGAACCTATTTGCATTAAAAATATATATGCATAAATGTACAATGCTTTCATCATGGTAGAAGGATTTTGCTTGATGTTTTTTATCTTATCTACATATATAACATTTTTATGGTAAAAATAAATTTATTCTTTTGTTGTTGAAAAAAAAGTGTTTTTGTAGAAATAAGAAAGTTAAGAAATTCTTAAGGGAATCAGTATATGGTCTTTACCCATAGTATTTGTATTATCCAAAAAAAATTCAAAGACAAAATCCCTTCAGGTGTTATTAAAGACAAATAGACAACCAAGATAGACATGTAGAACAGATAAACTGTTATCTGACCCTCCGCAGCGACTTCTCTTTCATCGTGTAACACTTTACTGAGCACTACACTTCTATTCATTTACTTGCTGCTTCCATGTCTGATTAAGCTTTCTATCTCAAGATCAGATGTTCAGGAAATACATCCCTAACAGACAAATTGTATGCCTAGGTGCAAGGCTGCCTCTGCATCTTCTATGCCAGTGGTCGGCAAACTGCGCCTCGCGAGCCACATGTAGCTCTTTGGCCCCTTGAGTGTACCTCAATCAGATTGAGGACGTTTTTAGCAAAGGCCAGCTTAGGAGTACCTTAATTAAGTTAATAACAATGTACCTACCTATATAGTTTAAGTTTAAAAACTTTGGCTCTCAAAAGAAATTTCAATCATTGTACTGTTGATATTTATTTGGCTCTGTTGACTAATGAGTTTGCCGACCACTGTTCTAGGCCATAAAGATCTTTTATTTAAGTAATTGATGTATCTGCATAAATCACTATATCAGAAGATCATATGATGTTGCAAAATATTTTCATTTGTGAGCTAGTATGTTAGTATTTTCAAGTCCTTGTCGTAATGTAGAACTTAAATCTAATCTATCTTAACTTAATTAAAGAAATATGTTTTTCTCTAGATTTTGTATAACAATTCTGTGCATACAAATATATTTACTTAATTTTAATGTGGTTAAAGAAAAAGCATATTTAAAAACTTATATAATGAAAATAAATGTTTATTTTTTAATGGAATTGTAACCATGATATAAAAGTTATTATTTTATTGTTAAGCTGATTTTTGGTAACATAACATAAAATCATAAACAATATTATATTCTTAAAACCTGATCCTGAATAGCAAATATTTCATCTAAGCACATTATTGTAGGTATTGTTTACAAGTGTTATTTTCAGCAATGATTTCTCTTAACTTTCCTGTTTTCAAGCCACTATAGTTAATTTTTAAAATTACTTAGAGAGCAACCAAAGGACTTGTATGCATGCATTTAGCTTAACCAATGGACACAGACACTGGGGCGGTGGGGGCTTGCCTGGGGTGGGAATGGCTGGGTGGGGGGGTCAAGTGGGGAAAAAGGAGACATATGTAAAACTTTAGACAATAAGTAAATAAAAAATAAAAAATAAAATTACTTATCAAGCTAAAATACACTGAAATAAAATAAAAATTAAAGAGGTTTAATTCACTAAATCAAAAATTATTAGTATATATGCAGATATAAAAAAATAGGTGCTTAACTCAAGGACAACCTATAATAAAAGCAAATTTTCTTGTGCTTTGGAGGCACAATTATGCATTATATGCAGTCCTGAGGCAAAACTGCTAAAATGCCCCTTCCCACAGGTATTAAAACAGTTAAAAGTACAATGGTAATTTAGATTTTGGCTGTTTGCAGTTTTATTTTTATTCTAATAAATTGCTTCAAAAAGCTGATATTTAACTGAATCTTTTAGAAATTATGCTGGAAGAGTGATAAGGCATCTAAATTGGCCTATAAAATATTATCTTCTTAACAGAGAAGGCTCTCAGAAAGCAATAATTCTGGTATTTAATGTCTAGGAGACTAAAGCATTGAAAATTGTTATTTTTGCAGAGCAGGACACATTAAAATATTTTCAGTTTTACTGAAATTTTGTGCCACATTTATATACAGCACTTAGATACATTATTATATGCCTAGTTATAGCAAAGAGACAACTTGCATTATCTATGGGACTTCTAGTTCATGATGTTAAGCCTAGACAAATTTATCCTAATAAAAGGGTAATATGCTAATTAGACTGGGAGACCTTCTGGATGTCCTTCCAGACAAAGCCATGGTGGTGGGGCTGAGGCAGAGGTGGTTAGGGGCAATCAGGCCAGGAGGGGAGGGCAGTTGGGGGTAATCAGGCTGGCGGGGGGAGGCAGTTGAGGGCAAGCAGGCCGGCAGGGGGGCAGTTGGGGGCGAGCAGGCTGGTGGAGGGGCAGTTGGGGGTGAGCAGGCTGGCAGGCAGGTGAGCAGTTAGGAGCCAGCGGCCCCAGATTGCGAGAGGGATGTCCAACATCCCCCTAGGAATCCAAGATTGGAGAGGGTGCAGGCCGGGATGAGGGACACGCCCCCACCCCATGCACGAATTTCATGCACTGGGCCACTAATGCATAATATAAAGAGGAATATAGGTGCATTTGCCACAGTGAGGACTATAACTCATTTATACCTGAAAGATAATGATCAATGTTATACATAAAGAGAAAAATCTAAGAAAAAATACTTCTACTTTACAAATAAGCAAAATATGAAAGAAAATTGTGTTCATGTAATCAGTATTTTTAATAAATGGCTCATATTCTAATGGTTTAACAACAATCTATAATCAATCCCTAAATTCCAAAATATTTTAAAATATTTTTTTCCAGATAATAATGAGATTGGTACATTTTGTTTTGATCCAATGGAAAGACAGGGGTCATTTTGATTATAATTAGAGAAGAGAACACATAGGCAAAAGGTTTGGGAAAAAAATGTTGGATATTATACAAAGAATGAGGCACTATAGAGGGTGTCTTGAAATTATGTGTCTTTTAGAATTACTCAGAGCAAAAAGTTTTCTCCCAAACTATTTCTCAATTATAATAGTTACTTTAGAGCACACAAATTATATTTTATTTTTAAATGCAATTACCTTAGAACAGTGGTCGGTAAACTCATTAGCCAACAGAGCCAAATATCAACAGTACAACGATTGAAATTTCTTTTGAGAGCCAAATTTTTTAAACTTAAACTTCTTTTAACACCACTTCTTCAAAATAGACTCGCCCAGGCCATGGTATTTTGTGGAAAAGCCACACTCAAGGGGCCAAAGAGCCACATGTGGCTCGTGAGCCGCGGTTTGCCGACTACTGCTTTAGAAGAATGTTTTTATTTCATTGTTTGTCCTGAAACATTCTGTAAATTTTTTAAAAATATATTTTTATTGATTTCAGAGAGACAGGGAGAGGGAGAGAGAGATAGAAACATCAATGATGAGAGAGAATCATTGATGGCCTGCCTCCTGCATGCTCCACACCGGGGATGGAGCCTGCAACCACAGCATGTGCCCTGACTGAGCATAGATCCGCCACCTCCTGATTCGTAGGTCGATGCTCAACCACTGAGCCATGTTAGCTGGCTACAATTTTTTAATTAATCATGAAAGATAATGATCAATGTTATACATATAAAGAAAAATCTAAGAAAAAAATACTTCTACTTTACAAATAAGCATTCACTACTTTCTCAATTTTTTTTCAATTATGTATGAAAGTATATATTTAAGCCCTCCCATTCTATAAATTAAACTTCCATCTTTTATAGCACTGGCCTAGGGTAAAGTGATGGGGCAGAAATTTGGGAACTGCTTTAATGATTAGTTCCTAAGACACATGTTCCAAATATAATATGTTGTCACTTACTTTGTATGGTCCACCGATGGCCTGTGGTTTTCTTCCCCATGATGAATACTGCTTCCATTACCAAGACCCCACTGGAATGTGTTTGAATCTTGAATTAAATTTTCAGGGAGTGGCTGGTACCATTTACACAGGCTTCCTTTTTCAAAGCTACAAACTTCCATTACTTGAATAGGAGGGAGCAGAGACAAGATCAGCTAATCAAAATAAATGTGTCAGTAAATGGTGATTTCTATCTGCATTACCACTTTCTTACTTTCGTTTTTTTTTTTAATTATAATCTAACTTTAACATAATTAAAATAATTAGGCAAATGAGTTGTGTAATTATTAGAAGAGTTTTAAAGAAATCTTGTTTATTATATTCAAACTAGAGGCCCAGTGCACAAAATTCGTGCATGGGCGGGGGGGGGGCGTCGTCTCTCAGGCCAGACTGCACCCTCGGAGGATGTCCAACTGCTGGTTTAGGGGATTGGGCCTAAACCAGCAGTCAGACATCCCTCTTGCAATCCGGGACGCTGCATGCACCAGTGACCATACTTTTCTTACAGGTGAAAGGCATCATGCTGTTGTATGGACAGCTAAATTTTTTTGCCCTGATTGTAAAAAGTAGTACATAACATGATCCTTCTGAGGCAGTAGTACCATTTTTCCCATCTTATAGGTGGAAAAACTAAAGCAGACAGAAGTTAAGTAGTTGGCTTTGTCACACAGTTATAAGTGTCAGAATCAGGGCTGACCACAAAATGTGCAAGCCAGAGTCCATGCAAGTCATCGCTGCATCATCTTGTTTTTTCAGTGTTAGAGTAGCCTTGCCAGGTTTTAATTTTTAAAATTAAGAGACTCTTCCCAATATATAGGGTAAGGGCCCTAGGCCTTGCTGGCAATCAGGGCCATCTATGGGGTGACTGGTGGGCGGGGCAATGTGGGGGCCCCTGCTGGCACTCACCTTGGCTGGCTGCCTGGCACCATCCACTGGCCGGCCACACCGCCTGATTGCCACCACTGGTCGCCTACCTCTCAGGGGGGTTAGGGCAGGGGTGGGCAAACTTTTTGACTCTAGGGCCACAATGGGTTCTTAAACTGGACCGGAGGGCCGGAACAAAAGCATGGATGGAGTGTTTGTGTGAACTAATATAAATTCAAAGTAAAGGAGCGGAGGGGAGAGCAAGAGAACCCTCCGCTCTTTTGGCTCCGCGGGCCAGACAGAACAGCTGAACGGGCCGGATCCGGCCCGCGGGCCGTAGTTTGCCCATGGCTGGGTTAGGGGGAGGGGAAGATGCTCAAAGCATCTGCGTTGAGCATCTGCCCCCTGGTGGTCAGTGCACGTCATAGCCACTGAATGTTCCACCATTTGGTCGATTTGCATATTAGGGTTTTATTATATAGGATACCTATAGTAACTGAAATACTGGGAATAAAGAATCTGCTTTCATGAAGATATGAGATTTTAATTAGCTCCTAAAGCAGCAACTGAAGCATTGCCAGTCTCTTCTAACATAACACATATGTTGCTTTCATGACCTCCAAGTTCTGGTAAGCCTGTTCTTTTTCCACAGTAATATTAACAAAGCTAAACTTTAGCCCAGTCTCTGAATGGATTTTTTCAAATTTCAAACTAAAACTCAAAACAATAAGATTTACAGTAACTTTTACATTGGACCCCTTTGCTTAAAACTTTTCAATATTCTTATAATGACTATATTTTAATATTACACAAAATTACAAGTACATTTTTTATTTTTTATCTATAATAATAAAAGCATAATATGCTAGTTAGACCAGACAGCTGAACAACCTTCCAGATGTCATTCCGGACTTCCTTCCCGATGAAGCCGCGGCAGCAGGGGCCAAGGCAGAGGCGGTTAGGGGCAATCAGGCAGGTAAGCAGAGGGGTTAGGGGTGATCAGGCAGGCAGGTGAATGGTTAGGGCAATCTGGCAGGCAGGCAAGCAGAGGCAGTTAGGGGCAATCAAGCAGGCAGGCAAGCAGTTAGGGGCAATTAGGCAGGCAAGCGAGTGGTTAGGGGTGATCAGGCAGGAAGGCGAGCAGTTAGGGGCATCAGATAGATAGGCAGAGTGGTTAGGGTGATGAGGCAGGCAGGCCGAGTGGTTAAGGATGATGAGGCAGGCAGTCAGAGTGGTTAGGGGCGATCAGGCAGGCCTGCAGGCAAGTGGTTAGGAGCCAGCGGAATTGGGCCTAAACCAGCAGTCAGACATCCCCCGAGGGGTCCTGCAAGAGGGTACAGGCCAGGCTGAGGGCACCCCCTGCATGAATTTCATGCACCAGGCTTCTAGTATTTAAATATGTTTCTATTGATTTTAAGAGAGAGAGGCAGAAGGAAAGGAGAGAAATAGAGAGATAGAAACATCAATGAGAGAAAAACATTGATAGATGCCATGACTGGGAAATGAACTGGTGAACTGATGACATCTTGGTTCAACTGAGCAACAAATCCTCTTTTTTTTTTTTTTAATACATATGTTGTGTATGAAATCTCTCTCTCTCTCTCTCTCTCTCTCTCTCTCTCTCTCTCTCTCTCTCTCCCCCCCCCCCCCTCTCTCTCTCTCTCTCTCTCTCTCTCTCTTCATGTGTCTGTCAATCTTGTATGTGCCCTGGTCTAAAACATAAATTTAAAGGCACTTAAATCTTGTTAAGCATGATAGAAGAATGTATGCTAATTCTTCTATTATAATTTTCTATACAAGTAGCTTTTATATAAAAGAAATGGCTCAAGACAGTTGAAATTTTCTAACAGGACACTAGGCCATGCTACTTAGAGATTATGCTAGAGTTTCCTTATCTGTTTTATGGCTACATTTAATTAAAAAATAATAATTTACTTACCACAAAATGATTCATCTGATTTGTCAGGGCAGTCATATCTAAAATCACATTTCTGGATTTCTTCAACACAGTGACCATTGGATCTGCAGACAAATTCATCATCTGTACAGTTGTGTGGAGGTAATGTTACTGGAATTGAAGTTTCTGGTGGAGTTGGAAGGTCCACTGGCAAATTACCTGGATAAAAAAGAATATTCAGGTGTCATTTAGCAGATATTTCATTTCTTTACAGACTTTACACAATAAGCTTTTCTAACTATGCTTCGCATTCAAAATAATAAAAAAATATTTGATAGTATTTGCTAATCTCCTGAATTCCTTATGTAAGGATATAAGATGGGGTTCTTGGTCTTAGCAATGGCAAATAAGTCTGGGTATCTTTGATTATAAAAGCAGGAGATGGTGCAGCTGGAAATTACTGAGAAACTATTCGGAGATCACTGAATAAATAGGAGGCCTAAGAACAGGGCTCAGAATATCAGCAGGAACCAAGAGAGTCCAGATTCTGGATTAGGAACTAGAGTCCAGGTCTGATTAAACCTTCTACTCCACCATGTGAATCAGGCGTCCTCAAACTACGGCCCGCGGGCCACATGCGGCCCGCCGAGGACATTCATCCGGCCCGCCGGGTGCCGCTGCCTGTCCTGCTTAGCAGCCGACTCGTCCCGGGCCCGCAGTGCGCATAGGAATTTGTTCATAGTTTTTTTTTTTTTAACTACAGTCTGGCCCTCCAACGGTCTGAGGGACAGTGAACTGGCCCCCTGTTTAAAAAGTTTGAGGACCCCTGAAAATGAACTTTGTTCTTCCACTGCTACAATGAATCTAATATCTCCTCATCTTTGTTGCATACATCCTCACATATTCAAGATTCAATGTTGCTAAGAGACCCACACCAGAAGTATTCATCTAGAAGTATTTAAACAATTAAATAAATAATTTCTGAAATGACAAAATTTAGAAGAAACTTATAGAAGTTAATTTGTATAGTAAATTATTTAATAAACATTTGTTAATAATATCCCTATGTCATGTATATAGTAGGTGCAAAAGATTTAAAGTCAAATATATAATCACTGCAATAAAATAATTTATAGACTAGTGGATAAGAAAAATTTTTCATTACAGTTCCATAACATAAGTTTATGATAAAGACTATCACTCATTTAGCTCATTTGCATATATACCAAAAATTTTTATAACATTACATCATTATGTCATTAAGTGTATTAATATTGTGACGTACTTAGAATAGTAAATGTATGCCATGAGCAACATGTAGGTCCTTTTATTTTTTACTAGAGGCCTGGCGCACAAAATTCGTTCATGGGGGGTTGTGTCCCTCAGCCCAGCCTGCACCTTCTCCAATCTGGGACCCCTTGAGGGATGTTGGACCGCCTGTTTAGGCCCGATCCCAATGGGATGGAGCCTAAATGGCAGTCGGACATCCCTTTCACAATCCAGGACTGCTGGCTCCCAACTGCCCTCCCCTGCAGGCCTGCCCCCCCACCGACTGCCCTCCCCTGCAGGCCTGGTCCCCCTCAACTGCCCTCCCCTGCAGGCCTGGTTCCCCCTAACTGCCCTCCCCTGCTGGCCTGGTCTCCCCCAACTGCCCTCCCCTGCTGGCCTGGTCTCCCCCAACTACCCTCCCCTGCAGGCCTGGTCCCCCCCAACTGCCCTCCACTGCATGCCTGGGTCCCCCCAACTGCCCTCCTCTGCCGGCCCAGTCACCCCTAATTGCCTTCCCTGCTTGCCTGATCGCCCTCTACTGCCATCCCCTGCAGGCCTGGGTCCCCCCAACTGCCCTCCCTTGCTGGCCTGGTGTCCCTCAACTGCCCTCTTCTGCCAGCCTGGTCACCCCCAACTGCCCTCCTCTGCTGGCCTGGTCACCTCTAACTGCCCACAACTGCCTTCCCCTGCAGGCCATCTTATGGTGGCCATGGGGGCGGCCATCTTGTGTCTTGATGTGATGGTCAATTTGCATATTACTCTTTTATTAGATAGGATTTTTTAAATTTATCTTTATT
Organism: Plecotus auritus; assembly: GCF_963455305.1. NCBI lineage: Eukaryota > Metazoa > Chordata > Mammalia > Chiroptera > Vespertilionidae > Plecotus > Plecotus auritus. The sequence goes on from NC_137770.1 coordinate 146,496,448, forward strand.
GTGCAAAGTATTACAGATGTGCTCCTTTTTTTTCCCATTGAGCACCTCCACTCTGTAACCTCCCCTCCCAGGCCTTCACCACTTATTGTCTGTGTCCATGAGCTATATATATGAGCCTATAAATTCCCAGGTTAATCTCTCTCTCTCACCCCCCAACCCCCACGTTCTCTCTGAGATTCCTCACTTTCTTCCATGCTTCCATCTCTGAGATTCCTCACTTTCTTCCATGCTTCCATGTATCTGGATATATTTTGTTTATCAGTTTATTTTGTTCATTAGATTCCACATATGAGCGAGATCATGTTATACTTATTTTTCTCTGACTGGCTTATTTCACTTAGCATAATACTCTCCTTGTCCTTCCATGCTGTCTCAAAAGGTAAGAGATCCTACTTTTTTACTGCTGCATAGTATTCCATGGTGTAAATGTATCACGGGTATTTTTATCCACTCATCTGCTAATGGGTACTTGGGCTATTTCCAAATCTTAGCTATTGTATATTATGCTGCTATGAACATAGGGGTGCATACATTCTTTCTGATTGGTGTTTTGGGTTTCTTAGGATATATTCCTAGAAGTGGCATTACTGGGTCAAATGGGAGTTCCATTTTTAATATTTTGAGGAAACACCATACAGTTTCCATAGTGGCTGCACCAGTTTGCATTCCCACCAGTAGTGTACTAGGGTACCCTTTTCTCCACATCCTTGTCAGCACTTTTAATTTGTTGATTTGTTGATGATAGACATTTTGACAGGTGTGAGGTGATACCTCATTGTCATTTTATATTTGCATCTCTCTGATGACAAGTGGCTTTGAGCATTTTTCATTTGGAGGATATAAACAAGTGGAAGAACATACCGTGTTCATATATTGATAGGATCAACATCATCAGAATGTCCATACTACCCAAGGCAAGCTATAGATTCAATGCAGTCCCCATTAAAATACCAATGGCATATTTCACAGATCTAGAACAAACACTCCAAAAGGTTATATGGGACCAAATAGACCTTGAATAGCTGCAGCAATCATGCGAAAGAACAAAGTTGGAGTGATCACAATACTATTACTGTATATCAAGTTGTACTACAAAGCCACTGTAAACAAAACAGCCTGGTACTGGCACAAGAACATGCATATAGATCAATGGAACAGGACAGACAACCCAGAAATTGACCCAAGCCATTATGTTCAATTAATATTTGTCAAAGAAGGCAAAAGAAAACAATGTAGTAAAGACAGTGTCTTCAATAAATGGTGTTGGAGGAATTGGGCAGGAACATGCAAAAAAAAAAAAAAGAAAGAAAAGAAAAGAAGAAAAGAAACTAGACTTACAACACACACACAAGAATAAATTCAACATGGATAAAAGACTCAAATGTAAGTTGTGAACCCATAAAAATCTTTGAAGAAACCATAGGCAACAAAATCTCAGACATCTCTTGTGGTAATATATTTGTGGATACATCTCCTAGGGCAAGGGAAACTAAAGAGAAAATAAACAAATGAAACTACATTAAAATAAAAAGCTTCTGCACAGCAAAAGAAACCTTCAACAAAATGAAAAGGAAGCCCACTGTATGGGAGAACATATTTGGATTCATTTCCAAAATATATAAGAAACTCATACAACTTAACAAAAGGAAGACAAATAATCAAATTAAAAATGGGCAAAGGACCGAAATAGACATTTCTCCAAAGGGGACATATTAATGGCCAAGAGACATCTGAAAAAATGCTCAAAGTTACTTTTAGTTTTTTAATCCCCACCAGAGGATACGCTTATTGGTTTTAGGGACGGGGGGGAGAGAAGAGAGAAGAAGAGAGGAGAGAGAGAGAGAGAGAGAGAGAGAGAGAGAGAGAGAGAGAGAGAGAGAGAGAGAGAGAGAATCAGTTGATTGCCTTCTTCATGTGCCCCAACTAGGGATTGAACCCAAGGCTAAGTATGTGCCCAGATGTGGAATCGAACCTAAAACCTTTAGGTATAAGGACAATGCTCCAACCAACTGAGCCACACTGGCCAGGGCCTATGTAGGTCCTTTCTAAATAAATAAACTGTTTTTAGATTTGAACTATTTTTTTTCACTGATTTTTTTATTGTTTAAAGTATTTCATATAGTAGTAAATATATCTCCTTTTTTCCTCCCCATTGACCTTCCCCCGCTTCCCCTACCCCGTCGCATGCCCTCATCCCACCCCCGACCCAGTGTCTTGTGTCCATTGATTGTGCTTGTATGCATGCATACAAGTCCTTTGGTTGATCTCTTTCCCCCTCTCCCCAACATTCCCCAGCCTTCCCCCTGTAATTTGACAGTCTGTTCGGTGCTTTACTGCCTCTGTATCTATCTTTTTGTTCATCAGGTTATAATGTTCTTTATTTTCCATAAATGAGTGAGATCATGTGGTATTTTTCTTTCATTACCTGGCTTATTTCACCTAACATAATGCTCTCCAGGTCGATCCATGCTACTGCAAATGGTAAGAATTCCTTCTTATTTATAGCAGCGTAGTATTCCATTGCGTAGATGTACCATAGTTTTCTAATCCACTCATCTGATGAGGAGCATTTAGGCTGTTTCCAAATCTTAGCTATGGTGAATTGTGCTGCTATGAACATAGGGGTGCATATATCCTTTCTGATTGGTGTTTCTAGTTTCTTGGGATATATTCCTAGAGGTGGGATTACTGGGTCAAATGGGAGTTCCATTTTTAGTTTTTTGAGGAAACTCCATACTGTTCTCCACAGTGGCTGCACCAGTCTGCATTCCCACCAGCAGTGCATGAGGGTTCCTTTTTCTCCGCATCCTCGCCAGCACTTGTCATTTGTTGATTTGTTGATGATTGCCATTCTGACAGGTGTAAGATGGTACCACATTGTCGTTTTGATTTGCATCTCTCGGATAATTAGTAACTTTGAGCATGTTTTCATATGTCTCTTGGCCTTCCTTCTGTCTTCTTTTGAAAATATTCTATTTAGGTCCATTGCCCATTTTTTTACTGGATCATTTATCTTCCTTTTATTAAGTTGTATAAGTTTGCTGTAGATTTTGGAGATTAAACGTTTATCAGTGATAACATTTGCAAATATGTTCTCCCATACAGTGGGGTTTCTTGTTTTTGTTTTTTTTTTTTTTTGTTGATGGTTTCTTTTGCTGTGCAAAAGCTTTTTATTTTGATGTAGTCCCATTGTTTATTTTCTCTTTAGCTTCCATTGCCGTAGGAACGGTATCGGTGAAGAAATTGCTTTGGCATATGTCTGAGATTTCTCTGCCTATGGATTCCTCTAGTATTTTTATGGTTTACCATCTTATGTTTAAGTCCTTTATCCACTTTGAGTTTGTTTCTGTGTATGGTGTAAGTTGGTGATCTAGTTTCATTTTTTTGCATGTATCTGTCCAATTTTCCCAACACCATTTATTGAAGAGACTGTATTGACTCCATTGTATATTCATGCCTCGTTTGTCAAATATTAATTGAGCATAGTGGTTGGGGTCGATTTCTGGGTTCTCTATTCTATTCCATTGATTTATATGTCTATTCTTGTGCCAGTACCAAGCTGTTTTGAGAACAGTGGCCTTATAATAATGCTTGAAATCTGGAATTGAGATCCCACCTACGTTTTTCTTCTTTCTCAGGATTGCTGTGGCTATTCGGGGTCTCTTTTTATTCCAGATGAATTTTTGGAGAGTTCTTTCTAGGTCTGTGAAATATGCCATTGGTATTTTAATGGAGAGCGCATTGAATCTATAGGTTGCTTTGGGGAGTATGGACATTTTAATGATGTTGATTCTCCCAATCCATGAATATTGTATGTTCTTCCATCTGTTTATGTCTTCCTCTATCTCTTTTTTCAGTGTCCTGTAGTTTTCCGTGTATAGGTCTTTTACCTCCTTAGTTAAGTTTATTCCTAGGTATTTTAATTTTTTTGGTGCGATGGTAAATGGGATTGCTTTTTTAGTCTCTCTTTCCGTAAGTTCACCGTTGGTGTATAGAAATGACATAGATTTCTTGGCATTAATTTTGTATCCTGCTACCTTTCTGAATTCATTTATTAAGTCTAATAGTTTTTTGATAGAGTGTTTTGGTTTTTTTATGTACAATATCATGTCATCTACAAATAAGGACAGCATTACTTCTTCTTTTCCAATCTGGATGCCTTTTATTTCTTCTTCTTGTCTAATTGCAATGGCTAATACTTCTAGTACTATGTTGAACAGGGGTGGTGAGAATGGGCATCCATGTCTTTTTCCTGTTCTTAGGGGAAATGGTTTTAGTTTTTGCCCATTGAGTATGATGTTGGCTGTGGGTTTGTCATATATGGCTTTTATTATGTTGAGGTATGGTCCTTCTATTCCCACCTTGCTGAGAGTTTTTATCAAGAAAGGGTGTTGGATTTTGTCAAATGCTTTTTCTGCATCAATTGATATGATTATGTGATTTTTATGTCTCAATTTGTTTATGTGATGTGTCACGTTTATTGATTTGTGGATATTGTACCATCCTTGCATCCCAAGGATAAATCCTACTTGGTCATGGTGTATGATCTTCCTGATGTACTGTTGGATTCGATTTGCTAGAATTTTGTTGAGGATTTTGGCATCTACATTCATGAGGGATATTGGCCTGTAATTCTCTTTCATTGTGTTGTCTTTAATCTGGTTTTGGTATTAGGGTAATGCTGGCTTCATAGAAGGAGCTTGGAAGTGTTCCTTCCTCTTGAATTTTTTGGAATAGTCTGAGGAGGATGGGTTTTAGTTTTTCTTTGAATGTTTGGTAAAACTCCCAAATGAAGCCGTCTGGCCCCGACCTTTTGTTTGGTGGAAGCTTTTTAATGACTGCTTCAGTTTCATCCATAGTTACTGGCCTATTGAGATGTTTAGATTCTTCCTGATTGAGTTTTGGAAGGTTGTATTTTTCTAAGAATATGTCCATTTCCTCCAGGTTGTCCAGTTTGTTGGAATTGAGTTGTTCATAGTATTTTATAACAATCCTTTGTATTTCTGTGGCGTCTGTTGTTATTTCTCCTTATCATTTCTGATTTTGTTTATTTGGGTCCTCTCTCTTGCTTCTTGGTAAGCCAGGCGAGAGGTTCATCAATCTTGTTTATCCTTTCAAAGAACCAGCTCTTGGTTTTGTTGATCTTTTGTATTGTTTCTTTTGTCTCAATATCATTTATCTCCACTCTGATCTTTATTATTGCCTTCCCTCTGACTACACTGGGCTTTTCTTGTTGCTCTCTTTCTAACTCTTTGAGTTGTAGGGTTAGGTAATTTATTACCATTGTTTCTTGTTTTTTTGCAGTAGGCTTGTAGAGCTATGAACTTCCCTCTCAAGACTGCTTTCACTGTGTGTGATTGTTGTGTTTTCATTGTCGTTTGTTCACATGATGTTTTTTATTTCTTCTTTGACCTCTCTGGTAACACAGTCACTGTTTAATAGCATGCTGTTTAGTCTCCATTTGTTTGATTTTTTTGGATTGTTTTTATTGTAGTTGATTTCCAGTTTTATGCCACTGTGATCTAAGAAAATGCTTGATATGATTTCTATCTTCTTGAATTTGAAGAGACTTTGCCTGTGACCCAATATATGGTCTATCTTTGAAAATGACCCATGTGCACTTGAGAAGAATGTATATTCTGTGGCTTTGGGGTGAAATGTTCTGAAGATGTCAATTAATTCCATCTGGTCTAGTGAGTCATTTAGTATTGATGTTTCTTTGCTGATTTTTTGTTTAGAGGATTTGTCCAATGGTGATAGTGGGGTATTAAAGTCTCCTACTATGATTGTATTGCTGTCAATCTCTCCCTTGATATCCTCTAGGAGTTTTTTTATGTATTTGGGTTCTCCTGTATTGGGTGCATATATGTTTACCAGAGTTATTTCTTCTTGTTGGATTTCTCTCTTTAGTATTATGAATTGGCCTTCCTTATCCCTTTTTATATCCTTCACTTTGAGATCTAATTTGTCAGATATAAGTATTGCTACCCCGCTTTTTTTTCATTTCCATTTGCCTGAAAAACCTTTTTCCCTCCCTTCACCCTCAGTCTGTGTGCATCTTTTTGTCTGAGGTGGGTTTCTTGTAGACAGCAGATATATGGGTCATGTTTTCTCATCCAATCTGTTACCTTATGTCTTTTGATTGGGGCATTTATTCAATTTACATTTCAAGTTATTATTGATAGGTACTTGTTTGTCGCCATTTTTATTCTATACCCCTGTTTTTCTTCTTCACTTCCTATTTCTTTTTCTTTCTTTTTTTTTTTTTTTTTTTTTACAGCAGACCCTTTAGCATTTCTTGCATTCCTGGTTTGATGGCAGTAAACTCCCTTAGTCCTTTTTTGTCTGTGAAGCTCCTGATTTCACCTTCAATTTTGATTGATAGCCTTGCTGGGTACAGCATTCTTGGATTCAGACCCTTCCTTTGCATGACTTCGTATATTTCATTCCATTCCCTTCTGGCATGATGTGTTTCTGTTGAGAATTCAGTCCCTAGTCTGATGGGGAATCCTTTGTAGGTAACTTTCTGTCTCTCTGGCCGCTTTTAATATTCTTACTTTGTTGTTGGTATTTGCCAATTTAATTATAATGTGCCTTGGAGTTGGTCTTTTGGGGTTCATTTTGCTTGGGACTCTGTGATCTTCTTGGATTTGTGTGGGTTTTTTCTTCCCTATATCAGGGAAGTTTTCTGTCATTATTTCTTCAAACAGGTTTTCTATTCCTTGCTCAGCTTCCTTTTCTTTTGGCCCCCTTATTATGTGGATGTTGTTTTTTTTCGTGTTGTTCCAAAGTTCCCTTAGGCTCTCCTCCTGCTTTTTAATTTTTTTTTTCTAGAAGCTGCTCTGTTTGGCTATTCTTTTTATATATATATATATTCTTTATTTATTTATTTTTTTGCATTTTTTATTAAGGTATTATATGTGTATATATCTTACCATTGCCCCCCCCCACCCCATTCCCATACATGCCCTCACCCCCCAATGTTTTGCATCCGTTGGTTACTCTTATATACATGCATATAAGTCTTTCAGTTGATCTCTTATTTCCCCCACCTCTCCCTAACCTTACCGCTGTAATTTGACAGTCTGTTTGATGCTTTACTGCCTCTGTATCTATCTTTTTGTTCATCAGTTTATAATGTTTTTCATTATCCCCAGATGAGTGAGATCATGTGGTATTTTTCTTTCATTGACTGGCTTATTTCACTTAGCATAATGTTCTCTAATTCCATCCAGTTGCCTACAAATGGTAGTAATTCCTTCTTTTTTTATGACAGTATAGAATTCCATTGTGTAGATGTACCATAGTTTTCTGATCCAGTCATCTGCTGATGGGCACTTAGGCTGTTTCCAAATCTTAGCTATGGTGATTTGTGCTGCTATGAACATAGGGGTGCATATATCCTTTCTGATTGCTGTTTCTAGTTTCTTAGGATATATTCCCAGGATTGGGATTACTGGGCCAAATGGGAGTTCCATTTTCAGTTTTTTGAGGAAACTCCATACCGTTCTCCACAGTGACTGCACCAGTCTGCATTCCCACCAGCAGTGCACGAGGGTCCCTTTTTCTCCACATCCTCGCCAACACTTGTCGTTTGTTGATTTGTTGATGATAGCCATTCTGACAGGTGTGAGATGGTATTGCATTGTCGTTTTGATTTGCATCTCTCGGATAATTAGTGACTTTGAGCATGTTTTCATGTGTCTCTTGGCCTTCCTTCTGTCTTCTTTCGAAAAGATTCTATTTAGGTCTGTTGCCCATTTTTTTACTGGATCATTTATCTTCCTTTTATTAAGTTGTATAAGCTGCCTGTAGATGTTGGACATTAAACCTTTATCAGTGACACCATTTGCAAATATGTTCTCCCATACAGTGGGGTTTCTTGTTGTTTTGTTGATGGTTTCTTTTGCTGTGCAAAAGCTTTTTATTTTGATGTAGTCCCATTTGTTTATTTTCTCTTTGGCAACCATTGCCCTAGGGGCAGTATCAGTGAAAAAGTTCTTTTGGCATATGTCTGAGGTTTTTCTGCCTGTGGATTCTCTAGTATTTTTATGGTTTCCCGTCTTATATTTAAGTCCTGTACCACTTTGAGTTTATTTTTGTGTATGGTGTAAGTTGGTGATCTAGTTTCATTTTTTTGCATGTATCTGTCCAATTTTCCCAACACCATTTATTGAAGAGACTGTCTTGACTCCATTGTATATTCATGCCTCCTTTGTCAAATATTAATTGCGCATATTGTTTGGGTCGATATCTGGATTAGCTATTCTGTTCCAATGATCTATACTTCTGTTCTTGTGCCAGTACCAGGCTGTTTTGAGGACAGTGGCTTTGTAATACAGCTTGAAATCTGGTATTGAGATCCCTCCTACTTTCTTCTTCTTTCTCAGGATTGCTGTGGCTATTCGGGGTCTTTTTTTATTCCAGATGAATTTTTGGAGAGTTCTTTCTAGGTCTGTGAAATATGCCGTTGGTATTTTAATGGGGAGTGCATTGAATCTATAGATTGCTTTGGGTAGTATGGTCATTTTAATGATGTTGATTCTACCAATCCATGAACATGGTATGTTCTTCCATCTGTTTACATCTTCCTCTATCTCTTTTTTCAGTATCCTGTAGTTTTCTGCGTATAGGTCTTTTACCTCCTTGGTTAGGTTTATTCCTAAGTATCTTAATTTTTTTGGTGCGATGGAAAATGGGATTGCTTTTTTAGTCTCTCTTTTTGTAAGTTCACTCTTGGTGTATAGAAATGCCATAGATTTCTTGGCATTAATTTTGTATCCTGCTACATTGCCGAATTCATTTATTAAGTCTGTGAGTTTTTTGATGGAGTCTTTCGGGTTTTTTATGTACAATATCATGTCATCTACAAATAAGGACAGCTTTACTTCTTCTTTTCCAATTTGGATGCCTTTTATTTCTTCTTCCTGTCTAATTGCAGTGGCTAATACTTCCAGTACTATGTCAAACAGGAGTGGTGAGAGTGGGCATCCCTGTCTTGTTCCTGTTCTTAGGGGAAATGATTTTAGTTTTTGCCCATTGAGTATGATGTTAGCTGTGGGTTTATCATATATAGCTTTTATTATGTTGAGGTATGATCCTTCTATTCCCACCTGTTGAGAGTTTTTATCAAGAAAGGGTGTTGGATTTTGTCAAATGCTTTTTTCTGCATCAATTGATATGACTATGTAATTTTTATCTCTCAATTTGTTTATGTGATGTATCACGTTTATTGATTTGCGGGTATTGTACCATCCTTGCATTCCTGGGATAAATCCTACTTGGTCATGGTGTATGATCTTTCTGATGTACTGCTGGATCCGATTTGCTAGAATTTTGTTGAGGATTTTGGCATCTACATTCATGAGGGATATTGGCCTGTAATTCTCCTTCATTGTGTTGTCTTTATCTGGTTTTGGTATTAGGGTAATGCTGGCTTCATAGAAGGAGCTTGGAAGTGTTCCTTCCTCTTGAATTTTTTGGAATAGTCTGATCAGGATAGGTTTTAGTTCTTCCTTGAATGTTAGGTAGAACTCTCCTGTGAAGCCATCTGGCCCCGGGCTTTTGTTTGCCGGAAGCTCTTTGATGACTGCTTCAATTTCTTCCATAGTTACTGGCATGTTGAGCTGTTTAGATTCTTCCTGATTGAGTTTTGGAAGGTTATATTTTTCTAGGAATATGTCCATTTCCTCCAGGTTGTCCAGTTTGTTGGAATAGAGTTGTTCATGGTATTTTTTAACAATCCTTTGTATTTCGGCGGGATCTGTTGTTATTTCACCTCTTTCATTTCTGATCTTGTTTATTTGGGTCCTCTCTCTTTGATTCTTGGTGAGCCTGGCTAGAGGTTCATCAATCTTGTTTATCCTTTCAAAGAACCAGCTCTTGGTTTTGTTGATCTTTTGTATTGTTTCTTTGGTCTCTATGTCGTTTATCTCTGCTCTGATCTTTATTATTTCCTTCCTTCTGCTTACACTGGGCTTTTCTTGTTGCTCTTTTTCTAACTCTTTGAGTTGTTGGGTTATGTAATTTATTACCATTGTTTCTTGTTTTTTTCAGTAGGCTTGTAGATCTATGAACTTCCCTCTCAAGACTGCTTTCGCTGTGTCCCATAGATTTTGGATTATAGTGCTTTCATTGTCATTTGTTGCCATGATGTTTTTTATTTCTTCTTTGATCTCTCTGGTAACCCAGTCATGGTTTAATAGCATGCTGTTTAGTCTCCATGTGTTTGATTTCTTTGGGTTAATTTTATTGTAGTGATTTCCAGTTTTATGCCACTGTGGTCTGAGAAGATGCTTGATATGATTTCTATCTTCTTGAATTTGAAGAGACTTTGCCTATGTCCCAACATATGGTCTATCTTTGAAAATGACCCATGTGCACTTGAGAAGAATGTATATTCTGTGGCTTTGGGGTGAAATGTTCTGAAGATGTCAATAAATTCGATCTGGTCCAGTGAGTCATTTAGGATTGATGTTTCTTTGCTGATTTTTTGTTTAGAGGATTTGTCCAATGGTGATAGTGGGGTATTAAAGTCTCCTACTATGATTGTATTGCTGTCAATCTCTCCCTTGATATCCTCCAGGAGTATTTTTTTATGTATTTTTGTGCTCCTTTATTGGGTGCATAAATGTTTACCAGAGTTATTTCTTCTTGTTCGATTGCTCCCTTTATTATGAAGTGGCCTTCCTTATCTCTTGTTATGTCCTTCACTTTGAGATCTAATTTGTCAGATATAAGTATTGCTACCCCAGCTTTTTTTTCAGTTCCATTTGCCTGGAAAACCTTTTTCCATCCCTTCACCCTCAGTCTGTGTGCGTCTTTTTTTCTGAGGTGGGTTTCTTGTAGATAGCAGATATATGGGTCGTGTTTTCTTATCCAATCCGTTTTCCTGTGTCTTTTGATTGGGGCATTTAATCCATTTATATTTAAAGTTATTATTGATAGGTACTTATTTGTCGCCATTCCTATTCTTTACCCCTGTGTTACTTCTTCAGTTCCACTTTTTTTTTTTTTTTTTTTTTTTTTTTTTTTTTTTACAGCAGACCCTTTAGCATTTCTTGCATTCCTGGTTTGGTGGCAATAAACTCCCTTAGTCCTTTTTTGTCTGTGAAGCTCCTGATTTCACCTTCAATTTTGATTGACAGCCTTGCTCAGTACAGTATTCTTGGATTCAGACCCTTCCTTTGCATTACTTTGTATATTTCATTCCATTCCCTTCTGGCCTGATGAGTTTCTGTTGAGAAATCAGTTGCTAGTCTGATGGGGGTTCCTTTGTATGTAACTTTCTGTCTCTCTCTTGCTGCTTTTAAGATTCTTACTTTTTCGTTGGTGTTTGCCAATTTAATTATAATGTGCCTTGGCGTCGGTCTTTTGGGGTTCATTTTGCTTGGGACTCTGTGAGCTTCTTGGATTTGTGGGGGTTTTTTCTTCCCTATATCAGGGAAATTTTCTGTCATTATTTCTTCAAAGAGGTTTTCTATTCCTTGCTCAGCTTCCTTTCCTTCTGGAACCCCTATTATGCGGATGTTGTTTTGTTTCGTGTTGTCCCAAAGTTCCCTTAGGCTCTCCTCCTGCCTTTTAATTTTTTTTTTCTAGAAGTTGCTCTACTTTGGTATTTTTTCCCATCTTGTCTTCTAGCTCACTGATGCGGTCCTCTGCTTCTTCTAGTCTACTCTTGATGCTTTCTTTGAGTTCTTTACAGCAGCGATGTCATTTTTCATTTCTTCTTGGTTCTTCTTCATTTCCTCTTGGTTCTTGCTCATATTGTCGAATTTGTCTTCCATTCTTTTCAGGCACCTTATGACCATTTCTCTGAATTCTTTTTCTGGAAGGTTGCTTGCCTCCATTTCGTTTACTTCCTTTTCTGGTGATGCCTGCTTTTCTTTCATACGCGGGCTGTTTCTTTGTCTCCCCATGGTCTCTCTTCTCTGGGTATCTGGTTATGTAGTTCTCTCTCTCCTGCGTTGATTTAAAGGCACAAAATACAGCACTACCAGGTACAACTCACAAGGCACTGAACAGAAATGTATTCACGATATTAAATAACCTCCAATAAAGGTGACCACCAGAGAAAGGCAAATTAGGTGATATGAGAGAAAGAAGAAGAGGAAAAAGAAAGAAAGAAAGAAAAAAAAAGGAGTGTCAAAATGAAATTGGGAAAAGGGATAGAAAAAAAAAAGAAAAAAAAAGTAAGAGAGACCAGAAAGAGACTAAGAGAGAAAGGGGAACAGACTATATATATTGGGGATAAAACTCCAATAGAACAATCACTAATCCCAGCAAATGCCAGCAACAAGTACCTGGGGATTAATACAAACTACAACACCAACTAATATGGAGTGAGGCAAGGGAAACCTGAAGCACAAAACAAACAAAAAAATAAACAAAAGAAGAATAAGCAAAACAGTCTCACAATAAAGCATAAAAATTTGATATAATCTACATTCAAGCGAACAACAACAAAAGGACAGAGAGAAAAACAAGTTTTTGGATAGTTAAGACAGTGAAGAGAGAGGTGTGTATGGACCTGGAGCAGGGGATTGGAGAGTAGATATGTAAGTAGGGTGAAATTTTAACAAGGTGTAAACAGAAAGAATAGGGAAAATCTAAAGCAGGAAAGGGGTAAGATAAACAGGACACTGAAAAGGGGCAGGTTAGGAAGAGAGTGACGGCATAAAGGTAAAGTTGAGATAGAGTAAAACGATGCTAAAGGAAAGATAAAAATAGAATGTAGAACCCTAATCCCAAAATAAAATGAAGAGAAAATAAAATGACACTTTAAAAAAAAAGAAAAAAGAGCAGTAGTAATAATATGGATTGAAAATAAAAATGTAATAATTAAAAAGGTAAAATCAAGTGATGAAAAAAGAAAAAAACGTTAGTTTCTTGAGTAAAAGATGCAAAAAATGAAAATAAAACAAATAAAAAAATAAAAATAAAATGTGGAGTAGTGAAGGTCATTCACTTCCTCTATTGTTCTGTTTGGCACACCTGTTTCTCAGTCCAGACAGTATTGCAGTTCCCTGTGTTCCACTGCTCTTCAGTGTTGTAAGCCAGTCCTGATTTTAAGCAGGCGGTGTGTCTTAATTTCTCGTATTCCTTTATTTTTGATTACATAAGAGTCAATTTGTGATTCAGCCCCTGGGTGGCAGTGTTTCTGGATTGACTTCCGGGTTTATCTACGGCCTCTCTAAGCAGTGTTAGAGCCTTCTTTCCCTGTGGCACTCACTACCGGTTTGTGGGAGTGGGCTGTCTCAGAGCTGACTCTCCAATGGTCACTCCCCTCTCCGATCCCCAGGTTCCAGAAAAACAACTTTCCCCTGCAGTCTCCCAGGGTGTCCCCAACTGGGTGATCCTATGTATTGGGCTTAGTAATCAGAATCAAGAATTTCAAGAGGAAAAAGCCCAAGTGTGCGAACTCCAGGACTGCGCGTAAGCCTAGGCACCCGGGGAACTCCAGGGCTGCACGTAAGTCTGGACAGCCTGAAATTCTGAGGGTGTTCCTGCACTTCAGATCAAAATGGGTTGCTTTTTAGAGAGCCCTTCTGTTATCAGCTCTGAGGACCCCTTTCCACATTCACAGATCACGCCAGCCCCTACAGCCACGAATTTTTCTAGGCACAGACTTCCCTGGTCCTCTAGCTCCCGCAAAACGCGCGTTCCTCTCTCCCGCCGGGACCAGAGATCTCACCTTATCCCAGGCGAAATCTGACCTTTCCATGGTGGAGTGTAGAGCTCCTCTGAACCCGTGTGTTTGTGCCAATTGGGGAGCATTGTTCTGGGGCTTGCAGCTGTTCCGTGGGTGCTGCAGTTGTGGATTCTTAGGCTTCCGATAAGCTCTGTTTGGCTATTCTTTTCCTACCTTGGCTTCTATCTCACTGATGCAGTCCTCTGCTTCTTCTAGTCTACTCTTGTTGCTTTCTATTGAGATCTTTACAGCATCGATGTCATTTTTCATTTCTTCTTGGTTCTTCTTCATTTCCTCTTGGTTCTTACACGTATTGTGGAATTTGTCTTCCATTCTTTTTATCCACCTTATGATCATTTCTCTGAATTCTTTCTCTGACAGGTTGCTTGCCTCCATTTAGTTTACTTCCTTTTCTGGTGATGCCTGCTTTTCTTTCATATGTGGGCTGTTTCTTTGTCTCCCCATGATCTCTCTTCTCCGTGTGTCTGGTTATGTAGTTCTCTCTCTCCTGCAATGACTTAAAGGCGCAAAATACAACACAACAAGATACAACACACAAGGCATTGAACACAAATGTAATCATGATATTAACAACCCTAAGTAAAGGGGACCACCAGAGAAAGGTGAATTAGAGGATAGCAGAGAAAGGAGAAGAGAGAAAAAAAAAGAGTTCAAAAATGAAATTGGGAAAAGGAAAATAAAAGTAAGAGAGAAAAGAGAGAGAATAAGAAAGAAGAGGGGGAAAAACTATATATATGGGGAGAAAACTCCAATGGAACAGCCACTAATCCCAACACATGCCAGCAACAAGTACCTGGAGATGAATGCAAACTACAAACAACAACTAATATCAAGCAAGGTGAGGGAAAACAGAAGCAAAAAACAAACAAAAACAAAACAAAAGAACAAAAAGAAAAAGCAAAACAATCTCACAAACAACCACAAAAAAATCGATATAATCAACGATCAAGCAAACAACAACAAAAGGACAGAGAAAAAATACATAAATTAAAAATTTTTGGATAGTGATGAAAGAAAAGAGAGAGGTGTGTATGGACTTGGAGCAGGGGATTGGAAATTAGATATATAAGTAGGGTGAAATTTTAACAGGGGGTAAAAAGAAGGAATAGGGAAAATCTAAAGCAGGAATAGGGTAAGAGAAATAGGACAACAAAAGGGGAAAAGTGACGAAGAGAGTGTGGGCATAAAGGTAAAGTTGAGATAGAGTAAAATGCTGCTAAAGGAAAGATGAAAATAGAATGTGGAACACTAATCCCAAAGTAAAATAAAGAGAAAATAAAATGACACTTTTTAAAAAAAAAAAAAGGTAAAATAGTAGTAGTAATAATACTGATTGAAAATAAAAATGTAATAATTAAAAAGGTAAAATCAAGTGAGGAAAAAAGAAAAAAATTTAGTTTCTTAAGTAAAAGATGAAAAAATAGAAATAAAAATGTGCAGTAGTGAAGGTCATTCACTTTCTCTACTGTTCTGTTTGGCATGCCTGTTTCCTAGTCAGGACAGTATTAAAGTTCCCTGCGTTCCACTGCTCCTCAGTGTTGTAAGTCAGTCCTGGTTTTTAAGCAGGCAGTTTATTTGTGTTTATGTTTACACAAGAGACAATTTGTGATTCAGTCCCTGGGTGGCAGTGTTTCTGGATTGACCTCCGGGTCTATAGATCCTCTCTAGCTAGGGTTTAGGTTTTATTTTCCCTGTGGCACCCAACCGGCTTGGGGGAGTGGGTTGCCCCAGAGCTGGTTCTCTGATGGTTATTCTCCACTCTGATCCCCAGGTTCCAGAAAAACAACTTTCCCCTGCAGTCTCTTAGAGTGTCCCCAATTGGGTGATCCTATGCATTGGACCCAGCAATCCGATGCAAGGATTCAAAGAGGAAAAAAAAAAAAAAAAAAGAGTCAGAGTAAGTGTGTGAACTCCAGGGCTGTGTGCAAGTCTGTGCAGTCTTTTTTCCCCTTGGGTCTAAGCAGCCAGCACAATTAAAATTTTTAGGCTGTTCTTTTGCGCCCAAATCAAAATGGGTTGCTTTTTAGAGTTCCCTTCTGTTAGCAGCTCTGCAGACCCTCTTCCACATTCATGGATCATGCCAGCCCCAACAGCCACGGATTTTTCTAGTTGCAGACTTCCCCAGGTCTCCAGCTCCCGCCATGCGCACATTTCTCTCTCCTGCAGAGAACACAGACTTCACCCTATCCCAGGCGAAATCTGACCTTTTTGTGAGGAAGTTTAGAGCTCCTCTCAATCCATGTGCTTGTGGCACTTGGGGACCAGTGTTCTCGGGTTCGCAGCTTTTCAGTGGGTGCCATAGTTGTAGATTCCCCGGGCTCCTCAGGCTCTGATAACATCCACTTTCCCCTTCAAGATGGCACGGTCTCTGCGTCCTAGTCAGTTGCTCCGGGAGAGAACCCAGCAGCAGTGGGGGCTGCCCGGTTAGGGGAGCCCGCCCGGTTAGGGGAGCCCGCCCGGTTAGGGGAGCCCCATTCTACAGTCCCCCACAGTCTCCTGGAGTATAGCTGTCCCTCAACTCTCCAACAAACACTCCCCATGCGACCACACACTCTCCCTTTGCTTTTTCACTCACACACTATCTTGCAGTCTGCCTTCCTGTCGGCAGCCATCTTCGAACTCTCTAGATTTGAACTTTAGATGAATGGAATCATTCTGTATTTAATCATCTGCATTTTTTACTCAACATTGTGTATTAATCCATCCATGGTCATGTGTATTCTTATAATTAGTTATTTTGACTCTTGTATAATATTTCACTATATGAATATATTACATTTCCAGCCTTTTTATGGTTTTTTTGAGTAGATTCGGTTTGAGGTTTTGTTTATTTCTTTCAACATTTCTCCTGCCATATCTAGGAGTGAAACTGCTTGGTCAAAGAGTATGCACAACTTCAACTGGATAATGCCAAACTGTTTCTAAAGTAATTGCATCAATTTCTGTCTCTCAGCAATGCAAATTCTGGTTGCATTACACACTCATTCTCCATTGATATATCTAGATATACCCATGTGTTTTCCATCTTCTTTATTATTACCTTTTGCATATCTGTCCTTGTTGAATTCATTTAGTCACTTTCTAATGTTCTCGTTTATATAGTTCATTTTGTAGAGCCAAACAGTCTGGTGCAGTAATGTCATTGCTTAATTTTGAATGTTATTCTCTGAAAGCTTTTTCTCACTCTCATTCCCGAGTTTTGTTGTGCTCTAGACTAAGTTACAATTCCTCAGAACTTTTAATATAACATTCAAATGTCTTCTGACTTAGCTCTTGCTGTTGTAAAATCAGCTATCAGTCTATTTATGTTTTTTTATAATTATATTTTAATCTCTGACTGTTTTTAACATAATTTCTTTTCATTTTTGTTTTTCTAATTCATTTCCATGAGTCTAGACCTGGAATTATTGTAATTATTATATTTTCATGAGGTTCACTAGGCTTCTTTTTAAATTTATTTTTATTTAAGTATAGTTGGTATGCAATCTTATATTGGTTACTAGTGGCCTGGTGCAAGAAATTCGTGCACGGGGCGGGGGGGTTGTACCTCAGCCCAGACTGCACCCTCTACGATCTGGGACCCCTCGAAAGATGTCCTACTGCCGGTTTACAGGGATCGGGCCTAAACCGGCAGTTGGACATCCCTCTCACAATCCGGGACTGCTGGCTCCAGCCGCTCACCTGCCTGCCTGCCTGCCTGATTGCCCTAACCACTCTGCCTGCCAGCCTGCTCACCCCCAAATGCCCCCCTCGCCAGCCTGATCACCCCCAACTGCCCCCTGTGCCAGCCTGCTCACCCCCTAACTGTTCTCCCTGCTGGCCTGCTCAGCCCCACCTTCCCTCCCCACTGGCCTGCTCGCCCCCAACTGACCCCCTGCTGGCCTTCTCACTCCCAACTGCCCCCCCACTGTCCTGCTCACCCCCAACTGGCCCCCCTGCTGGTCTGCTTACTCCCAACCACCCCACCCCCCACCAGCCTGATCACCCACAACTGCTGTCCCATCCTGGCCTGATCATTCCCCAGCGATCCAAAATCCCAGCCCCTCCTTTTTCCTTTTTTTCTTTTTTTAGTGCCTCCTTGAGCAGAGGCCAGGGCTAGCTGGAAGCAAGTATCTGGGATTTATTTATCTTCTATAATTTAAACTTTGCAGCCTTCAGCGGAGGCCAGGGCCAGCCAGGGCGGGCGGGAAGCTTGGCTTCCTCCATCACCAGAGGCAACCCAAGCCTCCTGCTCGCTCCAGCTCTGTGGCCACCACCATTTTTGTTGGGATTTATTTATCTTCTATAATTGAAACTTTGTAGCCTTGAGTGGAGACCAGGGCCGGCTGGAAGCTGGTATCTGGGATTTATTTATCTTCTATAATTGAAACTTTGTAGCCTTCAGCGGAGGCCAAGTCCGGCCAGAGTAGGCGGGAAGCCTGGCTTCCTCCATCGCCGGGGCAACCCAAGCCTCCTGCTTGCTCCAGCTCCGTGGCCGATGCCATCTTGGTTGTGTTAATTTGCATACTCGCTCCTGATTGGCTGGTGGGTGTGGCTTGTGGGCATAGCGGAGGTATGGTCAATTTGCATGTTCCTCTTTTATTAGTGTAGATAGTAGTTTCATGTATACCATGTAGTGATTCTACATTTTCATAACTTATAATGTAATCATCCCTCTAAGATTCTTAAATCCATGTGTTACATTAATTTTTTAGTGATTATACTTTGACTATTGCTAATATCTTCCCATCAATATTCTTTTTCAGTCTCTGGAATTACATTACTTTTTATGATCTATCCTTCAAATAAATCTACCTTTCCCATTTCCCTTCTCTATATCTATATGCTGCACCCTGAAATGTTCTCATAGCTATTTGACTAATTACAATATTGATGTTGTCTTTCAGCTATTTAATTCATCCACTGAGATTTTTATTTCATTGATTTTATGTCTCATATCAAGAAAGCCAATTGGATATATTTTCAAAATTTTCTGGGTGTTTTTTTTTTTTTTAACAATGTCATTTAATTTTCTTAAGGCTTGAAATCTTTTAATATTTTAAATTATTTGTTTATTATTTTTCTATTTCTATATAAGAAATTTCTATAAACTTTAGAAGTTTAAGCTAATAAACACTTATCTCACATAATTTCTGTAAGCATAAAACCAGAAAAGGTTTAGCTTGGTGGGTCTGGCTGAGAGTCTCACAAGGTGTTGTTACAATGTCAACCAAGGCTGCAGTCTTCTGAAGGCTTGACTGGCCCTG
Organism: Plecotus auritus; assembly: GCF_963455305.1. Taxonomy (NCBI): domain Eukaryota; kingdom Metazoa; phylum Chordata; class Mammalia; order Chiroptera; family Vespertilionidae; genus Plecotus; species Plecotus auritus. The sequence continues at coordinate 146,515,405 of NC_137770.1, forward strand.
GAAGATCTGTTTCCTTTGGGGCTTGCTCACATGGCTAGCCAGTTATTGCTGCTGTTGGCAGGAAGTCTTCGTTCCTGGAATTTTTCCACAGTCCTTCTTGAGTATCCCTTTGACTTGGCATCTGGCTTCCCTCAGAGTGAATGATCCAAGAGAAGACACTAGAAGTGTAGCTTTGTAAATCACACAGAGTCATTGCCACAGGGGGCATTGGTTACACAGGTCAGTACTACTCAATCTGAGAAAGGATGGTATGCAGGGCACAAATACCAAGATTAGGGATCACTGGGGGCTCTTTTGGAAGATAGCTACAATAATTTACCATGCTTGGTTTTTCTGTGAGGATCCTTTATCACCTAGTTTGTAGAAGAATCCTTCCAGATAAACTTTGAGTTGATTCTTTGAAACCCCATGGGCACCTCATCCCACGGGTGTTATATCCTTTATGGTCCTTCCTTCCCTTTCCCTCCCTCTCATCCACCCAATATTCTGTTACTCCCTAACTCTGGCAGTCACATTATGCCGTATGTTCAATTTTTAAACACTTCCTTTGTTTCTCTCACCTGGGGATTTCTCTTTTCTAAGTTCAGCTTAACATTTTAATAAATGGATGTTATCTGTTATCTTTGACATTTCTTGGTATATGTAATACTATAATTTTCAGATCATCTGATCTTCCATCAGTTTTGAGATCTTCTGATCTTCCTTCTTATTTAAACCAGTGGCTTAACTGCATCTTTGGGCTAATTACAATTTAAGGTAGCAAACCACTCTCCTTGGGATGAAATCATGGATATGAGTGATGTCTAGCAAAAGGAGGTTTATGAGATGATACTCGTGAAAAGTAGATATAAGTTGTATGAGTTCTCTGTAAATTTTGGAGATTAAACCCTTACCGGAAATATCATTGGCAAGTATGTTCTCCCATGCAATGGTATTTCTTGTTGTTTCGTTGATTGTTTCTTTTGCTGTACAGAAGCTTTTTATTTTGATGTAGTCCCATTTGTTTATTTTCTCCTTAGTCTCCATTGCCCTAGGAGCTGTGTCTGTAAAGATATTGCTACGACAAATGTTTGCTAAAATAGGCAAAGGATCTAAATAGACACTTTTCGAAAGAGGACATACAGAAGGCCCAGAGACATATGAAAACATGCTCAAAGTCACTAATCATTCGAGAGATGCAAATCAAAACAACGAAATACCATCTCACACCTGTCAGAATAGCTATCATCAACAAATCAACAAATGACAAGTGCTGGCGAGGATGCGGAGAAAAAGGAACCCTCCTGCACTGCTGGTGGGAATTCAGACTGGTGCAGCCACTGTGGAGAACGGTATGGAGTTTCCTCAAAAAGTTAAAAATGGAACTCCCATTTGACCTAGTAATCCCACTTCTAGGAATATATCCCAAGAAACCAGGAACACCAATCAGAAAGGATATATGCACCCTTACATTCATAGCAGCACAATTTACAATAGCTAAGATTTGGAAACAGCCTAAGTGCCCATCAGCAGATGAGTGGATTAAAAATCTGTGGTACATGTATACAATGGAATATTATGCCATTATAAAAAAGAAGAAACTTTTACCATTTGCAACAGCATGAATGGAACTGGAGAGCATGATGCTAAGCGAAATAAGCCAGTCGGAGAACGGTAAATATCACATGATCTCACTCATATGTGGGATATAATGATCAACATAATTTGATGAACAAGAATAGATCCAGAGACAAATGGTAGGGGGGTTAGAGAGCAACCAAAGGACTTGTATGCATGAATATAAGCATAACAATGGACATAGACACTGGGGCAGTTGGGGCTTGCCCCGGGTGGGAATGGCTGGGGGAGGGGGTCAATTGGGGAAAAAGGAGACATATGTAAAACTTTAGACAATAAAAAAAGAAAGAAAAGTATATACAACTCATTTTCCATCTCAGAAATTATCCAGAATGATAGGTAAATAGACCACTATTCTAAAAAAGAAATTATAAGATTCTGAAATTATTTGTCCTTTTCTCATTATTCTTTTTTATTTTTTTTAAATCTTTATTGTTGAAAATATTACATAGTTCCTCCTTTTACCCCCATTAACCTCCTTCAGACTGCTTCCATCTCTCCCACTCCCAGGCCCTCACCACCCCATACTCTTTGTTATTCCACCAGGATGATCAAATCTTAAAAACCAAATAAGCCCAATATGTTTGTATTTGAGAGCACCAAAAGAGAGCAAATTAAGAAAAGTGTTTCTTACTCTAGAGTCAAACTTTGGAAATGGTAGTGTTTGAAAGTAGGAAGATGGAGTTGTAGCTGTTTCCTTAGGATTTTCCATGTAGAAGTAACACAGAGTCCAGAAACATGGTTTAGCCAGGACATCATTTGAAGATAAGGCAAAGCAAGTACTGCAAGGTTCCTGATGCTACATAATACCACACTCTGGGTAGCTTAAACAGAAAAGACCTCTTTCTCACAGTTCTAGAGGCTGGAAGTCCAAGATTAGGTTGCCAGCTTGGTTGGGTTCTTAGTGAGGGCTCTATTCCTAGTATGTTCTCACATGGACTTCTTTGGTGCAAGCAGACAGAGATATATCTTGTCCTTTCACTTCTTATTAGAACACTAATCTCATCATGAGAGAGGCACCATTTATGACCTAGCCGAACCCTAATTACTTCCCAGAGACCCCCACATGGCATCACATTGGAGGTCAGGGCTTCAATATGTGAGTATTGGGGTGACACAAACATTCAGTTCATAGCAGAGGTTGTTATTATTACTAGAGGTCCAAGGCATGAAATTTGTGCACGGGGTGGGGGGGAGGGGAGGTTGGGCCTCAGCCCGGCCTGCACCCTCTTGCAATCCATGACTACTGGCTCCTAACCGCTTGTCTGCCTGATCGCCCCTAACCACTCTGCCTGCCTGTCTGATCACCCCTAACTGCTTGCCTGACTACCTGATTGCCCCTAACCACTCACCTGCCTGCCTGATCACCCCTAACCACTCTGCCTGCCCACCTGATCACCCCTAACTGCCTCTGTCTTGGCCCCCGCCGTGGAGGCTTCATCTGGAAGGACGTCCGTAAGGACATCTGGAAGGTCGTTTGGCTGTCTGGTCTAATTAGCATATTGTGCTTTTATTATTAATTATTATAGACTAGAGGCCTGGTGCACAAAATTCGTGCACTGGGAAGGGTCCCTCAGCCAGCCTGCCCCCTCTCACAGACTGGGAGCCCTCAGGGGATGTCCTACTGGCCTCCCTCTGTGGGAGGTGACCGGGATGATCAGGGGAAGGCGCCAGCCCCATCACCCCGCTGATGCTGCCACTGCCAGTCACTACAGTCACCAAGGTGTTTTCATCAACACGGACTCCAGTCCCTTCACCACGAAAAAATGACAACTTTCTTTGGGCATTTTCAAGATGTGTCTTTCATAGGATATGACATTCTTATCTCTTTTTTTTTTTTATCCTCACCTAAGGATATGTTTCCATTGATTTTTAGAGAGCTTGGAAGAGAGAGGGAAAGACAGAGAATAACATCAATGTGAGATGAACACTTCAATTGGTTGCCTCCTCCATGAGCCCTGACCTGCAACCTAGGTACATGCCCTTGATCAGAATTGAACCCGGACCCTGCAGTCAGCAGGCCAAGGTTCTATCCACTGAGCCAAACTGGCTAGGGAAGGATATGACATTTCTTAGCCCCTCCAGCAGCAGACCTTCATTTTTTTCTCCAGGATTGTGGTGGAAAAACCCTAGATCACCTTCTTGGATTCTTATTACCCAAGGTACCAAGAACACTGCAAGTGGCGGCATACAGGGAGCTTAGCCAATGAGCAGTCAGAAAAGGTGTTTCCTCTGCAGTTCACGTGCAGAGGCCCCCCTGCGTTGTGTCCGCTGGGGTGGGGGCATTCTCCGAGCCACATGGCGGCCGCCCAGAGCACACCCCCAGCCCTGCGTTGTGTCCGTTGGGGTGGGGGTGTGCTCTGAGCCCTTCGTTGTGTCCACTGGGCTGGGGGAGTGCTGCCTGCCCAGATGCCCTACCTCCCTCCGTGGCCAGGGCACGGGATGCTATGGATACCGCCATCTTTGTGACGGAGTGACAGTTAATTTGCTTATTACCCTTTTATTAGATTAGATTATCATTAATTATTTGCCTAGAATTGCAAAGAAAGACTAAAGTTGGTAGCAATGATAGAGTTAACTCTCCAAACAAAAAACACTAAAAGCTTTGCAGATGAAACAAAATTGCAAAGGCAAAATGCAAATGACTAAGTCTGCACTCACTAAGAAGCAGAGATTAGTCTGGTTGATATGATCTACCTCTACCTCTCTAAGCTACAGGCAAACCTAACCACCTGCACACCTGTCATTTGAGGTCAATGACTCAGGCTCCTGATGGAGTCAATGTTCTAACTCCTTGCTCTGTGACTTCCTTGTAACAAATATGATATACTTCATGCTATACTAATAAAATCTCTCTGATAGAACAGATACTCCAACTTGTTTTATTTTAGACTTCCTCATTACAGTCATTCACACAAAGGTAATTAAGCAATAAAATTTATATTTGAACATCCCTAGTTCTTGATAAATTATTACCAGCTTTAGACATGTCATAATTATGTGAATGACTTGAATGATATGTATAATTGTTCTTTATCTATCTCTAGGTAACAGTGCACAAGTTTCCTGTGACTTCTGATGTAAAGAAATATGTGTACTTTAAAAATCTAAAGTCTACTTGAAATTTAAGCATAATAAATCTGCAGAAAATTTAAAAAATTGAAATATGTATAGCTCCAGGGTAAAGCATACATTTTTCCTATTGCACTTAATATAATAACTTAGAGTTGACCACAAGCTGAAACAACTACTTTTAGCATGCTTGTGTTAAGTCTACTTTTGGGTAGAGTATGTTTTACAAAAACATAGCTATTCTCTGACTGTGATTTGTAACAATTTTAATTCAATCATTTGCAGTGCCTTTGTTTCTGTTTCCAATACAGAAAATATTGGAAATATTGAAAATATTGGCTGAAATATTTTTGCTTTAATACATGCATTCAATACAATTTCCCATTTTTACAGACATTTTACTATAAAATTGACTATAAGTAAGCTCAAGTATAAGTTGAATAATTTTCAAGCTAAAATCTAAATATTTTATCATTGTTCTTCATTTTTGGAATTTAACAATTTCCTCAATTAAAAGATGATAAATTTAAAAGTTTCAAATTAGGTTATGTTATTTGTCCATTTTTATTTTCTAGAAACAATAACAATACTAAGTTTGATGGGCCTTTGGCTTTGGGATATTTTTTCCCTTGGTACATATAACTCACTTTATGAGACTACACCAAAGATGTTAAAACCAAAATGTTTAAGATTGCAATTACTGATTCTCAAATTTTTTTCACTTTTGCCTTGGAGTCTTTTATTCAACTGTAAATATTTCTGATTATTTGCACTTTTTTGAAGTCGATATTTCCTTTAGAAAATATAGAACAAAAGAGAACCTCAAAATAAAGTACCTTCAAGTATTTTATTGCTCTCAGAAAAATATAATAGACATACCAAAGAACTTAGTATTATAACATGAAAAGCTGTAGGTGTTATCTTAAAAATGAAGACAGAAGTACTCAGACTTTTTCTTTGCCATGTTATTCACACTGAAGCAAACTGTTCTTTGTAGAAAGAAAAGAAACTTGAACAAGCATCCTATATAATAAAAAGGTAATATACAAATAGACCGAAAGGCAGAACAAATGGAACATCTGTGATCTCCTTGCCCCGCCCAGCCCCACCCCCCAGTGGGCACCCCAACCCCAATAAGGGGTGGGGCTGGCCAGCAAACCACCTGCAGCCCCTCACCCCAGCTGACCCTGCCCCCAATCAGCCCCTCACCCCAGCCAGCCTGCCCAAGATGGCCCCCATCAGGGCGGGCGGCTGGAACCCACCAGTGCAAGAATTCGTGCACCGGGCCTCTAGTCTATACTAATAAAAGGGTAATATGCTAATTAGACTGAGAGACCTTCCAGACATCCTTCCAGACAAAGCCATGGTGGTGGGGCCAAGGCAGAAGTGATTAGGGGGAGATCAGGTGAGGAGGGGAGGGCAGTTGGGGGTCATCAGGTTGGCGGGGGGGAGTTGGGGGTGAGCAGACTGGTGGGGGGGCAGTTGGGGGTGAGCAGGCCTGCAGTGGGGGTCAGTTGAGGGTGATCAGGCTGGCAGGGGGGGCGGTTGGGGGTGATCAGGTTGGCAGGGAGGGGAGTTGGGGGTGAGCAGGCAGGCAGGGGGGCAGTTGGGGGTGAGCAGGCCAGCAGTGGGGGGCAGTTGGGGGCAATCATGCCAGTAGGGGGGCAATTGGGGGCAATCAGGATGGCAGGGGGGCACTTGGGGGTGATCAGGCCAGCAGGGGGGCAGTTGGGGGCAAGCAGGCCAGCAGGGGGTTTTGGGGGGGTGAGCAGGCTGGCAGGGGGCACAGCTGGGGGCAATCAGGCTGGCAGGGGGGGCAGTTGGGGGTGATCAGGTTGGCGGGGAGGGGAGTTGGGGGTGAGCAGGCAGGCAGGGAGACAGTTGGGAATGAGCAGGCCAGTGGGGGGGCAATTGGGGGCAATCAGGATGGCAGGGGGCATTTGGGGGCGATCAGGCCAGCAGGGGGGCAGTTGGGGGCAAACATGCTGGCAGGGGGGATTTAGGGGTGAGCAGGCTGGCAGGGGGGGCAGTTGGGGGTGAGAAGGCCAGTGGGGGGGCAGTTGGGGGTGAGCAAGCCAGCAAGCAGAGTGGTTAGGGGCAATCAGGCAGGCAGGCAGGTGAGCAGTTAGGAGCCAGCAGTCCCAGATTGGGAGAGGGATGTCTGACTGCTGGTCGGACATCCCCTGAGGGGTCCCAGATTGGAAAGGGTGCACACTGGGCTGAGGGACACCCCCCGCCCCGTGCACGAATTTCATGCACTGGGCCACTAGTTTAGAAATAAAATTGGTGAGAAATTAAGACTAATGTAGAGAGAATGCCAAAATTCCAATCAACTCACTCAGTTCAATAACAAAAAGCCATTCAGCAGATAGGGGAGGACATACAAAATATTGTTGTTAAGCCTCTTATAAGTATTTTCTATACTTTCTCAATTTTAAGACATCATCAATTAGAAGACTTATTAGCAACTGACTTATTAGCAACTTTCCTGAGGAAAATAAAATACTAGATCTTGAATAGTAAAATTCTTTCTATTAATTAATACTTCTAGTAACTAAATTCAAATATACATATTGAATTCTGAAATTTTAAATTAAATGAAAAATGGATAGGTAATTGCTTAATTGCTTTTTCTATCTATAAGCAGTATGTTGTGATACCATATAGTCATGGTTTTATTTTTCCAAATAATCCAGCTACCTCACCAATAATCCTTGATGTTTGGAAGTAAACTGTTGTATGTGTTCTGCTGAAGGGAACATACTTTTTGCTTTTCTTGTGTCAGAAAAAAAATAATGTGAAACAGATACTTCCTTTGGGTTACTGATTTTTAAATCTGAATGTCTGGCAACAATTCTTGCTTAATAATGTACTCTGAAGGTCAGATTCAAGGTGAGGGGAAAGCTATTGAATTTTGCCATTATTCCCCATCATTATCCACTCTGGAAATGGCCAACATCATCATACCCTGATGCAAAGAATAACAGGATTCTATTATATGGTTAAGTTTGCCTACTTTCCCTAGAAATGTAATTAATCTTGCCTCAATATATTTTCTCTAGTATCCTCCTGGACCAGTTTTTGAATAAGAATCTATATCATCAAAGTATTGAAACAAAGGAAGTATGAACCACAGTTGGGAATGGATTTGAAAATTAAGTTAGAAACAACCAGAAGTTAGAAAATAAGGAAGAGTTGACATTGAAGAGCAAATGATGCTCAAGGATGAAGCAAAAAGAAACTAAATTTATGACATAAACACTATTGGGAAAAAATTAATAAAAGTTTGCAGTGAAAAAGTTTACTATTATAATCAATAATTTTGAATCAGGGTCATGGCAGAGGTAATGGAAAAAACAGAACAGATGTGAGAAATATTTTGGAGTTGGAGTCAGCTAGGTTTGCAAGTGAGCCAGTTTAAGAAGAAAGTCAAAGGATACAGTGGAATTCCAGTCCCTGGTTGCTAGAGAATACTGATATCGTTAAAAGAAAGAAGGATGGCATGGAAAGAAAGAGGTTGATTTTGAGGAAATAAGTAAAAACAAAACAATCTTCTTTTTAATGGCTTTTAGTATAAAATAAAAGTTATAGGTAATGTACAAATCCATTCTTTAAAGATTAGGTCAATATTTTGTGTTTGTGTATATGTTTTCCAGTTTTTATTTGTAAACCTATATGTACTGATCCCACCTCAGCAAACATGATATCACAAATAAAATAGTTCATCAAGAATAATATTTGTATTAAGAGCCTAATTTTTATGGCAAGATTACATCAAATTCCTTTATAAAAGCTATGGTTATAACAGGCTTTGTGGTTTCAACCCAAAGTTGCTTTTGTTATAGAGCCAACATTAAAACCACATGGTTCAGAGAGTTTTTAGAATTCCGTATTTTTCTTCTGAAAATGGAAGCAGAATATCAGGGCTAATTGTCTGTAACTGATATTTCACATCTCTGCCTTTGTTTCTGGCAGCTCTTCTCGCTCCACCTTGGAACCATCAGCCGCAGAATGCATTTAACAGGGTAACAGGAACTACAACAGTGTCAATGGTGACTGGTGTTTGTTCTGTCTTTGTTGTTCTCTGCTGCCTAGGTCACAGGGTTTCTCTCTAATCTCAGAGTGGGAGGAGATTTGGGAAATCTCTGCCCATGGACATCAAACAAGCTAAGGTGAAAATCTCATTCCTGCCCTCAATTGTAAATTCTCCTCCAGGTCACTTGTGTTCCTTAAGTTTAATTTTGCACATCTGTAAAATTGAAATTGTGTTCTTTTCTTTTTTAGGTTGTGGGGGAAAGTATAAATTTAACTATAAGAGGAAGAGGTGTTATAAAAAAAAATAACAGGGAAAGGAGATAGAAAATATCAGATATGGAAGAGATCTCTGTGTGTGTCTGTGTGTCTGTGATTGTGTAGTGTTCAGAGTCGGTTTTACTAAGGGAGACACCTTTGAGCAGAGATCAAAAAGAAGAAAGGAGTCCAGTAGATATCTGGGGCAAGAGGGAAAAGCAGGTGTAAAAGTGTTGGGGTAGTCAAGGATTAGTTAAGAGGCCTTTTATCTGAGAGAAGTCAATTAGAGGCATTCTAGTGAAAGGAGAAATCAGAGAGAAATGAGGGAGCCAGTCATTTCTTCCTTGGAAGCCTGGAAGAAGCTCGGCTTTTTTTTTTTTTTTTTTTTTTTTCTCTCTAAATGAGATAGGATGGTCCTGGGAAAACATGACATTATCCAAGCTTTAAAAAGTCATTCTGGATGCTGTTTTGAGGATAGTTTATATGGCATAAGGGTAAAAGCAGGCAGATCACTTAAAAAGTAATGTAATAATCCAGTCAGAGACAATGGTAGCTTGAATCAAGGGGAGAACAGTGAGAGCCATGAGAAGTAGTGAACTCTGGATATATCTGAAGCTAGTGGCTGACCAGATTTGTTAATGAGGAATACGTAACTAGAAATAAAGGCATTTATTGAGCTAGGGAGGCATGTAGGAAGGTCAAAATTGAGGGGCAAGTGGTAATCAAGAATTTACTTTTAGACATCGAGAGTTAGGGTAAACTTATTCAATTCTGATTTTCTTCTTGCTGGCCTTCCAGAGAGGGATTTGACTTTCTGCCAAGTCTGTGGGAACCACTGCACAGAGTGGTTATGGTAATTAACCCTGCCAGAATGATGAGGTGAAGGATCAAAGCTGTTGTCCCCTTGTTACAAGGAAAATAATTAGAGCCCAGCCCTCTGATTATGTCTGGGGAGGGGCTGGTGCTCTCATGCCCAATAATGCTATGGTGACAGAGCAGGGCTGCGCTGAGTTCAGCACATGGCAATGCTTTCTACATGGATTTTCGCTATTGCTTTTTAAATACCCAGCCTCTGATCATAAAAATAAAAAAAAAAAGACTATGCTCTCCCTTGTCACAGATTTTAAGAGCCTCCAGCCTCACTGTCAGAATCATCCTCCAAGAGCTTGATATCCATTGCAACTAGATCAGTAAGCACAGACTAGAATGAGTTTCCACTGGGGTGTGTTTGTTTTAGGTGTTTCCCTAGTTATCTCTGAGATTCCTGTAAGAAATCTAAATTGAAATGTTGAGTAGGTGGTTAGTACATAAGTCTACAGTTCAAGGAAAATGTTGAGAATAGAGATATACAGGGTTGGGCAAAAATAGGTTTACAGTTGTGAGTATATGAAACATAGAGTTTATTCTTGTATTATTATTTATTATTTATTAATTATTGTACTATTTTCCAGACAAACAACTACTAGTATATGGGAAACATGTATGAGTTCATTAATGGAAAATCTATAACATGGAGAGAAAATTATTGAAATCAATCCTTAGGAAAATATAAGGTGTAGCCTGAGAATAAAACATCTCTGAAGGTAACTGAGAGGTTAATAAAGTCTCCAAAACATTGTAAGTACAAGGCAAACAATTTGGTTATTAAACCCCTCAAATATAATGAAATTACAGTTTAACTTCAGACGTGATTTTCTAGTATTTTTCATGTGATAAGACACGAACACAACTGATCCAACCCTTTTTACCATTTCACAAAGATTTTAAGGGTAATTACTAGCAAAGATTTACAATAATCTCTTCCAGGGTTAATATATTTGAGAGTATACAATTGAGGGTATTTTGGAATATTTGTTGAAATGAAATGCTGATTTCCTTGGTGGGTTTTTCAGTAAACAGGTTTGAAAATAGTCATATATTGAAATATTCTTTCTTACCAGGATAGAGGATACAGTCCATAAAAGACAAATCATCAATTGCAATGTCTCCAGTGAAGCCATCTCCCACTGAAGCCTCCACCAAAATCTAAGAAAAATAGAAGGAACTTATTGTCATTCTAAAGGAAACTAATTTATGAAATCCTATAGCTGAAAAAGAATTCAGAATTTACTTAAAGAAAACTCTCTTCTGAACCATTAAAAAGTATTTTACAGTAGTCTTCATAAGTAGGCATCTTGCCTCTACCTGAATAATCCTAGTCAGGAGAAGCTCCTCACTGCCCCGAGCCTGTGGAAGCCAAGAAGCCCATATCAGATTGATGTCTACTTCCCTATAACTTTCTACCACTATTTCTAGACTTGCCCTGTTTTCCTTTGATCCTTTAAGTATTTGAAGGCAAATTATTGTCCCCTTTTCCCACCTTTGCCCTCACAGTTCAGATGTTTCCAAGGTTAGACTTCTTCATCCTTTGAGGAATCCAATTTGATGCCAGAGGTAGTTGCTTGAATGTACATATTGAAGAGCTTTAAAATTTTTCTCACAACCACCTTATTCTGTAACACTTTATGAAACTGGCTAATCGTTATTAAATCTCCTTCTGAACCACATTAATCACAGTGAACTCAGATGACATCTGTGCTTTTACAGGAGCTGCAATTCCACCAAAACTCTAGTAAAATATGAAATACTGACAAACCACTGCAGTGTATGGCAGATTGTGATTAAGGCTGAGATTTACTATAATAGAATTAATCATGATGAATTATTTTAATACTTATGCAAATATGTTGAATACTTACTAGGAATCCTGCTAGAATTTAATAATGAACTTCAAACAAACTCAAACTTTAAAAACACATTCTCTTTTTCCACTATTAGATGAATATATGTTTCTATTTCATTTTTCCTCACAAATGATATATGTGGGAATAGAAATATTATTTCATTTTTTAAATTATATCCTCCATCAAAAGTTATCTCATATATTGTTTATTGATGTTTTAGTTAAAGTTTTAAAAGGTCAAATTAATGACCTCAAACCTCTTGACATCTTCTTCCAACTTCCCAGTCTTTCTTGAGAACTACCAGATTTCCTCCCTGATTTGTTGCTAAGGGACTTAATGTGGGAAAGGTTGATGTGTCTACAAATGGGTAACTACAATCCACCTAATACCGCTAGAGGAACATTTAACAGTGGTATGCAGGAAGTGCCCCACTGCTTTACAAAGGATCACCCCAAATATAAAATGCACTCTTCTTTTTACCACCAGCAGGATTCAAAGAAAAATTATAGGCAGAGAAAAATGCTTTGTACAAAATCATACAACTATTTTAATAAACAAAAAGAATTGGGCAGTACATACTGTTAAAATATATTTTGTTTTGTAGAAAATAAGACTGTAGTTGGGTAAACAAGAGGAAAAAGTTATAAGAAAAGACCAATTAATTACTAATACATTTCTTGGATCATTCTGTATCTATCTCACTGCAGTACCATATAGAATATGCTAACAGAAGGCTCACAGGTGGAACAAAAAATAAAAACTAAGATATATAAAAATAAACACTATTGACTTGGCTATCCTGCTCATAATTATCTTAGTTAATTCATGAGAAGAGATAGAAAATTGATATCAGAATTCCAAAATTGATTTTAATTAAAATTTATGGGGTGATATTGGTTAATAAAATTATATAGATTTCAAGTGTACAATACTATGACACATCACCTGTATATTGCAGTGTGTGTTTACTACCCAAAGTCATATCTTCTTCCATCACCATATATTTGACCCCCTTTACCCTTTACTACCACCACCCCATACCCCTTCCCTCTGGTAACCACCATACTGTCATCTGTGTCTATGAGTTTTTGTTTGTTTTTCTTGTTTGTAAATGTTTTCCAAAGTCAATAAAAAGCATACTTGTGCATATAAATATCTGTAAGATTATTTTAGGATATATACACATATTTAGTTCCATTCAAATGTGTGGGATCAACTGTTCCAAAGTATTCCTTTCGTTAAAATAATGGTCATTTGTAAAAATTACAAATTTTCTCATTTGTAGGCCACACCCGGTAAGCAGCATTTCTGAGTGGACGCTGTCTACATAGGCTTATTTGCATTAGGGTTTATTTCATATTATATGGCAAGCTTTGCTTCTGTTAGCATCCAGTGCCAATGGAAAGACACTGAAATAGTCCAAGGCAAAGGACAGTTGGGTCTTGCTGTAAGGCACAGTTTAATCAGAATGTTCACCAAAATATCTTCAACTTCCTACCCCTCTAAATGTTAGCATTCTTAAGAAATAGTGAACAATGGTTTCAAGATGAGATACCAAAAATGTCAATTTGTATATATAATTGCAGCCGTTTTTGAATATTAAAAAGCCTACTTGATAACAAATCACATCTTTAGAAAAAGTTATGAAGGTTTAATTCTAATTTTGTCCTATATTTAATTTAGTTCTGCAAACAGCTGTGAAAAGTATCCTAAGAAACTAGTCCTAAGAAAATAATCACAAAGAGAGCGAAACCAAGTGATTCTATTCTGTAAAATTTACTTTTACTTCTGGTGGTTTTCCCAGAATAAATAGAAGGATATTCAATTAAAAACATTGTTGTAGGATAGCATTGCCATTCTAAAAATTAGGTTACTCTTAAATTTCACTAGTACCTTATCAAATGACTTAAAGAAAAATTCCAGTTTGGTCTAAATGACCTGCATTATCTGTAAAGGTCAATTCTACTTGCATTAGAACTATTGTTAGCTTGGAAACTTTATAAAGTAACCTAGCTCTTCTAAGTTGTTTTTTATTTTTTTTATGGGCTGTTGCATGCTCAAATAAAGATGGAATGGCCTTGTCAACTACACTGAAACTTTTAGGTCTAATATAACTAAAGACGCAAATATTAATAAGGCTCTAGAGACTCAACCTGAAATCATTCTTTAAGGAAACTCTGAATTATTGACTAAAAATTTTAAATAATATGGAAACTATTATCATAATACATTTAACAAAATTTAGTCATAATTTTTATCAAATTACAATTTCCTATCTGCATATATGTGGGATATGTATATGTGTGGTTGTACGTGTTTTATAGGCTCTATTAATTCATAAGATAGAAAAGTAGAATTAATTCAACTTGTTAACTATGTTAGCCAGCATGTATTTGGAAAAGAATACAAATTTTTAGCATACTATATCAATGCTTAATATAATAGGTCTCAGAAAGACTCAAATGAAAGAAATTCTCATTTAAAATTTATGAAAGATTATCCTGTATAGAGCAACTGGAAGTCTAATGTATTGCTGGTGAGAATTCAAAATGGTACAGCCACCTTAGAAAATGATTTGGCAATTTCTTATAAAATTAAACACACTTCCATATGATGTGGCAATCCATATGTAGGTAGTTTACTCAAGAGAAATAAGACATATCTAAACAGAAACCTATTCACAAAGTTTACAGAAGCTTTGCTTATGATGTCCAAAATTTGGAAACAACCCAAATATCCCTTAATTGGTAAATAGATAAGCAAATTGTGGTAGATATAGACAATTGAATACTATCCTATATAATAAAAGCCTAATATACTAAGTGTCCAGTCGTCTGGTGACCAGTCGACTATTCAACCAATCAAAGCATAATATGCTAATGATATGCTAAGGCTGCTCAACTACTTGCTGTGATGTGCACTGATCACCAGGGGCAGATGCTCCAACCAGTAGGTTAGCTTGCTGCTGGGGTCCAGCTGATCAGGACTGAGCAAGATGGGCTGGACATGCCCTGGAGCCCTCCCGCAGTTCCTCCCCAGCTGGCCAACCTCCCGCCTCCGTCCCCAGCCCAATCGTGCACCAGTGGGGTCCATTGGCCTGGTCTGCGCCCTCTTGGACCCCTGGGACCCCTCGGGGGATGTCTCAGAGCTGTTTTCAACCTGATCCCACAGACCACTCCCCTTGGGAGGGTGCCAGATGCAGGGCTTGCCCAGGGGCCCCACCCATGCATGAATTCAAGCACCAGGCTTCTATTTCAGCAATAAAAAAGAACAAACTAAAGATACATGCAACAACTTCTGTAAATTTCAAAAAGCATTATACTAAGTGAAAGAAGCTGGCTTAAAGGCTATATACTTTATCAACCCATTTATATAACATTCTAGAAAAAGAATTATAGGAAAAGAAATCAGATTAGTGCTGCCAAGGGCTCAAGGGAGGGGGAGGGGATTGACTACATAGAAGAATGGAGAATGTGGGAAGGTGATGAAAATTGCTGGTGGTCTTAATCCAGCATCTAGAAGGGTTCAGGAATCTGGAGAAGGTGCTGTGTGAAAATTAATCAAGAGTCCAGAGATGAAACATAATTTTGGAAGGCATTTGGGGGGCCAGAAGAGCTTGGCTAAAGAGACCAAGTTCTCCCTTGTCTCAGGACCCCTTGCTTTTATTAACACAAATTGTCCTAAGGCAAGGTAGATATACACATCAAAGGCCAGGGTTTAGTATACCGAATCCATTGTCAGATTGGAGGAATTGCCTATGGCTGTTCAGATGTTTGGCCAGTAGGACGCAATAACATGTAGATTAAGATGCCCTCAGCTATCTGGCAGCAAGCAATCATTTATGTATCCTTTTCAGGTTTGGGGAAATGCCTTCAGTCATTTCCAGATGATTCAGCCCTGCTGACATGCTGTAATTGGCTTCCGGCAGAAAATATTTTCTATTTTGGTTGCGTCAGTGGTTACACAGATGTACGTTTGTTGAAATGTATAGAATTGCTTCCCTAAACATAATGGATTTTACTTACATAAATTATACCTCAATAAACAAAAAATATTTATTCTATACTTATTACTATGTCATCAATATTCAGCTATTATTTTTACTTTTGTTTAAATTGCTAACTTAATGCATGGCATTTGATAGTCAGTATATAGTAATCTCAAGTATGTCAATCTATTTTTCATTCAGCTATGAAAAATCTTCTCCTGCTACCAACTAATAATTTTCCACAGAACAAATATTTATGTTTTCTCTTCTGCTTCCTAATAGTGTCAAACTTACTTTTATTTGGCATTCCATAATTAAAAATGCAGAAATAATGAAAATGAAAGACATTATAAAAACTCTCTTTAGCCTGTTTTGACAATTTACTATAAGCTGAAGTAGACAACTTTCTATAAATACATTCACACAAGTATCCAATATTTTATTGTATAAGATACAACTTGGAGTGCTCCAAGAAAGTCAGCTTAGAACCTCAAACTTTTTAGGCTAATACTTAAGAAAATATTTGCTTGATTTAACATTAAACAAGTTTTAATCATCTTTTGAATTACTTAATATAACCTCGAGGCCAATCTCTGTGAAATAAAACTCAGAATTTTGTCTGACAAATTTTGTTTCTAACTCTATGTCTCTAGACATATCACACACACACACAATAAAATGCAGAGTAATTAGTTTTCAGTTATTATACCACACATATGAACACCACTTATTATTAAACATGAGTCATAAGAGCCATACATAACCTGTACATACACTGAACAGAGAAATTAATACAAGAAAATATAACCCTTGTAAACATATATACACCCAATATAGGAGCACCCAAGTGCATATAAAAAGCTCTTTTTTATTGTTTAAAGTATTACAAATAGTAGTACATATGTCTCCTTTTTCTCCCATTGACCTTCCCCCAGCCTCCCCCATCCCCTGGCACATGCCCTCATCCCACCCCCACCCCAGTGTCTGTATCCATTGGTTATGTTTATATGAATGCATACAAGTCCTTTGGTTGATCTATTACATCCCCCCTGAAAAAAAAAGCTCTTGATGAATTTTAAGGGAGAGATTGACAATAATACAGTCATAGTAGGGGACTTTAATAGCCCACTGACATCACTGCATAGATCTTCCACACAAAAAATTTAGCAAAGAAACAGAGGCCTTAAATTACACACTAGATCAGGTGTATCTAACCAATATTTATGGAACATTTCACCCCAAAGCAACAGAATATACTTCTTCTCAAGTGCACATGGAACATTTTCAAAGATACACATGTCAGGGCACAAAACAAGTATATAGACATTCAACTAAGCATTTTAATGGATCATAATGGTATGAAGTTAGAAATCAACTACAATAAAAATACTCAAATACATTGAGGCTAAATAGCATGTTATTAAACAATGAATGAGTTAACAATGAGATCAAGCAAGAAATTAACTACTTCCTGGAAACAAATGGAAATTAACATAGAACCACCAAAACCTATAGGGCATGGTAAAAGCAGTCCTGAGAAGAAAGGTCTTAGCACTACAGGCCTACCTCAAGAAACAAGAAAAGGGACCAATAAACTATCCAAGCCTATGACTAAGTTAATTAGAAAGAGAAAAGCCCAGAGGAAGTAGAAGGAAAGAAATAATAAAGATCAGAGCAGAAATAAATGACAGACTAAAAAGATCAATAAATCCAAGAGCTGATTCTTCGAAAAGATAAACAAGATTTATGAATCCCTAGATAGATGCAACAAGAAACAAAGAGAAAGGACCCAAATAAATAAAATAAATGAAAGAGGCGATATAACAGTGGACATCACAGAAATACAAAGGATTGTAAGCAAATACTATGAACAACTATATGCCTGGACAACCTAGGCAAAATGGACAAATTCCTAGAAACATACAATCTTCCAAAACTCAATCAGAAAGAATCATAAAATCTGAGCAGGCTAATAACAACAGATGAAATTGAAGCAAAAACTCCAGCAAACAAAAGCCCTGGCCTGGACGGCTTTACCAAACATTCAAAGAATAACTAACACCTATCCTCCTCAAACTATTCCAAAAATTCCAAGAGGAGGGAACACTTTCAAGCTCTTTTTCGAAGCCAGCATTATCCTAATTCCAAAACCAGATAAAGACACTACAAAGAAAATTACAGGCCAATATCTCTGATGAACACATATGTTAAAATCCTCAATATAATATTAGCAAATCGGATCCAGCAATATATTAAAAAGATCATACACTATGATCAAGTGGGATTTATTCCAGGGATGCAAGGCTGGTACAATATTCGCAAATCGATAAATGTGATACATCACATCCAGGGATCCTCAAACTTTTTAAACAGGGGGCCAGTTCACTGTCCCTCAGACCGTTGGAGGGCCAGACTATAGTTTAAAAACAAAACTATGAACAAATTCCTATACACACTGTGGGCCTAGGGTGAGTTGGCTGCTAAGCAGGACAGGCAGCGGCACCCGGTGGGCTGGATAAATCTCCTCGGCGGGCCGCATGTGGCCTGCGGGCCGTAATTTGAGGATGCCTGAAAACAAACTAAAAGATGAAAACCACATGATCAAGACTATCTGGTTTGGCTTAGTGGATAGAGCATTGGCCTGTAGACTGAAGGGTCCCAGGTTCAATTTTGGTCAAGGGCACATGCCTGGTGATCCTCAGGACAGGACATGCAGGATGCAGCCGATTAATGATTCTCTCTCATCATTGATGTTTCTATGTCTCTCATCTTCTCCCTCCCTCTCTGAAATGAATAACATTATATATTTTAAAAAATGTACTTAAAAAAAACCCCACGTGATTATATCAATAGATACAAAAAAAATTCAACAAAATCCAGCACCCTTTTTTGATAAAAACTCTCAATAAAGTGGGAATAGAGGGATCATAACTCAACATAATAAAGGCATATATGACAAACCTATAGCCAATATAATACTCGTTAGGCAAAAACTAAAAGCATTTCCCTTAAGAACAGGAACAAGACAAAGATGTCCGCTTTCAGCACTCTTAGTCAACATAGTACTGAAAATCCTAACACAGCAATCAGACAAGAAGAAGAACTAAAAGGCATCCAAACAGGAAAGGAGGAAGTAAAACTGTCATTATTCACAGATGACATGATATTGTACATAGAAAACCCTAAAGACTCCACCAGAAAACTACAAGACTTAATACATGAATTTGACAAGGTAGCAGGTTACAAATTCAACATCCAGAAATCAATGGCATTTTTATACACCAATAAATGAACTCTCAGAAAGAGAAACTAAAAAAGCAATCCCATTTACCATTGCAACAACAACAAAAAATAAGATAATTAGGAATAAATGTAACCAAGGAGGTAAAATACCTGCACTTGGAAAATTTTAGGACACTGAAAAAAGAAATAGAGGAAGATACAAATAAATGGAAGTGTATACCATGTTCATGGATTGGAAGAATTAACATCATTAACATGTGTATACTACCTAAAGCAATCAATAGACTCAATGCAATCCCTAATAAAATACCAATGGTATACTTCACAGAGCTGGAACAAATACTCCAAAAATCAATATGGAGCCATAAAAGACCCCAAATAGCTGCAGCAATCTTGAGAAAGAAGAACGAAGTAGGATGGTTCACAATACCAGGTATCAAACTATACTACAAAAGCATTATAACCCAAACATGCCTGGTAATGGCACAAGAACAATGGATAAAAACAGAAAACGCAGAAATTGACCCACACCATTATGGGCAGTTAATATTTGACAAAGGAGGCAAGAACATACAATGAAGTAAAGACAGTCTTTTCAACAAATGATGCTGAGAAAACTGGACAGACACATGCAAAACAACGAAACTAGACCACCAACTTACACCATACACAAGAATAAACTCAAGTTGGATAAAAGACTTAAATATAAAATATGAAACGATAAAAATCTTAGATGAGAACATAAGCAGTAAAATATCAGACATCTCACATAGCAATAAGTTTACGGCTACATCTCCTAGGGCAGTGGTCGGCAAACTCATTAGTCAATAGAGCGGCAAACCGCGGCTCGCGAGCCGCAGTTTGCCGACCACTGTCCTAGGGCAAAGGAAACTATGAAGAAAATAAACAAATGGGACTACAACAAAATAAAAAGTTTCTGTACAGCAAAAGAAAACATCGTCAAAATGAAAACAGAACCCACTGTTTGGGAGAACATATTTGCCAATGATACATTTGATAAGGTGTTACTATCCAAAATATATAAAATACTCATACAACTCAACAAAAGGAAGACAAACAATTCAATTAAAAAATGGGCAGAAGGTCTAAATAGATATTTCTCCAAAGAGAACGTACAAATGACCAAGAAACATATGAAAAAATGCTCAAAGTCACTAATCATCAGAGAAATGTAAATTAAAACCACAATGAGGTATCACTCACACCTGTCAGAATGGCTATCATCAAACAATCAACAAATGACAAGTGCTGACAAGGATGTGTAGAAAAGATAATACTAGTTCACTGCTGGTGGGAATGCAGATTGGTGCAGCCACTATGAAAAACAGTATGGCATTTCCTCAAAAAGTAAAAATGGAACTGCCATTTGACCCAGTGATCCCACTTCTGGGAATATATCCTAAAAAACCCAAACACCAACTGGAAAAAATATATGCACCCCTATGTTCATAGCAGCATTATTTACAGTATCTAAGATTTGGAAACAGCCCAAGACCCCATTAGCAAATTAAATGGATAAAAAAGCTGTGGGACATTTACACTATGGAATACTACACAGCTGAAAAAAGAGGGATATTTTACCCTTTGGGACAGCATGGATGGACCTGGAAAATATTATGCTAAGTGAAATAAGTCAATCTGAGAAAGACAAATATCACATGATCTCATTTATTTGTAGAAACTAATGGACTAAATGAATTGACCAACAAAATAAGACCCAAAGAGAAAAGATAAACCAAAGAATTTATATACTTACTAGAGGCCCAAATTCTTGCACAGGTGGGGTCCAGCTGGCCCTGCCCCCAATTGGCAATTGGGTTGCAGGGGGCTGATCGGGGGCAGGACCAGCCGGGGGGAGGGGCCGCAGGAGGTTGGCCAGCAGGCCCCGCCCCTGCAGTGCACATCATTGCAACCAATCATTCCAGTTGTTACAGTCCCTTAGGGTTTTATATATATGGATATGCATAGCCCATCTATTGTCATTGTGTCAAGTGTTTCCAGGGTAATCAAGGAGAAAAAATGTGTCCCTGTCCTCAAGTATCTCATCTTCTAGGACAGAAAAACACCTAAGTGGTAACACCCTGGCTCTCAGGAGTTTAGTTTATCCCAAACAGTGCTTTCAAGTCAAATAGGTTGCCAATATTTTAGAAGTGGGATGTTTCATAAGAAGACTGTTGTAATTGCAACCATCCCTGTGACTACCTGTTATACACAACTCTAAAGCTGTCAGTTACCATTTATTATTTTATACCTGACCTGCTTCTTCCAATTCATGTCTTTTTTCTGGTTCCCATAGGCAGTTGGGTTTGCAATTCCTTGTGCATATTCCCTCAGAAATTGTAAAGGGTCTGAGATTTTACCCTACTCACAAGCTAACAAGTTAGCCTGCCACTGTTTTATAGAATATACTGGAAGAAGACACTGGATTTTTATTTAGAGAACAGCAAAAAGCATCAGCCATTGGTTCCCAAATTTCCACAGGACAACATGATGAAGGCCAGATGTTTTCCTGCACATGCAGTGGGTTGCACCAGAGAACAGGAAACCCTGACATCTTATCTTTGGGAGAGAAAGAAGAGAGGAGGGGGGGAAGGAACAGAGGGAGAGAAGGTGCTTACTTTGGAACATAAGCACATATTTCAGGGTAAAGGCTATTCCAATACACTCGTTTCTAAGAGGGTGAACTGTACAGAACACAAGAAATCCATAAAGAACCATCTCCTGAAACTAATCCTATATGATAAAAGCCTAATATGCAAATCAGCCGAATGGCAGAACAAAGGGTTGCTCTGATGCACACTGACCACCAGGAGGCAGATGCTCAACACAGGAGCTGCCCCCAGACTGCAGCTAGCCAAGGTGGGTGCCAGCAGGGGCCCCTTGATCACCCCCCAGATCAGGCCTGATTGTTAGCCAGGCCTAGGGACCTTACCCGTGCACAAATTTCGTGCCCTGGGCCTCCAGTACAAAATAACATTAAATGTAAAAAAAGTCAAAAAATTTAAAAAGTATATAAATAAAAATTTTTCTCCCAACTGTGCAGATGAATGGTGCTACATTGCTGATATATTTAAATTTGTAGAAGAACAATACACCTTAATGTATATGTAAATTAAAATGTTTACATCAATTCAGCCTTCTTTCCTCTTTCATAATACCTCATTTTATAACACTCTGAACTGAATGAGTCTGATTTTTTAGTCTTTCAGAGAAGGCCACCCACCTGTGGCTGGCCAATCTCCTTTCCACCCACAATTTCCCCCCCAATCAGGGTTTCTGCTGTATTGAGGGTAGAGATATTTTTTAAAAATCAAGGAATGGGGAATTTTGGTGGAGGAAATAAGGTCATTCAAAAAATTTCATTGATGTTTCTTTATTTAAATATAATTCTTTCTGTTATTCTTCTTGAATGAATGAAAAAGACAGAAATCTAAAAAAATCATCCCATATATTCAGGTCATATGAGGTTTATTTGCTTTCTGTGGTCTTTAAAGGGATGGGAAAGCATAAATGTTATTTCAGCTACATTTTTGTGTTACTTTATACAAGAAAAGCCAAAATCTGGATGATGTTTCTTCCTCCTCTAATATATATAATGTCTCTCAAGAATTTGCCTAAATGGATTTAAAAGAAATAAGTATTGATCAATTTATAACTAATTTGCTACTTGAAATTCTGCAAACTCACATGCTATTTTAAAGCATCCTCTGGGGACTCATCTACCATGTAACCCACTTCGCATCTCATCTGTTATTTGAATGAGGACAAATTGTTGTCCAGTCCTAAAAATGTATATGGGATGTATTTGATTGGAAGTTATAAAGAAGCATTTAATTGAAAATAGCCTGATCGGTGTTACAGAGAGAAAAGTAAAGGAGATAGAGAATTGCCCAGCTGGCATGGCTCAATGGTTGAGGGTCGACCTATGGACCAGGATGTCAGGATTCGATTCCCAGTCAGGGCACATGCCCGGGTTACAGCTTGATCCCCAGCGTGGATAGTGCAGAAGGCAGCTTATCAATTATTCTCTCTCATTATTGATGTTTCTATCTCCTTCTCCTTCTCCCTTCCTCTCTGAAATCAATAAAAGTACTTCTTTAAAGAAGATAAAGAACTATTGATTAGAAAGTTCAGAAAATTGTGTATTTATTATTTCAAATGATTATTAAGGTATACAGCAATAAGATTTTAATAGAATACAATATAATACTGTCCAAGTGATTGGTTCACACATGCAAAAATAAATTCTCATTTAAGAAGCATAGTTCTAAAATTCTTATTTTTTTAAATCAATAGACTCATTTTTATCCTCCACACTACTAAAGATAATATTTAAAGGAAAATGAGTAGAACTACAGTTTGTCATTTTATATACAAGTACTAGAGGCCTGGTGCATGAAATTTGTGCCCTTGCAGGGGTCCCTTAGACTGGCCTGTGCCCTTTTGCAGTCTGGGAGCCCTTGGGGGATGTCCGACTGATGGCTCAGGCCTGCTGTGGGCTTAAGCCGTCAGTAGGACATCCTTAGCACTGCCGTGGAGACAGGAGAGGCTCCCGCCACCACCGCTGTGCTCGCCAGCCATGACCCCGGCTTCTGGCTGAATGGCACTCCCCCTGTGGAAGTGCACTGACCACCAGGGGCAGCTCCTACGTTGGGCGTCTGCACCTCGGTGGTCAGTGCGCATCATAGTGACCAGTTGTTCCACTGTTTGGTCAATTTGCATGTTAGCCTTTTATTATATAGGATTTTACAAAAATAATTACATACCCCTAATGCTTTCTCTAGTTCAATATCCTGTAATACCCACCCAGTGGATACTGTGAATTAAAAAATCCATTTCAAGTCTCAGTTTAGATGTTACTACCTCCAGAGAAGCTTTTCTCTTGATCACTCAAGCTGAAGCTACTGTCCCTTACAAACTTTTCATAATTTTTAATTATATTTGTGCAACTCAATGATTGGCTGCCTCTTCTTGGAGACTTTAAGGACAAGCTCTGTGAGGCTAACTGAGGGATAGAACACTGTACACACAGCTCCTAGCACAGTGATGAGCACATAGTAAGGACTTGCATATGTTAGGGGGAAAATGAAACTTCCAATTTCAACTAAAACTATGTTACTCTTTTTTAAAAATTCTTTATTGTTGAAAGTATTACATATGCCCTCTTTTCCCCCCATTGTCCTCTCCCAGCCTGCCCCCTCCCACCAGCCCCAGTCTTCACTGCCCTCCCACCCCCCGCATTGTTTGTGTCCATTGGTTATTCTTATATGCATACAAGTTCTTTGGTTGATCTCTTATGTTACTCTTGATGTCACACCATAGTGCCCACATGTTTTACATGGCATATGGTTATCAAAGAAATTAAAGGTGTAAAATATATTGTTTCATACTACACATGTAAACTGTTGACAAACCTTGTTTCTTTTTTCTTATACAACTTCCTGTGTCTCTTCCTTACACAGCCTTGTTCTGGGATTCCAACTCAATGTCTACCTGCATTTATATGGTTTTGTTGCCCTCTCCCCTTTTTCCATTCCTAAATTTATGACATCTGCATTTCCAGATCCTTCCCTCAATCTTCAACAATTTCTCAAGCACCACTTTCTATCTGAAAAAAAAATAAATTCCATTTATTAGAAGAATTTCTTTTAAATTGTCTGGATGTATTTGATAGCAATATTAGTTCTAGTTAGGCTTGCAACCATTTTTTAAAAGATTTTTTTAAAATATATGCATGGAATGAGACCTTAGCGAGCATTTAGAATCCAAAATCTTTATTTTTTATTTGAATAAATGAGAGCCAGAATGTTTAAAAAACTCACTCATAGGTCTATAGACAGACTCTGTTGGCAAAATGATATCCAAAATACTCAAAAAAGCTCTAATTCTTGACTAGTTTAAAAATCCAAATATTTTAATCAAATTTTTCATTTGTCATTTTACTTTTATTATGCTTGCAAGCTTTTATACTAATTGACAGTGATTAATAGGAATTAAACGAATGGGGGCACTGTGCAAATAATGCAAGACCAATTTGTTCCTTGTATTTAGATAATTATTAATTCTGATTACAGATGTGTAACATCTACTGTTTAGCACTGTAATATTATCTATAAAAATAAAAGCGTAATATGCTAATTAGACCAGACAGCCGAATGACCTTCTGGACATCATTCTGCACATCCTTCTGGGCAAAGCCACAGTGGCAGGGGCCCAGGCAAAGGTGGTTAGGGGCGATATGGCAGGCAGGCAAGAAGTTAGGGGAGATCAGGCAGGCAGGCGAGTGGTTAGGGGTGTTCAGGCAGGCAGGAGAGTGGTTAGGGTTGATCAGGCAGGCAGGGAGAGTGGTTAGAGTGATCAGGCAGGCTGGCAGAGTGTTTAGGGGCGATCAGGCAGGCAGGTGAGCAGTTAGGGTCAATCAAGCAGGTAGGCGAGCGGTTAGGGGTGATCGGGCAGGCAGGCAGAGTGGTTAGCAGCAATCAGGCAGGCAGGCAAGCCAGTAGTTAGGAGCCAGTGGTCCGGGATTGTGAGAGGGATGTCCGACTGCTGTTTTAAGCCCGATCCCATGGGATTGGGCCTAAACCTGCAGTTGGACATCCCCCGAGGGGTCCTGGATTGCAAGAGGGTGCAGGTCAGGCTGAGGGACCCCCACCCCCCTGTGCAGGAATTTCATGCACCTGGCCTCTAGTTAGCAATATAGTACAGAGTTGGGCAAAAGTAGGTTCACAGTTGTTCCTATGGAAATAATACAAAAATTAATAAATGATAATACAAGAATAAACTGTTTTGTGCACTCAAAACCTACTTTTGTCCCACCCTCTATTTTCCATCACACTAATTTTTCATGCACATTAATACCAGTACTCAGTATATAATTGTACTTTAAAGTCTTAGCATAGATGAGCATGTCCTATATACTAAATGTTTTTCTAAACACTCTTTCAATTTAGATTTTAAAATATCACTTTAGTCAAAATAAATGTTTTTGAAACCAATGTTTTTAATGATGTTTTGTTCTTTGAAAAGTTACAGTATGACATTTGACATTGTTATTTTAAATATTTGCTACAATACTTAAAATAATTGCAATTGCTCCTCAAATTTGACTTCTCAAAATAAAAAGCTGATTTTAAAGTTATCTTTGTTATCGCTTACATGTGGAAAAGTAAGTGATCATTTACTAGTAAACTATTTATTACCAAAATGGCACATGAGGGTATTTGACTTGTTCACTTTAATATAATGAGCCTTATAATGTAGCTTAAGTAAGAAAATCTAGCTTATCAAAACCCATGATCTCATATGTATTCATGCCTAGGATAAGACTAAAGTATATAATAGGCCTTACTAAGCCACAGAATTATAAGAACAGCACACAGAAATATCCATAAGTGTTGCAAACCCTTTATCATAGTAACTAATACCTATCCCTTCCTAATTGTTTGGAAAAGTAGATAATTTTAATTATAAAATTATCAAGATCTAGAGTAAAGTCTACACAGTATTTTATAGCCTGGGATGTTCATGCAAACAAAGTTACGCTTGAACATTTAAGATACATTTTTGTTATATTATTTCTTACTATAAAAATATTAAGAAGATATTTTAATGAAGCTATCACATTTTCTGTCATGCTAGGGGACATTAACTTCTGAAGGATTTTTTATTTTTTTATGTGTTTGTGAAGATGTGACAGCTAGTATAACCAACTACTGTTTTATATGAAAGCTCTTTGGCTTTTCTATGGAATAAAACCTTTATTCATCAATCCATTTGCAGGAAGAACTTTCTAGATCTTGAATCTGTGAGATTGGATGTATTTTCTAGGCTGGCTGAGTAAATTCAATTTTCTTGCATATATATATTAGAGGCCCTGTGCATGAAACTCGTGGACTCGGAGGGAGGGGGTCTCTCAGCCTGGCCTGTGCCCGCTCGCAATCCGGGGGCCTTCAGGGGATGTCTGACTGACGTGGAGGCAGGAGAGGCTCCTCCCACCACTGCTGCGCTCACCAGCAGTGAGCCCAGCTTCTGGCTGAGCAGCGCTCCCCCTCTTGGAGTGCACTGACCACCAGGGGGCAGCTCCTGCATTGAGTGTCTTCCCCCTGGTGGTCAGTGCGCATCATAGCAACCAGTCATTCCACCATTTGGTTGATTTGCATATTAGCCTTTTATTATATAGGATGCTCAAAGTTTTGCTAGAAATTATTTATAAAAATTTCACCAAACCAGGTGATAACCCTACTCGCACCATTAGTATAATTGGATAAGATTTCCAATGTTGGTCAATAGCAAAATAAAAAATAAGAAAAGAAAGAAACACAACTTCATTTTAAACTATGTGATAGAGAACAACTCTTTATTTCTAACTGATGATTTTCTCACTTCTTTTTTTCCAAACTCACCAAGCATTGCATTTTTGTACAAATAAAACTAAAATTCAAATATCTATTTCTAATAAATTAATATATCACTTCACCTTAAAAAAAAAACAAGAAATTAATGATCAAAACTTCTCTCATATCACTCTCTGGTGGCTCAACAGGACAGTCCATTACCCAGTTCTGAGGAAGATACCCCAGCACAGACCCCAGCAGCTTCCTCTGACAAGAGATAGAGGGGAGTCCTCTTTTTTATCCCTGCCCACTGCTGTCAAGCCTCTGCCCTGGGGGCTTCTGTCCAAGAGAACTTTAGTCTCCAGCAGCACCTCAAACCAGAGCTCACTTCAGTGCACTGGGTCAGACATGCCTGATAATTCACATACAGGCTTTCTCCTTCCTGCCCAGCTGCTCCACAGCAGAAGGAGCACTAGTGGCTCAGGCTTCATCTCAGTGTCGGCTCCTCTGATCAGTCATCCTGCATCTGGTCTTCAGTGACCCAGGCAGTTTCCCCAAAAACTGAATATAAACCGAAAATGTCGGTTTATTAATCTATACATATAAAACCCTAATATGCAAATAGACCGGACGGTGGAACAATCGAACAACCAGTCACTATGATGTGTGCTGACCACCAGGGGGTGCATGCAGAACATGGCAGGCATCAGCCCCGGTGGGATGGTAGAGCAGGTGAGCAGAGGTGACAGACCAAGATGGGGCACCAGTTGCTGTCATCAGGGTGAGCCTCTCGTGGTTACTGAAAATTCTTTGCTCCTGTGTGCCGCAGTCCTGCCCGGCGCTCACACCTGTTGCTGGCACTGGCCCTGCTCGCACCCACTGCTGGCACCGAAGCCACTGCTCGCACCTGCTGCCAGTGCCCGGCACTGGCCCCGATCGCTAGATACCATCTGCGGGTGCGAGCGGCAACTGCTGGCCCCGATTGCCCCTCAGGGCTTCTCTACCTCTCCCTGTTCCTGAGGGGCAATTGGGGCTAACAGCCACCTCTCGCACCTGCTGCCAGCTACAGCCCCGCTCGCACCTGCTGCCAGTGCTGGAGCTGCCACTCACACCCGCTGCTGGCGCCCGGCACTGGCCCCAATCATTCAGCACCGTCAGCGGGTGCAAGCAGCGGCTGCTGGCCTGATTGCCCCTCAGGGCTTCTCCACCTCCCCCTGCTCCTTAGGGGTGATTGGGGCAGCATCTGCTGCTCACCCCCACTGACGGAGCTGGCCCACTCACACCTGCTACTGGCACCAGCCCCAATCACTCAATACCATCAGCAGTTGCGAGCGGTACCGGCACCATCAGCATGTGGGAGCGGTAGCTGTGGGAGTAGGGCTGCCAGCAGACAGGGAACGGTGGGCTGTGGAGGGGAAGGGCTGGGCAGGGGCAGAGAGGATGGGCCAAGACCACCCCTGTACACACTGCAGCCTCGTGGCCCACAGTTCCTTTCAAGGTGCATGAATTTGTGCACTGGGCCCCTAGTATGAAATAAAACATGACTGGAAATGTGTCTGAATGCCTATGCCAGGTGGTTGCCATATTAAGGTTCTTAGAAAAAGAAATCTTATTGAACAAAATCCAGATCAGAAGCATACTTGGTGAGTAGATAGAGGGAAGGCAGTGTGGATTTTTCTAGAGACAGTGTCAGCAAGAAAATATAGCCTGTTGTTGATCAGATAGAAAAGGATAGCATCCTTTCACAGAACTGAAAACACAGATATAATCTTCACAGTAACAAAAGCTTGTATTAAGAGCATTAAACATCACAATTTACTATATTTCAGCTATCTTCCATTAACTACATTTAACTTGGTGCCTTTTTAAGGCAATAAAAAAGCAAATTTAGGCCTCCTTGATGCTATTTAGGAGATAAGCTAGAATGAATAGCAACATTTACAATTCATTGCTAGGTATTTTTAAAATAAATTCAGATATTAAGTAACTGTAAAACCTAATGTAGGTATCATTTAATATAATATATCCTAAAATTGTTTTACCACCAGAATCACCCAAGGTGGTTGTTTTTTTTTTAATTAAAATTCTTAGTACTCTTCCCCAGAGCTTCTGATATATTGTATGAAAGTCTATCTTTAAAAAAAAAAATACTCCAGATAGTCCTGATAATTAGTACAATTTGAGAACTACCAATCTAATTCTACTTCTATGTTAAAAAAAACAACACCAAATTGAATTCCTAAAGAAGTCAAGTCATTTGCTTGATAACTGAGATATTTTATACACACACACACACACACACACACACACCCCTTAGACATGTAAAGCATTCTGCCTGATAACTAATATAAGACACTAGAGGCCTGGTGCGTGAAAATTTGTGCACTTGAGGGTGTCCCTCAGCCCACCCTGCACCCTCTTGCAATCTGGGATCCCTCTGGCAGCCCAGGAGCCCTCAGCGGATGTCCGACTAAAGGCTTAGAGCGGGCCTAAGCCGTTAGTGGGACACCCTTAGCGCTGCCACGGAGGCAGAAGAGGATCCCACCACCACCGCTGCACTGGGAGCCATGAGCCAGCTTCTGGTTGAGCGGAGCTCCCTCTGTGGAAGTGCACTGATCACCAGGGGGAAGCTCCTGCATTGAGTGGTTGTTCCCGGTCGTTTCACTGTTAGAGTCAATTTGCATATTACCCTTTTATTATATAGAAGTATTATATAGGATATGATAGAGAACTGACAGGCAGCTATCAGAAGGGAGGGGTTTGAGGCTGGGTGAAACATGTGAAGGGAATAAGCAACAAACAAACAAAAAACTCATAGACACAGATAGCAGTATGGTGATTCCAGAGGGAAGGAAGGGTGGGGAGAGGTAGAAGAGGAAGGGGGGCAGTTTAATGGTGATGGAAGGAGACTTGAATTGGGGTGCTGAATACACAATACAATATACAGATGATGTGTTATGGAATTGTATACCTGAAACCTATATAATTTTATTAACCAACGTAACCCCAATAAATTCAATAAAAAAGAGAAAAGACATATGAATGCATCTTAAATAAGATTTCTGTATATTTAGCCATGCTACCAGGAGAATATACATTATGCACAATTTATTTATTTTATTGCTCAAAATGTTTTTTGCTGACATTGTCCTAAACTCTGGAGGGTATCTAGCCTCTTGTATACCAACTAAAGACTTGAGACAAAATTACTTTCAATTTTGATGAGCTCCTCGTAAATTTCTACTTCCTAAAAATCTATTCTGTTTTCCCTATTCTTCACCATTGCCTATGCTACACCTAAAATAACACTGCATTTCATAGTGAACTCTCAGTATTTAAGCTTGTGAGGGATATAAATATTTAATGACAGCATTTCAAAGATGAAACAAAATTAGAACTAGAACAATATGGAAGCCAGTTAGCATAGAATTTATTAAAATTTGCTCTTCATCCCTAGGACTTTAAAAGGTATGCTTGTGCAATGCTGCAAGCTCATTGACAGAAGTCAAGAGACACCTAGTGCAATTTAACGTCAGCTGAGATACGTTTCTCACTGCTTCTGTCCTGATTGTCCTAGTCACTGTCCCCCTCTGGGAGTGCAGATAGGCATCCACAGAGTGGGGACAGCTGTCCTTGCTCCTAACCCACACTCAAGTCAGCACCATTTTCATATATGTTTAAGAGACCAAGGTACTGATCCATTAGTTGACATCTTGGGTAGCAGATGAACTCTGCAATAACCAAGTCTCAGTGTAAATCTAAAATCTAAGCATACATACAAAACAGCCAAGTTTCTGAGTTGCATGTTGAAATGTCTGCTAGTTCAATAGAAAATGCAGGTTAGCAATGGTCTTTAAAGAAAAAAACCACTAGCCCTGGAGGTCTCCTAGCTTTGAATCACATGGAAATCAAAGCTTCACCTTTCACTAATCTCTTAAAAATTAAATTTTCATAAAATTATCTAAGCATTATGGAAAGGTAAGACCTCTGAGGAAAAAGTCAGTGGGGGAATAAATGTAGTAAATCATATATACTTTGAACATCGTAATGTGGTTTGCTAATAAAGGAGAATGTCACCTGACATGTTTAAAGCATGGGTAAAGGATTATTCTTAGAAAAGTAGATATTCATTTAATATGCATTTTTACATAAGAGAATGAACAGTCATACAGATTATTAACAGTGATTCCTTCAGCTTCATTTAAGGGTGGGACACCGACTTCCATAGATTTCGTAAGAATATTAGAGTTAAAAGTAACAGTCCTTCGCAAAGCCTCATTTTTACATTCCTTTTCATCTCCTTCATCCTGTGCTATTGATTTCCTTCCAAACTATTCTATTACTTTTTCTGAAAACATATATTGTTTTTGGCCTCATCAGATAACCATTACTTTACTAGAGGCCCGGTGCATGAAAATTCATGCACTGGAGGGGGAGTCCCTCAGCCTGGCCTGCCCCCTCTCACAGTCTGGGAGCCCTCAGGGGCAGGAGGCAACCTGGTGATCAGAAGAAGGTGATGCCCCCATCACACCTCTGCTGCTGCCACTGCCAGCAGCGCAAGCCTCGGCTGGCCCTGGTTACCTGGGCTTTGGGAGGCCCTGGGCAGCTGGGAAGTCGCCATCTGAGGCTTACCTGTGCCTCGGGCCGGCCCTGGGCAGCTGGGAGGCTGAGGGACTGGGGAACTCCGGAGACATGTGCCCCAGCAGGGCTGAGGGGACTGGGTGCCACCATCTTTTGGCTGTGGCACCACCATCTTTGAGGGTGGGGCAGTCAATTAGCATATTCCCTCCTTATTGGCTGTGGGCGCTGCCATCTTTGCGACAGCGTGAGGGTCAATTAGCATATTCTCTCTTTATTAGATAGGATGTCTTAGCCTTCTAGAGTGCCCGAAGACGGGTTCTACCTAAGCTTTCTTTTAGTAAATATTCCTAAAAATAGATATCACTTCCCAATAACCTTTCATTAATCAGTGTGTTCTGTCTCTAGGGTAAGAGAGATAAGGTCAGTTAGTGTCAGTTGTTTAATTATGCAGCCATTTGTACAAATCTAACCAAATTATAATGCTTGGAAATAGTTAAAAGGTATGCTCAGACTGGGAATGTGGCAACATGACAAAAAAACAATAAAGGATCATATCTAAGGATGACATATGATATCTCAGATCAACAACAAATACCCTACTTCCATTATAATATTGAAAGAATATAATTCCTTGTGGATTCCATAGTGGCTGTTTATAAAGATCAGGGGTCAACAAACTTGTAAATAAGTGTTGTTTTTTTCTTTAATTGGGAGTCTTATGAAAAGGAAAGGTTGTATTTTGTTTTTAATTGGAACAGACCCATACCAATTTGTTTTTATTCTCTAAGTTGCTTTCATCTTACAATGCATCTTTTGAGTTGTCACCACAGTGACCCTATATCCCATGGAGTCTAAAATATTCACTACCTAGCTCTTGACAGGGAAAGTTTGAAAATGTCTGATATAGATTAAAACTGTTGTGCCTGTCAGAATCAATTAAAAGGTCCTTTCACAATCTTTAATTTTTAAGTAAATAATTATCTTAAAAATCACTTAATGTTGAATTATTAGGACTAAACTGTTTAAAGCTGTCTTTTTAGGAGCCATATTTCCTTTCTATCAATGTTAAATTTAAGATCTTTGTATTCACTGCACTTCTAAAACTGGAAAAAAAAAAGGTATTAGGAATATTTATACATCCTCTCCATTTTAAGAGAGTCCTAGCTACTTTTGAAACGCAAAATATATCTTATATAATATTCTCAGGTATACTCTTAAATTAAGTCTTTTATTAGATGGGGCTTTAAAAAGGACAGGCATATCTACAATAAATTGTTAAAGTATTTTGAAAAATTTTCTATATAATAATCTTCCTTTAATGTGGTCTTGGTGGTTTTATTGGTCAGCATCTAGGTTTTGGAGGTATAGAATATCAAATCTATAATAATAAAAGGGTAATATGCTAATTAGACCAGACGTCATTCTGGACATCCTTCCTGATGAAGCTGGGGCCAGAGGGAAGCCAACCCAGGTCCCAGGTGCCTGCCAACAGCCAGAGGAGGGAAGCCCAGATCCGGGTGCTGGAGGGAAGCCGGTGCCAGCAGCCGGGGGAAGGAAGGCCTACTCTTGCATGAATTTGTGTGCATCGGGCCTCTAGTATATTCATAAAAAGGGATTTCAGATGGATTATCAAAATAGTTTTCTTAATGTGAGAGAAAATTCTGAAAGCAGGCATTTATTTTGAGAGTTGTCTCAGGAAGAAAGAGTGAGGGGCAGAGTGATACTGGAAAGGAAGGAAGGTTGATGATAAGAATGGTTTATCAACTTGTCTAACACTGCGTCGGGACCTAATAGACCTTCGAAGGAGTCCTATAAAACAATCCAGCACTTGTCAATTTGGAAGGAGAAAAGCGCTCTGTCCTTTATCGGATAAGAAGTGTCTTAAATATGACAAAGTGTTAAAAACAAGATGCTAAACGTGTGGGGGACACGATAACTGTCTGAACCACTATGTTCTATCCTTGGAACAGTGGAAACACAAACAGTGAGAGGGCAAGAGTCACATATTCATTTATTTGGGCATTGTCATCACTAGGTTCACTGAAATGCGTCTGCATGCTTGTATATGGCTTTTGATTTTAGCTGATACAGTGAAAATTATAAGGAATCGATTTATATTTTTAGGTAATTATAATAAAAGTGCTAATAATAGACTGATAATTTATATAAAATGTATATTTCTAACAGAAGGTTTCAAGTGACTGTTGAGAGGATAAACACCCATTTCAATCTGTGCAAAAAGGCACACTTTGCCCTGGATGGAGTCCAAGAGAAGTTTTGTTTTAAAGGCAATTTAGGTTAGTAAATAAGAACCTGAACTCTGGACTGATACTCAAACCTTAAAAACTTAGTTCCACTACTCAATGTTTTTAATTTTTTTTGTTTTGACCTGATTTTAGACTTATAGAAAATATGCAAAAATAAGATAAAGAGTCCCCTCATGTCTTTCAGCCTAAGTCCTCTAACGTTAACATTTTACAAAACAATCCTCATTTTCCTCCATGAATGAGTAGACCCTCCTCTTAGTGTTTTGGGGAGATTGTGAAAAGATAATGCACAAAACACAGCACCTGGCACATAGGAAGTATTAAATAAATATTAGTTGCAGTTATTAACTTTGTTTTATGTCTACATGAGTAAAAGCTTTGGTAGAAATAGAGGCTATAAGGGAAAACAGAAGGTAAAGCTCCATGATCTTTACCTTCCATGACTAATTAGCATGAATGCCAGAACCTATCATCTCAGGTCCGATTCCCTGTGAAACAGATTTGGGTACAGAACTTTTACTAGGCAACTCCCTTGAAACCAAGAACTGTAGGTGAGTGAAAGAATCAGGAGAGCTATGCTGCAGTCACAAACAAAGCATCAGGGAACTGAGATGGTCCTTCAGAGTTGCCCCAAATTGAAACAAGAATACTGAGCTTTTATTGCCCCCCCACCCCCATGTTCTCTTGATATGAGCTGTCTCAAAGAGGGGGCATCACACCTCGGCAAGTCAACTCTCTCTTGAGGGCAATTTCTAAAGAGAGAATGAGCTGGGAAGCATTAGCTGATAAAACTCCCCACAGGTGGGGGAGGAGTAGTCCAGTCCTGAGGGAGCACTGGGTTATACACAACAGTATCCATGACAAACTATTCATTAGAAACTGTGGACACAGCCAATTCAGGGCCAGTGAATCAAAACTACGTAATCTATTCTTTTAGGAGACAAAAATTAAAAAGAAAATTAAAATCTATATATTGATCCACAAAGTCTTTTAAAACATTTGTCTTTTGCTATGTTTCACTTTGCTTTTGTTTATTTAAGAACCTCTAGAGAGAAAAAAAATTTGTAATATACGTTTTGGACAGGACCAACTGTCCTGCAGTAATCAAAGTCATTAAAGGTTTTCCTATATTTTCCTCAATAAGTTTTATAATTTTACATTTACACTATATATATATATATATATATATATGTATATATATATATATATTAAATTTACATTACATGATATATATCTTAAATTACTTTGAGGACATGGTGTGAGGTAATTGCTGAAGTTCATATTTTCCATTTAATATCCAGTTTTAGCAGCAACATTTTTAGAAACTTTATTTCCCTATTGAATTACAACTGGCAATATAAGAGTGGGTCTCTTTCTAAACTTTTTATTCTGTTAAAGCAGCTTTATAATATCTCTTGAAATCTGGAATGTTAAGTCCTCCAACTTTGTTCTTCTTTTTTAAAATGTGCTTTAAAATGCTATTCTAAAACTTCTGCATTACCATAAAAATTTTAGAATCAACTTTGTAATTTCTCCAAAAAGGACTATAGGGTTGATTTGGGTTATATTGAATCTAGAGATTAATTTGGGGATAATTATCTATGGATATAATATATATATATATATATATATATATATATATATATATATATATATAAATAAATAAAAGCCCAGTGACCAAATGGCAGAATGACGAG
The DNA here is from genome assembly GCF_963455305.1 of Plecotus auritus. Taxonomy (NCBI): domain Eukaryota; kingdom Metazoa; phylum Chordata; class Mammalia; order Chiroptera; family Vespertilionidae; genus Plecotus; species Plecotus auritus. The sequence continues at coordinate 146,551,237 of NC_137770.1, forward strand.
AACGACCGATCAACCAGTCACTATGATGGGCAGTGACCACCAGGGGAAGACACTCAAAGCAGGAGCTGCCCCCTGGTGGTCAGTGCGCTCCCACAGTGAGAGTGCTGCTCTGCTGACCAGGATGAGCAACACTCCCACAGCAGGCCAATCCTTGCAGGCCACGCCCCCCACCAGTGCACGAACCCATGCACTGCACCTCTAATCATCTAATAAGTATAAAGTCTTTAACTGTAAACTTCATATACAGGCAGTCCTCAGGTTATGTTGGACTCGACGTACGTCATTTCGTGGTTATGTCACCATCTCCCATTTATTTATAAAAAAAAGTTCTGTGATCTCAATGTGTGTACATATGTGCTTTATGTTTTTTATTATTTACTTACCACAAGTAAAGGTAAAGAATTGTTATCGTTCTTTTAAAATTTTTTTACTGTTTCACTTCATTACTTCTGTGTATGTGATCCATGTGAATGTCGTAGGTGCTTATGTAGGTGGGTTCTGACTTATGGAGAAAATCATGTTACGTCGCGCTGTAGGAACGGATGTCCGACGTAACCCAAGGACCTACTGTATATATTTCCATTTATTTAGGTTTATTTAATTTCACACTTTAATGTTTTATAAATTTCATATCTGCACATTTTTCATTAAATTTATTCCTAAGTATTTTATTATATTTATATAAGTTTATTTATTATATTTATTATAAGTTGATTTGTTTATGTAATGTTATTTTCTAGTTGCTTGTTCATTGTAAATAAAAATACAATTTACATTATTTATTTTCATTTTACCCTACAACTTGGCTTAAATCCACTTACTAGTTTTAGCACTTTTCTTATGTTCCTGCAGATTTTATATGATACATTCATGTCATCTGCAAACACATACAGTGTTTTTTCCTCCTTTCTAAAATATGCTTCATCTCTTTCTTTTATTTTATTTTCGTATCCCTCCCTCCTCCCCTCCCTTTCTTCTTTACCTCTTTTCTTTCTCTCTTGTGCATTCACTAGTTTCAACCTCTAGTACAATATTTAAAAGAAGTGGAGAGAACCAATATCCTTGCATTCTTCCCAATCCTATGTAGAAACCATTAACTATTTCACTGCTAAGTAAGATGGTAGCTGTAGGTTTCTTTTGTAAACACATTTAATCCGTTTGAAAATGCTCCCTTCTATTCTTAGCTTGCTGAGAGTTCTTATTACAAAAGGGTGTTAGATTTTATAAGTTTTTCCTATACCTATATTGAAATGATAACATAATTGTCTCCTCTTTTCTATTAATATGGTAGATTTTCAGATGTTAATCTAAACTTGCATTACTGAGATAATCTCCATTTGGTCAAAGGATATTATCATTTTTTAAATATTGCTTTGAGTAATTTCACATCTAAATTCAAAACAAACATTAGTCTCTCATTTTCTTCTCTTGTGACATCTCTGGCTTTGGCATCCAGATAACATTGGCTTCTGTTGGGAAATGTTCCTTCCTCCTTTTTTTTCCTTTTTGACTTTGTTTCATATAACTACTCAATAAATATATCTGGGCCTGGAGTTTCCCTTGTGTGAAGTGTTGAATGTGAATTAAATTTCTTTACTGATCCAAGACATTTTGCATTTCCTTTTCTTATTGAGTCAGTACTGGTGATTTGCATTCATTTCATCCAAGTTGCTCAATTTATTGGCATAAAGTTTGCCATACTACTTCTTTATTATTTTTCAAATTTTGGTAGACTGTGTCATTGTCTGTGACTATTATTTAGTACTATTATGCACTGACCTTTTATCATTCTCCTGCATGATAAGAGAAAAAAAAAAGCAGTTTTCTCTGGCTACCAGGGCTTTCTTTTTTGTTTAGAATAATTAAGCATGAAGATAGAGCAAATGGTTTTTATGTCCTCAAACATTTAGAAAGGGGATAGAAATCTAAAAGGCTAATATGCTAAGTGTCCATCCAGGTAATGACATCATGTAGCAATGTCCACCTTCCTCTCCCTAGCAACGGCTAGCCTCCTTGCAGTTTCTTCAGCCCATGAACATGACTTGCTTTATAGCTAAATGGAAACATTTTACACTGTAACCAGATGTCTGTGAAGCATTTTCCAGTGGCTCGTCTCATTTGATCCTCACAGAAGTCCTGGAGTAGGTAGATAGGAAACTCAGTAGAATCCTATTTTCTTTTCATTAGCTGGAAAATGGAGATTTATAAAGCTTAGAAACTTGACCCGACTGAAAAGAAGAAATGGTGAATCTTGAAAATGACTTCAGGTTTTCTCATTGCACAGAATATAGCCAAACACTGCTACAGTTAAATATTTTACCCTTTGTTCTCCCTGCGTGATCTACAATAATAATCTGCTTTGTGTTGATATTTACTGCTGTGTTGCTGACAATAACCTGAAAGAGAAGTAGGGTGCTTCACTGAGCTGGAAAAAGTTTAGCTAAATCAGAAAGCAGGTCTAATTAAGCAAGTTTATTATATATCTATAAAAGACTAAATTGACTTGTGCATGTGTGATACATTTAAAGCTCTTGCTGGTGCCAGTCACGTGTGTGTTTGCATTTGTCATTGTTGATCGTGAATTTGGCTGACACTTCTATTATAGAGAGAGGGCAAATAGCAATATTAAAATATTTCTTCTAATTAATTTCCTTTCAATGTGCACAAATTCATGCACTGGGCCACCAGTTCTATAATATTTATTCTAGTTCAAAGACAGCTTTCAATTTTTATTTTTAAACTTAATAATAGTACCTAGTAAATTTATTATTATTATATATTAATTATTGTTGTTATTGCTGTTATTCTTACTATTGTATTTGAGTGATTACTGTATGCCTTGATCTTTTATAAGAATTATTAGGTGCATGAATTTGTGCCCGAGTGGGGTTCCTCAGCCTGGCCAGCATTCAGGACTGATTGGGGCCATCTTGCTCAGTCCCGATGGGAGCAATGGAGGCCGGCCAGCTGTGGAGGGACTGCAGGAGGGCTCCAGGGCATTTCTGGCTCTCTTGCCTAGTCCCCATCGGCTGGACCCCAGCAGTAAGCAAACCTACCAGTGGGAGCATCTACCCCCTGGTGGTCAGTGCACATCATAGCAACTGGTTGACCAATTGGTCAGACACTTAGCATATTACACTTTTATTATATAGGATATACATTTGCTATGACATGCACTGACCACCAGGGGGAAGCATGCAATGAAGGAAGGCCCCAATCGGCCCTGATCACCGGCCAGGCCTAGGTACCCTACCTGTGCATGAATTTAATGCACCGGGCCTCTAGTACATATATAAAATATAATATTTACAAAAACTATGCAAGGTAGGTACTATTATTATATCCAATTATAGGTAAAGAAACTGTGGCATATCGAAGTTACATAATTTTCCTAAGGCTACATAGATAATAAATGACAGAGCTAGGATTTGAACTTAAGCAGTTTTACTCCAAAGTCTATATTGCATTTTGTTCAATAGCTTGAATATACTCTATAATGCAGTGAAAAGTTAAATTTATTATACCAAAAATCCAACTTTAATTTGAGCTACTTAAATGTAAAATAGCCCAGCCGGTGTAGCTTTGTGGTTGAGCATCAACCCATGAACCAGGATGTCAGGGTTCGATTCTGGAACAGGACACATGCCTAGGGTTGCAGGTGCGATCCCCAAGAGGGGCCATGCAGGAGACAGCCAGTCAATGATTGTCACTATTAATGTGTCTATTTCTCTCTCCCTTTCCCTTCCTCTCAGGAAACCATGAAAAAATTTTTAAATTCCTTTTTAAAAAATGTAAAATAAAGTGAGCTCACATTTTACACTAAATAGTAGTTCCAGGTTGATATAAAGTTATAACATTGCATAAATTGTAGTAGTAGTACAACATTATAATTTTAATATCAGTGTAATGTCAGCACAAATTGCAGTCCCAGGATGTACAGAGTTTGCTTGGATAGAATGACACATGAAACACTTACCTCTGTCATTAGCAGTTATCTGAATAGGAACAATGCCAAGAATTATAGAGCAAGCTGACATTACTTATGAGAGCAGAAATATCAGAAACTGAGAAAGAAGCAAGAAGAAAATCTTAAAATGTAATCAAATCAAAGATCAGAAAGCCAGGGACAACAACGGGAGAGCAATAGAGTCTTGGAGGTCAAAACAAGTAGTTACACATTGCATTGGATAAAGACAAATAAATCTTATCCTAAGACAGAGCCTGAGTGCTCTGTAGTGGATTTTGATTGCCTTTGACTGTGTTTTAATTTAGATGGAATTACAAGGACACTGTGGGCTAAGGTCTGCTCTGTAGTGATTGAATCAATAAGAATACTGCAGTTAAAAGAATAATCATACTCATGACACATACAAAGAAAAATGACAATAATGTATTTGCACACATACATGTGAATAAAATTATAAATTTAGAGACACATAAGTATAGAAACAGCCTATACCTGACAAAGACATGCTTATATACAAGGATACCTATTCCAAACTTTCTACAAAGTGAATGTTTTATAAACCTTCCACATTTCCTGAAAATTTCAGTTATTCCAAATGCAAATAAAATTTCCGTTGGCAGGAACTCTCACAGAAATTGGGAAGAAAAGTTTTTGTCAGATATTCAGTATAAATAGAGGCTTTAGGTACATCATGGAATTCCCCAATAAATCATAAATTTGGGGTTATGTGGACTGACTTCTATTTTTATCATTTTTTATCATTTCTTAGGACTTTTATTCATCTTCATACTCTACACTTAACCCTCCTGGAGACTGGCTCAGATATAAAAAAACATCTTTAATCTTAAACATTTCAGAATTCCATCCATTCATATTTTTAGTGTTTCCCCTTGGCTTTATATCATGAAATGAAAAGAACATTTTCTATATGAGAAAGTAAACTTAAAAAGGTTCAAAATGGCAACAATAAAATATTTTTTCCTAAATAAATAGTGATATAATAAAGCAAACAAGAATGTATATTTGGGGAGAACCAAGATGGCGGCATAAGTAAACACCTGTATTTGCTGCCTCTCACAACCACATCAAAATTACAACTAAAAGACAGAACAACTATCATCCAGAACCAAGGGAAAGCTGGCTGAGTGGAAGTACTACAATCAGGGAGGTAAAGAAGAAAGCACATTGAGACTGGTAGGAGGTGCGGAGGCACAGAACAGGCTGGCACTCAGGTGTGCCGCTTTTTTAATCAGGAGGGAGATACAAGCTCTTGCTTGCTCTGAACTCCAGTTCCAGGTGAGACTCTGGGGGACCCAGACACATACCGGGAGAAACTGGACTGTCTAGCATCGGGGCAGGAATGCGAGGGCAGCTCTCTTTCAGACAGAGGTGCTCGCAGTGGTCATTGTTCCTGCTCTGGGACCTCTCCAGTGCAGAGCTGACTAGAAGCCATTGCTGTGTGCTCCGCCCTGGTGATTCCCTGATACCCTGCCCCACCCAACTTACAACCCCACCCAAGATGTGTGCAGCAGTTTTTTGCATATGAATGGCCTGTCCTTTCTCAGCCTAAAACTTGTCAAACAGGCAGCAGCTGGGTTAGGGAGCACCAAGGCAGCAGCAGCCTGCCTTGCTTCACAACTGGGCCTCATCTGGGCACTTCCAAACCCAATACAAAGCAGAGAAATCTGCAAATCTCTCTGTAGTTCCTACAGGGTGGCCCCATGCAGTGGCTGACTTTGCATCTTCTTGGAGATCCAAGAGTCAGTGTACCCAGTGGTCAGTGTGAGACCATACCAGATTACAACTCTTCACATCCCTAAGTGACACACTCAAGAGGCAGACTCAGTGAGCACCAAAGCCCCACTGAATCAAGTCCTGCCCCATAAGGGTGTCTCCTGCACAGCAGCTCTTCCATTGTAGACACAGCTGGTTCTCACAGCCAATTGGCCTGGAGTTCAATTCCTTTCAGTGATAACAACAACAATCAAGGCTCAACTACAACAAAACTGTGCCACACAGCCCATAAAGGGGTGCACCAAGAGTGTCGACCTCAGGTGACTAGGGAGGCTGAGCCACTGGGCCCTATAGGACACCTAGAACACAAGGCCACTCTATCAACTCAAGGAGACTTAGCAGCTACCTAATACATACAAACAAACATAGGGAAGCAGCAAAAATGTAGAGACAAAGGAACATGTCACAAATGAAAGAAATGGAAGAAAGCAAAATACTTGATATAGAGTTCAAAGCCACAGTTATAAGGTTACTCAAGAATCTTCTAGAAACCTCTGAGGAACTTAGTGAGACCTTCAAGGATCTTAGTGAGAACGCCAAAAAAAAAAAAAAAAAAAAAAAAAAATGGAAAAGGACCAGTCAGAAATTAAGCATACACTGACTGAAATAAAGAATAATATACAGAGATTCAACAGTAGACTAGAGCAGCGGTTCTTTGGCCCCTTGAGTGTGGCTCTTCGACAAAATACCACGGCCTGGGCAAGTCTATTTTGAAGAAGTGGCGTTAGAAGAAGTTTAAGTTTAAAAAATTTGGCTCTTAAGATAAATTTCAATCATTGTACTGTTGATATTTGTCTCTGTTGACTAATGAGTTTGCCGACCACTGGACTACAGCAGTGGTGGTCAAACTGCGGCTCGCGAGCCACATGCGGCTCACAAGCCGTGGTTTGCCACTCTGTTGACTAATGAGTTTGCTGACCACTGACCTAGACTCTCGATTCCAATAATTACAGGCTGTTGTTGTTCCTTGTGATTAAGCCCCTATCCCAGAGGTTGGCAAACTCATTAGTCAACAGAGCAGCAAACCACAGCTCGCGAGCCGCATGTGGCTTGTGAGCCGCAGTTTGCCGACCACTGAACTAGAGGATCCCAAGAATCAAGTCAAAGATTTGAAATACAAAGAAGCAAAAAACACCCAGCTGGAAGAGCAAAAAGAAAAAAGAATCCAAATATATGAAGATAGTGTAAGGAGCCTCTGGGAAAACTTCAAGCGTACCAACTTCCAAATTATGGGGGTGCCAGAAGAAGAGAGCGAGCAAGATATTGAAAATGTATTTGAAGAACCAATGACAGAAAACTTCCCCTACCTGGTGAAAGAAATAGACTTACAAGTCCAGGAAGTGCAGAGAACTCCAAACAAGAGGACTCCAAAGAGGACCACACCAAGACACATCATAATTAAAATGCCAAGGGCAAAAGACAGAGAACCTTAAAAGCAGCAAGAGAAAAACAGTTAGTTACCTACAAGGGGGTACTCAACAGAAACTATGCAGGCCATAAGGGAGTGGCAAGAAATATTCGAAGTGATGAATAGCAAGAACTTACAACCAAGGTTACTCTACCCAGCAAAACTATCATTTAGAATTGAAGGTCAGATAAAGAGCTTTACAGACAAGAAAAAGCTAAAGGAGTTCATCACTACCAAACCAGTATTATTTGAAATGCTGAAGGGTATTCTTTAAGAAGAGCAAGAAGAAGAAAAAAGTAAAGATAAAAAATAATGAACAACAAAGTGACAACAAATACCTATCTATCAACAAGTGAATCTAAAAATCAAATGAATAAAAAACCTGATGAACATAATAAACTGGTGAATGTAATAGAATCAGGGGCATGAAAAGGGAGCAGACTGACAATTCTCGGGGGGAAGGGGGCGTGGGGGGTACCGGAAGGGATTGGACAAAGATATTACACCTGTGGATGAGGACAGTGGGGTGGGGTGGGAACCGGGTGGAGGGGAGCTATGGGGGGAAAAAAGAGGAACATCTGTAATAATCTGAACAATAAATATTTAAAAAAATAAAATAAAATAAATAGCCCTAACCGGTTTGGCTCAGTGGATAGAGTGTCAGCCTGTAGACTCAAGGGCATGTACCTTGATTGCAGGCACATACCCAGTAGGGAGTGTGCAGGAGGCAGCTGATGGATGTTTTTCTCTCAATGATGTTTCTAACTCTCTATCCCTCTCCCTTCCTCTCTGTAAAAAATCAATAAAATATATTTTAAAATAAATAAACAAACAAACATGTAAAAAAAAGAATGTATATTTGGGTAAAAAAAATACTTGGAAGACAATATCTTGAATTTCATTTAAAGAAATTAGTTTTCCAAGTTTATAATCAGCTCTGGCAGGTGTTGCTCAGTGGTTAGAGTGTGGACCCCGCACGCAGGGTCCACACTCTAACCACTTGCTCGCTCTCTTCTTCTGGCACCCCCAAAATTTGGAAGTTGGTACGCTTGAAGTTTTCCCAGAGGCTCCTTACACTATCTTCATATATTTGGATTCTTTTTTCTTTTTGCTCTTCCGCACAGGGTCGTGGGTTCCATTCCTGGTCAAGGGCATGTACCTGGGTTGTGGATTCGCTCCCCATTTGATCTCTCCCCCTCCTCCTCCTCCTCCTCCTCCTCTTCCTCCTCCTCCTTCTTCTCTCTCTCTCTCTTCCTTTCTCTTCCTCTCTCTCTCTCTCTCCTTCTCTCTATATCTCTCCCCCTCTCTCCCTCCCTTCCACTCTCTCTGAAAAGCAATGGAAAAAATATCCTCTGGTGAATATTTTTTTTTTAATTTATAATCAAATTTTACTTTGGTAATAGTTGACAATGCTGTTTTCTGTTTTGAAAACAATTTCAGAATAGCTCCTAAAGCAGGTCAAACTAGCAATACTGCCATAAAGACAATTCTATTAAGAACAAGAACATTGAATTTCTTTTTAGATCCTGAAATTCTGGGAAGCATTAGAATAAAAATCACCTACTATCTCCTTTTATCTTATGAAGAAATAATTTTTACTAAAAATCTTAATATAAAAATTTGGTTGTGAACCAAAATCATCAATATGACATATTTAAGGGGAAAAAAGATACTGTGTCTCTAATCTATTGTGAGTTAATATGTTCCATAAACAATCCTGGAAGGAGGCTGCACTCTGAGTATAAATTGGTATAGATCGCTTTGCAGTCACAGATAGCGATACAGTATTTTCTGCTGAATGAGAAAAAGTTTAAAGGCATAAATCAAGATAAAGCAATCATCTGACAAAGGATTACAAAGAGTCCCAAACCTTTTTCTTAGTGAATGCTGTGACGCATTGATTTTCTGCTGAAGATAAAGCCGAAATCATGTGTCATCAATATCAGCTAGCAAAGCTATTTGGTTCAATATTTTATACCGTTAAAAAAAACTTACGGAGAAAAAGCAAATCTGAAGTGTTTCACATGATCAAAACAAATTTGGAACAGCAGAGAAAAACACATTTGAAAGACATTTCATAGACATTTATTTGTGGAGAATAAAGAGTACATCACAAGGGAATAAACTATTACTTTTGTTTGTCCAGCCAGATACACAGCTACTGTCTGAATAAGAAGATTCTTATCTGCTGTGATACTTAAAAGTATAGTGTTTAGCAAAATAATCTAATGTTGATAATCTAATATACTTCTTCATATGGCAGCTTCACACAAGTATAGTTAAATACTTCCTTATAAAGAAGAGGCCAGCAAGGTAGCTGTTAGCATAGACAGCACTTTCGTCCAATTCTAAAATGGCAAATAAATTCCACAACTGAGATTTCCTCCCCTTTCAGAGCCCCTCAGCTGACAGTCTCACTGTGGCAAATTTGCACAATCAGACATGGCAACCTCCACACGAGTCTACAAGGCTACGTTTTCTTACTCCATTCTACCAACCAGAAGGCAAGCTAAAGTGATTTGGAAGTATCCGATATAATAATCCTATATAATAAAGAGGTAATATGCAAATTGACCATCACTCCAACACACAAGATGGCTGCTCCCATGTGGACACAAGATGGCCTCCACAAGATGTCCAGCAGGGGAGGGCAGTTGGGAGGGATCAGGCCAGAAGGGGAGGGCAGTTGGGAAGGACCAGGCTTGCAAGGGAGGGCAGTTGGGGGCAATCAAGCCTGCAGGGGAGGGCAGTTAGGGGTGACCAGGCCTGCAGTGGAGGGCAGTTTGGGGGGGAACCAGGCCTGCAGGGCAGGGCAGTTGGGGGGGACACAGGCTGGCAAGGGAGGGCAGTTAAGGGTGACCAGGCCAGCAGGGGAGGGCAGTTAGGGGCAATTGGGCTGGCAGGGGAGGGCAGTTAGGGGCAACCAGCCGGCAAGGGAGGGCAGTTAGGGGTGACCAGGCCAGCAGGGGAGGGCAGTTAGGGGCAATCAGGCCGACGGGGGAGCAGTTAGGCATCAATCAGGCTGGCAGGGGAGTGGTTAGTGGTGATCAGGCTGGCAGGCAGAAGCGGTTAGGGGCAATCAGGAAGGCAGGCAGGCGAGTAGTTGGGAGCCAGTTGTCCTGCATTGTGCGAGGAATGTCCGACTGCCCATTTAGGCCCGATCCCACCAGGGTCCCAGATTGGAGAGGGTATAGGTTGGGCTGAGGGACACCCCTCCGCCCCCCCGCTGCATGAATTTTGTGCACCAGGCCTCTAGTCTATGAAAAGAAAGAGTGCAAATGGCTTGTATATGCAGCACCAGGGAGAAAAGGAAAGAAACAAACAAAAACATAGTTATGAGAAGTTTCCAAACAGGGCATAGATTGTGAAGGGATAAGGGACATACTGGAATTAAAGCATTCATTTATACTTAATAATTTTCTAACCCTTTTTACCAACTAGTTGGCAATTTTAAAGAATTCAAGCCTACAACCCAAATCTTTCTTCCTTTGTCTTTCTTTTGTTTTTTTCCAACACAGATTATAGAAATACGAGAGGCCCGATGCATGAAATTCACCAAGGGGCTCGGCCCTCGCAGCCCCTTGTGGCCTCGGCCAGCCCTAGCAGCCCCAGTTTGGTCTGGAAGGTTGTCCAGACGGTCATTCTGCTGTTTGGTCTAATTAGCATATTAACTCTTTATTATATAGGATTTGAACATTACTGTAGCATGTATTACTTTTTATGATTTTGCAATGTTCAATGACCCATAGCAATATATATTTCACATATATCATTAATAATATAGGGGTGGGTAAAAGTTGTAATACAAATAAATAGTACAATAATTAATAAATAATAATACAAGAATAAACTCTGTTTCACATACAACTGTAGACCTACTTTTGCCACCTCTGTATATAAAGTATATTTCTAATGCTTAATGGCCCATGATTACATTTTACTATAATTTTGGAGGGTCAAAATATTAGATAAAATTTAGTATTATAGAAGCTGTAACAAGTAGAGAAGGATATAAAATGGATTTATTAAGAAATTAAACTTGTTTTCTGTTATATACACTCTTATAATAACCTCCATCTAACCTGTTCTTCTCCCTTCTCTAGTCACTTGTTCTTCAGCCAGGAAACCAAGTTTATCACTTTGTATCAGTACTGGATGATGTGTTGACATAAAAAGCTGTGATTATATCTGAATTCAGCTGAAGATAGTGTATGAGAAAGTTAAGATTGCAAAAGGAGATTTATTGTGCTGTTCAACAAGCAACAACTCTAGGATTGTTGCTACACAGACTAAAAGCTAGTCATCCAAATCTTTTCAATGCAAATTCTTGCAACTACACACACCCTGAAGAAAAATGTTATATGAGGCTACACATGTAATTAAACTTTTAGCATTTCTGTACATAATTTCATGGAAAATGGGGTCAAGTTAACATTATTAAATATGGTTCTGTTTAATATACAACATAACTTCAGAAACATTTTTCCCTAGAACTGAAATATGATGCACCATTTAGAATGTAAAAGTATATTCCACAAATGAAAACATAAATTATGATTAAGACTTTTTAAAATATTTCATCACAAAACCACTTGGGAAAAATCTCTTTTACTTTATACCTAAAGATGTTAACATAATTCAATTCTTTCAGAGTAAGTTAGAAAGTTCTGTGGCATTAAGAGGTCTAGCTAAACAATCTTTTCTTTGAAAGCCTATGTCCCCTCCCCATGCCTTCCTCATACTTAAAAACACGTTTTAGAAAAAGCGCTCATGTTAGAAAAAAGTGAGCTGAAGACTGTCAGTCCTGGTTCCTGTGGTGCCCAATAATCAATAACTCCCATTAAACTAGGTTTCTGTAACACTTATCAGTGACTACTCTCCATGTGACTCCATGCCAAGAAACTCATCTTCCAAGGGAAAAGCAAAAGGGAGATTCTCATCATTGATGTTTCTACCTCTCTCCCTCTCTCTTCTTCAATTCTGTATAAGAAAACATTTTCTGTCAGTATGTCCAGAGGTAGGGTAAAAACCCAATGAAGTAATAAATTTTTAACACTGGAAGTTTGAGAGTACATCTGGCTTCAAATACTTGATGAGGAAGTGCTTGAATGAATTTTAATGTTAAATAATTCAAATTGTATTCAAATGTTATAATTCTGATATAATATTTATGGCACATCTTCAATAAAACAGGCAGCCAACAACATCAGGTAATAAGTACTTGTGTGAAATATTATTGTTCATTATGTAGCTACAACCTCATTTAACTATAAGGAAAAATATGACATGTAGTTAAGATCAGATATGACAATCTCATTTGTGTTGCCTTTGTTAGAAATTGTCCTTTCAGAAGGTCAGTAGTATGCTGAGTATTATGAGTTGAAACCTCTTTAGAAACTATGGTTTTAAATTTTCTTCAAAATAGATATAACAACTCTTATTTCATTCAATAGCCGCTACAATTGAAAATGGCTCAAATACCTCCCCTTATTGAAATGTCAATGTGACCATCCACATATGAGTTCCATAAAAAAATTGTTTTGCTGTATTGATTTTTCATGGAAATTTTGAGCTGGCAGTGTAACTTAGGAGGAAGAAAGGTGTCTCCTTTCCAAAAAGCATACTGGAAAAGGGATTAGCAGTGAGTTCTAAGAAATTCTATATAACTTTTTTAAAAATGAAGCAAGTCTTAATAAACATGTTAGATAAACCAGCTTAGATAAAGCAATAAAAATTCTTTAACTTGGCTGGTGTGGCTCAGTGGTTGAGCATCAACCTATGAACTAGGAGGTCAGGTTCAATTCCCAGTCATGGCACATGCCCGGGTTTTGGGATTGATCCCCATTAGGGGGCATGCAGGAGGCAGCCGATCAATGATTCTCATCATTGATGTTTCTATCTCCCTCTCCCTTCTTCTCTCTGAAATTTTTAAAAATCATTTTAAAAATTAAAAAAAAGAATTCTTCAAAAGGAAAAGATAAATAAACTGTCTAGGATGTAAAATTTTAAGCATGCTAATCCAAGAGCAATCTAGGATAGCAAGCACAGTAATCTGAATTAGATAGAAATTTTAAGGATAGAGTTAGAACACTATACTGGTGGCAGAGTACTGGAATAAATGGAACACTGGTTGGCATATATGAATGTATCCCACAATATTAGTACCTAGATCACAGACTTACAGACACAATCTCACTCTCAGAACCACACTTGGAATAGTTAAAAGGTGAATAGCCAAGAAAATACATTTGGGAAAAGGAAATGTTATTTTGACATACTATATTATGTCCATATACAAACCAATTGTATATGGTTTTTCTGCAGTGTGATTTCATTAACACCAATGTAGCATTTAATAATTAGTATGGAATATTATTGGTAATAGAAGAGTAAATAATTTTATAATTAGTATCAATGACCAGCACTGCAACCACCAAACACATTCCAAGAAGTATTGAGATCTCCAGAAATTACAGTATCTAAATGCCATTATTCTCCTTCATAATGCTGTTATGTTATAGTCTTTTCTGCACCATGAAAATCGGGAAATGCCCTCTAAAATATATTTAGAAAAAGTGTGGGGGAAATAGGTAGTTTTACAGAATCCATATATTTTGAAAATTAGCCACATTTTTCCTAAGTTATTTCTTCATTATCTATAAAATTGACAAAAGAGATCTCTAACTTACCCATTTCAGGAAATTGCTGAGAGATCAAATAGTATATGTAAGTAAAAGTCACATAGTATTTGAACTTGATGTTGTCAATTTGACTTTTAGGAGAAGGCAGGTGAGAATTAGAGTAAAGAATATTCCACCAGGAGTAAGAAGACCTAGACTCAAACTCTAGCTCTGCCCCATAGTAGCTCTAGCTTAGCTTAGCCCCATTTTCCAACAAAGCATGCACTCTTCCTGGATTTCCAATGCCTACCTATAAAATGTGAAATATTTAGATGAACTATTCAACATATCATAATTAAGAGTCAGCTTATTACAGAATATCAGAGATGGTGCCAAACTCTTTTTTCCCTCCAGATTTTTTTCAGCACAATTACTTAAAATCAAAGGACCCTGCAGCTGTTTCCAATGCCATGTGTCCATCTTTACAGATTTTAATCAAACATTATTGGGGGTAGTCAAGGAGAAACACAACTTAACAAGCTTTGGTACAGCCTTAATTAAATGATAAAATGCATATCAAAGTAACTCTGATCAAATTCCACTTACTTTAAATTAAAAAATATAGCAACCTTTCATATTCCTTAGACATTATGATGCATTTCCAATACACATTATAAAAGCCATTATCCATACCTGAAAAGGCTGCCTGCTGGGAATGTCGAGGTGTTTCCTTATCCACCTATTGCCTTGATTCCCAAATATCTGCCACAGCAGCTTCCCCCTTGTGTTACTCCAGATTCGCTGGTAGATGGCCAGCCTGTAAACGTGCTTTCCGAACATGTGGTAATAGAAGCGGAAGGTGCAGCTTTCTGTACCAGTGGCATTGAGGACCGGGCTGAGTAAAGCAGCTGTGTTTTGGAAAACCTGTGGCTCCGAAGATTCTATGTAGAGATAGTGTCCTTTAGCTGTGCCCAAAGTATTATCTTTCATTGGCCCTGTATTAAGTGTTGATGTTGGACCCTGGTTCCTGGTCCAATCAAAATCATCTTCTGTATCTTGTTCCCAATTACAAATTCCATTTTCAAAGTTACATTGTAGTTCGGGTGCTGAAATTGGCAATGAATAATAGCAAAAGATAATTTAAGATAAAAATAACTCTGATTAATAATACTAGTTGATATTTTAATCCTGCCAAAGTAAGCAATTTTAATCTAAAAAAAATGCAACAGTAAAGTTTTAAAAAGAGTGAACAAATTCTAGATAACACATCAAGTAATAATATTTTATGGGCTGAAAGTGGAATTATTTTGGTCATTATTTTCCATATGCCATTTATGTTCATCCCTTCCCCATTTCTATTACTATAACTCTAGGCAAATGATCACAACTCAACAGCTGGCTCACTGCAACAAACTTCTGGCTCAGTGGATTTCAATTTTAGCTGAATGTTCCAATCCAGTGAACATTAAAAAAACAAAACAGAAAACACAAAACCCAGAATTCATCTCCTAAAATGTTGATATATTTGGTCTATCTAAATGATAGAGCCAATCATCAGGATACCTCATCAGCTCCCTTGATGATTCTAACATGCAGAGCTGAAAAGAGTCATATTTTAATAGATGTCAATCTTTTGGAGTCCTCTGTGGTATATGGTAAAATTGCTTACATAGTAAAGCCTATCCAAGTACTAGTTGTTAGATACAGGGTGAAGCCCAGGAATGCATGTTTTCAACAAGTACCCAAGATGATATGAAGCAGATACTTTCCAGACCTCACTCTGAGAAACTTCTCTTGGGCTCATCCTGCCCCAGTTCCAAGTGTCCCTGCCATACCTGTGCTAGAATGACCATTCTTTAATGACAGTTCATCATTTTCCTGCTCCAATCAAAACCCTTGAATTGGAGCTCATTTAACCTAAACTTAAATCTACACTCCTCTTATCTTTCAAGCTTCACATTTCCCAAATTAAGTGAACTTCCTGTTTGTCCTTCCCAATGTGCCCTGAGCATTCCACCCCTTTCCCCATCTCTATTTATGCCAAGTGTTATGCCCTGTGTCTTACTAATCCTTAGCTATGTCTCCTCAGTGTGCATCTTTTCTACTCACTGGATTGTAGCTCCTTTAAACTGGAGCTTTGAAACTTCCAATAACCTCAGTCACTAGAAGAATTCAAAGCACTTATGAAGCACTAGCCCCTTATCAAATAAATACCTACATTTATAGGATAACATCGGAATATATTTATTTTTCAAGATGTGAAAATTGTGTCAACACCAAGTATTTCTTTACAATAAATGGGACAGAATGTACATTTGACATTATTTGTAATTAGAATTAATGACTAGTTCCACATTTTAGCTTCACTTACATAATCTAATATTTTTTAAAAATAAATGTCAGCTGTCCTTTATTCAACTGTATTTGGCATCAAAGGTGAACAAATACTCAAACAATAAATAAAAGCATATGTGAATAAATGCAGCAAGGCAAGAACAAATCATCTGTATCTGAAAACTAGAGAACAGGGCTTAGATCTAATGAAGGGAGCCAAGTGAATAAATATCAAATGGAAGAAGAGCTTTCATTTGATATTTCCTCACTTGTGACTAATCAGGCCCAGCTGTGATGTGAACTGGGGACCCATGGTGTACTTTCCAGGTGTCAGTCTTTGGCTGTAGAGCAGAAGGATAATGTCAAGCTGCTGAGTTTCTTGACAGAAAGCCAACAGATTTGTATGTTGCCTGTCTTCATACTGACTACATGCTCAGTCTTCATTTCAAAAGGGAATATGTGTAGCTCGGCCCTTAAAAAAGACCATGACCCTAAACATACTTCAGGAAATATAGTGAGGATTTAGAATGGCTAATGTATTCTATGTAGTACAGTAATATGTCTAGATGGACTGCTGAGAGAGCAACTGACAGTCTAATGACACTACTATTTTCTGTCATTAATATTTAGTCACAAGAATTATATTGATATTTTATGAAGTTAATACTGACAAGTTTGAGGATAATTTGCTTACTTTTAGATAGAGAACACATTTCTTTTAAATCTTCACCAAGAATATGTCCTTGTTGATTTTTGAGAGAGAGAGATGAGAGAGAGAGAGAGAGAGAGAGAGAGAGAGAGAGAGAGAGAACAATTGATTGGTAGCCTTTCATATGCATCCAGACTGGGACTGAAATCCGCAACCTAGGTATGTGCCCTGACCATAAATCGAACCCACAACATCATTTTGGTGAACCATACAGGATGATGTTCTAACCTGAGCCACCCGGCCAGGGCAAAAATTTTTAAAGAGTGGAATTTGGAAAGCTTGAAAAAGATAAAAAGGCTTTCTGAATTTGCAAAAAATAAATTAGATATAAGACAAGCAACACTTCTTATAATAGCCATTGAATTTGTTTATATCCACTCAAACATTAGTTGTGTACTGAAAATCATTGAATTTGTTTATATCCACTCAAACATTAGTTGTGTACTGAAATTTCTGACAATGTCAAAGATCAAATATATGCAAAACTCTCACGATTTATATGCAAATTTCCTAATGTAATGTTTATTATGATGTGCCCAGCATTTTATGGCTTTTCTTTGGTTTATAATTGGCCTCCCAACTTAATAGACACATAGTTGAAATATTAAGTATTGTTGCTATTTCTGCAAAATGAAAGATACAATTTTTCTCCTGATAGATTTTTGTAATTAAAAGATAAAACCACAACTATTAGTTTCTGATTCATATTCAGGACCAAGTGCATTAGGTACTTTCTGGAGCTAAGCTTATGAAGTTTCAAGAACTACATAATTATCAGACACACGAATTTTTTGGTAATTTAAACCATAAACTCAGACTTATCTTTGACACCTTACTCTGTGCTCCCTATAGCCAAAACCTCATCAAATGTCCCTCCTAAATATTTCCCAAAACTTTGGACACTCCATCTCCATCCTTATCACTGTGACAAGCTGCCAACTCCTCTCCTGCTGACTACTGCAATGGCTTCCTGATGGATCGTCTAAATACAGTCTTCTCTAATCCATTTATAACACACCATATCCATAGTGATATTTTCAAATATGCCAATTTTATTATATTAGCTTTCTTCTTAAAAACCTTCAAATAAGGAAGAACTTCCTTAACATGGACTAAAAAGACCTGCAAATCTGGCTGCCCTTTACACCTCTCTCCTTACCTTGCACCCTATTCCTTCTTTCTCCTTGCACAAGCCACATATTAGCTATCTTCCTCTGCCATGCGGTGACATATGGGGACTTTTTCATGCTTTGACTTATTATTTTTCAGATTTCAGCTAAATAATCACTCTAGGAAGTCCAATGTCGCTATTCCATCAAGTCACATCACCCCTATTTGTAAATCTTGTCAAAACTTCCCTTTTATATTAATTTATTAAATATTTGAATAATCTCTTTCCTCACCTAGGCTTTAAGCTCCATGAGGGCAAGGACACTGTATAGGTGTATTTAACATTGTACCACTAGTATTTAGTTTCTAAATCTACATAATAAATATAGATGGCTTTGACTAACTGATTAATTAAATCGCACAAAACGTTCATCGATCCTGGAACGATGTTTAGTGTCTTTGGCTTGATTGGCTAAAGAACAGTAAATTTAAATAAGATCACCACTATCAAATGTGGGAGAGGAACAAAAATATACCTACCACAGTCAGCCTCATCAGTATGATCGCCACAATCATCCACCAGATCACATAACCGAAGCTTGTGTATGCAAGCCTTAGTGTGTCCACACCAGAAATGATCTGGCCCTTCACAGCTCTCCGCAGGGAGGGGAAGGGTACAGTTTTCAAAACTGATGTCATCAATAGCTGAGACCCCATCATAAATACCAAGGCTGACTTTTTCTAGGGTCAGATGGAAGGGGTGAGTAAGGCGCCCAAGCTGAATAGTTGCCTGTGACCACTGGTTGCCCTGGTTATATAAGACTCTCCAGAGCACTGTGGACTCATTGGAATTTTCTACGTGTAGCTGGAGCACAGCTGCTCCCACTGACAGGCCATAGTTATAAAACCTGGAAAAGAGTAAACAAAAGAAATGGATATGATTTACAGGGATAGACTACATATTTAACGTTTACACTCTTTCACTCAGTCAACAATAAATAATTAGTCATCTTAATGGAGGCCTTTATTTCGTGCAGCAATTGTGGCTGCACCTTTGCAAAACTTATCTGCTAAGGTGCATACTCTGACTCTCAGGACCCTATGAGCATTTCTAAAGGAATTTAGTCCAGAAGAGAAGAGAGAAGCAGTGTTGATTAAGTTATAATATATTGCTGAAGGGTAAAAGGCCCTTTCATCTTAAGAAAGAACACAGCCAACACTAATAATGAGCTCTTAAGTAAACTGCTAATTATGTGGAGCTAATGCATTAGTTATTTTTAAAGCAAAACCAAGGGCAAATCATAATATCTACTAAATGCAGCAGTATGCCTGCAAGCAAGGCACTGCTAGGGTGACTGACCATTGTTTGGAATATTTACCAGAAAGAAAGTGTGCACTCTGTTCCTGTCTGGTTGATAGTTGGACTCTGGAGTTTAGCAACTTGTGCCAAGCTGCTGCTTTTCTTCAGAATGAACATAAAATGCCCTATTGGTATACAAAAACAAGTCATATGTTAGCCTATTAGATTATAAAGTGACACATCTGTCTCTTACCCCTACACTATATAAGTTCCATGTCCAAGTAAAATTAAGACCATACAACAATTAAAAATCAATGAAAGTGATTGTTAGTCAAATTTGCTCTTATAAATATTAAACTATGATCTATATCAAGGTCTAAATGATGCCAAAACAATTGGTAATTTAAGTTAACTCAGCCAAAAAGTATACCTATGCTCTACCCCCACCATCCGTAAAGGAATAATCCCATGCAGACAACATGCGTGTAACTGACAATGCTCAAATGCCCTACTATTTCTCATGGTAACATAGAATGTTACCTGCTTCTCTTTCTTTTCTCTGACCTGACCAAAGGGGAACTGAGGTCCTTCCCAAGAGCCTTTGCTTATTTCTTACCTTGAGCAGTATTGTGAGTATGATCATAGGGTGGGGCCTGTTGCTCAAAATCAGCAGAAAGGTTACTTCTGGAGCTCCATATCCAGTCAAAATGGTCACCGCTAATTGCTTCAAACCAACCACAGCTATTTGCTTCAAAGTCACATTTGGAAACTGAAGAACAGAAATGTGGCTTTTAGGTTGGCTCTCCAAAGTGCTCGCACACTTTACAAAGGGTAGAGTTCAATGGAAACCACCTTGTTCGGCTTCTCTAAGTATATCAAAGAACATACTTTAGCCGAAACCGGTTTGGCTCAGTGGATAGAGCGTCGGCCTGCAGACTGAAGGTCCCGGGTTCGATTCCGGTCAAGGGCATGTACCTTGGTTGCGGGCACATCCTCAGTGGGGGGTGTGCAGGAGGCAGCTGATCGATGTTTCTCTCTCATCGATGTTTCTGGCTCTCTATCCCTCTCCCTTCCTCTCTGTAAAATATCAATAAAATATATTTAAAAAAAAAAAAAAAAGAACATACTTTAGGAGAAAAAGGATCTCTCTGGACCTGAAAAAACCTGGAGTTGTGCTTATCATACTGGAAATTGATAAGGTAGAATTATCAATTTTAAAAATTCATTTTTTCCCAAATATCCTAAGCAGCAGTATCATTCAGCCATATTGTTAATAGAATTGCCAAAGTCTGTCTAATTTATTCTGATACTCATGTTAGTTTATCTGCTGCTACTATGTCATCTGGAAGGCTGAATTATTCCTATAGAGTACTTTCACAAAACCATGAGGGCAGCTACTTCTAAAAATATTTAGTAACTGAAAAATGTAGATCCATTACATTTAATTAATGTTCACCTCTGGATTTTACAGAACTTAATATTTCCTAAAGCATTATATGCATTGCTTAATTTGTGCAGGGCAAAATAATTTTACACAGTTTTCAGGTAAATATGCAGAAGAATAAGTTAACTTCAGGAAGAAAAGAAGAGGAAGAGGAGGAAAGAAAGGGAAGTTATAATAATAGCAGTATAGTATTATAGCTAATGTTCAATGAATACCCTATGTAATAGATCCTGAACTACTGAATGCTTTATAGATCTAACTTTCACATCAGCCATATGGGGGAAGTATTACTATTATTACTATTATGATGATGATGATGATGATTATTATTAAGAGGAAGAAAGGAAGGTTTAGGGAAGTTATTAACTTAACCAAAGTCATATAATCAGGAAGTTGGAGAGAGGGATTGAAATCCAAATATTTTGACTCCTAGTCTAATATTCCTTCTGCAACTGTTGACAATAACTGTTAAATATCATTAGATTGAAAAAAAGGATAAAGCAAAATGGCATAATCTAAATTTGCTTAGTGTGGATGTTCATCTGTTATTATATACTAGTGGCTCAGTGAACGAAATTCATGCACATTAAAAGGGAATTAATTAGAGGAAATATTTTAATATTGCTATTTGCCCTTTCTCTAGAATAGAAGTGTCAGAGATTAAAGAAAATTAGTAAAATGTATATGAAAACCTTCCTCCTGTCAGAGTCTGAGGCTCACCACGGGACCCAGAGTCAAGTCCCCGCCCACCCACGCGTGCCTCCAAATCACATGAGACCTAGACCTGTCTGGCCCCACCCCTGTCAAGCCCTGCCAGGTGGGGGATGCAGGATACAGCCTCAGGTCCCCCATCAAGCCCCACCGGGCAGGGGACACAGGATGCAGCCTCACATCCCCATCAAGCCCTGCCAGGCGGGGGACGAAGTCTCCTGCTGATCGCGCGTAATGACCATTTGCATATTAGCCTTTTATTATTAAGACTGGAGGCCCAGTGAATGAAATTTGTGCATGGGGTGGTGTCCCTCAGCCCAGCCTGCACCCTCTCCAATCTGGGACCCCTTGAAGGATGTCCGACTGCCCGTTTAGGCCTGATCACAATCCAAGACTGCTGGCTCCCAAATGCTCGCCTGCCAGCCTTCCTGATTGCCCCTAATCTTTTCTGCCTGCCAGCCTGATCACCCCCTAACCACTCCCCTGCCAACCTGATTGATGCCTAACTGCTCCCCTGCCAGCCTGATTGCCCCTAACTACCTTCCCTGCAGGCCTGGTATCCCCCAACTGCTCTCCCCTGCAGGCCTGGGTCCCTCCAACGGCCCTTCCCTGCAGGCCCGGTCACCCCCAACTTCCCTCCTCTGCCAGCCTGGTCACCCCTAACTGCCCTCCCCTGCAGGTTTGATCGCCCCCAACTGCCCTCCCTTGCAGGCTTGGTCCCATCTTATGGTGGCCATCTTGTGTCCACATGAGGGCAGCCATCTTGTGTGTTGGAGTGATGGTCAATTGTATATTACTCTTTTATTAGATAGGATAGAGGCCTGGTACACGGGTGGGGGCCAGCTGGTTTGTCCTGAAGGATATCCTGGATCAGGGTGGGGGTTCCCTTGGGGCATGGGACAGCCAGGGAGAGGGGCCTGTGGTGGTTTGCAGGCTGGCCACACGCCCCGTTGACCCAAGTGGAGGCCCTGCTATCTGGGATTTATTTATCTTCTATAATTGAAGCTTTGTAGCCTTGAGCGGAGGCCAGGGCTGCGGGAGCTTGGCTTCCTCCATTGCCAGGGAAACCCAAGCCTCCTGCTCACTCCATGGCCACAGCCATCTTGGTTGAGTTAATTTGCATACTCACTCCTGATTGGCTGGTGGGCGTGGCTTGTGGGTATAGCGGAGGTACAGTCAATTTGCATATTACTCTTTTATTAGATAGTATATGCATTACCTATGGACATAGACAATAGGGTGATGAAGGCCTGGGGCAGGACAGGAACAGGATGGAGGGGGCAATGGAGGGGGGAAAAGAGACATTGTAATATTCTCAACAATAAAGATGTAAAGAAAAACCCAAATGGGTATAGCTGTGTTTCAATAAAACTTTATTTAAAAAGCAGGTGGAGCTGGATTTGGCCTGCAGGTTGCAGTTTGCTGACCCATTTTATTTTATTTTATTTCATTTTATTTTATTTTATTTTATTTTATTTTACTTTATTTTACTTTACTTTACTTTATTATTTTAAAGAATAGTTTATTGATTTTTAGAGAGAGAGAGAAAGGGAATGGGGGGGGGGGAAGAGAAAGAGGAACATCAAAAGGCCCACAACCAGGGCATGTGCCCTGACAGGGAATCTGGCAACCTCCTGGTGCAGGGTACAATGCCTAACCAACTGAGCCACACCGGTCAGGGCTGCTGACCCCTTTTAAATAAGTTTGCATTTCTGCTAGGATATTATCTAAGTCTAAGAACTTTTTTGTTTTGTTTTGTTCATTCTCAGAGTGTTTCCCCCCAAAAAAAACAGCATCTAATTTTTATTTCACATGTACCATATGTTTTCCTAAGTCTGAATATAGTAATAATAGTTTTGTTTTTAAGTTTTCCCCCCTGCATATTGTTTCCTCAAAATTCTTTTTGTTTTTGTTATATTAGAGGTTTTTCTCAAATATTGATGACCCCTGGTTATCTGCTCATGTCTAAGAGATTGAATAGCATTCAGGGGTCCTCAAACTTTTTAAACAGGGGGCCAGTTCACTGTCCCTCAGACCGTTGGAGGGCCGGACTATAGTTTAAAAAAAAAACTATGAACAAATTCCTATGCGCACTGCCAGCCCGGGACGAGTCGGCTGCTAAGCAGGACAGGCAGCGGCACCTGGCGGGCCGGATAAATGTCCTTGGCGGGCCGCATGTGGCCCACGGGCCGTAGTTTGAGGACGCTTGGTAGCTGTTGCCTCTGTGGTGGGGGAGGTGCTGACTGGGGCATAAGGAAACTTCCTGGGGAGATGGAGATGTGCTCTATCTTGAGTGAGGTGTGGGTTGCCCAGGTGTATACAATTGTCAAGAGCCATTATACTGGCCACTTAAGACCTTTGCATTTTCCTATAATGGCTTAAACAATATAAAAAATGGTTTATGAAAGCAAGCTGCTGAGCAGCCCTATGCGAGGTCGGGGTGTGTATGAGGGCTGGTTGTCTCAGGGGCTCAATACAGAGAGTTGAGGTTGGGCTGTTTCATTGGGAAATCTCTGATGCCAACCTGTTTAGGTATTCTTTTCTTGGTGAGTTGGACCCTGGAACAGAACTAATACAAACAGGAAAAAAACAATTTGGAGAAAACAGTATGCAGGGAGAAGAAAATAAAAAAATAGTAACAAAATACTTGTTAATATAGTCAGAGATTGAAGGGAATAAAGTCTAGATCAGCCGTGGGCAAACTACGGCCCAAGGGCCGGATCCGGCTGTTCTATCCGGTTCTCTTGCGCTCCCCTCCGCTCCTTTACTTTGCATTTATATTAGTTCACACAAACACTCCATCCATGCTTTTATTCCGGCCCTCCGGTCCAGTTTAAGAACCCATTGTGGCCCTCGAGTCAAAAAGTTTGCCCACCCCTGGTCTAGATTGTCCTGTCTGGAGAGTTTAGCCCTGACATCACTGTCTGGGAGCCAGAGGGGAGGGGCACCAGGTGATGGGAGAGGAGGAGGGTTTCCAGCATTCAGGATGGAGCAAATAAGCTGCTGGTGGGTCACAGGGCTGCCCCTCCCAGTTGTCCTGCAGTGTCCTGGGTTCAGAGACCCTGTTTTATTCTCTCAGGACAATGAACCTTCTGTCTTGTTTGGGGCAGGGGCAGGGCAGCTGCCCAGCTGTTTTTGGCCCCAGCTTTGTTCCCACTTCCAGGGGTACTTAGTTCATTAACACGGGCACCTTTGGGGGTTTTCTGAGGTAACTCCTGGTGCCCCTTAGCTTTTCTCATTCCTGGCTTAGGGTTCACTTCAAGGGCAATGTTCTCGGGCTGCTAAGGCACGGACCACATTCATCCGCCTTCCAGATTTAAATGTTTGTTGCTGTTGTCCCTTTTCGCTTTATTCTTTCTGATTCATACTGTGGTAGGCAGAATAATGGCCACCAAATGTTGCCTGCGGTGCCACCCGCCTCCTCCGGAGCCAGGCACGCTCTGAGGGCAGGGTATTCCCACAGGCCTAGCAGGAAACAGCTCGGGGAGGGCGCCTCAGAGCACCTCAGGGACTGACGGAAGTGGGGGGGTGTCATGGAGGTGGTGCCTGCGCTTCTGTTAACTTACACAATGTGTTTTATACCACAGCACGTGGTGGCAGCTGTGAGTGGCACCAAGCAGAGCCTGCGGGCCAATGGGAGTGCTCACAGCCACCGCTGCTGCCATGTGGGGAGTACAGGCCGCCCTCCACGGCTCCCTCACCCCGCGTCCCCGCTGCCACAAGTCCCCACCCACCTGATCCTGCTGTGCATGCAGCCTGAAGGAACATTATGTGACAGCATCCAGGCAATTAGCATATTCCTCTCTTATTGGTATAGATACCAATGCAAAATGAGGCTCACTCCCACTGATGATTATTACATTGAAATCCTTGTTCACTGGCTATTCTTATCCAAGGATATACTACCTAGATGTTCTCTTGTAAAAGAACTTGGGAAGTAATCAGTATGTTTTAGGGGCTATAAGTATACACTAAATCACTCAATGAGATTTTAAAATTTAAAACAATAAAGGCATTTAACCTAATTATAAATCACTTTTATAATCTCATTATAAATTTTGAAAATGTTAATTCTACTCAAGGAAGAATATGAGGTGAATAATAACATTACAAATATATTCTAATTTTAATAGTTTCTATATAATACCTTATTTCCAAAATATATCTGTTTTCTGTCAAGTTTCCTAGCTGAAAATATGTCCAGCAGAGTACTTTCAAATTTCATCAAAAGTCAATGGGAGGAGACCACTTTGTAAGTTATATGATTGTCTAATCACTACAGTGTATACCTGTAAATAATACAAAGTAATATGTAATGTAAACTCTAATTGAAAAAGAAAGCAATTAGAATATATGGATACAGTTAAAAATAAATATTTTTAAATGTTGCCTAAACTTTAATAAACAAGGGATGATGATATGCCAGTATACATACAGAGACACTTAGAAATAAGCAAAATGAAGAAAGTACTGCTATATTTACAATATAAATTTCTCAAGTAAAATTTAGAAATCTATGGTGAAGCATATTTAAATGCTACTTGAAGTGAGAAAAATGACAAATATAACAAGTTAAGAATTAGAATAAGATCACATTTTTAAAGGCCATTTCTATTTGTGAATATAAAATATACCAATAACCCATAAATGTACATAAATTCCAGAGGTTTCAAAGTATGGAATGCCATTTCAATCCCTGAGGAAGCAAGTGTTTTTGTTTCCAATTTCAGACAATCTTCAAAACAGTTCTTGTATACAAATATAGAAAGAAAACTAAGTATTGCCATTGTATAATATCTATCCCCATAGCTACTTGGAAAGGGGACCTTATCATCTGCTATCCAGGGAGATATTGCTGTGGAAATAAACGGATATTCAAATGGTAGTAAAATTTAGGAACTATAGCAGCAATTTTGTAATTCTCTTACACAAAGCTCTTCAAAAATAGTAATTTCAACAGATGATTATGCTGTTAAATTTCAAATATGTTGTAGTATATTTTGTTCCTAAATATTTAGATTTCTATACACATTTAAAAATCCACCTCAAGTGATCACATATGTAGTAATCAGATGAAATTAACCTCTGGTTAGCCATTAATCAAACAAACTTCATTAGAATGGCTTTTGAAAATTATGTATATCTTTTTCTGACAGAAATACAATATCCTGGGTGTGTTTTAATAATTGAAATTTGAGGACTGTTCACTGTTTCAGGAGCATCATTAATGACTATCTCAATTATTATCATCATCAGAATTACCACAATTTGTAATAACAATTGCAATTACTATTTACTCAGGGATTATTATGTACCAAGCTTTGGGCTAGAAGTTATTACATTCATAGCAGGATGCCAACACAGAATTTCTAAAAATTACACATGACTATTTTATAGCTATGAGTAGAAAAGCAAGTGACTCTATAGCAACTTTCCATTATTTTATGTAAAATTACCCTTGTGACCTCAATTAATTATGTAAAAATAATTTCAGTAGATAACCCGGGGGAAAAGATGTTAGGGATATTTGGTGGATGACAAATAATTCCATCACCCTACACTCTCTTTGTCATTTTTAGAGCTTTTTCACTCAGGCAAAGGAGAGTTATGCATGGAGGAGCCAAAAAATCATGTGAGGTTAAAAAAAAAAAAAATCCAGAATCAGACATTGTCTCATTTCATATTCACTGTCTTATAGCTTTTCTGATGGTTTCAGATGATCCTTACAGAGGTTAATTTGTAAAGGATAAACATAAACTGGACAAAGAGGAAGTCTGAACTGATAATTTGGACTTTGCAAAAAGACTTAAAATATACAGGAAGAGCCTCTTAACATTTACCCAAAGGTATTGAAAAGTTTTTATATGACCATAAAAAAGCTGTGCATGAGTGCTTATAGAAGCTTTCTTCATAATTGCCAAAACTTGGAAACAACCAAGATGTCCTTCAGTAGATGAGTGGATAAAGAGATGACGGCACATCCAAACAATGGAATATTATTCAGTGCTAAAAAGAGATATGCCATCAAGCCATGAAAAGACACAGATGAAACTTCAATGCATATTGTTAAGTGAAAGGAGTCAAACTGAAAAGGCTACATACTATGTTATTCCAATTATGGCATTCTAGAGAAGGCAACACTATGGAGACAGTCAAAATGTCTGTGGTTGTCAGCAATTGTGGGTGCAGGAGCGATGAACAGGAGAAGCACACGGGATTTTTATGGCAATGAAAATACTCTGTATGATACCATAATGATGGCTACATGTCATTATACATTTGACCAAGCCCATAAAATGTACACCACCAAGAGTGAACCCTAATGTAAGTTATGTGTTTGGGGTGATTATGATGTATCAGTGTAGGTTTATCAATTGGAATAAATGCCCCACTTTGTGGGGTATATTAATAATGGGAGAGGCTATGTATGTTTGTAGATTGAGAGTACATAGGAAAACTCTTTACCTTTCCCTCAATTTTTCTGTGAAACCAAAACTGCTCGTAAGAAGTCTTAATAATTAATATGTACTATAAAGGAAAAATAAAAACAGAATTCATAGGAGGCAATATATCTTGACACATCATGTGCTTGAACTTCAAATTCCCTCTGATCTTAGCCACATAGGCACAACATGCTCATATTTAGAGGAAGAAAGAAAAATGGATAAATAGACCAGTAGCAATTGTATAAAGTTAGAAACCTAGAGCCCAGTTGAGGGCTGCCACTGTGATTCATAGAGAGATCTGAACCAGCAAAGACATAAATGTAGTGAGGAAGACATTTATTCAAAATATATATGTCATCTTATTTAATCCTCGTGAAAAATAGAAGATATTGTTCCATTTTAGAGATGAGAAACGTAAGATTAAAAGAGGAATCTATACTAATAAAAGGGTAATATGCTAATTAAAGCGGACGTCTTCCAGACATCCTTCTGGATGAAGTCACAGTGGCTGCGAGGATGCATGGCAGGCAGCCATGGCGGCAGCTGCCAGGGCCCAGGGCAGGCCGCTGCCATGAGGCAGGCCGCGAGGCAGACCACCACCACAGTGACTGCGAGGGCCGAGGGCAGGCTTCCCCGGAGGCCAGAGGTGGCAGCAGCAGTGGCAGGGTGATGGGGGCAGGGTGAGGGGGTGGCACCTTCCCCTGATCACCAGTCGCCTCCTGCAGAGGGAGGCCAGAGGCAGCAGCAGTGGCTAGGGTGATGGGGGCATGCCTTCCCCTGATTGGCCAGGTCACCTCCTGCAGAGGGAGGCCAGACTGAAGCTGTCAGTAGGACATCCCACCAGGAGTCCCGGATTGGAGAGGGTGCAGGCCGGGCTGAGGGACCTCCCCATGCACGAATTTCACGCACTGGGCCTCTAGTCTTACATAATAAAATGCTAATATGCAAATAGACCGAATGGTGGAACAACCGAACAATTGAACAACGGGTCACTATGACGTGCACTGACCACCAGGGGGCACGCGGAACATGGCAGGCATCAGCAACTGGTGGCAGAGTGCAGAACATGGCGGGTGTTGGCCGCGGTGGGATGGTGGAGCAGGTGAGCAGGGACGCCAGACCAAGGCAGGGTGCCAGTCACTGTCATCGAGGCGAGCTTGTGGTGGTTACTGAAAATTCTTTGCTCCCGTCCAGCGCTTGCACCTGCTGCTGGTGCTGGCCCTGCTCACACCTACTGCCAGCGCCAGAGCTGCCGCTTGCACCTGCTGGTGGTGCTGGGCACCAGCCCCAATCACTGGGCACCATCAGCAGGTGCAAGTGGCAGCTGCCAGCCCCAATCATCCCTGAGGGCTTCCACCTTCCCCTGCTCCTGAGGGGCAATCCGGGCCAGCAGCCACCTCTTGCACCAGCTGTCGGCAATGGCCCTGCTCATACCTGCAGCCAGTACCGGAGCTGCTTGCACCCTCAGCCAGAGCCAGAGCCACTGCTCGCACCCGTATCTGCACCCAGCACCGGCCCCAATCACTCGGCGCCATCAGTGGGTGTGAGCAGTGGCTGCCAGCTTGGATCACTCCTGAGGGCTTCTCCACCTCCCCGTGCTCCTGAGGGGCAATTGGGGCAGCAGCTGCTGCTCACACCCACTAACGGCGCTGGCCCCAATCGTTCCACGCTGTCAGCAGGTGCGAGCGGGGCCGGGCCGTCAGCATGTGGGAGCAGCAGCAGCGGCGGGAGGAGGGCTGCTGGCAGACAGGGGATTGGGGACCGCAGCAGGAGGGGCTGGGTCCAGAGGATGGGCCGAAACCCGCCCTGTGCCCACCGCAGCCTCGTGGCCCACAGTACCTTTTAAGGTGCACAAATTCGTGGACCGGGCCCCTAGTAACATATAATTTCTTAGTTCTCATTATTACTGACACAATTCCAACCTAGAATTGATGTCAAAGTCCATGCTCTTAAAATAATTATTCTGCCCTAGTAATCAAAAATATGATAGCTAATAATTTTTAATAAATATTATATGCCAGGCACTGTGCTATATATTTTAATGCAAGATCATATATAATCTAAACATTTATGTTTATAGGACCTGTTGTGGAAGTAGATTTTAAACTATATAATAACAATAAGTCCACTAGACTTACTGTCCGTTTTTCTTTAAACTTTTACTTTTTTCTCTAGATTTCATGACCCTACTGGTGCACGGAGAACAAAAGTTAATGGAGTATTCTAGTATGTTGCCTTAAGTTCATTGAGGTTGTGCTTTATTTGACTAAGTAGAGGTTATTACAGATGCATTAATACTATATGTATATCCTATTTTAGGACATGTTCTCTACTAATTGTATTAGTAGAGAACCGCTAGCAGGTGACCCCACAGGTTGAGAACCGCTAGCAGGGTCACCTAAGACCATCAGAAAACACAGATATTTACATTACGATTCCTAACAGTAGCAAAATTACAGTTATGAAGTATCAACAAAAATAATTTTATGGTTGGGGGTCACCACAACATGAGGAACTGTATTAAAGTGTCGTGGCATTAGAAAGGTTGAGAACCACTGCTCTAAACCATCCCTTAAGGATTTTTAAACAGAAAAGGGTCATGAAAATAGAGTGAACCCATCTACAATTGAGGGCAAGTTACTCTCCTATATAATAAAAGACTAATATGCAAAGTGTCCAGTCAACCAGTCAGCTGTTCAACCAATCAAAGTGTAATATGCTAATGATATGCTAAGGCCGTTCAACCGCTCTCTATGACATGCACTGACCACCAGGGGGCAGATGCTCCAACCAGTAGGTTAGCTTGCTGCTGGGGTCCGGCAGATGGGGACTGAGCAAGACAGGTGGGACACGCCTTGGAGCCCTCCCGTGGTCCCTCCCTGGCTGGCCAAACTCCCATGTCCCTCCCCGGCCCCAATCGTGCACTGGTGGGGTTCCTCAGCCTGGCCTGCACCCTCTCGCAATCCGGGGGATGTCAAAGAGCTGGTTTCGGCCCAATCCCACAGACCAGGCCGAGGGACCCCACTGGTGCACAAATTCGTGCACCAGGCCTCTAGTACTGTATAATTTCTCCTTCTAACATGAAGGTCACACAAGTTTTTTTG
Source organism: Plecotus auritus (assembly GCF_963455305.1). NCBI lineage: Eukaryota > Metazoa > Chordata > Mammalia > Chiroptera > Vespertilionidae > Plecotus > Plecotus auritus. The sequence continues at coordinate 146,582,184 of NC_137770.1, forward strand.
AAGCCCATTGTAAAAGGGATCCTTAAGCTCAGGCTTTCTTAGCTGTTATGCAAACCCACTTCATATGCACATCAACTTTGGCCCCTTTATGCTGCCCCTGGGACTTGGAGTGTAAGAGGAAGCAAGGCAAACATGATGCTCGTGCTGTTTACTATACCATTAGTAATACAGTCCTTTGTCTCTGATCTAAGAGCCTCACCTCTTCTGCCATCATCCATAAAACTATAGCAAACTAACTTGTTTGCTTATAAAGTTTAAGAACCTTCACAATTCTGACATACATACTACATTAAATAATATATATAAATAGCGCCTACCATTAAGGAACACAATTACTATATCATGTGGTAATAGCATGTTTAGTTTTCTGAGAAACTGCCAAACTGTCTCCCAGAGTGCTGTACTATTTTGCATTCTCACCAATGATGAATGAGAGTTCCTGTTGCTTCACATTCTCACCAACATTTGTTGTGGTCAGTATTCTGGATTTTGACCATTCTGATACGGTGTAGTGGTATTTATTATTGTTTTAATTTGCATTTCTTTGATGATATATAGCATGGAGCATATTTTCATATATTTATTTGCCTCTGCAGATCTTCTCTGGTGAGGTATCTGTTCAGATCTTTGACCCACTTTTTTAACCAAGTAGTTTTCTTATTGTTGAGTTTTAAGAGGTTTTTCTTTTATATATTTTAGATAACAATCCTTTATAAAATGTATCTTTTGTAAGCATTTTCTCCCAGCCTGGGCTTGTCTTCTCATTGTCTTGAGATTGTCTTTTGCAGAACAGAATTTTTTAATTTCAATAAAGTACAGCTTACCAATTATTTCTTTTGAATTCTTATCAATTATTTCTTATCAATTATTTCTTTCTTATAAATCTATCTTTTGGAAGGAATTATACTCAAGAGTTGTACTTAACCTAAACCTAATTAGATAATTTGGGTGATTATTCTAGATTCTTGAACTGATGACATTTAGCTGAGCTTTTAAACTTTTTATTATGGCTATAGTAGAATGAGATCCTTGGAAACCTTGAAAGAGGGTGAATGCATTTTGCATATTAGAGAAACCTTGGGGATCCAAGATTGAACTGTGGTAGGCAGAATTGTAAAATAGACCTCATTATCACCATCCCTGCTGTGACAACTGTTACGTTATGTTACATGGCAAATAGATTTTGCAGTTGTAACCAAGGTTACTAACCAGTTGACCTTAGATAAGGTGATATTTGGGTGAGCCAAACCTTATCAATAAGTCCTTTAGAAAAACATTTTTTTTCTAACCTGGCCTGTGTGGCACAGTGGTTCAGTGTTGACCTATAAACCAGGAGGTCACAGTTCAATTCCTGCTCAGAACACATGCCCAGGTTGCGGGCTAGCTCCCCAGTAGGGGCCGTGCAGGAGGCAGCTGATCAATGGTTCTCTCCCATTGATGTTTCTCTCTCTCTCCCTCTGCCTTCCTTTCTCTGAAATTAATAAAAACATATTTAAAAAATATTTTTCTCCAAATACGTTCAGAAGAACTCAGAAAGACTGAAAGTATAAGAATGTAACATATCATTGCTAGCCTAAAATTACGAAGTTCTTCCCTCTATTTTCCCCCATTGCCTTTATCATGCTTTACTTATTTCTATACCATATGCCCCTTCTAAAAGAGTATGCCATTTACTTATTCATTATAGTTTCAGTCACTTTCCTACTAGAAGCAAGCTCTAAGAAGAGATGGATGTCTGTCTGTTTTACATGTTGTAAGATATTAGAAAATTTCTGCCACATAGCAGACATTCAATACACACTTGTTGCAAGCATCTGTGACCTTTCTTTTTCCAAAATAAAATTTTAATTATTTCTCAAATTTTTGGTTCTATTACAGAGTTGAATTTATTGAGTTGGTACCCCAATACAATCTTACTTACCAGCACATCCACTCCTAATTTTTAAATAGGTTTTACTTTTGATACAGTTTACGAATTGTGAGTATCTCCTTGGGTTCAATATTTGATCTTTATAATCCTTTAATTATAATTATATATTAATTACCTCAAAGCAGTGTTAATTATGTATGTATACTTCATTTGGAATGGAAAACTTTAAGTGGTGTCTTTAATGTCAGAGTTTTGTTTTTAAAAATTGCCTCTTACTCTACACTTTCTTCCCGGTAAACCCCAGAAATATTAAAGCTTCAATTACTTTATTTCTGTCAATGAATCCAATTATTATTGCTCCAACCCATTACTTTCTTGTTAGTGCCACAACTGTCTAAAATCCTATCTAATAAAGAGGGAACATGCTAATTGACCCTCACGCTGTCACAAAGATGGCGGCGCCCACAGGAAATAAGGAGGGAATATGCTAATTGACTGCAGCACCCTCAAAGATGGAAGCACCCACAGCCACAAGATAGCAGCGCGCAGTCCCATTAGCCCTGCTGGGGCGGCAGGCATGCGGCAAGGCCGGGCCCACCCCCAGGCAGGCCCAGCCACTCCACGCGCCTGCTTCCGAAGTCCCCCAGTCCCCTCAGTCCCCTCAGTCCCCTCAGTCCCCCAGTCACCCAGGGCCGGCCTGAGGCACACCCAAGCCTCGGATGGCAGCTGCCCAGCCACCCATGGTCACCCAAGGCTCAGGTAACCAGGGCCGGCCAAGGCTTGCACTGCTGGCAGTGGCAGCAGCAGAGGTGTGATGGGGCATCACATTCCCCTGATCGCCGGGTCGCCGCCTGCCCCTGAGGGCTTCCAGACTATGAGAGGGGACAGGCCAGGCTGAGGGACTCCCCCTCCAGTCCATGATTTTTCATGCACCGGGCCTCTAGTATAGGTAATAATGATCTCCTCCTCAACCCTGCTCCCCTCCTCTCACCAACTCTACATCTGTAACTCAAGATAAAAACTCAGAAGCATTACTTAAAACATCCCTTCCCTATCTTCCAAATACATCAAGTATTTCCTTACACTTAGATTTATTTTTTTTAATTTTATTATAATGTATCTCTATACGCCAGTTCAGTCTATGATAATCTCATCTTTACTCCAAAATTCTCCTGTCTGAAACCATTACTTCCTTATTCACCCCTTCAATTCATTCTATACCCTACATCCAGGGTATAAACATTTAAAGAACTTAATAATTCAAACTTGATCCCACAATTGCTTTTAAAAATCCTTAAATAGCTTCCCTATTATTTAGAATAATGTCCAAATCCTTAATATGGTTAAGCTAATCCCCCCAAATCTCTGTGCCTCTCTTGTCTTTATGCTCAAGCTACCTTTATTATTTCAGTTTCTTTAATAAAGCAAGAATACCATTAACCCAGCCCTAACCGGTTTGGCTCAGTGGATAGAACATCGGCCTGTGGACTGAAGGGTCCCAGATTCGATTCCGGTCAAAGGCATGTACCTTGCTTGCGGGCACATCCCCAATAGGGGGGTGTTTAGGAGGCAGCTGATCAATATTTCTCTCTTATCGATGTTTCTAACTCTCTATCCCTCTTCCTTCCTCTCTGTAAAAAATCAATAAAATATATTTTAAAAAAAGAATACCATTCACCCATTTTAATGCCTTACCACAGTCCTTTTTTTTTCTTTTCAGAACACACCATTTACTTTGACCAAGCAATTCAAATTTATTCTATCACTTAAAAAAAAAAAAAATAACGTGACCCACATAAGTATAGTCAATTGATCCTGACAAAAAAGCAAAAGCATCAAAATGAATAAAATATAGACTTCAACAAATAATGTTGGAACAACTGGACAATCACATGAAAAACAATAATCTAGACACAGACTTTACATCTTTTACTAAAACGAACTAAAAATAAATCACAGGCCTAAATGTAAAATGCAAAACTATAAAACTCCTACAATATAACATAGGAGAAATCTTAGATGACCTTAGGTATGGTGATGACTTTTCAGATACAACACCAAAGGCAAGATCTATAAAAGAAATAATTGATAAGCTATACTTCATTGAAATTAAAAAATTCTCTTCTGCAAGAAAATCTCAAGAGAATGAGAAGACAAGCTCAGGCTGGGGGGAAATGCTTACAAAAATATATCTTATATAGGATTGTTATCCAAAATATATAAGAGAAAAAAATTCAACAGTAAGAAAACAAACTTTTAAACTTTGTTTAAAAAAAATTGCTCAAAGATTTGAACAGATACCTCACCAAAGAAGATCTGCAGAGGCAAATAAGTACATGAAAATATGCTCCATGCCATATATTATCAAAGAAATGAAAATTAAGACAATAATAAATACCACAACACGCTATCAGAATGGTCAAAATCCAAAATACTGACAACAACGAATGTTGGTGAGGATGGGAAGCAACAGGAACCCTCATTCATCATTGGTGAAAATGCAAAATGGTACAGCACTCTGGAGACAGTTTGGCAGTTTCTCACAAAACTAAACATGCTATTACCACATGATATAGCAACTATGTTCCTTTTTACTTATCCAAAAGAGTTGAAGACTTATGTCAACACAAAAATGTGCACACAGTTGTTATAGAACTTTTATTCACATGGAATACTGAATATTATTCTGCTATAAAACGAAATGTTCTATCAAGCCACGAAAAGACATTTAGGAACCATAAATTCATATTAAGGAGTAAAATAAGACAATTGGAAAAAGCTATATACTGATTCCAACTATATGACACTCTGGGAAAGGCAAAACTATGGGACAATAAAAACTAACTGGGATAGAACAGGGGCTGGATGAAAGGGGGGCAAAAGGGTCACCTGTAATACTATCAATAATAAAAAAAAATCCTGCTATCTCCACACTAGGGCCAATCACAGGATGAATCTATAACTATCACATACCATCCTATAACTCCCATGTATCTCTCAACAAACTTGCATGTATATATTAGTGCATTATAATTCTCCCCACTAGATTGGAATTTCTATGAAGGCAGGAACCATATATGCCTTGTTCACTGTAACAGCTATAGAGCCAAATATAGTACTTGTTAAATATTTACTGAATGAATGAACTAACCACAAGGTTATTGTCCTATCTCTCCAGGTGCCCTCCGAAAATACCCACTCCTTTATCCCAGTGGTACATAATTAACTCCCCAGGTAAAAACTGTTCTAGCTAGTTGCCTCACTCTTATTTTTATCAATAATTTGGTTCTGCAATTAAAATTCTGCTCCTAAGGCCTTATGGAATTTCCAATTCAAGTCAAGAAATACCTTTATTCCCAAAGTTGTCATTAAGCCTCCTTCCATGCTTCTTATCTCAGATTTCTATTCATGCCTATCTTAGACCCTCCAATTGCCAATGGTGTAAAACTAGCTTTTTCTGTTAGTTATATTTTATGTGTATTTTCTATCTTCTCATCTAAATTGTAAACTACTCCATAGCATGGCAAATATTCCAAACATCTTTGCATACACTATACACTTTTAGCAGATACTAAATACTTATTTTTTAAAGCCTTTCTTACAAATGCCCTAAGTGTGAAGAGGTCTGCATTACTTTAGAATCTTATAAATTTAATCATCCTGGAAAACTTAATGACAAAATTAAAATCAACCCTGAGATTCACTCTGCACTCTCACCTCCACCATAGTAAGGGACGTGAATTTCATTCTCCTTGGGCCTCCCTTTTCCTAACTATAAATTAGTTAATATGTGTAAATACATCTCAGACAATTTTAGATACAAAATAAGTGCTTTATAAGTGTGTGGTAGTATTTATATTATCATATGGTTTTTCAGGTACCTTTAAATCTATATATACTCCAAAGAGAGAGGTTTACATCAACATTGGAAGAAAATGTAAATTTCAGTATCAACAGTAGTAAAGTTCTGCAAGGCAACAAGACATTGTTTTCTAAGAAAACTTGGTGTTAAATAGGAGAGAATCATTTTACCTCCTTATACTTCTCATCACATACTTTTCTAAACTGAAAACAGAAACAAAATGAACAAGAGTAGTAAATATGAGAGACAAGAAAAGACTGGTGTAGAATGAGCTTACAAACAACAAAAAGATACTTAGACTTCTAATTTATAATTTTAGAGTAAAGAAGAACAATGATCTTACTGAAGAATAAAAGCCAAAATGTGCTCAAAGTAATGCATAGAATTACATTTCTTCATAGATTCAAAAATGTGTTATTGAAATTTAATCTTAAGTGATCATAGAGAAAGACGTTCTTATTAAATACACAGATTATATCCTCAATAGAATTTTTAACTAAAAAAGAAGAATCGTGTATTTTTTAATCTCTAGTATCTTATCTATTATTTTATCTCTACTACACCGACTTTCTCCAATCCAAGAGCATAACTGTCTACAGCAAAGATTGATAAAAATATCATGGCTTATTTACTAGATTTTACTTGTCTACAGAAATATTTTTCTCTTTTTGTCCCCTCAGTGATCAATGGCTCCATAAATGAGAATGAATGGACTTTTTTCTCCACTTCTTGGTTTTATGTAACAGAAAAGATGAGCCTTCACCAGAAACAACTTCCCATTCTAATATTTTACAATTACCTCTGTCAAGGGAGGTTTTGTGTGTTTTTTTTTTTAAACTGGAAAACAACATCTAGATTTAATTTGAGGACAATATAAAGAAGAAAATAAGAATCCAGTTTACTGCCCTAGCTGGTTTGGCTCAATGGATAGAGCGTCAGCCTGCAGACTGAAGGGTCCCAGGTTCGATTCCAGCCAAGGGCACATGCCTGGGTTGCGGGCTCAGTCCCCAGTAGGGGGCATGCAGGAGGCAGCCAATCAATGATCCTCTCTCATCACTGATGTTTCTATCTCTCTCTCCCTCTTCTGTCTTCTCTAAAATCAATAAAAAATATATTTAAAAAAAAAAAAAAGAATCCAGTTTACTAAGAAAAAAATAACATCTTTTTACCACAATAACTTATTTATTAACCAATTTACACTTAACAAAAATGTAAGCTGTTAAATAATTAGCAAATATAGGTTTATTTCAGATATTTTCCCATGGAGTCAAGCCTATATAGAAGAATCCTATCAAATAAAAGACTAATATGCAAATTGACCGTACCTCCGCTACACCCACAAGCCATGCCCACAAGCCAATCAGGAGAGAATATGCAAATAAACCCAACCAAGATGGCTGCAGCCACAGAGAGCAAGAGGGAGGCTTGGGTTTCCCTGACAATGGAGGAAGCCAAGCTTTCCGCCTGCCCTTGCCGGCCCAGGCCTCCACTCCAGGCTACAAAGTTTCAATTATAGAAGATAAATAAATCCCAACAGAAATGGCAGCAGCCACGAAGCTGGAGAGAGTAGGAGGCTAAGGTTGCCCTAGGCAATGGAGAAAGCCAAGCTTCTGCAGCCCTGGCCGGCCCAGGCCTCTGCTTAAGGCTACAAAGTTTCAATTATAGAAGATAAAAAAATCCCAACAGAAATGGCTGCCACCACGGAGCAAGCAGAAGGCTTGGCTCTGCTCTAGGCTACAAAGTTTCAATTGTAGAAGATAAATAAATCCCAGATACTAGGTCCTCCGCTTGGGTCGCCAGGGGGTGTAGCTGGCCTGCAAACCACCACAGGCCCCTCACCCAGGCCTCCCCACACTCCAAGGGTACCCCCACCCTGATCTGGGACACCCTTCAGGGCAAACCAGCTGGCCCCCACCCATGCACCAGGCCTCTATCCTATCTAATAAAAGAGTAATATGCAGATTGACCATCACTCCAACACACAAGATGGCTGCCCCCATGTGGTCAAAGATCCTGCCCCCATGTGGACACAAGATGGCCACCACAAAATGGTCAGCAGGGGACAGCAGTTGGGAGGGAACAGGCCTGCAAGGGAGGGCAATTGTGGGCAATCAAGCCTGCAGGAGAGGGCAGTTAGGGGTGACCAGGCTGGCAGAGGAGGGAAGTTAGGGGTGACCAGGCCTGCAGGGGAGGGCAGTTAGGGGTGACCAGGCCTGCAGGGGAGGGCAGTTAGGGGAAAACAGGCTGGCAGGGGAGCAATTAGGCATCAATCAGGCTGTCAGGGGAGTGGTTAGGGGGTGATCAGGCTGGCAGGCAGAAGCGGTTAGGGGCAATCAGGAAGGCAGGCAGGCAAGTAGTTGGGAGCCAACAGTCCTGGATTGTGAGAGGTATGTCCGACTGCCTGTTTAGGCCCAATCCTACCTGGATCAGGCCTAAATGGACAGTCGAACATCCCTCGAGGGGTCCCAGATTGGAGAGGGTGCAGGCTGGGCTGAGGGACACCCACCCCCTGTGCACAAATTTTGTGCACCGGGCCTCTAGTATAAAATAAAAATCAGCAGCTTATTTTCACTTCTTCGTAAAATAAAAAGTAATTTGTGTAATAAAGAGAGATGCATTATTTTAAGAAGACTTTAATTTTATAATTAATTTTAAATATGTTGAACCTTACCTAAGAATATCTTCTCAAAAGCATTTTTTCAGAAAACATGTGAAAAAAAATACAGCCCCCATTAGAAGACACACACACACACACACACACACACACACACACACACACACACACTGGTTTACAGCCAGTAGGCAAAGGAAGAAATTATCCACCAGAATGCATCCAAAAAAATAAAAAGGGTACATTGGAACCAAAAAAGAGATTTTCCTTACTCTCTATGCCAGTGGTTCTCAATCTTTCTAATGCCACGACCCTTTAATACAGTTCTTCATTTTCGTTGCTACTTCATAAGTGTAATTTTGCTACTGTTATGAATCGTAATGTAAATATCTGTATTTTCCAATGGTCTTAGGCTCTACAGCAGTGGTTCTCAACCTGTGGGTCGTGACCACTAGCAGGGTCACCTAAGACCATCGGAAAACACAGATATTTTCATTACAATTCATAACAGTAGCAAAATTACACTTATGAAGTAGCAACGAAAATAATTTTATGGTTGGGGGTCACCACAACATGAGGAACAGTATTAAAGGGTCGCGGCATTAGAAAGGTTGAGAACCACTGATCTATGCTTTGTGGCATAGTGTGGATCCACCCTGTATTCTCTACTTATAAAGCCTAACATTATATGAACTAGCTAGAAATGTTTACACAATCCGGCTCAGTATCTTCACTCAAAGCAGGGCAAAGAAAGATGGATTTGGAGCTATGACACAATCAATTTATAAATGGCACATTTGGCTAATGTCTAGTCTGTAATTGGTGGAACCCTGTTTTAAATCCAGTCAATCTGTTAAGAACCCACACTCTTAACCACACATTATTTCTTTAATCACATTACAGTTCATAAATTTGAAATGTGCTGAATTACCTTCAACAAAACACAATAGTGTGTTTCAGGAACTTAAAATATTGTTTTATAGACTTGAAAATAAGAAGGAGATCATATTGGCAATGGATCCATGACCATAGTGAAATGAGTTTAAAAAAAAAAATACCAAATGGGCCCTAGCTGGTTTGGCTCAGTGGATAGATCCTCAGCCTGAGGAATAAAGGGTCCCAGGTTTGATTCCAGTCAAGGGCATATGCCTGGGTTGTGGGCTCGATCCCCAGTAGGGGGGTATGCAGGAGGCAGCCGATCAATTATTATTGATGTTGCTATCTCTCTCTCCCTCTCCCTTCCTCTCTGAAATCAATAAAAATATATATTTAAAAAAAATAGAAAATGAACTCCCTATCTCTGAGTCTTTATTTTTATTTTTTGCCTGCTTCTTTTGCAGAGCTAATTTTATACTGGAGATCTGTTTAGTCATAGAAATGGTAATTCTTCATCCCATTTTTATGAATCTATACGTTAAAGATTCTAGCAGATACAGTAGTTTGGAGAAAATATGCAATCAGCATCTAAGTTTGAAAAAAAGTAAATTAGAAAAATAATAAAACATTTCTTTTTCTATACTGTATGACCTATCTTTCCTTAGGCTTTATTGAATTCAAATACTAAGTGTTGGCTTATGTTGTTTTTCCCATAAGCAGAGAGAAATGTAGAAAATAAGAAATCATTTAGACCTATTTTTAGCAAAAAATCACATGCATTTCAGACTAAACAGTTTTTAGATAGAAACGCATTATAGAGCTCAGAAAAAGTTGTTTGAGAATATTAAAGTGTCTTTACTAAGTACAGATTTGGCTTTCTCATCTGCATTTCATAGTATGGATTAGAACAAAATGAATATATAAATAGCTCATTCAATGTGACATAACAAAATGTATCATTGATACTATTTGACACGTGAAATTTTCATTTCCAAGTATAAAGGTTACTTTCTAGAACTAAAGCAAACACTATATAAAGTAGTATTACCTATATTAGTCTTTGAGAAAACTAAATATTTGTTTACAAAAATGGGACCTTCTGAACAGTATCTTCATGACCATGAGAGAATTGAAAGCAAATTTCAAAATGCACGTTAAGCACAGTGTAGCTGGAACCCTTCTACTTTGCTGGCATGACTGCTTATTAACATAATAACCCTTTGACCAAAAAAAAGAAAGGGCAAAATGCACTATGTCATTAAATAACCATTTAAACAAAAATTCAATTTTAGTGCCTATCCTAAAATAATTCAAATTAACAATTTAAAGCTAAGAAAAATAGAGAGATGTACTTAAAAGTGATGACAGTGGCATACTGACTTCAAATAGCCTGTGCAGGGGAAACAAACTTTTCAGAACACTGAGATTGCTTGAACACACCTGGGCACTCTGCTCTCTGTCTCCCTCTCAGGTCCCCAAACTTTCTTAGGTTTTGTCCTACTGATGCCAAGTTGGATTTGAGAGCTCACATACCCAAATAATTTGAAACATTCTCTTAAATTAAAACATAGATTATTTGTCAAAGTTCTTCATAAATAACAACATAAACCCATTATAAAATCACTCTGGCATGAATTTTGCCAATATATTTTTACCAGGCACAAATGGAAATCAGCGCTTTACCCTGCAGCCCACCCTATTAGGGTCTGAAGGCCAAGGAAGTTCTGCTAAGAGATATTATATCTGCCCAGCTATGTAGGTTCTTCAGTTCTTCAGTTATCATAAATAAATATTGGAGACACTTAATTTAACATCATTATCAGTGTATGGTATTTTTAACTGTCCAAAAAAGAAAGAAAGGAAAGATGTGGGGAGAGAGGGAGGGAGGGAGGGAGGGAGGAAGGGAGGAAGGAAGGGGCTCCTTGAAAACCTGTACAAGTAGATTGCAATTTAAATAATCCTAGTTTTATGTTGCAATTAATGAATATAGAAATGAATATAGAAATTCACTTAAATTGTTGGCGGCAGCAAAAATGGCACCATGTGTTAGACTGGTGGAGTCAGACCAAACCTTGGTTCAGCAACCTTAATACTTGAATTCTGGCTAAGAAAGAATTCAGAGCCAAGACTCAAACTATAAGAGAACATTTATTTAGAAAGTCACAGGGGTAGAAGAAGTGAGTGACATAAGATATGGGCTCAGGAAACAAGTTACAGAGGCAAAAGAAGGACCCTTGGAGCTTAGGAAACAGACAAACAAGAAAAATGCATGGGGGCGGGGGCAGGGCGTGATGTGGGTGTGCTCCATAGAGAGCATAGCACTGGGTTCAAAGTCCTAATGGCTTTTAAGAGCCAGGATCTTAGGGACACTCCCAGAGAAGGATCTCAATAGGATATTTATCAGCCCTCCAGGTGTGTCCTTTCCGGGTCCTGGCCTCTACGGATTGGTCGGTGCCAGAGCAGAGGATCATTAATCAATGCAGCTAGTGCTAATGTCACTAGCGGCATCACCCCACCTGGCCTTGCTCCTTTTCTGGGCCTGAAGCTGCAACACAACTGAGGCTTAGATGGATCTGATGGAGAGTCAAAACCTCCTTGTCCTGGAGGTGCAACCCACATTGACTAGCAACATGCCAGGGGAGGAAAGGTCAGAGGAGAGTCTGAACTGCCAGAACAGTGATATGGAAGGCCAGGCGGTCTAAACCACATGTTAACAGTGATATGCTAATAGAAGAAAGGTTACACTGGGGTGAAGGCCTTCTTCTCCCAGTTTTGCTCTTTGCTAGGCACCTGGACTCTTCACTCTGGTGACCTTCTGTACCTGGTCCATATCCCTAGCTCTGCTCAGGTCTAACGGCCTATCACAAAATCATCCAAGGTTTTCAACATTCTACAAAATGACAAAATCTCCAGGCATCCCAAACTTTTTTTTTTTAATCCAATAAATTTTTAAAATTTCTTTTACCAAAATTGGTTAAAATATACTAGTGTGTGTTTTCACTAAAAGGTTTGAAGCTATTTCAGAGGCACTGAAAACTTAGTTCTTAGTACGTTTAATAACTGTTGTGTGGCAGGCCATAATCACTCTTATCTAAAAGAAAAAGAAATCAAGTTGGGTTAGCAATGTTCATAAAATGAGAAAATTATAATAAATTGCATCAAAATATTAAATATTTAAAATTCTGGAATATTAATGTTCTTTTTAAGGAGGATTTATTATTTATGAATAGAAATCCTGCGGGTGGTATTGTCTTTTTCAGCTTACAGAAAACATCTGTTTTTTCAAGCAATTAAGTTCTCTATGGGGAAATTGATATGCTGGTATTTCAAGGCTAGATGATTAGCTTAAAATCCATGTACTTCCTTCTCTCCTTTTTGCTGCAAAGAGACAAAAGACTCTTATCCTTACTCCTCTAAATTTTTCACTGTGCCTTTATCTCATCTCTACTCACTGCCAGAATCTTTAATGCATAGGTTCATAAAAATGGGATGAAGAATTAGCATTTCTATGAGTAAACAGATTCCCAGTATAAAATTAGCTCTGCAAAAAAAAGCAGGCAAAGAAATGAAAATAAAGACTTTAGAGAATTGGAGTTTATCTGCTAATTTTTAACTCAATTCACTGTGGTAATGGGCCCATTGCCAAATAGTGATCTTCATCTTCTGTTCATGTCTAGAAAATAATCATTTAATTCCATGAAACATCCTATAGGAATTGAAGGCAATTCAGTACATTCAGATTTATGAAATGTAATGTGATTAAAGAAATAATTACTAAAGAGAATGGATTCAGTTTTGTTGTTATTTTGAGGACATTAATTGTTTAAACTTCTATATAGAATTAACTAAGTTATTATTTGGTCTCTTAGGGACCTAAGTAAGAGCATGAGTTCACCTCCAAAAGTGAATTTTTTATGTCTGGCTTCAAACTTCCTATTGCTCAAACTGATCATAAGGGCAATTCTTCATTTCTGGCAAGTATCATTCTTAATTTAATGATGACCTTGAAAGGATAAAAAGGCTAATAATAAGTGCTTAAGAATATAGGTTTGTGAGGCACATGGCTTGCATTAAAAATGGGATCCCACTAATGAGGAAGAATGCTAGCTATAAATGTACTAGAGGCCCGATGCATAAAATTCGTGCAAAAATAGGCCTTCCTTTCCCTGGCTGCCCGCACTGGCTTCCCTCTGGCACCCAGGAATCGGGCTTCGATCTGGCCTCCAACAGGCACCAGGGATTTGGGCTTCCCTCACAGCCCCAGCTTAATTCAGAAAGACATCTGGTCTAATTAGCATATTATGCTTTTACTAGGGGCCCAGCACCCAAAATTGCGTGAGACCCAGAGTCCCGCGGGACCCATCAATGCGCCTCCTGGTGAGTCCAGTCATTGGTCGTTACGGCGTTACTGTGTTACAGCCACAGGCCTTTTATAATATAGATTATTATAGATTGTATCTCAGCTCCTAAAGTACGCTTCTTTGCCCTGCTTTGAGATACTGGAGCTGGACCCTATAAACATTTCTCTTTTGATTAGTTTGCACAATGTTAGGCTTTTCAGTACAGAGCACAAGATGGGTACCATAATAGAAGGAACTTTATTTTTTCTTCCAGAGTACTTTTTTTCCCCTCTTGCCCTGTAACTGCCAACAATGTAAAGTGACCCTTCAATTAATTTTTCAGGCATCCTGGCGGAGAATTTCTCCCTTGCCTTGACCCATTGGCTATGAACCAAATCCAGCCCACAGCATCCCAGCGGATTTCCCCACATTCCAGGGTTCCCAGTCATACCCTCTACAAAAAGTCTAAATCCTAGTGTTGGGATGTAGGCAGAGTGTACTTATCCGAATGTAATCTTTCCTTGGATTCACCATCTCAGCTCTAGATGTAGAAGCTTCTCCCCAGGTTTGTTACTCTTTTCCTTTATATTGTTCTCTTTTTGTAGTTAACTACTTTTTACTAATAATAATTCTTTATATTAAATCTTCACTGTTCAAATTTCTCATGTGGTTTCTGTCTCCTGAATGGACACTAACTGATGAGAAAGTCTGTAAAATGAGGATAATAATAGTGCCTACCTCTTAGATTGTTCATGATTAAAAGAGTTTATGTAGATAAAATTCCTAAACCACATGTATATTTGGTAGCAGTCTTAATGTATATCAGAGACAGACTTAGACCTGTTGACCCATCCCTGGCTGACTTGTCAATAGATGACATAGCAAGAAAACATTTTAAGAAATCTTGGCTGAGAAAGTATCTACCTTCCATATAATATAATTCTTCAACTCCTTAGAGTTAAAATAGCACACTGTTTACACTTTTGTTGTAGTCATATTACACTATAATGAAACACTATTAGACACTGCTAAAGTAGTTCTTTCCTAACAGACTCACCTTATTCTTTAATGAATCTCTTGATACAAAGTAGACATTAAGACAATAAAGGCTTATGGTGAGTCAAAGCATGGCTACCTTGCCAGTGTATCAAAACTCACCAATGGCCTTCATTTTTATCATGATTCCTATCTATGATCTGCATGAATTGCTGAAAGTCTCTCCAGCTCTGTGCTCCACCATGCCTTATAAATATGTCCATGCCCCCCATTTTCTTAACTGAAAACTACCTCTTATTCGTCCTCATTGTCTTCAATAGCAGTCATATAAATACTTTTACAAAAGTTTATCCACTAACAGCCCCCCTTCTTTTTCTTCTTTATTAATTTTCCAGAAATGGTAGGATTCCTCTAGAGCAACATCAGCATCATACAGAAAGAATGGAAACACAGCTTTGAAAAGGAGAAAGTTAAAAGAAATGCTGAAAGATTTAATAATATATAGAGATAGCTATGATCTATAGTTTTAAGACCAATTTATTTATTGATGCACTGTAGTTTGAAAGAATATAATTAAGCATTATGTACTTTCAAATTTTATATTCAAACACAGCACAACAGAAAGTAAGGTGTCTTCATTCATTTCTACTGCTTTAAAACTAACCTGGTTTGCTTTCTTTTTCTTTTTATTTAATTCTTTAATGTTTAAAGTATTATATATGTCTCCTTTTCATCCCATTGACCTCGCCCCAGCCGTTCCCGCACCCCAGCACATGCCCTCACCCCTCTACTGTCTGTGTTCATAGTCTTATATGCATGCATATAAGTCCTTTGTTTGCTCTCTTACCTCTCCTCTCCTTCCTTCTCTCTGAGGTTCAACTGCAAATCATTTTAGTTTTAAGAGGTCTCAATTCTGTCTTTGTTAAACACCACACACTTTAGTCTGCACTTTATATTCAGAGCGTGAATATGTACACATAAATCTTAGCCAACTGACTATTGCAGTGATGAAAAGTCACTAAAAGTAACTAAGTAACTAAAGTACTGACTCACCACAATTGGCTTCATCTGCTCCGTTTGGGCTGACAGATGTAAAATCACAGACCTTGCTGGATGAACTACAGCCTGCATCCTCACGTGGCACAAATCCACCTTTAAAATTAAGAGATGAAAAGGGTAAAACATCCTCTTCTCCTTCAACACATAAACAGAATACATAATTGTTTCATGACCACTAGTTTTTAAATAATGCTTACGATAAAGAAGCTGTACATAAAGCCAAATCAAAGTATAATTTGCTATTCCCATCATGTGTCTGGTGCTTCAAATGTAAACATGAGGCTAATTCTAAGAATTGCCCCCAAAGGGTTATAGCCATTTGCAATGCCAACTGAAGCTTTCAAAGGCTTTAATTAAAATACTGGGTTGAGCCCTGGCCCATTACTCAGTGGTTAGAGCATCAGCCTGCACACCAAAGGGTCACGAGCTTGACTCCTGATTAAGGGCAGTACCTGGGCTGCAGACTCAAACCAAGCTGCAGGCTCAAAGCTGAGGCAGTGTAGGAGGCAACCAATCACTCTCTCTCTCTCTCTCTCTCTCTCTTTTTATTTTCTCTCTCCTTCCCTCCTTTCCTTCCAATCTCTCTACAAATCAATGGAAAAATATCTTCAAGTGAGTATTACCAAAACAAAAAATAAAATACAGGGTCAAGGTAAATCTCTGGATATTTTGCCCCACAAATATAATGCACTATCAGTGGAATTTGGCATCTTTTTTAACTCCCCTTCCAGTCCTGTCCCATAAGGGACCCCTATAATTGCATATTGAAAAATTTTGCAAAAACAGTAGGTTTTTTTTTTTTCTTTGTGTAAAATCATTGGCCTTTCAGGAATAATTTATATAATTTTGGTTTAATTAGAATTATGCTTTAACAAACTGGGCTGATATTCAAATTGAGGCACATGAGTTTTGAGTTGATTTACAAAAAGAATTATCTGTAATTGAAATCAAATCTTCTGAGATTTCTGATAAGGTTAATTTTAATGATAATTTAAAATATTTAGCCACACCTTTGCCTCCAAGTACATCTTCTTCAATGCCAACTTTAATGCCTTTCTACTCCACAGAGCTTAAAAAGGTTTATTATAAGCCCAGGACATACATTCTGACTAATTACATGTTAACACAATATAAAGTTGGCCCATAGAATTATACAATCTCTCCAATGAAATAAATCTTTAATAGAGATCTTTCAACTAAAAGTTCTTTAATCCAGTTCTCAATTCAGAACTGTTTCTCCTATGTCATCCTTGTTTAGTACATTTACCTCCTATAAGAATGCAAGTTTCTCACGCACTATGTTGTGTAAGGAAACATAACTTCAGAGTATATGATGTGTCTGATTTCCACATGCAAATATTTTTCATGTGTACAGATAAAGAAAAATGAAGAGTTGCAGTGTTCAGGCAACATTTTTCATACCGTCCATTTATTAATTGACCCAGGAATAGGAGTGGCCAGAGGGAAACATCAATTAGTATTAAAATAACAAAGTAACTGCAGGCACAATATATGTGTTTCAATGTACTTGCAGGACTTAAATAATGGTTTCTGCACTAGCTGGTTTGGCTCAGTGGATAGAATATCAGCCTGTGGACTGGAGGGTCCTGGGTTCAATTCTGGTCAAGGGCACATGCCCAGGTTGCAGGCTTGATCCCTAGGAGCGGGTATGCAGAAGGCAGCCGATCAATGATTCTCTCCTCATTGGTGTTTCTATCTCTCTTTCTCCCTCTCCTTCCTCTCTGAAATCATTAAAAAGATATTTTTTAAAAATAAATAAATAAATAAATAAATAATGGTTAGACTTTCAAAAATGCCTATTTGACTATTTAAAATCCATTTTATGATCATATTTCCTTAATTTAAACTCTCTATAAAGTATTTAGTCAAAGAGTTGGCCAAACTCAATCTATTATGTAAAAACTAGTGGCCCAGTGCACAAATTCATGCACATTGAAAGGAAATTAATTAGAATAAATATTTTAATATCGCTATTCACCCTTTCTCTATAATAGAAGTGTCAACCAAATTCACGATCAACAATGACAGGTGGAAATACACACGTACAATTGGTGCCAGCAAGAGCTTTATATGTATCAAGCATGTGCAAGTCAACTTTGCCTTTTATAGATATAGAATAAACTTGCTTAATGAGACCTGCTTTCTGATTTAACTAAACTTTTTCCAGCCCAGTGAAGCACCCCAACTTCTCTTTCAGGTAATTGTCAGCTACACAGCAATAAATATCAACATGAAGCAGATTATTATTATAGATTACACAGGGAGAACAAAGAGTAAAATATTTAACTACAGTAGTGTTTGACTATATTCTGTGCAATGAGAAAACCTGAAGTCATTTTCAAGGTCCACCATTTCTTACTTCTTTTCAGTCACGTCACGTTTCTAAGATTTCTAAATCTCTGTTTTCCGGCTGATGAAACGAAAATAGGATTCCACTGAGTCTCCTATCTACCTACTCCAGCACTTCTGTGAGGATCAAATGAGATGAGGCATGGGAAAACGCTTCACAGACATTTGGTTAAAGCATGAAATGTTTTCACCTCTCTACAAATCAAGTCATGTTCCTAGGCTGAAGAAACTGCAAGGCAGCTGGTCATTGCTAGGGAGAGGAAGATGGGCATTGCTATGTGATGTCACTACCCGGATGGACAATTAGCATATTATCCTTTTATATATAATAGATATTATGTTTTGAATTTAAACAAAGAATTAGGATCAAGATTTAAAGTTTTGGCTAGCCTTAAGTCACTTTTCCAAACAATATATATTTTTTTAAATCCTAGGTGATTCTGAAACATGAATTTCACTACATATTAAATTTAATTGCCAAACAAAATTAAAATATAAATTATTTTTATAGAAGTGCTTTAAAACAAGCAAAATAATTAAAATTCTTTCATAATTTTTAAAATTGAAATACCTATATGTGACAATTTTAGCTTAAAGTTTAGAATATCATTGGAAGACAGACTGAAGTATAGATTGTGACATACCACAATTTTACTTTTTTCAAAATATATATTTTATATAAAATTAAAGCCTTCTGCACAGCACAAGAAATTATCAACAAAACAAAAAGGCAACCAACTGAATAGGAGAAGATATTTGCAAGCAATCCAATAAGGGACTAATACCTAAAATATATAAAGAACTCATACAACTCAACAACAACAACTAAAAAAATCCCAAACAATCCAATTAAAAAATGGACAGAGGATCTGAAACAGACACTTTTCTGAAGAAAACATACAAATGGTCAACAGACATATGCAAAGATGCTCAACCTCACTAGCTATAAAGCAAATGCAAATCAAAACTACAATGAGATATCCCTCACACATGTTAGAAGTGCTATTATCAATAAGACAAGCTATAACAACTGTTGAAAATGATGTGGAGAAAAAGGAAAATTCATATACTGCTGGTGAGAATGTAAATTGGTACAGCCATTTTGTAAAACAGTATGGAGGTTGTTCAAAAAATGAATACTAGAACTACCATATGACTCAGCAATCCCACTGCTAGGTAACCACCTGAAAATCTGGAAACATTTATTCCTAAAGCTATATGTACACTTATGTTCATTGCAGCATTATTCACAGTAGCCAAGACATATAAATAACCTTAGTGTCATTCAATGGATTATGGGTTAAAGAAGATGTGATATTTAAAATGGAATACTACTTAGCCATAAGAAAGGATGAAATATTGCCAACTGTGACAATATGGATGGATCCCGAGAGCATTATACAAAGCAAAATAAGTCAGATAGAGAAGGACAAGAAACTATATGATTTCACTCATACGTGTGATATAAAACAGAAAGCAACAAATGAACAAATAAAACAAACAAAAAACTTATAAACACAGACAACACTATGGTGATTACTAGAGGGAAGGGAGATAGGAGGAGGTGGAAAAGGGTAAAGGGGGTCAAATATATGGTGATGGAATGTGGTAAGCATACAGTGCAATAAGCAGTTGGTGCATTATAGAACTACATACTTGAAACTTATATAATGCTATTAATCAATGTCACCCCCAATAAATTTAATTTTAAAAAATAAAAATAAATAAATAGCCCTAGCCTGTGGTTCAGTTAATTGAGCATTGTCCTGTGTACTGAACATCACTGGTTTGATTCCTGATCAGGGCACATACCCAGGTTGTGGGCTCGATGCCCTGATGGGTGTATTCAAGAGGCAACTGGTTGATGTTTCTTTCTCTCTCTCTCTCAATCAATAAAAACATATTTTAAAAAATAAAATTAAAATATATATGTTTTAGTTTTCAAGGACATGTGATGTAACCCACATCTGGCATTAGGTATTAGTGAGTTATATTATTGAAGGACTCTAATGTATTTTATATTTTGACTAGAGACCCAATGCAGGAAGATTCGTGCAAGAATGGGCCTATCTTCCCCTGGCTGCCGGCACCGCCTTTGCTCCTGCCAGAGCCGCCTTTTCATTCCAGCCCGGAGATGCCTTTCTGCCTTCCCATACTGCCCAGAGTTCCGGAGCGGCTGGGGGAAGTGTGGAATGCCTGCGTCATCACCATGGCAATGATGCAAGCACCCTGCCCCACCCTCGGCCACTCAGCACCTGCACATGCAAATTAACCCACCATCTTTGTTGGGTTAATTTGCATACTCACTCCTGATTGGCTGGTGGGCATCGCAAAAGTACGGTCAATTTGCATCTTACCCTTTTATTAGTGTAGATATCAAGAAGAACTAGTTATTCCAAAGTTTAAAATTGCAATGACCATGAGATAAACTTACCTTTGTTTACTATGCTGGTACCTGAAATTTCACATCCCTGGGATATACTGATGTCATCTAGGGCAACGGAAGCATTTGATGATAAAACAGTAGCTTCTAAAATTAACTATAATTACAGAAATACAAATTATTAAAAATATACCGTAAGAACAAATGTTTTTGTGTAGAGAGAAGCTCATTTGCATCTATCTAATTTTAGAAAATTGTTTTGACCAGAACATTCAAGTTATAATTTAATAGTCACAACTGCTTTGACAGCATTTTATGTAACCTTAGTACTTTAGGTAACCTTGTTTCAATTAAAAGTTGTAACATTCATCAGTACTGAAGGATTTCCTTCCCATCGGAGCTATTAAGAGTCATATGCATTTAAAATGAGCTCTTTGGGATAATCAACTATGTGGTTTACAACTCAATTTAATTGAGATATAAATTCATTTGTAATGTGTCTGCTGGAAACAATGATTCATTTCCATATCAGAATATTTAAATACTTATATGTAGTATGTATACATATACATAATTTACATAGTGAGGTAAATCATATAATCTATAACCCTATACAGTGATTAGTAATATTCATATGCCAAAGCATCTAATTAAGTTTAATTTATTCTAACACTCTTAATAATGACTGATATAATTAATTTTCTTCTTGCTAATCACTCACATTATTCTGATGTTATTCCACAATCTTAATAAAAAAATAAAAGAAAGAAATTATGTCTGGAGTCTTAAGGAAACATACTGAGTCAGGTGGATTTTCCTGAGCAGGATGCAAGAGTGGTTTCTTTCCCGGGTTCTTGTCCAGATGGATTCAAAGAATGAAACCATGGACAAAAGGTGGTAGATGAAAAGGGTGGAAATTTATTGGAAACAAGTACAGACTCCCATGAAAGGAGGGAGTCCTAAAGGGGGTAACCCCCTAAGTTCCTTTTTTCTAAGGTTTATAAAGGTTTCAGTTCTTTCTTTCTTCATACTGCTTTCCAATTGGTGGAATATTAGCTTCAAAGCTCAAAACCCAAGTGGTGCTCCCCTTTTTTTCTCCCCCTTCAGTGGTAGAATTCTCTATCTCCTGTGAAAATCTGTCTTCCTCTTCCTCCCATTTGTTGGAATTTCTCTGTCCTCTGTGAAAGTTTGTTTCCTTTTTCTCCCCATACCCTGTGGCTTTTCCCTATCTTCTGTGAATGGATGTCTTCCTCTCCCTTTATCCTGTGGCACCTCTTTTCTTTCTCTGTGAATGTACGCCTTTTGGCAGCTCCAAGCCCTCATCTAGGCAGTCCTCATCTAGTCATTAGGACCCCTTAATTCCTAAAGCTCCCTAAACCTGCCTATTTTACCCCTAAAACTCCTTGCAATAGTAGGACCAACAGTCAAGGACACAGCTAATAGGTGCATCTCCATCTTATCAGGGAGGATCTCTGACCCCAAAGATCTTACATTTTACTTCCTATGATACATTAACAACTAACCTACACCAGAAGTGCTATATAAGAGATATGCATAATATACTAGGACTAGAGACCCGGTGCACGAAATTCATGCACTGGGGGTTGTCCCTCAGCCCAGCCTGCACCCTCTCCAATCTGGGATCCCTCTCACAATCCAGGACTGCTGGCTCCCTACCACTCGCCAGCCTGCTAGCCTGATCACCCCCTAACCACTCCTCTGCCAGCCTGATCGACACCTAACTGCTCCCCTGCCAGCCCAATAGCCCCCAACTGCCCTCTCCTGCTGGCCCAGTAATCCCCAACTGCCCTCCCCTGCTGGCCTGGTCACCCCTAACTGCCCTCCCCTGCAGGCCTGGTTTCCCCTAACTGCCCTCCCCTGCTGGCCTGGTCGCCCCTAACTGCCCTCCCCTGCCAACCTGGTCACCCCTAACTGCCCTCTCCTGCCGGCCTGGTCACCCCCAACTGCCCTCCCTGCAAGCCTGTTGCCCCTAACTGCCCTCCCCTGCCGGCCTGATCACCCACAACTACCCTCCCCTGCTGACCATCTTGTGGCAGCCATCTTTGACCACATGGGGGCGGCCATCTTGTGTGAGGGCCAATTTGCATATTACCTCTTTATTATATAGGATAATTCAAGAAAAGGACTTCATTATTTCTCTGCCAAGAATGTGAGACAAGATGAAAAAAGACCCCTAACTGGTTTGGCTCAGCGGATGGAGCATTGGTCTGTGGACTGAAGGGTCCTAGGTTCGATTCTGGTCAAGGGCATGTACCTTAATTGCAGGCACATCCCCACATCCCCAGTAGGGGGTGTGCAGGAGGCAGCTGATTGATGTTCCTCTCATCAAAGTTTCTAACTCTCTATCCCTCTCCCTTCCTCTCTGTAAAAAATCAATAAAACGTATTTTTTTTTTTAAAGAAAAGATGAAAAAAGATTTGGCAAAGGAGTAATAATTTAAACCTCAGTTATAATTACTGCTTCTTAAGATTTTGTTACATTGAGAAACTACTAATATTACAAGCAAAAGCAAGGACATGTGAACATGTATGGTATATTGGAAAACTTTGGGTGTTATAGAATGATGGGGTTTGAGACACTACCCCAAAATATGGCAACTTGGTGTATTGGATATTTTAAGCTGAAGGAATTGGAGAAATGTCATGTGCAGGATGGATTTTTTTTTTTTTTTTTTTTTTTAGGCTCATCGTCTAGATTTACTCAGAAATTGAAAGTAAACTGCATCATAATTGAATGAGTCCCCATGTTCATGTACAACTCTGAGGGTTATTTTACTCAGGCACACCTATCTTTGTGATCTGTTACCTTCCATTATAACTTTCAAAAAAACATATTTTGATCAAATTTCACTTTACCCCTTTAAAAGGGAGTCAGTAGTTCATTAATCTACTGAAAGATAATTCATCAGTTGGCCCCTCCAGATTCCCTCTAAGTCCTCCTTCATGCTGCTCTCTGCCCCACATGCTGTCCTGTTTGGGAAAAAGACTCTCTTCTGGATCAAACCTTAATCAGGTTTCTTTGAGCCCTCTTTTGTTTTTTTGTTTGGTTTTTTGTTTTTTTCCGACTATATTTGAAGTCATCATGGCGGAGTATTGGGAAAAGTTTTCAATTAGCAATAATCACGCCTTGGATAAATCTCATTGGCTATGATACTGCCACTGCCCAAAGCTAGAGCCCTCTTTTGGACTAGGCTTCAATCTTGGCCCCTGTCCTTTCTGGGCCTGTATAGCCCAGTTGTAGCAAGAATCCTGCGAAGTTAGTTTGGAGAGAATTCCCCATTCTTAATATTTGATCACTCTCATGATCTGATTAAGTTCCTCATTTCCCATCTTTGATGTATAATTCCTAGCCTGCCTTCTGCAAGAATACTATTAGGTAGGTTCAGCAAGAACCTCCCCCCCCACCCCCACTCACAGCCCCCATGTCTCCTCTTAAGTCATATTACACTCTCTGACCTCCCCACCTTTCATTCTGCTCCTTGGCTATGAATCCTCAACTGTGTTTGCTATATTCAGAGTTGAGCCTGATCTCTCTCCCATATTGTGATAGTCTTAATGTCTATTGAGAGAATCCTGAGTAAGTCTTTCTTACCATTTAAAAAAATCAGAATAATGTTTTCTTCCATAAAACTCAGTGGTCATTGGAGCATCCTGGCAAGAGATGGAAGAATGGGAGATCTGGGTATTTATTCCCCCAGAGTCCCCTTGGAGGGTCCATCACTCAGGTGAAAGCCTCAGCTCCTGTCAGAAGGTCCTCTCGGTCTGCTATAGACTGCTCCCCTCCTGCTCCTTCAGGTTTACAGTTACTAATGGAGGCTCATTGTTATCAGTCCTGGGCACACCACACTATTTCTACAGGATGAACTTTTTGATCTTCCCTTGAAGCAGATGATAATATGCTCATATGAAAGGTACCCTCCCTATACCTGGAGGAAAGGATTATCCTTATCTCTGAAGACAAAAGGACGAAGAGGGGAATCTGAATGAACAGCCTTGTTAAATGTCACCTAGATTACTACACTTCCCTCATACTCCTTGCCCTATTATATTCATGGAACCTCACATAAAAATACTCAGGGTTGAGTGTTTCATTGTGGCTTCATGTTCTTATGAAGGCTCACATGTCAGATAAAACTCACATTAAACAATTTTGTACACTTTTCCCCCAGTTAATCTGTTTTGTCAGTTTAATTTTCAGACCCAGTCATGCCTGAAGTGGTCTAAAATGGATAAAGAAAACTTTTTCCTCCTGTACATAGGAGAATGGGATTTTAAGAGAACAAAAAATTAATTGAAGCCTGGCCAGTGTTGCTTGGTGGTTGAGTTTCGACCTGTGAACAAGGAGGTCATGGTTCCATTCCTGGTCAGGGCACATGCCCAAGTTGCAGGCTTGATCCCCAGTGGGGGCCGTGCAAGAGGCAGCTGATCGGTGATCCTCCCTCATCATTGATGTTTCTATCTCTCTCCTTTTCCCTTTCTCTCTCAGAAATCAATAAAAACATTTTAATTAATTAATAGATAGAAAGGATAGATTGCATGAATTGGTGCACCCTAATTAGAGAGCAATTGAATGGCATCAATTTGAAGAAAAATTGCATAGACTACAAAAATTAATCCTACTTTTCAGCCTTTATGCTAGAGAGACATTGTTGGCATACACATGAATGCCTGTGCAGGAATGTTTATTTCAATGCTGGTTTTGATAATGATTGAATAGGAGTAATTCAAATGTGAGTCAATAAATTAATGTTGATATAAACCATTGGTAATTATGCCAGTTAAAATTAATCTATCTCTATGTGCTAATATGGAAAGACCTTCAATATGTGTTTCTGCATAAAAAAAAATAAATTATAAAAAAAGTTATACTATGATACTAAGAAGCTAGAAAAATTTATTGGCAAGTGGAATGGAGAAACTTGAGACAGATGGCTAACTCAAACTAGCCCTACCCAGCACCCTGCCTCACCTGCTTCCATCTCCCTTGCAGGATCACTGGCTAAAGTATTAAGCCCTCAGGACAATAAGGTTCTGATCAGCATCAAATAATCTTAGGAACAGAGTCCCAGGCCTATTGGCTACAGAGATAGAGTTTTGGTTAAACTAGAGGTAACTTCTAGGCCTCATTTGTGTTTCAGCTCCAGGCTCAGAAAAGCAACAAAATCAGATGAAGAAAGCCAAGGCTGACATCAGGTCCAGCTGTGATGACTAATGACCACTTGCCTCGGTGCCAACCAATCAGTAGACACCAGGACCCTGGAAGGGCACACCTGGAAAACTATAAATATTCTATTGAGTTCCTTCCCTAAGAACTCCCCTAAAATTCCTGCCTTTAGAAAACAAATAAAAACCCTTAAAACCAAGGACTTAGTGCACACTCTCTCTCTTAAAGCATGCTTTCTTCTTCCCTGCTTCTTTCCTAAGGAACGTATCTTTGCTTTCTTTCTCCAAGGGCCCTTATTTTGCCCTTGTAATTTGTTTCCTGAGTCCACACAACCCAGCTGGCTCACTTCTCCCCTGTAACTTTCTTTCCAAAGAGGCAAGGCAACTCTGCCTAGCTCACTCCTACTGATATAATATTGCCTCTTCTATCTTAAGACTTTCCTTTGTTTCTCTCTCCCCAGCTTTAATAAACATACTCTCAAAATCACCTGGACTTATTGTGAAATCTTTCCTGTGAAAAGTTAATAACCAAGAGCCCATATTGCCAGTAATAATACTATTAGGCTAAAAATACACGATGGGTTTCTAGATATACATGGTACATACATCATAGTACATACATAGAAAGGATATAGAAGTAAAAATAAACTGGTGTCTGTAGTTAACTCAAGATAAAGACTATGATGGGAGGTGATTGTGGTCAGGAGTGTATAATGTTTGATACTTTATAATAAGATGTATATAATTTTAAAAATTCTGATTAAAACTGGTTTCTGTGTAGTCTTAGCCAACTGAGAAATTTGGCCTTCATCCAAGAGGCAGGAAATAATAACAGGTTTTAAAGATAAATTTTAACAAATGAAATACAGGTATTGCAATTGTGATATATTTTATGGTTAACACCATTAAGTTATTGTAATTTATTTTGGAAAACTTTAATTTTGAAAGGATTTTCATTTTATTCATTATCATAATACATTCTGGTTGAAGTCAATTAAAATATAGATGCTTAATTCTTCAGATTTATTAGATAAGTGTTTGTTGATGACTATATTTGAAGTCCTGCATTGCCCAAAGACAAGCTGGATAAAATACAGAATATATGGGCAAGTCTCTGTTCTCCTAGAGAGGTGCATGATCCTATTCTTTGAATGGAGTGAGTGGGCCCTGGGATGAGTTGAAGTGGAATTGTGGGGTAGGTCTTTAAAATATGGTTTTATCATTTTGCCTGAAGGAAACCACTAGACTATTTTAGATATTCTTATTAAAATGTAAGCATAAAACAACTTTCAAAACAAATAAAAATGTCATTAAGTGATCTACACCTCTTCTTGTTAACTTCTATATAATTAAATTTAGGACTATAAAATAAAAAATATGATCTACCATTAATTAAAATCTCATCTGATGATTTCAAAATCATATTGGCTATTCCTATTTTTTATTGGTTGTTTTAACCAAGCTGATATCTTTATTTGTAACCCAATGCAGCTCCCTTTGGGAAAGACAGTACCTATTAATAATCAAGTAAGTGAAATAATTAAGTAAGTGAAAAAGAGATTGCTCAGAGAAGTGTTCAACCATGGATGAAGAAAGATTGAAAACCTCATTTCATAAGATTTTCAAGGCAATTTGAAAACTTAAACTTTAAATTGTATGTAGATGTCTTTCCCTTCTAAAACTATTTCTCAGGATCTTGTTGAAATTTGTTTTAATCAATTATGTTATTCCATGAATGAGCAAAATCATTTCTTGTTTTTGCTTCCAGGAACCACAATTTGTAAATGATGTTTATAATCAAGGGATTACTTTTTACACCTGTAAAACTAAGGGAAGCTTTTCCAGAAAAACACTCAACTAGCATATTTAGATTTTGGTTCTTGGATGTTTTAAAAATGAATAACAAGAACAATAAATATAAGTGAAAGAGGCAATGGAGAAAGCAGAAAGATATTAAGAGAAATTGAAATATAGTAATTTTTGAATGATGGTGGTATCAATAATAAGAGCAAGAGCTAACTTTTATTTAGAGCTTTCTACACATCAGGCACTTGCCTTAACCCTGTGAAAGATGATGCTATTTTTGCCTTCATTTTAAAGCAAAGGAAACAGAAGCTTAGAGTTGAAGTAATTGGTTGGAGGTCAGACATTTAGTAAGAAAAATATAGAGCAGGAGCCATTTAATGATTATGCTATATTGTATCACTATAATGAAATAAGGAAATAATCAGTCTTTAGCAAATGCTGCAGAACAAAACTACCTAGCAAAATAGATTTAAGAAAGCCCTAGATTAAGAAGGCTGAGGACATAGCAATTTTACAGAGACTAGTCCAGCCTTCTCCTTTGTATTATAAATCTTACTGAATCTTCAAATAATGTCAGGAAATTGTTATTGATTTCTATCATTGACTCTGATAAAGAGTGAAGATGGTATCAATCACTGTAGAAAATTTCACGAAAGGGTCATTTTAAAATGAAATCTAAAATATGACACAATTATATTTTAATAGGAAACTCAAAGAAAGTAGATCAACTGGAAATCAATAGCCAGTACTCAGAAAAAGTGTCAACTTTAGATATTAAAACTAAGAACAGCAGTTAGAGAGGAAATTCTAAATTAAATTAATGTATTTGTGTAAAAAGCTTAATATATCATGTGAACAGGACAAGCTAAAACATATTGGAAAGAATACTATTAACTATTTGACTTACATGCTTCCTGTAAAAACTGTTCAGGGGATGGAGAGAATATTGAACAGTTGTTAATTTGCTGTTCTTACGGAATAAACATAAGCCTAATCCTGTTCCTCCAGGAAGCATGAAAGCCCTACCTGACCAGGGTGCTTATTTCCTAAGGAAATCAAAGCAAATTGCACTCAGTTGTGATGTCTACTAGTACATGAGACATCAAAAGGACCACAGTGAATCAGAATTTCGTGACTACAAGGGAATACGAGGTCATAGAGTCTATGCCTTTCTCCTTTCCAATATATGGATTGGATTGGATTATATTGTATAAATATGTTCAGAGTTTAGTCACATTGAACTGATGGCCAAGCGATGACTAAGGTCACCCTTAAAGGATTCAGTCCACTAAATTTAAAGTGCCAAAAATGACTATTTCCAAGAAGATAAACTTTAAATATTCAAATATTTAAAAGCTAGATTAACTATTTGTAAGTATAGTATCTTTTCCATGTGTTGTTGATAGAAGAATGAAGTAGAGCCTAGTTAGAATCCTCATTCATATTTCCATATTTTTTGAATATACACTTAGAGAAATCAGGTTAAAACCAACATAACATTAGCTTTTTTTTTTTTTTTTCCTGCAGAGGATAAGAAATGGGATAAAAAGAGGTACAAAGAGGACAAAGCTGCATCTTAATGGGCAAACATTATTATTATAAGCAAATAAAATGTTAACATTAGTTAATTCTGACATGTGAGTACATGGGTATTTGCCTCACTCTGTATCTTCTATTTGTTTGAAATATTTAATGATATTTATATTAATATGTATTAAATAATACTGTATGTATATGTGTGTGTGACTGTGCATATTTATGTATTGTGTATTTTTGTCTCTGCCTGTGTTTCTGTGCATAAAATCTGGACTGATTCACACCAGATTGTTAACACAGGCCCATGATATTTTATCTAAAGTCTTTGGGGCCAGCTGGGTTTTAAAATTTGAATAGTTCAGAGTTGAGGCTGTTAATCTATTACATATGGGATGTATTACATGATTTCCTGAAGAAGCTTGGAGGCAGCGCTGTAAATCAAACCTATCACTAAAAGAACTGACTAAATACCTCACATAGTTCTGGTCAGGTTAAGTTTTGCCTTTAAATTCATTTTTCACATACTGCCTTCCAAATTTTAATTTTCTAAATTGTGGCTGATTATCCTGTAATGGGTTTCTTAATGGAAAGCTAATGGAGATTTTCTTGTTTTTCTTTTTATTCACCTGTAGTCTCTAAAACAAACCTGTAATATAGCCAAGTAATAGGAATAAGGAGCAGAGGCAGAGACAAAACTCTTACCTTCTCGGGGGTGAATTAAACATGGCTGAGGCTTAGCAAGAATCAAGACCATTCCCTCCCTTTGAAGGGCATCACAATCAAGCTGAAGGTGATTAGTGATGAATGGGAGGCCCCAACTGGGTAGAGAGAATAGCCAACATGTGGTGCTGAGCCCCCATGGAGGGGGATAAAGGGAGAAAGGAGAGTAGTTGGATAAGCCTGCTTTAGAAAACATCACAAATAAGTGGCTATAAAATTATAAAATCCTATCAAATCTACAAACTACTTAATATTCCCCAGATAATAAAGAGTAGTCTCAATTTGTACTGCAAAGCAGAGCAAAACAAAAACCAAAATCCTAAAGAAATATTAAAGAGAAAAAAAACTACACAATGCTGAAACTCCTCAATGATAATGATAGGTTAATGAGTGCCTTCAGGCTTAGAAAGGAATGGCTTTGGTCTAAATTCATAATATTTCTCAAATAACTAGTACTAATAGGACATTCTGGTTTTTGTTTTGTTTTATTATTATATTACTAGAGGCCCGATGCACAAAGATTCATGCAAGAATGGGCCTTCCTTCCCCTGGCTATCGGCACCACCTTCGCTCAGGCCAGAGCCGCCTTTCCGTCTTCCCACACTGCCCAGTGGCCCTGAGTGGCTGGGGCAGTGTGGAATGCCTGCGTCATCACCATGGCGACGATGCAAGAATCCTGCCCCCATCCATTTGGCACCTGTGTATGCATATTAACCTGCCATCTTTGTTGGGTTAATTTGCATACTCACTCCTGATTGGCTGGTGTGCATTGCCAAGGTATGGTCAATTTGCATCTTTCTCTTTTATTAGTATAGATTATGACTTTTAGAGCAATTTTAGGTTCACTGCAAAACTGAGGGGAAGGTACAGAGTTTCCATTATTACTCCTGCCCCCACCCATGCATAGTCTCCCCCATTATCAACATCCCCCACAGAGTGGGGCATTTGCTACAATTGATAAACTTACATTTACATATCATAATCACACAAAGTCCATAGTTTACTTTATGGCTCCATGGGTTTGATCCAATGTATATAGGACATGTATCTATCATTATATTGTCAAAATGTTTTCTCTGCCCTAAAAATGCTCTTGTCTTCCCCTGCCTCCCCTAATCCCTGGCAACCACTGATTTTTTTATTGTCTTCAGAGTTTTTCCTTTTCCAGATTGTAATATAGCTGGAATCATATAGTTGATAGCCTTTTCACATTGGCTTCTTTTGCTTAACAATACTCATTTTAGAGTTCCTCCATGTCTTTCTATGGCTCATTTGTATTTAACATTGAATAATATTTCATTATCTGGATGTACCACAGTTTATTTATCCATTCACCTACTCAAGGACATCTTGGTTGCTTCCATCTTTTGACAATTATGAATAAAGCTGCTATAAAAATTCATGTGAAGGTATTTTTGTGTAGAAAAGGACATTCTGTTTTCTTCCCAATAATGTCAATGGACAATAGACTCTGAATGATCTTATTGGTTTCATTCTAACTAAAAGTAGACCTAATTTAAAAATTTTACATAGAATATAAATAAATGAGGCAAGATTTCAAATTGTTCTGATTTTATTTGTTCTGTCACATGTAATGGACATTGACATGAAAATGATTCCATGACTGGCCTTTATAAAATGTTTTCCAATTAAAAGTTCATAGATTCATAGTGTTTTTTCCATTAGATTTGGGAGTGGAATCATTATATATATATATAATGATTTAGAGGACTGTCCTATTGACCAGAAATCTAGGCTCAATGATTAGAGGTTTTTTCACACAGTTCTCAGGGATTATATATATATGTAATCCCTGAGAACTGTGTGAAAAAACCTCTAATCATTGAGCCTAGATTTCTGGTCAATAGGACAGTCCTCTAAATAAAGAATACTAACATTTACAGAGTGTCTATTATTCCCAGGCAATGTTCAGGTAATAACCACAGCAACAGTAATATAACTGTTTACTCTATGCCAGATTTCTTCCATGTGCTTTACATGTATAAATCATAAATCATTTAATCTTCACAATAACTCTAATGTATAATACTAATAGCAATCCATTCTATTCCCTATTCTTCCTGCTTCCATGGGCAGGGACTTCCCTGAGGCAGCACTGCTGTTACTGACCCCTTACTCTTTCCCTGGGAGGAGGAAGATGTAACTGACTGGAGATGTTAAAAGAATAAGCTGGGTGTTCTCAACTCATCCTGTTTGTCTCTCACTCAACCCTCCTTTTTTGAGCCAATCCGTCTTCAGGAGGCAGGCTCTCTGATATTACCCCTGGATAATGATAAAAGGTGCCCCCCAAAGTGTGAGTCTAGTCCTTCTCTAGCAGAGTTGGATTTTCTCTGAGTGAATCTATTTATTCTAAGGTGAAGTATTATTTTAAATATATGGCTGCAGATTCTAAAGCCATCTTCTCTAAAATATTTCGCTATTTGTTAGACTTTTATATTTATCTCAATTGATTCAAAATGAGGACCAAATGAGGTGTGTTATGTGTCAGGGACCCCTAACACCCAAACAATGACCTTCTCACATACCCCCCCACACACATACACAGAGGAAGAAACAGAAAGGCAGAGGGATTAAGCAACATCCCTATGATTCTACACCTGGATTTGAACCCCAGGCTCCAGAGCCTATGTTCACAGCCACTATTGTGGCAACTTTTTCTCCATTATTCAGAATCCCTTAACGTGTTGTTTTGACTACCACTGGGGATTTCACCGACTGGAAAATTTGAAGCTCAAAGATGTAACATGCATAGTCACTTAGGAAACGAACTGAGCAGAGATCAGAACTCAGACCACCTGACTCTGAAGGCATTGCATTTTCCACTACAGTCTACTTAGTTTCTAAATCTAGTTTCAAAAGTAACTCATTTCAAACGTCATCCAGAAGGGAGCCATGTTCAGGGGGTGAAAGTTGGGGCACTCATTTGATAAGCTGCAGTTGCCTTCTTTTATTATTAACCAAGAAAATGACATCAAAGATTGAAAAAAATCTCCAATATTATTGGGCAACAGAAATAGAGCAATAGGATTAAAATGTGAATATAGCTCAAGTAAGGTTTTTTCACTATCTCAAATAATCCACCATCCATACCTAAAAAAAACACACACACAAAAAGAACATTTTCCTAATAAATTAATCTCATCTCTGCCATCTTATTAAGGTCTTAACCCCACCTTTGCTATGCTTCCACAGATAACTCTTGAGCACTTAGTCAACGTAACCTCTCTACTCATTCCTGATTGTGAACCTGCTTGCTTTATTGATGTCGAAGGGATATATGTGCTAATGGTTGTCTGAGAAGATTAACATTAAATAGGAATCTTCTGCTGAGTTTTATTAATTTGTATGTGCTTACCTGAAAAGGCAAACTAGATTCTCCAGTCTCTACATAGAGATTGATTTTTGCTTGTCTCCATTGAAATTTGGAGGTTCCAATTAGATCACCCTGCTTTTGCAAATTTCCATCCAGTGATGTTCTTGTAAAAACCGAGAGATTTGAATGCTGAGACAAATAATACCAAAACTGCACCTGTTGAAAAATATTGTTGAATATTCCATTTAACTGTCTCAAGTAGCTTTTCCATAATTAAAAATATCCCAAACTACTTTGGTGTTAAACATAATCTTCACAATTCTCCTTTCCTCCAAGTGTGTAAGCCCAGAACATGGAAAGCACTCATTTGCCAGACTTTGTATTCTCTCCTTAAGAAAAGGTTCAATACCCTGGCCAGTGTATCGCAATGGTTAGAGCATTGGCCTGCACACTGAAGGGTCATGGGTTCAATCCCAGTCAAGGGCACATACCTGGGTTGCAGGTTCCATCCCTGGGCCTTGGTCAGGGCATGTGCAGGAGGCTACCATTCGATGTGTCTCCACATTGATATCTTTCTCTCTTCCTCTCTCATTTTCTCTCTCTCTCAAAATCAATGGAAAATATATCTTCAGTAAGGATTAAAAAAAACAAAACAAAATAATAAAAGACTCAAGGTGGCTGTACCAACTGGTATATTTAACACATGTCATGGAGATGTCTAAAGAAACTGAGCACCAGCATACTACCAAAACAAGTTTGAGGACACACATTTGTCCACAGCATCATTGAAGTTTCTTAGGAGCCTTCCCTATTGCTTCTTATAAATCTGGGGAGATACATTTTCTGTCTCAAAGTTACAAAATCAGGTATTACTTTTCATTATCCTTGAAAAACTATAATCAATACTTGTCATTAACCCCTTCTCTGTTGTAACATTATCAAAGGATTGGGGAGCTCATATGATACTACTCATTAACAATTTAATCAAAGTGAGATATTGTTCTTTTTGAAACTAGGGAGCCTTGGTCATTTTGCTTCTACTTGTCATCAAAAATGACATAATCTAATAAAAGTTTGACAGGTAAACCATGTAATGAAGAAAATATATAGAGAGGATTACTTTAGGAGCTATCAGTACCTATAACATAGACTCCATCATTGTTATTTATTCAACCAATATTTACTGACCATTTAATAAGTACTGGGCACTATGAAAGGCAAAAGTAAATTTCCTCAATAGTTGGATAATTCACTCTATAATATATGGCAACTACACCGCCTTAAAAACAGGTTCAGACACACAGCAATCTCTTTTTTTCTTATTATGACACTAGAGGTCCAGTGCACAAAATTTGTGCACTGTGGGGGGGGTGTCCCCTCAGCCCAACCTGCACCCTCTCACAGTCTGGGAGCCCTCAGGGGATGTTTGACGGCTTAGACCCAGTCCCCATAGGCAGCGGGCCTAAGCTCACAGTCGGACATCCTTAGTGCTGCTGCGGAGGCGGGAGAGGCTCCCACCACCACCGCTGCACCCGCCTGCGGTGAACCTGGATTCTGGCTCACTGACCACCAGGGGGCAGCTCCTGTGTTGAGCGTCTGCCCCCTGGTGATCAGTGCGCATCAGAGCGACTGGTCATTCTGCCGTTCGGTCAATTTGCATATTAGGGTTTTATTATATAGGATAGAGTCTCAAGGCTGCTTTTTTCAAGGAAAAAAAATAACATTCAGAGATGAGGTCCCACAGAAACAGAATCCTTCTGTTTGGACTCAAAGTGATTCCTTTTTAGTTTACTATATTTTAAATTCTTGCTTTCTTCCATTTGTCATTCTGCTTTTATTGTGTTATATGAGCATATATTAGTGCATATATATATAGTAATTTACCCATTTATTTCACTGTTGGTACCAATTTCAGTGGAGATGAAAGATTGCAAAATTTCATTAAATTCTCTTTTTAAAAATTGTTCATTATAAAATATCAAGCATTTTCTGTTCTAATGTGGTACATATTTTTTTTCACCCTGTACTTAATTGACACCACCTGATCAAATAAAGTCTTTCTGGCTGTCCATTTCATTTTAGATTTTACTACCAGGATCATGTAAACTCAGACCTTGACAGGTAAACAGAAATGTAAAGTCAAATGGAAGTGTTTAATTAAATTCTATGGAAATGGAGGATTTATGTTCAATTACGATTAAATTTTAGACCCCTGCTGTAATTTCAGCATGTTGCAAGGTTGTAAATATGCAAAACAGAGCTTTAAACCTAGTTATACAAGAGATATGCATGCCCCATCAGAATTTCAAGCTGTCAAACTGTCATTCAGTACATCACCAGTGTGAAGTTATTTTAATAGTATATTATGAGTAAGAACCAATGGGATCCACATTCAATAGAATAATGGATTAGAACTTATATTTAATTTACTATTTTAACATAATTGGCATTACAGAAACTTAAGGAGAATTCTTGAATTTATTATAGACCAAGAAACTTTCTATAGACTTTTCACATTTAATATCGTTAAGGGTGAAAGCACGGAAAAAATTATTAATACAGCTGTGGTTTGAGACTGGCACTCATGAAGTGTGCAAGGTCTGTGGCTCTCGATCTGATACACACCAGGAGTAGAACACCAAGACATGAACTCAAAATGATGACGCATGTTGTGAATTTTTCACAGAACCTATTACGGCAATTTGTATTCAGTAGGTATTCAGTTAATAAGTATTGAAAAAAGAGGAAGAAATGAGTGGATTGTTAGCATCAGTAGTTAAGTAAATATGTATAAACTTTGGAAGGGAGGGAAAGGGAGAGAAAGAGAGGAACAGGGAGAGATGAGAGACAGAGAGAGAGAGAGAAGAAGAGGAAGAGGAGGAAAAGGAGGAGGAGGAGGAGAGGGAGGAGAAGAAGGAGGAAGAAGAAGAACCTGCTCTGTGTCAGAAAATGTACAAGATATTAGGTGTCCTTACAGATCTCAGAGTTTTATAGAGGAGGGTGAAAAAAAAGGAGTGAATAAGTATAATGCGCATTAATGACCAAGGTACAAAAATAGTGTGGCTACTTTCATGTAAGTTAATTAGCATTAAACAAATTTTAAAAATCCTTTTCTTAGTTATACTCATCATAGTTTATTTGTTCAGCAGCTGTATGTAGCTACCACACTGGACGTAAATTTCCATCATCACAGAAAGTTCTACTACATAGAGCTGCAAAGCATGTACAATTACAACAATCATTTAAAATTTATTTACTGCTTGTCATTGTTAGAGGAAATTATTTTCTTGATTCATGCCTGATTCAGTAAAAAGCAGTTAAATACAATGTCAATGTTAACATTTAAAGCGTGGTTTTATGTCTCTTGGGTTTTCACTAAGGCATGTCTTATATATAGTGTGACTGATGACTGTATTCAAGAGAATTTCATGAGCTAAAAGCTTGCAAAATAGCAGTTCCTTTCATTGCAAATTAGAGAGAAAAATAATGCTTAAACTATTTTATTGTATTTATTTATTGTATTCTGTGATTTTATATTATTTATATGTTTTAAAAATACCAAATCCTCAATTTTACTACAAAATGAAAGGACAGCTTAGGTGACTTCTCTGCTTGTTACTGAGTACAGGTGGTTAACCACACTGGAGAGTGGATGATCTCAGGGAGCCACTTGCTCTTTCATTTCGAAGGCGCCTTGAGAAGTTCCCTAGAGGAGTGGCCAGTTCTGCAAAGGACTAACTAGACTAGACTCTCTGGTACTTAATCCTGTGAAGGCTATAACAGGGCATTATTTAGAAGTTCAAAATGATTTCTCCCTTATTTCTGGTTTTCTGTTTCACTTGCCTTTGGTCTGTTTCCAACTGAAACTCTATCCTTCATATTTTCTGCTTCTTTCCTCAACTTTGCTATGGTCACTGTTCCTATTGCTTCCCTAAGAGCTTCTTGTCCTCTCTTCACGCCCTTTCTCAGTTGTATTCCAACAGTCAGCTGCCTCTGCCATCTCTGCTTTAAATCAAATTGGGCCTGTCTGGTATTGCTACACTTGCTTATCTTCAAGATCTAGAATAATAAAAATAGCAAGAAAAAAAGTAAAAAAAAAAAAATAAAGGAAACAAGTTATCGCCTCAAAATTCAGCTGGCAATAAGTCCATATTGAAAAGAAAGATTATTTATTACACATACACAAAAAAATGAAAAATAAAAAACAACTCACCATTACCACAGTGATTTTTATGATTCCTAGTTATAATTGTTTTGCCCGTGTAGTCCTTACCTGAACAAGGTTAAGTGGAAGTTAGGAATTCTCAGTACATTGTAACCTGTTTTTCTCATTAACCAATTACTCTCCATGTGTTTTGATCATATAAAAGGGGAGAGTACCTGCTCAATGCCTCCCCCATAACTGTTACTTCCCCTAGAATGCATCACATATTGTAACATCTATCCTTGGATTAAAAAAAAAAAAAAATCAGGGAACAAAGGGTGATTCCAAGCCCCACTCATAATTACTTTTTTCCTTAATTTGTCTTTGATGTGAGTTCACCACTCTACATGAGGAACATTATAAGACATGGCCTTTCAAAACGCATTGAGAGAGTTGTTGTAAGTGGGTTATTATTATTATACTGTGTTCACTCTCTTGTGGTACTTAATCCTGAATTGCTGTTGGGATTCCTCACTAAACCTACCTTTATGGCCAGCATGTGCTCAGGCTGTCCCTGTTTTTTCCCAGCATTGAGAACTGTGGTCAGCGCAGAGTAGGTAAGTAAGCACTAGGCGTGTATTGAGTCAGATAAAAAATGTTTACATTGGTGTTGCAGGGAGCATTCAGGGGAGAAGTCTCTGAACTATTTTTGTTTTGTGTTTTGCTTTTTACATTCCGCAATCCTAACCCTTGATGACGCGTATGTCTTGTTTGCACGGGCCGCTGAAACACTTAGATGCGGATATGTAGCCTGGCCCGGAATCACTTTGTTTTGGGACCATCCCACTTCTTGCTTCATCTAATTCGCCCTCTTCATTCATGTTTTTACTTATGAATTTTTAAAAAACACACCCAATATATATGAAGCAGAAACTTTATATCATCAATATTCCTGTATCTAATTGTGAAATCCTAAAACTGAGATATTTGTCTTTTGTACAGTAACTCAAATAGGAGAACTCAAAAAATATTAATCCATATAAATCCCCTTTATATTTGATATTTCCTAGTTAATTGGAAACAGTAACAGCATTTCAGTACCAATAAGAAATAATGGCTTCTGGATCCCACATGTTCTGTTTGTCCTATCTCCTGGCTATTAAAAAGAAAAGTGCCAAGTTTCCACCAGTGACTGAAGGAAGGTTTGAAGCTTTTAAATTAAAATCCATATCTTGAACAAGAATAAACTTGGAACAACTGCGCATGTTGATACCATGTGTTGGCCATATATAAAGTACAAGGTAATAATTCATAATAACCTTAAAAGTCTGTTGATAGAAAAGAAAGCTTTGTGTTCTTTTAAAGTTCTTTAAAAAAACATGTTCTTCACTACATTAGCCTGATTTGATTATGTAAGAAAAAAGATCATATAATGTTATAAAATGAAGGCTTTGATCATACAAAGTGCCCAGTTATCTCACTGCCTCACTTTATCATTTTATAATGAAGAACATTTGCTATTCCATGAATACAATGTAAAATACAATCAATATGTTCAAATTAGAAAGATCAGCTGGGTTTTCTGATTACTAAAGAAAATAAGAATTTGGTTTGTTCCCTTGTTCTGTAACTTTTATGGAAGAATCTAATATTGCCACAGACTTATAAAAAGGTAATTTTATATTCTTAAAATACTCCTTTTTGAGATAACATTAGCTATGTGTATCTCAAACTATAAATAACATTTTCTAACAGTCTAATACTATTTCCTAAGCTGGAAAATACTATAAAGTAATCCAAATATTCCTTCTTCTACCTCAAGGATTACTAAGATTAAAGCAGATGCAGACAAAATGTGAAAAACAAATGCCTCTCTAACAGTCTGTAATGTTGTTGAAGCACTCTCACTTTTCCAAAAGTGAAGGCAAACGATTAAATCAGTCTCTGAGGCCTTGGGAGGTTGAGGACTTGGTTCTGAGAGATAAACTATCAGGCATCTAAACTGTCCACTGCTTTCACTGAGTCCTCACCTAAATAATTTCCCACAGCTAAGCTTCACATTTAAGTAACCATAGAGAACAATGTCCTCAAGTGGAAATAATCATAAATTGAAACACAATCCAGTGACCAAAATGAATGGCTACCAGCGTACAACAATGGGAAAGGTAGATTATTTTTAAAAAGAAAATGAAAAACCAAATAAGCTTTCTCAGTGAGTCTCAGAAATTCCTAATAAGCTCTTAAGGTTTGTGTTCAAATTTTTGTAAAAGAGGTAGAATTAATACATTTTATCCCTTTGTATCCAATGTCTCTAATGTATTTAACAATAAAGATTGCATTACTTGAAGGCACAAAATTTCCAGGAGTTCTCAAACAAAATAGCAAAACAAACAAACAGAGAAACAACTATATTTATTTTATAGGATTTCATTAAAATAAAGCAAAGATGGGTGTAGAGTGCAGCTGAGTGAAGTGGAAGTCAAGTCCAGGTAGTTGTTTTAATCCTAATTCCCATAGAGAAATAAGCAGAAAAGAAGGAGGAGGAGGAGGAGGAAACAAGAAAAAAAAAAGAAGGATGAACACCTACTAAGAGTTCTGTGGACCCTCAGACTTCTATCAAGCTGAAAACATAACACATTTATACCTCTATATCATATGTAATTTATTTATTACAAATGTGCTATAACCTGTATTTACAAGTGATGAATTTAGTGTGTGGCAGTATTGATATATTCATTATTTTTTGATTACTAAAGAAAAAAATAAGCTGAAATCCTAAGGGCTTAGAGAGATGTCAAAAATCTCAAAATGAATGAAAATAAGACAAGTTGAAGAGAAAACATCTAATTTAGTTTTTAGTTTTATAAAAAGTGGAAAAAATTATGTCTAGTGAATGCCTGTTTTGTGCCAAATACTTTGCTAGGTGATTTAATCACATTTCAATATTTACAACCACATGAAGAAAGTATGCTAATACGAAGGTTTCCAGTGTAGACACTGAATCTCAACTAGAGCGTTTAATCTGTGGAAGAACTAAGATTCAACAAAGTTCCAGAAACTGACAAGAGTGGCTCAGTTAGTTGAGTGTTGTCCTGTGCACCGAAAAGCTGCTGGTCTGATTCCCAGTCAGGACACACACCTGCGTTATGGGTTAGATACCTGGTCGGGCATATATGGAAGGCAACCAACCGATCGCTGTTTCTCTCTCTCACTCTCACTCTCACTCTCATTCTCTCTCTTGCTCTCACTCTTGCTCTTGCTCTCTCCCTTTCTCTCTCTAAGCATGTCCTCATGTGAGAATTTAAAAAAAAAAAATGGCAGAACTGAGATTTGTACGAAGTCTATATGATTCCAAACCTCAGTTTTCTTTATTGTGCTTTTAAAATGAATTGAGTATTCTAATGCCTTGGTCTGTGTTGATCTGGTTTCAGGAGGACTAATTAAAAGAATAAAATTTCAGAAAACATAATTATTTTTCTGCATATATTCATCCTTTCATCTTTCTTTCAACAAGCATTTTTAAGTAAATTTATTTTACTCAATAAACATTATTGGTAAAAATAAAAAGCAGTTTTGACAACATGCATCCACAGCTTTTAGATTAATGAAAAGAATTGTGTAAAATAATATAAAATGATTGAAATAGTCCTTAGTGCCCCTCCCCCAAAAAAGAATGGCATGAGTTATGTTGCAAATGGTCTTTTGGAAGGACATGGCATTTCATGCTGAAATAACTCATACAAATCTCTCAATTCATCATGAAAACAGTGATAAAACATATCAGACATTTACTAGCATGAGCAGCACAAGCCTAACACTTTACAACCACAGAATGGCCAATAGAAATTCCAATAGTAAATTACCTGACATGGGTTAGAGGCAGTAAGTGATTTTGTAAGAACAGGACTTCCAAGTTTGGCCACTCCA
This sequence comes from Plecotus auritus, assembly GCF_963455305.1. Lineage (NCBI taxonomy): Eukaryota > Metazoa > Chordata > Mammalia > Chiroptera > Vespertilionidae > Plecotus > Plecotus auritus. Next base: position 146,623,201 of record NC_137770.1, read on the forward strand.
GGCAATTGATGTGCTCGCAAATAAATAAACAATCCTGCAAGAACAAATATAAAGTCATATAGATGCAGGTTCTTCTGTTGTACATTTCGCAGTTCCTTACCCTAGTATCTTATCCTTGCACACATTTAACTGTGAATTAAATAAAAAAATTTACATTTTTACTTATTTACCATTAAGCTCTATAGACAACTAAAAGCACTTTCAGATGAATAACATTAAACACCTAAAATAAAATTCAATTGATTAAAAACAAGCTCTTGAACTAATCCTATGAAGAAATATTTTATTGGCTTAGCTCACATCCTAAGAGTTTGAAATCAAATTAAATGAAGCCTCTAGGTTTACAATTAGATACTCAATATGCACTTAAGAAATTTTGATGAGAGCTTTATTTTTAAGGTTTTTCACAAAGTACTGAAAGATACAAGCGTATGGGATGGGTTTGGTTCCTCCTGGGGCTTACATGTTTGACATTGTGGTCTGTGCTAGTGGGGATGAAAACTTAATTAAAGATCTAATCTGAACATTAACAAAGTAACTGCTTATAGATTTTAACTACAGTGGATGTGCTCATGGCAAATGTACACGGGGATAACATCGCTTAGCTGCTCAAAAGCTCACACATCTGAACTGCTGTCGGGGGGAGTTGTCATTGAATATTGAAAATTTACAAGAAAGGCTATTCTGAACAATGTCAAGGTCTGATCCTGCCCTTTGATAAGCAGGAAGTGATGGGCAACTTGGAAAGCCAACCATTTTTACTGGAAAATATCACATTCACAAGGTGATTTTTCTAGATACAAGTCAATGCTGACTGCACAGAAATGGAAGGATTTCAGTATTAAAATGTATTATTTTACAGATACCTCCATATGTTTAACAAAATAACCAAAGTTGCAAGTTAGCAGTGTTGCTTTTGAGCGAGGAAAATAGTACCCAGTTTATATGGTTTTTAAATCTTGAAGCTAACTGGGAAGGATGAGGAATACTCTTCCCAAATGCCAACCTAAGAGTAATGGAAACAGTGTATGTATAAGCTCATTTTATTCTCTACATTTCACCTATAAAGAAATAGAGTAGGAAAAGATAATTTGAAAAAAATTATTCCACATTTAAAATCCTCAGGTTCAGGTAAAACTCCAGTGAATATTTTCAAAAGTCTAAACAAAATACTAAAAATTAAAAAAATATTCAGACATGTAAAACAATTTGTACAATTTCAAACACTTAATAAAGAATGGAATACAAAAACTCTAAAACCTAAAAGACAAAAAGGATTTGAATAAATTGGTTACACCACAAAATAACTGGAAGTGTGATAAAAAAAAAATGTCTACTAGAAATGCACAACCCCATGACTAAGTTTTATTTAATTTTTAAAGAACAAATATTTGCAAAATTATTCAAGGGATCTTAGGTCTTAGAAAACTAAGGAGAGCCCCCTGACTCATTTTATGATGCATGCAGACATCTTTAAGAATGGCAGAAAATAGAAGAATTAAAAATAAATAAACTATAGCCCAGCTCATGTGGTTCAGTGCTTGAGCATCTACCTATGAACTACCGTGTTCGGCAAACTGTGGCTCGCGAGCCACATGCGGCTCTTTGGCGCCTTGAGTGTGGCTCTTCCACAAAATACCACGGCCTGGGCGAGTCTATTTTGAAGAAGTGGCATTAGAAGAAGTTTAAGTTTAAAAAAATTGGCTCTCAAAAGAAACTTTAATCGTTGTACTGTTGATATTTGGCTCTGTTGACTAATGAGTTTGCAGACCACTGAACTAGACGATCACGGTTCAATTCCTGGTCAAGGCACATGCCCGGGTTGAGGACTGGATCCCCAGTGTGGGCTTGCAGGAGGCAGCCAATCAATGATTCTGTCATTATTGATGTTTCTGTCTCTCTCTCCCTCTCCTTTCCTCTCTGAAATCAATAAAAATATATTTAAAAAAGAAAATACTATCAAGCAACATCACTCATGATCAGAGATATAAAGCCTAATAAAAATGTTGTCGATTATATTTGAAATCCTTATTAACACTTAGATGTCCCTGACCAGGTGGCTCAGTTCATTGGAACATCTTCCCATGCACCAAAATATTGTGGGTTCAACCCCTAGTCAGGGCACATATGGGAGGCAACTGATTGATGTTTCTCTCACTCTCCCTTCCTCTCTCTCTAAAATTAATAAACATATCCTCAGGTGAGAATAAAACAATAATATAATGATGATTGTTATTATTATAAATTATTATTATTTCCTTATCAACCAGAGCTTTCCAAGAATGAAGATTTTGTTTAGCAACTCTATCAACATAGTCAGCTAGATCAACAAATTAAAAAGTAAAATCATAGATTTATTTCAACAAATATTGAAAATACTGTGATAAAACAGCCATTTCAAATAATATAACTTAATATTAAAGTAAAACAAATAAAGACTAATAATCAAAACCAAAATAAACAATATCCTAAATGGCAAACAACAGAACTAGTTTAATTAAAATGAGAAAATAAATAGAGATTTATGTTAACTAGATATCATATTAGATAATATTATCTTAAACTAATATTATCTTATAGGTCAAGGGAATAGTATATTTAGTAAATATAACAGAAAAGTAGAGATAGAGTTCTCATGTTTTGCCACTAATATAATTGTAAAAGTAGAAGTTCCTAGGAATTCTATTTTTTAAATAGTGACAAGTGTTAATAAAAGAATTTGGTAAGGTAAGTGAAAACAAATATTTTAAGTTATTTTTATTAACTATAGCAATAATGTATAGATATAGAAGTGATGATACATATTGTTTACACAATAACATTAATACAAAATACATAGAAATAAATGTAATAAGAAAGGGACAGACATAAGAACATTATAAAATCTTGAAAGAGATTATAAATCCTCTGATAAATAAAAAAAAGATAACATATTTTTAGATGGAAAAATGGCAATATAAAAATATTGTTAGTGAAAATTCATTTGGAAGCCAAATGTAATACTAAAAAATTTAATCAAATATTTTAAAAATAAATAATATCATGTTAAAATTTACATGTGACGATAAAGGGTAAAAAGGATATAAACTCTGAACTCAGACCCAGGGACTTCAACATTTTTCAAGAAGTCCTAGCCAGTTCAATGAAATACACACACACACAAACACACACACACAAGACTTAAGATTTAGAAAGGAGAAAATAAAATTGTCATTATTTACAGACAAAATAATTGTGAACCAATAAAATAAAAATACTATTTGCTATAATAAATAAAATTAACAAGGTCATTGGATATAAGGTCAACATTTAAAATTGCATTTCTATAATACTAGCAATGGTGAAACAAAAATATCAAAAATCAACAAAAACATTAGCAAAATATTTTGTTTTGTTTTTTTTTGTTTGTAAAATATTTTTAAAACTTACACATTGAAAGCTATAAAATATTATTTAGAGAAACTAAAGAAGATAAATTGAGAAGTTGCAAACATTTGAAAAGATAATTTTTCTAAGAAATACAAATAAAGATTTCATATAAAAAAATCAGCAGATGAGTGGATTGAAAACTGTGGTACATCTACACAATGGAATACTATGCTGTTATAAAAAAGAAAGAACTCTTACCATTCGAAACAGCATGGATGGACCTAGAGAGCATAAGCTAAGCAAAATAAGCCAGTCAGAGACATATAAATATCACATGATCTCACTCATTTGTGGAATATAATCAACAACATAAATTGATGAACAAAAATAGTTCCAGAGACAGAGAAGCATTGAACAGACTGTCAAACCTCAGATGGAAGGCAGGGAAGGGTTGGGGGGTGGGGTAAGAGATCAAAAGGATTTGTATGCATGCATATAAGCATAACCAATGGACACAGACAGTAGGGGGATGAGGGCATGTGCTCAGGGGTGGGAGCAGCTGGGGAGAGGTCAATGGGGTCAATTTAAACAATAGAGAATTTAAATTAAAAAAATACAAAACAAAACAAAAAACCTTATACATTGAAAGCTATAAAGTATTATTTTGAGAAACTAAAGAAGATATAAGTTGAGAAGCTGTAAATATTTGAAAAGATCATTTTTCTAAGAAATACAAATAAAGGTTTCATATAAAAACCATTTGCACCCATAAGAAATAATTTTACACTCCGAAACAGGAAAATTTTAAGAGAACAAAATGCCTATTTATGGTAGGTAAATGGAAATATTCACTCCAATTTTGCTAGTGAATATTTAAGTATTAAAATTTATAAGGGAAATAATCTATCAATATTTATTAAAAATATAAATACATATATTTTAGTGAAAATATAGAAGTCTCAATCCCAGATAACTAATACTTTACACCCTATGTAAGATAACATGTACAAGAATGAATTTTAAAAACATTGTTCTAAAATCATCAATCAAAGGGGGAATGGCATAGCCCAGTGGTCGGCAAACTGCAGCTCGGCTCACGAGCCGCGGTTTGCCACTCTGTTGACTTATGAGTTTGCTAACCACTGCCTTAGGGAAAAACACTTAAAAAACATTTCAATAATGTACTAATGTTTTTAACCTGAAGTCAAAACTTCTGGGTAACGGTAATGCAGTTTGTCGACCACTGGCATAGCCAGTTCAAAGAAATGAAAAAACAAACAAAATGAATTAGGCATCTTCTACTTCCAGATTTAGTTTTCTGTCCTAAGCTAGCAAAATAAAAAATATATATATTAAACAAAAGTTTTCAAATTTAGGGCAATGGAAATGCATGATCACTAGATAATGATCTCTAAATGTGGGGTAACACATGAGCTAAGCCATACAATCATCCCAGCTTACCATCCAGACAGAATCCAGCTACCATGTAGGAAGCAGGGAACCAGGAGGGGTAAAGTGGTCTCTTCAAGTTGAAAAGATGGAGTTGGTATTTTGGGGACACTTAAGTGGCTAGAGTTTATAAGGCAGAGTGCCAAGAAGGAGATGGTTACAAATAGAGAGAGCTCCATAGATCTGCAGAAAGGTCCCCATTACACCGTGACAAATCCCACGTGAGAACTGACCACAGAGTGAATGTGAGGAAGCCACTTGAGGCTAGGGGGGAACATCTAAAAGGGGCAGCTGCAGCATGTCCCAAAGCTCACAAATGGCCAGAAATAGTAGGCTTTTCTCACCATCCATAGAGAAAACATTAATTCTACATCGGCATTGGACAGAGCTCCCAAATCAAATAAAAAATTATGTTCAGACAAAAAAACTATATGCAAATTTTATAACCTATACTAATAAAAGAGAAAGATGCAAATTGACTGTACCTCTGCGACACCCACCAATGAGGAGTATGCAAATTAATCTGACAAAGATGGTGGGTTAATTTGCATACGTGGGTGCTGAGTGGCTTGCGCATAGGCCCTGAGCGGCCGGGGTCCCAGAAAGCCCCCTGCCAGGAGTGGCCTATGGGTGCCGGTGCCAAGCAGCCCGGGTCCCGGGATGAGCGGCCGGGGGCGCCAAGCAGGCTGGGTCCTGGGACAAGCAGCTGCTTGCACGTGCGCCCATGCCAAGCGGCCCAGGTCCACGCCCCCCCAGCCCGCGAACACAGTGAACACGGGGCCACTGGGCTTGGGGGCATGCCCCTGGTGGCCAGGGACACGCCCCTAACCCAGTGGACACAACGCAGGGGATTCTCTGTGCATGGGCTGCAGAGGAAACACCTTTTCTTTTCTTTTTAATATATTTTATTGATTTTTTACAGAGAAGAAGGGAGAGGGATAGACTGTCAGAAACATCGATGAGAGAGAAACATTGATCAGCTGCCTCCTGTACACTTCCCACTGGGGATGTGCCCCCAACCAAGGTACATGCCCTTAATAGAAATCAAATCTGGGACCCTTCAGTCTGCAGGCCGACACTCTATCCACTGAGCCAAACCAGTTTGAGCGTAAACATCTTTTCTGACCGCTCATTGGCTAAGCTCCCTGTACGCCACCACTTGCAGTGTTCTTGGTAACTTGGGTAATAAGAATCCAAGAAGGTGATCTAGGGTTTTTCCACCACAATCCTAGAGGAAAAAAAAAATGAAGGTCCGCTGCTGGAGGGCTAAGAAATGTCATATCCTGCCCTAGCCTGTTTGGCTCAGTGGATAGAGCCTTGGTCTGCCGACCGCAGGGTCCGGGTTCGATTCTGATCAAGGGCATGTACCTAGGTTGCAGGCTCCTCCCTGGCCGAGGCCCAGGTCAGGGCTCATGCAGGAGGCAACCAATCAAAGTGTCCCTCTCACACTGATGTTTCTCTCTGTCTCTCCCTCTCTCTCTTTTCCACACTCTCTAAAAATCAATGGAAACATATTTTCAGGTGAGGATAAAAAAAAAGAAAGAAAGGAAGAAAGAAAGAAATGTCATATCCTATGAAAGACACATCTTGAAAATGCCTAAAGAAAGTTGTAATTTTTTCATGGTGAAGGGACTGGAGTCCATGTTGATGAAAACACCTTGGCGCTTCGGTGGCTGGCAGTGGCTGCAGCAGTTGGGTGATGGGGCTGGTGCCTTCCCCTGATTAGCCCGGTTGCCTCCCGTGGGGAGTGGGCCTAAGCCATCAATAGGACATCCCCTGAGGGCTCCCAGTATGTGAGAGGGGGCAGGCTGGGCTGAGGGACCCCCTCCTCCCCCAGTGCACAAATTTGGTACACCAGGCCCCTAGTATATTCATAATCAGCAAACATTTAGAAACAACTCAAATGTCCCTTAACTGGTGAGTTTAACAGCAAGTGGTGGTTGATCCATAAAATGAAAGACTACTCAGCAGTAAAAAAGAAAGGAACTACCACTGCAATCAACAACAGGGATGAATCTCAAATCCATTATTTTGGATTGAAAGAAGCCAGACTCAAAAAGTTACACACTGTATGAATCCATTTACATTTGATGAAGGCAAAGAAATCACATCAGCAGATGCCAGTGGCTGGAGGGGAGTGAGGTATTGACTACAAAGTGGCCTAGCAGAATTTTGGAGCGGGTAATATAACTGTTTTATATCTTCTGACGGTTACACAATTATATATGCTTATTCAGACTCAATGAACTGTACACCACAAAGGTTGAATTTTACTGCATTTAAATTATACTTTAACATGAGATGATGAAATAGAGGATTTGCCAGGAGCTATCTATTGTGAAGAAAACAATATAAGGACAGTAGTTACAATATGACCTCATTTTTGGTAAAATAATCACAAAAATACTTATACATATCTATCATGCATACAGGCTGTGTGAATGTTTAACAGAGAAGCTAGGAATGAAAAAGTAGAAGCCAACCAAAAAAGGAGGGTATGGAAATCAAGGCTTTACTCAAAAAAGATAAGCTACATCATGTCAACCCAGTCATCTTTTATGTAAAATTACATACGGGAGTGTATGAGGCAAATTACTGGATATTAAAGTTTTTTAAAAGCTGTAATCCATAAACACAAAGCTCTGAGAACATAATGCACTGGAAGTCTGTGGTTTTAGATATAAAAATTGCAAGACCGACTCTGCTGCATTTCCCAGGAAACTTCCATTCAATTCCCCTTTCCCTTTCAGGACTGCTTTGTTCTCCTCCTCATTGTGATTGATGACTATAGTGATTACCTGAAGGTTAGATAACACAATCTTAGGTGAAGTGTTGGCTCAGTGACTGAGATATTTCCTTCATTTGTCCTTTCTAAAAAGAGAAAGACTGGCCCTAGCCAGTTTGGTTCAGAGTCCTCTACAGTAAGACATCGAAATCCACTTGAGTCACCATCCATCCCCTATAAAACATTTATAATGTCTTATTGCAAATCTTTACTTATCTGCTTCAGTTACTAGAGTCTGACCTATTCAAGGCAGAGACCATGGCTTCCATCTGCACACTCCTAAGTCTAGTAGATGGTATGTACTCAATCACTGGTTTGAGAAAAGGAAAAGAAAACATTACATGAGCAGGAGAAAATGTACTATGAATATAGTATAGTTCCAATAATTAAATCTCCTTTCTATTTTAAACTTTGTTTAATCCACTCTGCCAAAAAATCTTAAAGAAAAATAAAACTCACTGGCACAAAAGCAAAAATTAAGACCACTGTCAAATAATGAGCTGGTTTTATAGCTTTGGAGAACAGATGGATGGCGAAAGTCTCCCTCCCATACCCTAATATCCCCCCCCCCCATCCCAATTTCCAGTGGTTATAATTTAAAAATATGGCCAGCACTGTTACTTTTGGCATACTTATTTGGAAATTTTAAAAGAGAAACAAATAAAAGAATGTCCAATGGGGTTATATGAGCTTAAAGTGGATCTACAGTTCAGTTGTGTTATTTTAAAGTTAATAGTATACTAATGTATCGGAGCAATGGCATCTAAACAAAAGAAAAAAAATAAAACAAAACCCTTCTGTTTTCCTAGGAGTTTCAAAAATCTTTATTGGAATGCTATATGTAGTTATAATTGCTCTATTTTAAGGGGATATGTAAAAAATTTTAAATATATGTTATTGATTTCAGAGAGGAAGAGAGAGAGAGAGAGAGATAGAAACATCAATAATGAGAGGGAATCATCAATCAGCTGATGACCAGCTCCTGCACACTCCCCACACTATGGATTGAGCCTGCAACTGGGCATGCACCCTGACCAGGAATCAAACTGTGACCTCCTGGTTCATAGTTCGATGCTCAACCACTGAGCCATACCATCCAGGTAGATATGTCAAAATGTTAATGATGGTTAAAAATATATCTGAGGTAGAAGTAAGATTGTTTCTTACAAAGAAACCTTCAGTGATTAAATTTCATTCAAGTATTTCCAGATTTATTTCATAGATAATGTTAAATCACTTTTTTCAACTCCCAGAAGGAAGATTAAGCTATTTTTCTTTCTGTTTTGCAAAAATTGGATTGGTCCTAAAAGGAATACAAGCTTACTGTACATAATTCCTGGCAAGAAGAGAAAATTATAAAAAGACTCCCCCCCAACACACACCCTTACGCCTTTATTCCAATGTTTTAAAAAATGCAACAAAATGTTGATTATTAAAATAATGCTTCTTCCAAGAAACTCAATTAACTACAAACTATTAAGTTTATCAGGAGAGTTTAAAGCAAGACGAACCAAAGTTCCATGTACATTATATATAGATAGAAATGAAAATACACAGTATCATCATTCCACAACATGAAAGAAAGATAACTAATTTTTTAATGTCCTACCATGATTTGTGTTTGCTGGGTGATCAGCCTCAAGAAGATGGTTTTCTCCACTGGTCAATCCTTTCACAATTTCCCAGTGTGAATTTTCTGTGAGAAATGGCTCCCAGCCGCAGAAACCAGACTCAAAGTCACACATGAGATGATTGGCTGTTATGCGTGGAATAGAAAACAGGTAAGGAGAAATGAAGTTGGCGCATACAAGGAAACATTGACCTATACTAGCCAATCAGCTTAGGAGGTGAGAATAATCATTCTACTTTGTAAAGAACCTTTTCTGTTTATCAGGATAGTTTTACTTTCCAATTTCACAAGGTTTCCCATGTGCTGTGTGAGGCATCCCCCATCTATATTCTTCTATCTACAAGTCTGGCACCTTAGATTCTGGTTGGCCATCTCCATTATATTTAACTAGAGACCCAGTGCATGAATTCGTGCACCAGTGGGGTCCCTCAGCCTGGCCTGCGGGATCGGGCTGAAACTGGCTCTCTGACATGCCCCGAGGGGTCCAAGATTGCAAGAGGGTGCAGGCCAGACCAAGGGACCCCACTGGTGCACGATCGGGGCCAGGGAGGGACACGGGAGGTTTGCCAGCTGGGGAGGACCCGCAGGAGGGCTCCAGGGCATGTCTAGCCGGTCTTGCTCAGTCCTGATCAGCCGGACCCCAGTAGCAAGCTCACCTACCGGTCGGAGTGTCTTCCCTCTGGTAGTCAATGCACGTCATAGCGGCTGGTCAACCAGTCAACTGTCTGCCCCCTGGTGGTCAGTGCACATCATAGAAAGCGGTTGAGCAGCCTTAGCATATCATTAGCCTATTATGCTTTGATTGGTTGAATGGCTGACTGGCCGACTGGACACTTAGCATATTAGGCTTTTATTACATAGGATGATGCAAGGTGAAACTCTACAGCTTTTTAGGGAGTAACTAATACACATGCCAAGATGAACAAGATTCACCTGCTGAGATGGTAGTAAAAAATATCTATTGAAAATGTTGGAATTTAAATTAATTCTGGACACCTAAAGAAGTTGAGTTCAGGACCTCGGTATTTTTTCTATATTCTATTTTAACAGCTTCAAAAAAAAAAAAAAAAGCTAACCATTTTGGAATTGCAGGTAATTTAGACATTCCAAACTCTGCTGTTTTTCTCTCTTAATACACAACTAAAAAGTTCAAAAATACTTTTAAGTTTCTTTATCACAAAAGAACTAGTGCTAGAGAAAGTCAGGATTTGGGATAAGCTTTATAAGCATTTTTCCTAGTTTTGTCAACATATTACTGAGAAAAAAATAAGTTTCAGAGGGATGGGCAATGAAGTAGAAATTCAAACAAGTTGATTTGTACTTTTGAAAAATTAGTTATGTGTTTATTTCCTAAAATAAGAATCTTAGCAGATTGGGGAATAAATTAATACAATTAATTTTAAAATATTTTCATATATTTCTCTTTATGCAGATGCATTTTTTATAATAGCAGAAGTGAGAACAAAATAAATTTTGGTCAGAAAACATCTATTTTTCACAAGCTCCCTATGATCACAATACTATTGTTTTAATAACAGTAACAATAGACATGTTACCACTGATATCCAAATATGTGCCAGGTATTTTACATATATTATTATCTTCACAAATACCCTACACAGTAAGTGTAATTATTCCCAAAAGAGAAAAATGGAACTTTAGCAGTAAGCCTCTTGCCTATGGTAAGTTTCAGTAAATGGAACATCCACGCTTTGAACTATCTGACGCCAAAGCTTATACTTTGAAACCTCCCTAAACCAGACATTCTGGCTCTTAATTCAAAAGACTCCATTATTATATGTGTGGCTCATCGACATTATTTTCAATTTTAAATAATATGGTCATTTGACCAGTATTTTGAATAAAATCACTATATCTTAATCAAAGGATTTTCAAATTTCTATAAATAGGAATGCCTGATTTCATGATCAGATATTTCATCACTACCATGTCTAAAACACTAAAGTGCACTTTGTAAATAACAATGCCACTGCATTATCTCTACAGGTAAATCAAATGTTTAGACCTCAGAGCTATTCTTGTTTAAATAATCACATAATGGATACATAATGTAAGATATTTTTTCTTTGCAAGCACATATTATTTTCTCCCTCAAGTGGATTTCCCCCCCAAAAATAAAAACAAGTGAATTAACTATAGTATAATAATGAAAAATGGGGCACATTACTTAATTTTGAATCAATATGACAAAGAAATGCCATTTACCCATATATCTAAGTGGAAATCTATTGCTTCTAGATATGTTTTTATTTTCTCATCTCAGGCTACAGGAGTTTATAGAATACTGTTATTGATAAAAAAAAATAAAAAATAAATAAATAAACACACACAAAAAAACTTACTCCTCAAAGGAGAGTCTCTTCTGGTGTCTTTACATAATCTTAAGAACCTATGACCTAGCTGTGACTGTCTCCCTGGACATTCAGAAAATCCTCTGGTCTATTTCCTTGGTCCTCCATGGACTTTGCCACCTACTAGGCCACCTCCAAGTTCATCTAAGTCAATTGGTGGGGTGCAGAAATATGCAAAATTCAAAATATATACTTGACCTCTTAAATGTGCTTACAAGTTTCACATTCTTGGCTATGAACTTGGTCAGAAATCTTCTCATCTCCCCCTAGTTCCTAAGAGACACATTTCCCTGGCATAGAAAATCTTCATAGATATGGTGACCACACATCTGTGTCGGCCCACAATTGCCTCAGTTTATGCCAGTTACCCTAGTATAATAATTAATACCTCTCATTTTCCTCTCAAATGTCCCTGCTTGAGCAATAAATTCAATATTGCCATACTGGAGAAATAAATTATATACTGATACACAAAGGAAGCAAGTCCATGTGAATGACAAACTTATTCACTGCAGATAGCCACTGTAGTAACCTATTATGCTAGTAACCATTCTATTCCCCAACTAGATAATGGTGTGAAATGGCGATAAGATCAATAAGTGTGGAAATGCAAAGTACAACATGACCCAAGCATCACCAAACCCTTTGGCAGACTCTTCACAACTGTGCCTGTGTCACTTGACTGCAAAGATGTAAAGGAGATTTCAAGATACAATAATTTTGGGTTGTATAAATATTGACATTTGGCTTTAGGAGAAAAAGTTCAAACCATTTCTTTCATTACTTGGATGGTGCACATTACTTAATGGTGAATCAATATGGCAAGGAAATGTCATTTACCCAAATACCTAAGTGGAAATCTATTGCTTCTGAATATGTGTGTATGTGTGTGTTTTTCTCATCTCAGGCAACAAGAGTTTATAGCATACCAATATTGATAAAAACTTATTCCTCAAAGGAGAGTCTCTTCTGGTTTTTTTAAATATAATCTTAAGCACCTATGACCTAGCTTTACAAGTTAAAATGCCAATTATTGCACTTTCCATGGAACACTAAACACCAGTCCTTTGAAAAATGAAAATTAATTTTTTAAAATGCATTACCATAAATATTTAAAAGCTAAATGGTACAATCACCTCTGTAAAAATCATGGTGAATTGTTCAGTTATTTTACCCCCTGGCATTTATTCCAGTATACTAGAAAGGGCTTTTTTAAAGGCTAATATTCTAGAATTTAACTGCACTATCTATATATATAAAAGCCAAGTGATTGGAATGGTGGAACAACCAGAACAACCAGTTGCTATGAGGTGCACTGTGGTGGCCAACTGGCCCGATGGGGGCCCTGATTAGGAGTGGGGCTGGCCGGCCAACCACCCAAGGCCCGTCCCCCTGAATGGCCCCACCCTCAATTGCCCCCCCAATCAGGGGTGTGGCTGGCCAGCCAACCGTGGCCCCTCCCCCCAGCCAGCCCGGTTCCCGATTGCCCCCCCACCCCAATTGGGGGCAGGGCCAGCCGGCCAAACTCCTGTGCCCCCCCCCCCCGGCAGCCCAGTCCCTGATCCTCCCCATTGGAGGAGGGGCCGGACCCCACCCATGCACGAATTCGTGCACTGGGCTTCTAGTAAAATATAAGTCAAATTCCAGACACCAAAGTTGAAGGTATTCCATTTATATTCCCTGTTTATAATTCAAAAAGTTTATCCTAAAGTTATAAGTAGCTGAAGAAAACCAAGAGGAACAAACATTCTGGAAATGAATAAATGCCTTATGATACCTTGTATGTTAAATACTAAATATATATAAAATCTCAAAAATCATCAATTCATATTATAAATAAAATGTATTCATTATAATGAGTGATTTTGGTTATTTGGTTGCTTTTATCTAAGTTTCTGTGATTATAGAAGACACATCACTATCTCTAATCAGAGCATGAGATATGCCACTGCTGGTAATTTCAGTGAAATTTCACTGAGTTCATCACTGAGAGTAATATTTTTAATTGATGACAAAGCTTTCTCTTGCATATTTAACCACTACAGCATATTGGCAAAGAAAAATAATTTCATTGTGACACCTGAGGAAAATTCTTCTGGATCATAAAAATTAAAATATTTATGAATTCTCTAGTTTAGAAGTAAACTAGTTTTCTATCACATAAGAAAAAAGTGCATTTGGAAATGAATGGGTAATGTTCCATTAAATAAGCAGATATTATATTTGAGTATGATTATATTATAAAAATGTTTGTTAATATTTATTAAGAAACCATAAGAATATTTTCTCCACTAAACATGTATATATTTCTCTTAGCCACTGGGAAGTATTTTAATATTTAATAATTTAAAAAATATATGAAAGATGTCTAGAGATGGTATCATCATCTTACCTAATAATAGACAAACATGTAAATTGGCTGTACCTCTGCTACGCCAATCAGGAGTGATATGCTAATTAACCCAACAAAGATGGAAGTTAATTTGCATACTCAGCCACCAAGTGACAGGGGCGGGACACTTGTGTCATCACCATGGTGACGACACAGGCATTCTGCCCCATCCCCAGTCTCTCAGGGCCTCTGGCACTGTGGGAAGGAGGGGCCGGAGCAGAAAGAGGCAGCTCCCGGAGCAGAAAGAGGCAGCTCTGGGGCCTGAATGGAAAGGGGCTGGGCCGGAGTGGAAAGGCGCTGCCAGCAGCCAGGGAAAGGAAAGCCCATTCTAGCATGAATCTTCTTGCATTGGGCTTCTAGTCCTATATAATAAAAGCCTAATATGCTAAGTGTCCGATCATCTGATCGTCCGTTCAACCAATCAAAGTGTAATATGCTAATGATATGCTAAAGTCACTCAACCACTCTCCATGACGTGCACTGACCAGCAGGGGGCAGACCCTCTGACCGGTAGGTTAGCTTGCTGCTGGGGTCTGGCTGCCCTGGAGCCCTCCTGCAATCCCTCCCTGGCTGGTCAAGCTCCCACGTCCCTCCCTGGCCTTGGTCGTGCACCGGTGGGGTCCCTTGACCTGGCCTGCACCCTCTCACAATCTGGGACCCCTTGGGGGATGTTGAAGAGCCAGTTTCGGCCCGATCCCACAGGCCAAGACGAGAGACCCCACTGTTGCATGAATTTGTGCACTGGGCCTCTAGTAAAAAATAAATATGTTGCACTGAATTCTTGGTTTAAGCTTCTTTCATTTGAATATGTACCAACTTTTCCTTTAAGGTGTCAAAACTTACATTAGCATTTTAAATGCTCTAACAAGTTCTACAAGTAAAATAATTTTTTCACAAATTATTTTCTCCTGTTTTGACTTAAACACAGATCTATGTATCCTACCATCTTTTTTGGTGCATACACACAGTATTTTTTATATACATATTTTGTGGAAGGAAATGACAATTGTTTAATTAATAAAACCTCAATACAGGAAAATAAATGGGAAAAACATATCCAAAATCAAATGCTAAAATAAAAGTAAATAAATAAAAAAACCATTTGTTTGAGATATAAGAATTGTATTCATTTAGTTGGAATTCATCATTTCTAAAGAGAGACACAGAATCTTAGTTGCTAAGTTACATCATATGAGAATCATCATGTGGTTAAATTATATATATACTAGAGGCCTGAGTACAAAGATTTGTGCAAGAATGGGCCTTCCTTCCCCTGGCTGTTGTCACTGCCTTCGCTTTGGCCAGAGCTGCCTTTCCGCCCCGGCCCAAAGCTGCCTTTCTGCTCCAGCCCGGAGCTGCCTTTCTGCCTTCCCACGCTGCCCAGAGGCCCGGAGTGGCTGGGGTGGTGCAGAACACCTGCGTCGTCGGCATGCATATGCCCCCAGCTGCTTGGCACCTGCATATGCAAATTAACCCACCATATTTGTTGGGTTAATTTGCATACTCACCCCTCATTGGCTGGTGGGCGTCGTGAAGGTATGGTCAATTAGCATGTTACTCTTTTATTAGGTAGATTTATAAATATGACTAGGCTTGAATAGTTGTAGGTTTCTTGTCATCACTCTTATCAAAGACTCTCCATAAAAGGTCTGAAAGAAAGGTGTTAGGCCTTTTTTCCTACGTAATTGGTCAGAATGGGAAAAGTCCTACATTTATAAAAGTAAGCAATATACAATATACTAGTATGTCTCCAAGGGGAAAATGAGAAAGAGGTTCCCTCTCCTACCCATTTTTCTCTTTAAGGAAAATACACACACATACACCACTAACGACAACTATTCATTTGATGAACAGAGAGGTTTTGCAGTGCTAGCATTACCACCAATTCACAGCAGAGAATTAGTATTTGCTATACAGTCAGCTCTTTTTTTAGTACTAGCATAGAAACCCTCGCAAGGAACAGTGCTAATAGCTTCAGAATGAGAATGTACATTCATCTTATTTCATATTAGCTTTACCTTGCTTAAAACAAACTCTAGTTTTTTAAATCCAACCACAGTCATGATATGGAGCATGTTAATGAGTAAACCATTGATTCACTTACAGCAATTCATCGGATCTTCATCACTCTTATCAGAACAATCCTGACGAGAGTCACAGACTGATTCCTGGGCAATGCACTGACCACTGGCACAAGTGAATTCACCTGCAGAGCAAGGCTTTCTGGATGCGGCCTGTGCACACACATAGACCCAGAGCTGATCCAGCCCAATAAAACTTCTCTGGCTCAAAAGAGCCCCTTCGAATATAATCTTTAGTGGGGGAAAAAAATGAAAAACAAATGAGTTCATAATCTCTTAAAAAGACTAATTGTAATAACAATAGAGATTAAATTATTAAGAAAACTTCTGTTTTAAGAACAGGCAAATACAATTGATAACGAAGTTCTTATTTGAGAAGCCTAACCCACACACATAAGATTAATAGGCACATTAGATGCACGGAAGCCTCTGAAAAACCACCCATGCCCATGATCAGGTGAAGTACAGCATCCCACTTAATCCTCG
Organism: Plecotus auritus; assembly: GCF_963455305.1. Taxonomy (NCBI): domain Eukaryota; kingdom Metazoa; phylum Chordata; class Mammalia; order Chiroptera; family Vespertilionidae; genus Plecotus; species Plecotus auritus. Next base: position 146,639,765 of record NC_137770.1, read on the forward strand.
ACAATATCCCTGACTGCAAACTATTTACTTGGTCTCATCTTTGCAGCTCTCTCTCTTTAATATTTAAGGAAAAGACTAAGAATTGTCACTATGTACACAGCAATAGCTATGCATATTTTTTAACTACTGAAAGTAGTATTATAATGCATGAAGAGAAATGTCAGGCAAATGGTAAGGGATGCAACAGAAGAATAGAAAATTTAAAGATTATAAAAATATATTAATTTTTATCAAAAAATAATATATTTAATAATCAAAGCTTAAATTAAATAAATCTCATTTTCTCCAATCAAATCGCTGCTTTTCTGAAGGTATACAATACTAGCAAGTGAAACAACCATATGTTCCTAGTCCAATGTAAGATAATATCAAAATACTTTTGTAGGAATTGATTATAACCGATTCTTTAGATCGATTTCAGAGAGAGAAAAAGCGGAGGGCGGGGGGGGAGAGAGAGAGACAGATCCATGTGAGAAAAAAACGTCCATCAGTTGTCTCCCACACACGCCCCAACCGGGGATTGAACCTGCAACCTAGACATGTGCTCTGACCGGGAATTGAACCCACCACTTTTCCGTTATACAGGACAATGCTCCAACCAAGCCACACCCGCCAGAGCAATGTCAAAGTATTAATCTTCCTTCAAATTCTACCAAGAGCAATAGTCAACACCAAGAGGAAAAGATAGACAGAAAGAGCTGACTGGAGCCCTGACTGGTTTGGCTCCGTGGATAGAGCATCGGCCTGTGGACTGAAGGGTCCCAGGTTCGATTCCAGTCAAGGGCATGTACCTTGGTTGCGGGCACATCCCCAGTAGGAGGTGTGCAGGAGGCAGCTGATCGATGTTTCTCTCTCATCGATGTTTCTAACTATCTATCCCTCTCCCTTCCTCTCTGTAAAATATCAATAAAATATATTTAAAAAAAGAAAGAGCTGACTGGATAGCAAATACTAATTGTCTGCTGTCCAATATGATAGTCCATAGCTACTTTGGGATATTTCAATTTAAATTAATTAAAATTCAGCCCCTCTGTGGCACAAGCCACATTTTAAGTGTTTAATTAGTCACATGCAGTTTGTGGCTACCTTGTTGGAAAGCACAGATATAGAAAATTTCCATTACCACTCAAAGTTCTATTGAACAGAGGTGAACTAGATGTTGTTAAAATATAAATAAGATACTAGAAATAAAAGCCAACTTCTTTTATCTCTTCCGACTTAAAGTTTCTGAATAAGTTTTCTGCTTTGTAAAAACATGAACAACTATTATTTCTTTGTTAAGAATTACTTAAGATGAAGTTCAGTTTGCAAATATATTTAATGATTTAGTCTAGAAAATAGTATTAAATTTAAATATCTAACATTAAGAAAACTTTGTAAGCTTCTATACACTTTCCCATAATGAGTATCATAGTAAAAATGTATAAAATTATTGCATCTAAAGCTGTATATTTTCATAGCAGCAAGCAATCAGACATGTAGAAATATCAGTTTGAAGTTGTAATATTGAAAAATTTAAACTTGTCTCAAAATTTAAAAATTTAATTTTAAGTCCCCAAAATCTGCCACTATTAAAAATCTACTTACATTTAATATGCATTTGGAAACCTAGAATAACTTCCAAATTATTTTCTTTATATTTTACTTTGTTTTATCTTGGGGTTAAATAACAAAATTTTAACATTCAGTCTACATAAAAAAGATGAAACTCCAATCAGTTAGTACTCATTTCAGAAATTATAAAGATAGATATCAGCTTAGAAAAGTTGAAAGAGTGTCAAAATGTTAAGTCAGTAGGCTATGTTATAAACCTCAACTTTACTGAGATTGCTACAAAAATGCTATTGTTCAGAAATTCCAACCTCAGAAGTAAACAGGATTCTAAAAATCTCATGATTACAGATTAGTGTCATTTGGGTTCTCCCTTTTAACACCTAGAGACATGTATGAATATGGCATTAGCATAAGGAATGAAATTGTTTTCAGAAGCCACACATATACTTATATTCCAATATAAATATATACTTTAATGCAACACAAAATGAATGTAATATTTAATAAAGTACTGCACTTCAAAAATAAAATTCTAAATAGCAATTAATAATACCAGATATTAAAATGTTATCTCACTAATTTACTATATTTTGTGATATTGCCATAATATTAGAAAAGAAAGAAATGACAGGCAAACATTTAATATGAAAGTTTAGGAAAATGTTATCACATAATTATTTCAGCACAATTTCAACAAAAGCCCATGTAAGTTTTCTGGAGACAGTCTTCACTCTGAGTCCTTCACTCAGGGGAAGTTTGGCCTGAGAAGGTCTAGGTAGAATAAAAAGAAGTAGGTAATCGCTTTCCCCAAACATATGTCTACATCTTTAATGTAAATGCTAATTTAAATTTAGCAATGGGTGATAAATTCACCACTACACAGCTAATAATGAAACATGATAAAAAAAATACTTGCTCTTCCCTTTTATACCTTAAATGACTTCAGTCCTTCTGGTATTAACACATCTGTTTTCACCCATTTTTTGTGAGTTGATGTATTGTATGTCCAAAATATTTCTTCTTCCTTTGATTAGAATAAAAAAAGACATTACTCATTCCCCACATTCCACTCTCATACTTACATACCTACACTCTTAATTACATTTTAATAGAATTTACCCTACCTGTAGGATATTAAGTGCTAAAAAATCTAAAGCGTTGGTGAAAGGGGTGTATAACATTTTTTAAAGGAAACATAAGGAAATGGGGGAACACAAGTAGGTGGAGTAGCAAGGATGTTTAGGGCAGTGAAAATAGTCTATATGATAATATAATGATGCATATGCCATTATCATTTGTCCAAACCTACAGAATGTACAACATACTATACTGTACATCTGTATAGTGATCATTTCCCAGGTTGCGCCCAGTGCACGAAATTGGTGCACTGGTAGGGTCCCTAGACCTGGCCAGCGATCAGGGCTGATATTCAGGGCAACCGGCGGGGCAATCGGGGGGTCCCCACTGGCACCCACCTTGGCTGGCCTAGGGCCTGCAGGCAGGGGCAGCTCCTGCATTGAGCGTCTGCCCCCTGGTGGTCAATGTGCATCATAGCAGTGGGTTGTTCCGCCATTCATTCGATTTGCATATTGGGCTTTTATCATATAGGATGCATTATGAGGTAACATGCTCAATAAAAGTCTCTAATGTACTCCAAAATTTTGCCTCTGGTATTGGGCTTTATAATTGGTGACTATGTTCGTAAGCTCTGAAATAATCCTATTTTTCTTTGGATTTTATCAAACAGTCAAGTTAATTTGACATTTCCCTGGTAATGTTCAGAATATTTACCTACAGGGTGCACTGATTTTTCATATATCAACACAGTGGAAATGCAAAAAGTGGCCAAATTATGTCTTAGGCTGAGCTTTGAGATGCCTCTGTGCTCTCCTTTTTACTGTGAGATAAGCAATGGCACTAGAAGGTGACATCTAGTTATAATGACACTCACCCCTTTTCAAACTCTTGCAAGCATTTATCTCCATGGTTGGCTTCACTTATTTGATTCATATCCAAGATTTTCTAGAAAATGAATCTATTTTCAACTTAGTCCTTTACCCTCTGATTTCTATTCATATTTCCAAGTCTTAAATATTTCAGAAGATAGCCTAAACCTACTAAAATGTACTTCATTCCATGACTTATTTATATCAACTCTTAAGACTCCCACAGACAGTGAAACATACATGTTAGACATGTTTTCATGGTCACATCGGGGTGAACTGGAGTTATAAAAAGGTGAGACACACAAGAATTTTTTGCTAATTATTTCGTATGCGACTTCAGTTATTCCACATCAAGACACTCGTCCTCCACAGATGCTTTTAGTGACACTGCTTGGCAAGCTGTAGTCATCACTTGCCCTCACTTTCATTTTATGAGAATAACTGAGAGCAACTGTGCTCTTTTTTCACAATGACTAATTGATTCCCCTCTGTTCTACTAGAAGAAGAATGCATTTACATTTTTTCTGAAAAATGAGCAGAGTTCTTTTCATATTGTAAATGGAATTTCATACACTAAGTTAATTGTATATTGTGTATGAAATCCAGATTTTTCTACCACATTTTCCTGTCTCATGCTACAATGAAAAAGAAAAATAATTAACCCCAACTAAACAAAATCAACTTCTATTTTATTTTTGTCCTCATAGACTCTTATCTAATTACTTTCAACAGGTGTCAATGTGAAAGAGACTCCCAGTTCAAAAAAGCCTTTCAAGTGATATTCTAATTTTTATTATCTTAATAAATAAAAATGTTAAAAATGTCTTTACTCTTCCAGACCAGCATCAGTAATGCCATTTTACCCTTCAAGAAAAATATTTATTGCCGAAACCGGTTTGGCTCAGTGGATAGAGCGTCAGCCTGCGGACTGAAGGGTCCCGGGTTCGATTCCGGTCAAGGGCATGTACCTTGGTTGCGGGCACATCTCCAGTGCGAGGTGTGCAGGAGGCAGCTGATCGATGTTTCTCTCTCATCGATGTTTCTAACTCTCTATCCCTCTCCCTTCCTCTCTGTAAAAAATCAATAAAATATATTTTAAAAAAAAGAAAAATATTTATTATTACATATTTTAGAGATATCTGCTTATCCTTCCCTCTTCCAGTTAAGAAAATAAAAGGAACCAATTTCAAGGGTTTATTTTATTTTTAACTACTTTTTATTGCATGCAGGATAGGATCATATACTGTGGTAAAGACCTTCCTTCAGGAAAAGTTTATTATGGCTTTAAAAACTGTATCATACAAGAAAAGATATTTCTAAGGCACTGTCTTCCCTGCCCTAACTGTTTTCTTCCTGTTTGCCAGTGGGAATTTAGAAAATATGTAGAAGCAGCACAAGTTGGGCACTGCCCTTGGCTCACTGACACGGAAACTCTCCTCAGGATAAAAGATAGGCTGCAACTTGCCTCTCACCTGTTTTCTATTTCTCAACTTCTAAATCCTCTGAATATAAAAAAAATAACTCAGCATTCTCACTAGACATTTCTTTTATTTACCTGCACATATCTTAAGGGTTTTTCCTTTGTTGTATTCCTGAAAGATATAAATGATCATTTTCATCAAGAGCTAATTTTGTAAATGACAGATTTGGAGTCTTTTTTAAGAGTGTGATAAAACATTAACTTGTGACTTAAATGTACTTTGTTACAGATTTGTGTTACGTGTATAAAATATAGCAAGTAGAGTGTCAGAAAAAATAGACCACTATCTTGCAGAATACTAATAAATCAAACATCAGTCAATATTCTCTATGATGTACTCTTAATTGCTTCCAGTTAATATACCAGATTAGTTCTCAACTAATAAACTTCTGTTCTTATAATGTAGGAAATGGATTGCTGATAACTGTATTCTTATTATATGAGGTGATATCTGAAGCCAATTTGTTTCCGTCTTTTCTTGTAGCATCCCAAAGCCACCAGAGAAATGATATCTCTAATTTTAAGTAATTCATAACTCCATTCTACATATCTTAAAAATCCATCATTAGTGTTCAGAACAGATTAAAATAATCCCCAAAATTAGAAGATATATGATACAAATTTTACTTAAATGTAGAATAACTAATTCAGCATTTATCAAATATTAATTAACTAGAGGCCTGGTGCACAAAATTCGTGCACTGCGGGGTGTGTTTCTCAGCCCAGCCTGCACCCTCGCCAATGTGGGACCCTCAAGGGATGTCCGACTGCCGGTTTAGGCCCGAACCCTAAACTGGCAGTCGGACATCCCTCTCACAATCTGGGACTGCTGGCCCCCAACCGTTCTCCTGTCTGCCAGCCTGATCACCCCCTAACCACTCCCCTGCCAGCCTGATCAATGCCTAACTTCTCCCCTGCTGACCCTGTAACCCCAACTGTCCTCCCCTACCAGCCTGGTAGCCCCTAACTGCCTTCCCCTGCAGGCCCCGCAACCCTATCTGCCCTCCCCTGCCAGCCTGGTCGCCCCCAACTGCCCTCCCCTGCAGGCCTGGCCCCCCCAACTGCCCTCCCCTGCAGGCCTGGCCCCCCCAACTGCCCTCCCTGCAGGCCTGGTCCCCCCTAACTGCCCTCTCTTGTCAACCTGGTCACCCCTAACTGCCCTCCCCTGCCAGCCTGGTCGCCCCCAACTGCCCTCCCTGCAGGCCTGGTTGTCCCCAACTGCCCTCTCCTGACAACCTGGTCGCCCACAACTACCCTTCCCTGCCAGCCATCTTATGGAGGCCATCTTTGACCACATGGGGGCAGCCATCTTGTGCAAGGGCGTGAGGTTCAATTTGCATATTACCTCTTTATTATATAGGATTACCTGCTGTGTAAAAGCACTTTCATAGGGCCATATATTTTTAAAGTGCCTTTAGCTATAATATAAATGTAACAAAATTATTCTAGAATTTCTTTGTTGAAGAAGGATACTGGACATTATAGCTGGTTGCAAATTACATAGAGGCTATCTGGGCTTGGTTTGCAGAGCATAGTAACAATAACTGAAAAATGTCTAAAACATAAACACTACAACATATATGGCTAAAGTTTAACCTTTTTGTTTGTTTATTTGTTTGTTTTGTAAACTTTCCCACATGTATCTGGAAAGTTTGGAGAACTACAGAAAGAGCAGGGAGATATTTTTACAAATTGAATGAAATATACCAAATAGATTCCAGGGCATTATGCTGCCAAATACCACTGCAAAATATATACTATTACAAAAATATAACCTAGTTACAGAATGCTAGACATTGTGTCTCATTCCCGTAACAAAGGAAAATGTATTAGGCCATCTAATGAGAGTATTCATCTAACTTTATGCTTTAGGACTCTGTGAATATCTTGGAAAAGAAAACTAGAAGAAAGAAGACTGGACATGTTGAAAATGACACAAAAGGGAAAGGTAGAAGTGATATAATAGAACTAGGAAGAAAAAGACTTTGTCTTGAATTTTCAAATATCTTGCTAATAAGCATTCTGAAATTTGAGGATGAAAGAGAAGAAAATGCTATTGACAGATGGTTATTGGCACTTAATAAGTGCAGATGATAAATTAATTTGTGTTAAAAATGAATCTAGCTGAAGTCATGTGCAAGTTTCAACTGAATTTACCCAAAGTATCCTGAGCCAAAGGAAACAAATTTGGATGTTTTTACTGTCTTCCTTTTTCCAATATCAGAATTACTGCAATTGTCAAATGTTCCCCATTTCTAGAATGATTGCTATTTACCCCTATGATTTATTTACTTCTATTTATAAGTAAATTTTTCCTCACAATAGAAATTCTCAGTGTCTCAGGTATTTTCCCACATGTAGAGAATTGTTTTTAGTTATAGTTAGGTTTAAAAAAAAAAAAAGGCTTAGACTAGCATTACCACCACAACTTTTACTCTGCCCATTGTGCCATTTCTTTCATTCAAATGACTCATTTGTCTGCAACTAATCAGTAATTGCCAGCCTTTAAAATTTTATCTACTGGTACCAGAACGAGTAATTTGCTTCCATCATATTTAGAACTTTAATGGTATACAGATCTAAAATACAAAACAGATCACATCAGAGCTTTAATAGAGAGGTATCAAAAGTTTCTCAAATAGCTAATTTTATTAGACCTATAGTTTCTTTAATATATTTTTATGAATGTTAACAGTTTTATGATATACTAGAGGCCTGGTGCACGAATTCATGCACGGGTGGGGTCTGGCCAGCCCACCCCGATTGGGGCCGATCAGGCCGGGCTGGCTGGGGGTTGGGGGAGGAGCAGGGAATGTGGGAGGTTGGTGGACCAGCCCTGCTCCGAATAGGGTGGGAGGGGGGCTGATCAGGGGTGGGGCTAGCCAGGGATAGGGGCCACGGGCTGTTGACCAGCCGACCTTGCCCCCTGGTTGAACTCCCAATCGAACTCCTGGTGGAGGGGACAATTTGCATATTAGCCTTTTATTATATAGTATTATCAAATTGCTTTTGCAAATTATCACATTGGCTTTTTCATATGGCAGTATTTCCTAAACCAACTTCTTAATATTTCTTTTTAAACGTATACTAAATAAAATCAAGCTAAAGAATACCTAAAGCCTACATAACTGAGAAACAGAAACAGAAGTTGCCAGGATTAGAAATTTCATTTACTCATTGGTTTTGAAACAAATGCATGATTCTTCTTACCTTATTGTTATACAGACTTACTCTCAGGACACTGTTTTCCATAGCATAATAGAACTGCAAATGGCAGCTCTTGCCCCAGCAGTGACACACAGAGCTGTTCAGATAAGCCCTGCTGTCTAAATGGTCAAGTGTAGAAGCATGGTTAGCCTCTACCCACATGTAGTAACCTGAAAATTAAAGGAAATGAAGCAATTTAGAAACAAATTAGGTACTTTCTGTTTGAACAAAATTACTGTATTTCTAGAGTTTTCAAAATCAGACTTGAATCACAAATATTTTATTTAAAATGGTGATATGATGGTATGAAATGATTGCATCAACTACAAATGACAGGTTTTTGTTTCCACATGCACTTCCTAAAATGCATTGAAATCTGTTCCAAATGTCTGAAATAGAAGTTTGATAATGCACCCCAAATGAAAATTCAATAGTCTTATAAAAATCCCAATGCCACCAAATTTTCATTTTCTTTTAAATATCACAATGTAATTTTTCTTTAATCAAGAATTCTTCAGCCTTCTTTCCAAAATTCTTTTCCCTTTTGATGATTTTTCCTACATTTTACAAAGAAACCTTTATAATTTGACAGAATATATTTTTATATATGTTGAAGTCTTTTATATTCTTTTAGAAAAACATTTCAGAATCAGACGAAATGTTTTTATATTTTCTTCATTGTTTCCCTTGACCTATGAGATATGTCGCCAAAAATATTGCTGAGAGATGTCTGAGATTTTGCTGGCTATATTTTCTTCTAGAATTTTTATGGTTTTGTGATTTACATTTAAGCCTTTTATCCATTCTGATGTTATTCTTGTGTATGGTGTAAGTTGATGGTCTAGTTTCATTTCTTTTGCATGTACCTAATTTCTCAACATCATATATTGAAAAGACTGTTTTCACTCCATTGTATGTGCTTGCTGCCTTTGTCAAATATTAATTGCCCATAAAGGGGAGGGTATATTTCTGGGTTCTCTGATCTATATGCCTGCTATTATGCCAGTGCCAGGCTGTTTTGATTACTATGGCATTGAAGTATAGTTTTACATCAGCTATTGTGATACCTTCACTTTGTTCTTCTTTCTCAAGATTGCTGAGGCTATTTGGAGTCTTTTTTTTTTTTTTTTTTTTTTTTTACAGAATATAATTCAAATGCCCTATTTCTTAAGAAACTAGATGGAAGCATCAAATCTGTGGATTTTTTATTACCTAAAAATATTATCAATCAATTTTTCCCATCTGATTCTTAAAACCAATTTTGATTGTTGATTAACTCAATAATGTAGACTATACAGAGATATTTCCATAATTTTATAACTTCAATTTTCAAAAATAATCTTTCAAATGCTTGTTCTGTAAGTTAGTAAATACTCCTGCAGCTTCTAAAAACTATTTAAATTAAATGAAACTCCTATTTATTAGAAATGTTAGACTTTAATGAAAATAGCATAGTAAGTTAATACTTTGCCCCAGACCTATACACAAGGAAATGATAAATAGAAAACACATTTTTACAAAGGCAAAGACAGGTCAAATGCCATTTCAAGAGAGAAGAAAAAAATATGCCAAGTGATGAGCAGGGCTGAAACCACAGAACATGGGCTTTAGGATAAAAAGCAGGCTGTTGTAGCTTGAATTTTGACTAATTTAAATTTTGCAAAAGCTAAAGAAGAAGAGTCAAATTCTCTTAATGAAAGCAAAGACTAGGGAGGGGAACCTGCTCATAAACTGAGGTGGGAAATATACCTTCCCTCACTGTCTCAGGCTGTAAGAGGCAGGATGTGCAAGACTCCTAGCATTGCCATGAAATACGAAACCGTAAACTAGTATTGTTACTCAGGTAAGGGATCAGGGAGCTGAGTAATGCTACAACAAAATCACAGAACAAGCAGGCAGGTACAAAGAAAAACATCAGGAAAGAATGGAGGAAGGATAGAGAAAAAGTAAATCTACAGTAGATATCAGGAGAAAAGGACTATCACAATGTAGTTGGAAATGCAATAAACAGTTTTTCATTTTAAAATTGTACCACCACATAGCTTATTATTTAGGTGTGAGGCCAATTTAAAAATGTTTAAAGTTTATAAATACTAAGCAAGTTCATCACCACAAATTTTATGTAAATAAAACACAAGTAATTTAAAAAGTGAACCTTTGCAAGAAGGAAAAGAAACTGAAAGGGCGAGGATAAGATAATAGAAACAATGGTGACTAAAGAAAATGATAAAATATATCATTGTAACAGTTGAAAACTTAATAGCTTCAAATGATATTTACTTAAAAATATTTTTTAAAAATATTAAACTATAATTCAAGACCTAAAAAGGGTGGTGGGTGAAGGTGGAAGAAGGTATAGGGGGATGAATGGTAATGGGAAAAAAAATAAAATAAAAAGGGAGGGTTAAAAATGGTAATTTAAACTATGACAAGTTCCTTCTATTCCAGAAAGTGATAAACATATTGGAGCACTTTAGTATTATTAAAGAAATTTAATATTAAAGATATATGTCAAAATTTTTAAATAACCATAAAAATATCTACACTATTAAAAGAGAAACATGCAAATGGACCATCACTCTGCTACGCCTACCAGCCAATCAGGAGTGAGTATGCAAATTAACCCAACAAAGATGGCGGCAGCCATGGAGCTGGAGTGAGCAGGAGGCTTGGGTTGCCCCCAGCCCACCATGGCCTCCGCCGAGGGCAACCCAGGCTTCCAGCCAGTCCTCGCCTCCACTCAAGGAGGGGCTGGGAGCCAGGGTCACCAGGGGCCGTGTCCTGACTGAAAACAGCCCTCAGCCCCTTACTCAGGCTGGCCAGGCACCCCAATGGGGACCCCCACCCTGAAGGCGGTGTGGCCAGCCTAAAAAAGGCCCTCAGCCCCTTACTCAGGCTGGCCACGCCCAGGGAGTAAGAGTCCCCACTGGGGGGCGTGGCCAGCCTGCAAACAGCCCTCAGCCCCTCACCCAGGCTGGCCACGCCCCCCCCAGCGGGGACCCTCACCCCATGGGAGTGTGGCCGGCCTGCAAACCACCACAGGCCCCTCGCCCAGGCTGCCCCATGCCCCAAAGGAACCCCCACCCTGATCTGGGACACCCTTCAGGGCAAACCAGCCAGCACCTACCCGTGCACCAGGCCTCTATCTATACTAATAAAAGGGTAATATGCTAATTAGACTGGGAGACCTTCCAGGAGACCTTCTGGATGTTCTTCTGGACAAAGCCATGGTGGCGGGGCCGAGGTAGAGGCAGTTAGAGGCCCAGAGGGGAGGGCAGTTGTGGGTGATCAGGCCAGGATGGGGTGGCAGTTGTGGGTGATCAGGCCAGGATGGGATGGCAGTTATGGATGATCAGGCCAGTGGGCGGGGGGGGCCATTGAGGGTGATCAGGCTGAAGTGGGGGGGCAGTTGGGGGTGAGCAGACCAGCAGGGGGGCACAGCTGGGGGCAAGCAGGCCATCAGTGGGGGTCAGTTGGGGGTGATCAGGACAGCGGCTGGGGGCAGTTGGGAGCAAGCAGGCCAGTGGTGAGGGAAGGTGGGGGCAAGCAGGCCAACAGGGGGGGCAGTTGGGGGCGAGCACACTGGAACAGGGGGCAGTTGGGGGTGATCAGGCTGGCAGGGGGGGCATTTGGGGCAAGCAGGCTGGCAGGCAGAGTGGTTAGGGGCAATCAGGCAGGCAGGTGAGCGGTTAGGAGCCAGCAGTCCCGGATTGTGAGAGGGATGCCCGACTGCCAGTTTAGGCCTGATCCCTGTAAACTGGCAGTAGGACATCCTTTGTGGGGTCCCAGGTTGGAGAGGGTGCAGGCCAGGCTGAGGGACACCCCCCGTGCACAAATTTCATGCACCGGGCCACTAGTCCTATATAATAAAGATGTAATATGCAAATGGTTGTTACGCCAGGAAGCGTAACGACCGACTGCATAACAACCGGATCACAGGTCAGCAAGAGGGTGGGGCAGCAAGCTACAAGTGGGCAGCAGAGAGCTACAGGAGGGGGTAGGGCAACAAGCTATGGGGGCGGGGAGGTGGAGGGAGCGACAGGAGGGCAGGGCAGCAGGCGGGAGCTACAGGAGGGTGGCAGTGATCTACTGGCTGCAAGTGGGCAGCAGAGAGCTACAGGAGGGGGCAGGGCAGTAAGCTATGATGTGGGGCAGAGGGAGCTACAGGAGGGCGGGGCAGCAGGCAGACAGCTACAGGAGGGCGGCAGCAAGCTACTGGCTACAAGCAGGCACCTGAGAGCTACAGGGAGGAGCAGGGCAGCAAGCTATGGGGGGTCAGGGGAGAGGGGTACAGGGGGAGCTACAGGAGGGCGGGGCAGCAGGCAGAGAGCTACGGGAGGGTGGTAGTGAGCTACTGACACATGGATTCATGCGCAGGGCTACTAGTAATATATATAAAACAAAGCTTCTAAGCCAGTGAGAAAAAGAAATAAAAGACTAACAACCAAAGATCTTAACAGACACCTAACTAAAGAAGATATACAGATGACAAATATGCATATAAAAAATGCTCCATATAGTATGTCATCAGGGAAATAAAAAGTAAACAATGAGATTCCATTACACACCCATGAAAATGGCCAAAATCCCAAATACTGGCAACGCCGAATTCTGGAGAGGATGCAGTGCAACAGAAATATCATTCATTTCTGGTGGGAGCACAGACACTTTTGAAAATAGTTTAATGTTTTCTTACAGAACCATATTTTTCCATATGATTCAGCAATTGTGCTCCATGGTATTTGCTCAAAGGACCTGAAAATGTAGATCCACACAAAAACCTGCACATGGGTGTTTAGAGCAGCTTTATTCATAATTGCTAAAACTTGAAAGCAACCAAGACATCCTCAGTAGGTGAATGGATAAACTGTGGTTCACCCATACATTGGAATATTACTCAGCATTAAAAAGACATGAGCTATTGAGCCCATTGAAAGACATGGAGAAAATGAAAATGCATATTACTCAGGAGCCAATCTCAAAAGGCTTTATACTTTATGACTCCAACTATATGATACTCTGGGAAAGGCAAAACTATGGGGACAATAAAATCTACATGGAAGTAGATTAGTTTTTGTTGGAATGAAATTTTAAATTATACTTTTAAAAAATAACTAACAATACCCCTACCAAAAAAAAAAAAAAAGGCAATAAAGAGAAAAGTACACAGAAATAACAAATTAGTGTTAGAATAAGAGGAAGAAACTCATTGACAATACTGCAGGGATAGGGAGAGCTAATAGAGTTGATAAACCTTTTTTTTTTTTTTTTGTGGTTGTTCATGCAAAATCTATTATCTCCTGATGATAAAAAATAATAAAATTTAACAAATTAAAATAGTTAAAATAGTTAATTAACCTAGTGTAATTTTTCCTAAATCAAGTGAAATTATTGATTTTCCTATTTTCAATGTCTATGGCATAATATAGTTTCAATAAAATATACTCAGTATATTCATTAAGACCCTGATTAAATGTCTGCATATGGTAACAATAAAGCACAATTCTAAAAATAATATATAAAAGATATTATTTTTTATTCCTACCTTCATCATCACTACTTTGATCTTGCTGAGTTGTAGATTCTAAAGCAGGAACTCTTCTTGCATTTGTGCGCAACCAGGAAATGTGCCCAGCAGGTGCTTCTGATGCCCAGCCACACGTGTCAAATTCAAATCCACAGGGCTGACACACTAAAGGGAGGGAGGGGAGGAAGATCCTGGTGGACTCTCACAGTCTATGAGAGTGGTTACTGCCATGGTTGGTGTTACACTGGGGTTTACACACAAATTCATATCTGGAAATTTTGTTTCAATAAACCTTAGAATGAACCAGCAATTCTATTTTTTCAAGTTCTTCAGTTCACTCAGATGGGCATCCCCCAAAATGAGAACCATTGCATTGCCATAAAAAATTAAAATTTTCTATCTTTCCTTGGACAAGTGCTTTGATTTGATTTTTTAAATAGCATAATATCTGACCTTAGCTAATTTATGGAAATAATTTTATTTATATCATTGACTATTCATAAACACATTGAGATTTTAAAGAATAATTGCATATAAAATTCCAAAATGGTATTTAGTGGAACTGTTTTACAAAATAGTATCACCTTAAATTGATATATTTAATATATTTCACTTGTTGAATAAATCAATCTTCCAATAACATTCCAGCTAAAACTTGGCGCATAAACGTCAACAAATACCAAATAACAAGTGAGTATCTTATATTCATACTAGAGGCTCAGCGTACAAAATCATGCACGGGTAGGGTCCCTAGGCCTAGCCTGTGATCAGGGCCATCTTCTGCCCACTCACCAGTCCCCAGTCCCACCCCGCCACCACCCACTCTGGTTCCCTGTGGTTCCCCGTTCACCATCCTGCGATCAGAGCCTGCAGGCAGGGGGGTTGGGTGGGTGGCGAGGGACCAAGTGGTGGTCAATGCACCTCTTAGCGACTGGTCAATTCATGCTTGACTGGGCTTTTATTATGTAGGATTAGGGATCTGAGTCTCATGAATGGATCACACAACAACAAGGTGGGTGTGCCAATTTAACACTTACATCTTAATCCTGCATCTGTAGAGTCAAATCTGCAGAGAGTTGTATCAGGATGGCATAGTTCCTGCTTTGTGACAGATGCTTCTTGACATGGTAAAGTTTCATCTGTTAAATTTAAAGAGTGAGATGCAGATGCAACTAAGGGGAGTTATTCATTTATTAAGACACTAGAGGCCCAGTGCACGAAATTCTTGCACTCAGGAGGGTCCCTCAGCCTGGCCTGTGCCCTCTTACAGTCCGGGAGCCCTCAGAGGATGTCCGACTGATGGCTTAGGTCCACTCTCCTTGGGGAGCGGGCCTAAACTGGCAGTTGGACATCCTTAGCACTGCCACAGAGGCAGGAAAAGTTCCTGCCACCGCCGCTGCGCTCACCAGCCATGAGCCCAGCTTCTGGCTGTGCAGCACGCCCCCTGTGGGAATACACTGACCACCAGGGGGCAACTCCTGTGTTAAGCGTCTGCCCCTGTGTTAAGGTCAGTGCACATCATAGCAACTGGTCGTTCTGCCATTCAGTCAATTTGTATATTAGCCTTTTATTATATAGGATTAACACTTGTTCTACAAGGCATTCTCCACCCAAATCTTCTTTATGGCAGCATCATCCATTAGGTGGACCCATTACACAGAGAAAAAGTATATAAACCAGGCTAATGCTTCTGGGATTTAATCAGATCTCTGTGTTGAATGCTAAAACCAAATATTTCATCCTCACCGAAGTAACCTGTCTGAACATAAAAACTAACAGCATATTATTAAAAGGATAACAGTACATACATCACATATAACATATGGTGTCTTCTTTAACTGGAAGCAGGATCTGCCCTGGAACTATTTTCCCTGCAGCCCTTTCAAACGGTGCCTCCTTTCCTCCCACAGCCCTCCCAACACAGAACTTAAAAGTGGATAGGTGTCCTTCCTGTACCAGTAGCCACTTCCAGATAATTCTCACTCAGTTTCCTAAATACCCAGCTTTGAATCTCTGGACATCAAAGGGTTTCACTCTCTGTGCCAGCTTGTTGCAGTCATCTACAGACTAAGCACTACAGCTCAATCCTTGATGGCATTAGCCCTTGTCTCACTGTCATTCTTTGTCATTTCAATATTCATCTTCATTTCTTCTATTCTTCTTCATTTCTTGATTTCTTCTTATTGGTGACTGTGAAGGAGAACGCTGATGAAAAACAACCCCTGCCACCAATCCTCAGAGGATTATCATTACTAATAACATTTCCTTGATCTTAATTACAAGTGACCCACTCCACAACCTTCATCCCCATTGTTCCAGTTCACTCCCTCTCATATCTCAACTGCAACAATGTTTTGACAGCACCAGGCCCTACCAGCTAATGGTCCTACAATCTTATCGATTCCTTTCATCCTCTCTCATGTTCTCTCTTCCTTTCTTAACAGATGTTACACAGCCAGTCATCCTGGCTCTTCTCATGCTTCCCCATTCTCTTGGAGCAAAAACTGAAAAGTACAATTCTCCACATAGTGCAAGTAATGGATAGTTAGCTTTTTGATTGTCATGTAAGTGCCTTGCCTAACATTAAGATGTTGATTGCTGAGACACTCATTTCAAAGAATCCCCTCGAATAAACACATGGCCAGCTACACAACTAGATAAAGAACCAGGCAGCCCCAACCCTTGAAGTTCCCATTTTTGAAAGACTTGATTGACCTAGATAAGGGACTGTTGGACTGACCCTGCTTTTCCTTTCCCTGCTGTTATTTTTAAAATTCACCAATAAAGAGTGGACCCATAAAACCCTAGGTCCCCCACCCTTGGTTCCAATAACGGCAGAAACCCTGGCCAGCTTTCGCTTTCACTTTCTCTCTCTCTCTCCCTCTCCCTCTCTCCCTCTCTCCCTCTCTCCCTCTCTCCCTCTCTCCCTCTCTCCCTCTCTCCCTCTCTCCCTCTCTCTCCCACTATGACCTAAATGTATGGCCCCAGATAAGCCTCCAGGACCTATCAGTAATGAACCTTGTTTTTTCAAATTTCCTTGATGGTTGATGCTGAGGTGCATCCTGCAATCTTAAAAACAACCACCACAAGGGCTGGTCCAGTCACAACTTTGGCTCCAGGCAGGGAAATGTCTGCAGGGGGTGCCACAAGTAGTAAGGGCCCAGGTGAGTGCCCCACGCACTCCTAGTTGATAGCATCACTATGGATATGCTTGCATCTACAAAAACCACCACCTACTCCATTTACATCTGTGAAGCAGAACTTGAGTGAAGAGAGGCCCACAATCATGATGATTAAAATTACATATTCATGTCTACTCACTTCATTGCATCATGGCAATGCCATACTACATTTTTCTAATTCTTTCCTTTTCCTCTATTCCTAGACACTATTCCCCCTCCTTAAATTTCCACCTCCTCTTTCATTTCAGATAATCATCCTTCATTCCACCTCAACATTCTCAGCTAATCATCTTGCTTCACATTTCATAGGAAAAATCAGAAGAAAACTAACAAGTGCCGCCATCAATCTACCTACACAGCAGTCCACATAGCTTTCCTCCTGTAATGAGCGTCAACTAGCCATGCTCCACTCTAAGCCCACTCCTTTCATTCATTCACATAGTAAATGTATCTCTTCTTGCCTATCTAAGAAATCATTCCAGCAATTTCCTCTTCTCCTTTACACTTCTCCTTTCCTCTTGGAAATCGCTTCAGTACACTAAGTGGCCAAAATTTCACCCATCCTAAGGAAACTTTCCTACCCTACAAGCCCCTCCAACTAACTTGTCTAAGTTTTTCATATTCTCACTGACTCCACACCAATTTGTCCCCCTGCCTTCATTTTTTCTTGAATCCGTTCCAATAAGGTTTTTGTCAAAAATCTTTTTATTGAGGTAAGAATCACATAACATTAAATTCATTTTAACCATTTGTAAATATACAATTCAATGGCTATTAGTACATTTACAATGTTCTACAATCATCATCAGTAGCTAATTCCAAAACATTTTCATTATACAAAAAGAAAACACCCATAACCATTAACAGTCATTCCCCATTCTCTCCTCCCTCATCCCACAAACCTCTAGCAACCAGTAATATGCTTTTTATCTATATGGATTTGCCCAGTACATTCCATATACTAGTAAATGGAATCATACAATATTGGCCTTTGGTGTTTGACTTCAACTTAGCATTTAATGTTTTAAAGGTTCGTTCTTGTTGTAACATGTATCAGAACTTTATTCCTTCATTTTTTACCCCACCACTCCACTGGAACTGCATATGTAAAGGCTGATCTCTATATTGCTAAATCTAGTATTTAATTTTCCCTCCCCAACATACCTGACATATAGCAGTACTAGAGGCCCGGTGCACAAAATTCATGCATGGTGCGGGGGTGGGGGGTGTCCCTCAGCCCAGTCTGCACCCTCTCCAATCTGGGACCCCTCGGGGGATGTCTGACTGCTGGTTTAGGCCTGATCCCTGTGGGATCAAACATCCCTCTCACAATCCGGGACTACTGGCTCCCAACTGCTCACCTGCCTGCCAGCCTGATTGCCCCTAACCACTTCTGCCTGCCAGCCTGATCACCCCCTAATCACTCCACTGCCAGCCTGATCGACACCTAACTGCTCCCCTGCCGGCCCAATCGCCCCTCACTGCCCTCCCTTGCCAGCCTGGTTGCCCCTAACTGCCCTTCCCTGCAGGCCTTGTCCCCCCCCAACTGCCCTCCCCTCCAGGCCTGGTCCCCCAAAACAACCCTCCCCTGCTGGCCTGATCACCCCTAACTGACCTCCCCTGCCAGCCTGGTCACCCCTAACTGCCCTCCCCTGCAAACTTGGTCCCCCCAACTGCCCTCCCTCCCCTGCATGCCCAGTCACCCCCAACTGCCCTCCCCTGTCGGCTTGGTCGCCCCTAACTGCCCTCTCCTGCTGGCCTGATCACCCACAACTGCCCTCCCTTGTCAGCTATCTTGTGGGGCGGCCATCTTATGCAAGGGTGTGATGGTCAATTTGCATATTACCTCTTTATTATATAGGATTGGGCCTAGTTGATCACCCTCCTTCTTCCCTAGATTCCAATACATAAATTTTCTCCTGGTTTTCCTCTTAAATTACTAGCTGTTCAATCTCAGACTCCTTTTTTGGTTTTCTGTATCACCTCAAGGTTACAAAAAGTAGCATTAGAGCTCAGTCCTTAGATCTCTTCTCTACAGTCATGTTCTTGTTAGTATCACCTAGTGTCACACCTTTAAAATTTTTCCCAAGTGCAAGTGACTCATAAAATTATATCTTACTAGAGGCCCGGTGCACAGATTTGTGCACTGGTGGGGTCCCTCAGCCTGGCCTGCGAGGATCGGGCCAGAACTGGCTCTCCGACATCCCCCAAGGGCCCCCGGATTGTGAGATGGCCCAGGCCAGGGGGCATCACTGGTGTATGATGGGGGCGGGGAAGGACTGCGGGAAGGCTTCAGGGCATGTCTGGCCCGTCTCACCCAGACCCAATCGGCCAGACCCCAGCAGCAAGCTAACCTACCAGTCAGAGCGTCTGCCCCCTGGTGGTCAATGCATGTCATAGCGACCTGTCAAAATGGTCGAACAAATGGTTGGACACTTAGCATATTAGATTTTTATTATGTAGAATTATTAACATTTATCTAATGCATGCCATGTTATAGTCATTAGATAAGAGAGTTTGTGTGGTATAATCTGTAATTCTCATAGTAATCATAGCTAGTAGGTAATATCATTACTGTACCGATGGGTAAGCTGGGACTCAAAAAGATGAAGTGGCTTGTCTCAGGCCACTTAGCAGTGAGGGATTGAACTGAGTCAGGGTTTAGACCCAGATTTCTTTGGCTTGCTTATTATCTCTGTATGTTCTGCCTTCCTTGACTGAGAAGAGGATTACGCATGAAGGGAGAAAGAACTCCAGGTCATAGAATGTAGGGGATCTACAATGTAGGAGTTCTAGAAATTACTTGAGTAGTTGGTCAGAGGCAGTGATTTTGGTCATAGAAATGGCCTATGAAGGCAAAAGAAGAAACTGAATAAAATACCAAGTTCAGAGAACAGAGAAAGCTGGAAAGTTTGAAAGTAAGCACATTGGATAATGGTTTTTATTTTTATTAATTTACTAGAGGCCTAGTGCACAAAATTCGTGCATGGGGGAGGAGGGGTTGTTCCTCAGCCCAGCCTGCACCATCTCCAATCTGGGACATCCCTCTCTCCAGGACTGCTGGCTCCCAACTGCTTGCCTGCCTGCCTTCCTGATTGCCCCTAACCACTTCTGCCTGCCAGCCTGATCACCCTTAACTGCCCTCCCCTGCAGGCCTGGGTCCCCCGCAACTGCCCTTCCCTGCCAGCTCAGTTGCCCCCAACTTCCCTCCTCTGCCAGCCTGGTCACCCCATACTGCCCTCCCCTGCAGGCTTGATCGCCCCCAACTGCCCTCCCTTGCAGGCCTGGTCCCTCCCAACTGCCCTCCCCTGCTGGCCTGAATGCCCACAACTGCCCTCCCTTGCAGGCCTGGTCCCTCCCAACTGCCCTCTCCTGCTGGCCATCTTGTGTCCACATGGGGGCAACCATCTTATGTGTTGGAGTGATGGTCAATTTGCATATTACTATTTTATTAGATAGGATATAGGCCAGCTGGTTTGCCCTGAAGGGTGTCCTGGATCAGGGTGGGGGTTCCCTTGGGGTGTGGGGTGGCCTGGGTGAGGGGCCTGTGGTGGTTTGCAGGCCGGCCACGCCCCCGGCGACCCAAGCAGAGGCCCTAGTATCTGGGATTTATTTAACTTCTATAATTGAAACTTTGTAGCCTTGAGTGGAGTCCAGCGCCAGCCAGGGTGTGCGGAAAGCTTGGCTTCCTCCATTGCCAGGGAAACCCAAGCCTCTTGCTCTCTCTGTGGCCACAGCCATCTTGGTTTGGTTAATTTGCATACTCACTCCTGATTGGCTGGTGGGCGTGACTTGTGGGTGTAGCAGAGGTACGGTCAATTTGCCTATTACTCTTTTATTAGATAGGATGCCCAGACCTTTTACTGGATTCCAATATAAATATCATCCTGATGACTTGGCTCCTTCAAAGACATCTGCTTTTCTAAAACTAAAGTTCTCATGTTCTCTACCCAAACTTTCTCCTCCCACATTCTTTCCCATTGTAGTTCATGACAACTCCACCCTTATAAATCAGGCAAGAAATGTGCAGTCATCTCTGTCTCTATTACTGTACTAACACCATCCATCAGCATATCTTTGTTTTGTTTAGAAAACACATTAAGAATATGACTGTAGTCCTGACCGGTTTGGCTCAGTGGATAGAGCAGCCTTGGGCAAACTACGCCCCACAGGCCGGATCCGGCTGTTCTATCCAGTTCTCTTGCTCTCCCCTCCGCTCCTTTACTTTGAATTTATATTAGTTCACACAAACACTCCATCCATGCTTTTGTTCCGGCCCTCCGGTCCAGTTTAAGAACCCATTGTGGCCCTCAAGTCAAAAAGTTTGCCCACCCCTGGGATAGAGCGTCGACCTGCGGACTGAAGGGTCCCAGGTTCGATTCCAGTCAAGGGTATGTACTTTGGTTGCGGGCACATCCCCAGTAGGAGGTGTGCAAGAGGCAGCTGATCGGTGTTTCTCTCCCATCGATGTTTCTAACTCTCTATCCCTCTCCCTTCCTCTCTGTAAAAAATCAATAAAATATTTTTTAAAAAAAAGAATATCACTGTATCCTACCACCTCCACTACTACTGTTGAAGGTAACAGCATTCTTTGTGGATTACAATAATAACTTCTTCTTTTGCCTCCTTGTTTCTGCCTTTCTCCCAATATGTGAGTCAGATTATGTGTCCTCTGCTCAAAACCCTTCCCTGGCTTTCTAACCTTCATGAAGTAAACACAAAAGTCTTTACCATGATCATCCTCATATAAACCATGTTCATCCTCAGAAACTCTGCATTTATGGTACTTCCAGTATACACATCGCTTGCTCACTCAACAACTTGGCTTTTTTGCACAGTAACTATGATCTCCATGTAACCATGCCTGACTACTCTAAAACTTCATCTCACCCTCACTTGTAGCACTTCTTATCTTGGTTTTCTGGTTTATTGTTCCCCATAGCACATATCACCACTTGACATAAAATATATTTTTTGTTTATTTGCTTAATGTCTTTCTCCCTCTGACTAAAATGTAAGTTCCATGGATGCAGGAATTACTGTTTGTTTGTTATTTTTGCTGCTGTCTCCCAATGTCTAAAAAACTTCTTTGGTACAATTTATGTGCTCATTATATACTTAATTAGTGAATGGATAAATAAATAACTTAAGAAAAATTTGACAAAAATTTTTAAATGTCATATACTCTATGTAAATTATTTGCATTTTTATTTGAAATAAAATTGAAGCAATTGATTATGAAAATGATTTGCAAATAACGCCCATAATCTGGTTTTTCATGATGAAAGCTTACAAATGATTTATGTTCTAAGCCTCCTGAATGGAAGAGCCACTAAAAATAAAACTGCATATGCAATTAAGGGAGTGTGGGCAATAAATGAAGCTAACATGGCACAATAACAATTACCCTGAAACAAAACTGTAATTTCTATAGTTTCATAAAATAGCTACAAATCTTCTCCCCCTTACAGCTACATAATTAAATATTGGCCATAGTTTAAACGTTGCATATTATCTCTAGTTCTTCACTATTTATACAAGACAAAAAAACAACAATAAAGGACCTGTAAACAAAAATAGCAAAACCGGCAAGTATAAATTGCAAGAATTAAGAATCTAGTTTATACCTATTGATATTAAATATATTTCATCAATGTCAACCACTTTTGTTACCTTTGGCTCCAAAACTAGAATTTACAACCATAAAAACAATGGCGTGGGGGTATAAGTTGTCATTCACTTAATATCGTGGACATCATTTTTTATTTAGCGCATTTATCCAGAGCTCAGAACTATTTAAAATGTCAATTATTTGTATTTATGGTAATATTCATTTTATTTCCCTCCTCACACTTTTTCTCTCTCATTCTAACATGCACCACAATCTAGTTGTAGAAAATTATTTTGTGTGTTTTTTAATTCTCCATTAATGATACATGATCAGTAGGATGAAGCTTTGTCAAACATTTTAAGGTCTCTATACCAATGAGGCCACATGTCTAGAGCCTGCCATCCTTCAAATCTAATCTTGTACAAGCAGGTTATGTGAAACTGGCCAGACTCGGCTGGTAGAGAAGGGATTCTCAAGGTCACTACAATAAAAGTTATCATCGACATTCACTTTTGACTCCAGGGGCTTTAGGCAATCTCTTTGTCAATTTCCTTAAATTAGAAATTAGTAATGGATTTCAGTGAACAGTTATTAGAT